>NC_092819.1:2937500-4137500 GCF_023375885.2 Dermacentor andersoni
TATCATTGCTAATTAGATATTGTACTCTTTGTTAGTAAGTTTATTGTTTCTTCGCCATTATAAACGCAAATAGCGTTCAGCATCATCGATCTTTCACGTGACCTCTGGCCTGGATTTAAAATTTTTACCGGTATTTCCGAGTGCACGGCGGCACGGATTCATTCGTTCGTACACTCAAGACTGGTTGCTTCTTTGTTTCTAAAACTAGTTTCTTGCGCTTCGATGCCTCGCGTTATTTAACTTGGGGTGAAGTTACGTGTTTGCAAGCGGACATGTAAGCCCGGCGGTTGGGTTTCTGTCGTGAGCCATTCGGAACAGGTCTGCATCAAAACGGGAGCTGGATTTTGCTGCGGCTGACAACGGCAATAACGGTGAGTCGTTTAACACCGCTGCTTGAGTCGTTATATAATATTGTCTCATTACCTTCCAGGCGAGCACAAGTTAACGAACTAGATCCTGCATTACATATGGGCAGTGAGGATCTGAGTTGCTGTTTCCTAAATAAACCTTTACTTGCGAGGCTGTCGTTTGGTTTACACACACAACCAGGAAAGAAAGAGCGATATCGGAACGCGCGTCTCATTTTTCATGTTATTGTAGCCGTGGTTGTAGGTGACTGAGTAGCCTTATCAATATACATATTAAACTTTTTTTTCGAGTCGGCCGGCAAAGTCTTTCGTCCACAAAACCGAATAATCCTTTGGTAAAATGAAGTGAAAGTACAGAATTTTTAGTATTAAACAGTTGCAAGCATGATAATTCACCCATATTTCGTACTTGTTGGTTCCAAATGTTCTTGCTGTTCAGATTGGTTTACCGTAGGGCATTTATTTTTGCAGTAGTGAAGCGGTGCATCACGTTCGTGCAGAAAAATAATGCATCAGTTCTAATAGCTTCATGACTTTCATGCATTTGCTTGTGGAACTAGCAGTGTGATCACTTCTAGTGTATAAATGAACCCACAAATGTTCTCATTTGTGATCTTAATAGTACTTGCGCTGTTGACATGCATTGTAGTTAGGCAGACATCAATTTTATGGACAATAGCAATATTTATTTAACATGCTGCTTAAGCACCCTAGAACAGACAGTGTACATTTGCATGTGTTCTGTAGTCGCAAATCATTACAACATATATGTCACACCTTTTTGCATTTCATATTGCAAAACTTTGCATTTTTAATTTCTGATTCAGTCAATATTTCTGTTCCAGACATGCAGTAATGAGGACGGCACCAGTATAAAGCAACACAGTCCACGCACTAAACAGAAGCTGCTGCCTGCTACAACAAGGTCATTGTGCGGACATTGGCTACTACTACAAGGTAAACAACACATGGTTCAGAAATAAATATGTTTGATATATGCTGTATTGGCTTGCTGTTTGCAGCAGATATGAATGTTTTTTCATACTTATGGTTCAGTATAATTGGTTCGAACATATAAAACACATATAAATTTGGCTAATCTGTGCTGTATCTCATGTGTCACCGTTTTGCCCCAACAGAGCCTATGCCAAGCACACCTTGGTCATCACAGGAGCTCCTATCTGCGCCAACAGGAAGGGGCTGGAGCCGAATTTGCAAGGGTTTTACACCAAGAACAAAGACGCACATGCAGAAGAATATTAATGAGATATGAAGTCTGCAGAGGACTGTGTCAAGACTGAAAAGAGCTTCAGCCACCATTCCACCAGCACGGACATTTGGCTGAGTCATCCAGGTAACTCAAAAAGGACTTTCTAGGAATTCTTCGTCTTCAGATGCACCTGTAACATCTGACCAAGCACGGACGACGCTGGCCAAAAGATTGAGTTCTATCAGTTTGCCCTTAATCAGCTTCCTAGCCATGTTAATTCCGTTTGTGCCAAGTGTAATTTTTCTTCTATAAATGCAAGCTTTCTCATTGCCCATTTTTGTTAGAGGTCATTCATCCTCATCCAAATATAAAGGTCAACCGATTCTTCGCTGATACTTAATACCAGTCACTGTCTAGCAGCCTAACATATCTGTAGCAGTATCTTCTAGTGTATGTTGTCATGCGCAATTCCTCTCCTGAAATAGCGGATGCAGCATCGGCATGCGTCTTGCATTAACCTATGCACATGTGCTATGCAACATTTTACTTTTCTTGATGTTTTTAGCCTTCAATGCTTGCAGAGCAGAGTGGCTTCTCTCTTGAATGCAAGCTTTCTCATTTTCCATATTCCTAGTCTCGTTGATGATTGCTCCTCTTCCTTGATAGCCTGGGTCTTTGTGCAAGCTACAGTGAAGTGATTGATTGCAGAATCTGGTTTTGCTGCCACACTTGGTTGTGGTAACTGTGTTACGTTTCTCAGATGTGGAGGCCTGGTCAGTTGCATTGGTAAGCAGTCCCTCGAGGTAAGCATTTGCTCCTGCAGTCCACAAAGCGACATAGACTCCCAGTATACACACACCGTAACTGGTGCGCCCCGTTCGTTCTGGCCTGCTGCAGCCATGGGCAAATTGTGCTTGTGGCCTACCTCGGCCATGATTTGCTCAAAACGGAGACCAGCATTATGTGCTTACATGGTTCGAAGTGTATGAAGTTGATAGCCGTATGGGTGGAAAGGCCCGCAAGAATGGCTGGCGAAGGTGATGCCCACAAGAGCGACAAAGTGGGACAGAAAGTGTGAGCCACACATAGCGGCCCCCGAAAGAAAATAAATGTGCAGGTTGGAAAGGAGTTAACGCTAAAATGCCGGGTAGTCCATGTCGCTGTGTTGGTTGCGGCAGCAGATGCCTGCGTCACCTGATTGCTTCGCAATGGAAGTTGCTCATCTTCAACGGCAACTGTTGGTTCAAACAGGTGCGAGGCTCTGTCCAATCTATTTGTACCGCAGGTTGTCGCTCGTTACCAGACCACCACATGTGACAAAGGCAAGCATTATGCCTGTAAGATGGTTCGTAGCCAATGTATAATGTATTGTCTGAACCTCATGCGGTTACTGATTGCTGTTTAATTTTGCTGTTATGCCACTTGGTTATGGTCGCAGTGTTATGTTTTTCGAATATTGTGGCCTGGTCGGTTGCACTGGGAAGCAGCCTCTCGAAGCAAGAATTTGATCCTGCAGTCTGCACAGCGACATAGACTCCCAATTTACGCACACCGTGATTCGTGCTCCCCGTTCACCCTTTCCTGCTGCAGCCATGGGCAAATTGTGCCTCTGGGCTTTCTCGGCCGCGATTAGGCATGAACGGAGATCAGCATAAGTGCTTACATGGTCGGACGTGTATGAAGTTGGATGGAAAGGCCGAGGACGCTGACACCGAGGTGCATACCGATGCAAGCAACATCGGTCTTGGTGCTGTACTCGTTCAACACCAGGATGGCGTCGAGCGAGTCATCGCTTACGCCAGTCTCACCCTTTCACGCGCCGAAATCAACTACTCCACCTTCGAGAAAGAGTGTCTAGCGGTTGTGTGGGCCATCATGAAATTTCGGCCTTATCTCTACGGTCGCCCTTTCAAGGTGGTGACAGACCACCATTCCCTGTGTTGGTTAGCCAACTTACGAGACCCGTCCGGGTGACTTGCTCGATGGAGTCTCCGTCTGCAGGAGTTCGATGTTGCCATCGTCTGCAAATCGGGCCGCAAACACGAAGATGCGGACGCGTTGTCACGCGCTCCCATCAAACTTGCGATAACGACATGGACGAAGACGGCGCATTCTTTGGGGCCCTCACCGCATCTGACTTTATCATACGGCAGCGCGAGGATGCCTAAATACGCCCTCTCATCGATTATCTAGTAGGCAAGAATGCTACGATCCCACGACACATTTCTCGCAGTCTCTCGACCTTCTGCCTCCGAAAGGGTGCCCTCTACAAGAAAAGCTCAAGTGCCAGCGACAAAGAGTATCTATTAGTCGTACCTGCCGCCCTCCGTGATGACATTCTCCTAGCCTGCCATGATGAGCCCACGTCTGGGCACTTGGGATTTTCACGCACCTTGCAAGAGTACGCCAGACGTAGTACTGGCCCAGACTTTCTACCACGGTGAAGCGTTACGGGCAAAGCTGCCGTGAATGGCAACCCAGGAAATCGCCGTCCCTGAAGCCCGGAGGGTTACTCCAACCCATCGCACCACCTAGCGTGCCGTTTGATCAAATCGGCACGGATCTTCTGGGACCCTTTCCCTTGTCAGCCAGCGGAAACAAGTGGATTATAGTCGCCACATTTGATCTAACACGATACGCCGAGACCAAAGCTGTACAACGTGCCACGGCCTACGAAGTTGCCCAGTTCTTTATCGATTACATAGTCCTCAGACATGGTGCCCCATCACATGTCATCACAGACAGAGGCACTGCCTTTACAGCCCAACTGATAGAGGACATATTCGGGCTGAACTGTACGCAGCATCGCAAGGCGACTGCCTATCATCCGCATACCAACGGACTGACGGAACGGCTAAACAAAACCATTGCTGACATGCTGTCTATGTATGTGGACGTCCAGCATAAAACATGCGATCAAGTCCTGCGTTACGTTACATTCGCGAACACCGCCATTCAGTAAACCACACGATTCACACCGTTCCGTCTTGTCTTAGGCGCGAGGTCCAGACCACGCTCGACGCTATGCTCCCGCACGACACCGACGCATCACTTCCGATGCCGAGCAACTGAAGAATAATGAATCGAAGCAAAACGTTGCAACGGACGCAGCTGTTGAAGGTGGTACGGGCGCCGTTTCCGCCGAACGAGTCAGATGGTCGACACATATGATCACCCATCGGTTGTCGTTAGATCATCGGGCAAATAGACCCAGAAGATCGATACCCACTTTTTCAGATGGCAGGCGAGGCGGCAGCAGAGGTTGGAGAAGACCTGGCGGAGCGGTCGTAGGGCGCTTGTAGCATTGACATTGTTCGCAACTGACGACCTGGTGCTTGACTGTGTCCCGCATTCTGGGCCAGTAAAACGCTCCTTTGCACGGTTCAAAGTTCTGATGAATCCTAGATGGCCAGAGGTCACATTGTCGTGCATGGCTTTCAGTATGCCCGCTCGCAGACTCTGCGGCACCACCAGAAGGAAGCGTGCGCCTTTAGCAGAATAATTGGTCTTGTAAAGCAGGCCGTCACGGACACAAAATCGACCGGTAGCTCCAGGACGCGATGCGGCTACAAATAGAGGTTCCAAACTAATATCATTTTCCTGCTCTGCTTTGAAAGTCATCGAGTCCGGGAATGTAGAAGAAATAGGAGCAAAACAGTCGTCAAAATTGTCTTTGTCACACTCCGTCGTCGTCGGAGGCAGGCGGGAAAGACAGTCCGCATCTGCGTGACGACGCCCAGACTTGTAGGAAATAACGAAGTGGTACTCCTGCAGTCGAAGAGCCCAACGTGCCAGTCGTCCACTCGGGTCGCGGAGATTCACCAACCAGCATAACGCGTGGTGGTCAGTAACGATAGTGAACGGGCATCCGTAGATAAAGGGCCAAAATTTGTGGACAGCGAAAACAGCTGCCAAGCATTCTTGCTCAGTCACAGTGTAATTGCGTTCCGCGTTAGTCAAAGAACGACTAGCATAAGCCACAATGTGTTCAGCTCCTTCATGACGTTGCACTAGTACGGCACCAATGCCGATGCCACTGGCATCAGCGTGCACCTCCGTAGGTGAGGATGCATCGAAGTGACGCAATATGGGCCCTGACGTTAGTAGAAATTTTAGCTGGCGGAAAGCGTCGTCGCAAGGCGATGTCCAGTTGCAAGGGACCGCTTTTTGGAGAAGGCATGTTAGGGTGTACACCACGTCGGCGAATCTTGTGACGAAGCGACGAATATCCGAGCACAGGCCCAAGAAACTCCTCAACTCCCGCACCGACTTCGGTGCTTCGAAGGAGCTCACTGCCTCAATCTTCCGTGGATCTGGCGTCACACCGTTTTTGTCGACCAGATGCCCAAATACTAACGTCTCGGTTTCCCCGAAACGACATTTCTTGGAATTTAGGATCAAGCCGGCTTGTTTGACACAATCCAGAACAAGACTGAGACGGTTGTTATGCTCACTCAATGTGCTGCCAAAAATCACCACATCATCGAGGTAGCACAAACAAATTTCCCATTTAAGTCCTCGGAGGATAGTATCCATGAATCGTTCGAATGTTGCTGGCGCGTTACAAAGGCCGAACGGCATAATGGTAAATTCATAAAGACCGTCTGGTGTCACGAAGGCCGTTTTCTCCTTATCGTCTGGGTGCATGGGTATCTGCCGATACGCCGATCGGAAATCCAGGGATGAAAAGCAGGCAGCGGAATGTAGACAATCGATGACATCATCAATTCTAGGAAGCGTATAGACATCCTTTTTGGTGACCGCATTCAGTTTCCTGTAGTCAACGCAGAACCGCCACGATCCAGCCTTCTTCTTTACTAAGATTACTGGTGCTGCCCACGGACTAGAGGACTCTTGAACAACACTTTTCCGTAGAATTTCTTTCACCTGTTCAGCGATAACTGCCCTCTCTGTTGAAATAACGCGGTAACGCTTTTGACGAATGGGGTGCGCAGATCCGGTGTCAATTCTGTGGCGAGCACGAGAACGCGGGAGTGAAGCCTTCTTGTCGCCTTGTGTGAAATCGAACACAGAAAAATGTACCCACAAAACTTGTGCGAGAGCGTGGCGCTCACGTGAAGGCAGCGCCTTGTTGATCATCCGTAGGATCTGGTCTTCAGAATTGCTTCGGTGGGGATCGCTGGTATGAGACTGCTCCTCCTCGCTTAGAACTGTAATGGAGCTGTAAATAATCTCATCAAATTCAGCGAGCTTCATATCACGCGGGAGAACGGCAGGGACGCAAGAACAATTGAAAGCCCACAAATTTGAGGCGCCATTCACTATTCTCACGACAGAGCGTGGTACAAGTACATCTTTCTTTGCGCAGCTCGACGTAAGTGGCTGGACTTGCGCGTCAAACAATGAAAGGTCGGCAGCAGTGAAATTGACAGGGATACGTGACAGCGACCAAGGCGGTAGCAGCAAATCGTTCGGAACAACACAATAGTTTTTCTCTGGTAAGGATGTGGCGGCAAGGGTGGCAAGAAGCGCGCTATTCAAAGTAATTTCGCCTGTGCCACAGTTAACGAATGCACCACAATCCTGAAGAAAGTCAATCCCGAGAATCACATCATGAGTGCACCGCCCTAGTACGAGAAACTCTGTTTTAAGATCTTCTCCTCCGAATAAAACACTTGCAACACAAATACCAAGGGGAACTAGGCACTCTCCACTGGCACCACGAAACGTCACACCATCATTCCACGGGAACATAACTTTCCGACCCAACCTCTCTCTGAAAGTCACACTCATGACGGAAACGGTAGCACCAGTATCCACTAATGCTGTTGCAGGTATACTATCAATTAACACACGCACTTTGTTCTTCACCATCATAATAGGCAGAGGAGTATTTCGCATAGACGCAGACTGTCCGGCGACCTTACCTCCATCCGCCGCGGCGGCTAGTTTCCCGAGGCTAGTTTCCTTGAGGTCGGTGGTGACGTAGCACGTCGCCGTGGTGACGGTGAAGGGCGTTGGCGACTGGTTGGGGCCGTCAGACTGCGGTCTGAAGCTGGTGAGCCACTCCTACTATATATATTTGGTTGGTGGTGACGGGTTCAGTTGCGTTGACAGTAGATGGCGTCGGCAACCGTAACGGGTCCGGTAATGTGCAAGGGAAGACAAGGGGCTATCATAGTAGCACCTGGAACGATACGCGGATCAGCATGGCGTGCCCAGCGGTGTCGTGCCCCACTCAGGCGCCATTCAATTCCCAGTTAAGTAGTGCTTGGTGCGGTCCTGTGACAAGTGACGTAGGCGAGGCGTGGTGTTGCCAGACGGGCACTTCCGTGCGCGCTGGAACTGGATTTCCAGAAGGAAAGGTGGCGAAGAAGGGTTGGTTGGTGGTGACGGGTTCAGTTGCATTGACAGTAGGTGGTGTCGGCAATCGTAACGGGTACGGTAATGTGCACGGGAAGACAAGGCATAGCAGTACCTGGAACGATACGTGGATAAGCATGGTGTGCCGAGCGGTGTTCACGGAGAAAAGCCGTGCGCTCACCATACGCAGTCCTGACATCCTGACATATTCCTTGCGAATGTTGTCACCAGGACGAAGAGGAGATGATCTCTTAGATGTCGTCCAAGGTTGGGGTCTCCAGGGTAGCGTATCCCATCGCTGCCAACAAGTTGTTGCGGCACCTGCTTCTCGAACCTCGACTGTCGTTACTAGTGAGTAGCGTGGCGTTGTCGGCGGACTGCAGGCGTCTGGTGGACCATCGCGACCAGGAAGGGACGAGACAATTTCTAGTGCGAAACTAGCAATGTTTATTCAATGGTTGGTGAAGGATAAGAAGAGAACGAAAGAATTGAAAAAGTACCTTGCGGGGCCCCTTAAATAGGCCCACTAAAATCATAGGCGGGATCTTGCTAACGTCAACGTCGCGTGACATGCACTGAGTCTGGTTGGGGATAGGCGGCTGATCCCTTCTCCCAGGTGACGTTTGCGCATGCTTGCTTCCTCTGGCGGCAACCCGCGGGTCCTGTTTCGTTTGCGGAACGCGTTCTCCCCTAGAGTTGGACAGTTCGCGGAAAGGGTTCGCCCCTTGGTCGCACACACACAAAGGGGCCCAAGATCATTGCGAGGCGGCCGCCAGACCCGTAACCACTCGAGACAACCATTGCAACTTAGGAATCCATCCTCCGTGTCGTTTAGGCCTGGTCTTTGAGCATCCTTTTTGCCCGGGGTATTACACGCCTATCGTAACAGGGTCAAACTTTGTCTCCGGGCGCCTCTAAGATAGACTGCCAAGTGAAGCACTCGGCTGAGTCTTACATTCATTGAGACGCTAGGGTGGTGAAATAAATTTCTTTGATTTCTTGAAATTTTCGTGAAGGGCAAGGAGGCCGCTGCGCTAACTACCGAATCTGCGGGCATTCCAATAACGTGAAAGATGTGAAGGCGTTTCTTCTAGCTCACTTAAATTTCGGCACTACCCGGCCGAGATTTCGTGTTGTTAGGAAGAAATAAGGATAAAGCGCCACGTGAACATCTGGAAGTGTTTAATATCAAAGAAAAATTTAATGCATGTGTAAATAAGGCTTCACTAAAATAAGCCAGAGACTTGCACAGGAATAAAGAAGTGTTTAGTAGCGCCTGTTTAGTTTTTACATTCGTGGTGGTGTGCTAGTGCTGCGTTTGACCTTCTTTCAGCGACCCGAAATTAAATGGCATACTTTTAACGCACAACGCATATGTGCATCTCTTTGCGCATTGAAAGTTCAAGTGACAAAGGATGGAGAGGAAACAAGATATTAGAAAAAGAACTGTATAAATACAAACGGGGAAAGTTAATGGTGACTACGGCCATCATTAAAACGAACATAGTCAGGCAATGTAGCGCAGTGGTTGAGCCTCATTTTGCGGTCTGATAAGTGGAGCTTGATAATAACGTTGTGTTCGACAAAAGTCATGTAGTGCCAGTTGGAAAAGACACGGGTAGACCAGGCATCTACCCCCTTGTTCACGAGGGTAGCAAATTGGCTTTCGCGTCCTTGTTCACTTATCTGCCTTTGTCTTTTCTTGTACGTCTCTACCGCGACTGGCCAAACGCTCTACCAACGGTCTTCTCGGAGGAAAACTTTTAGGGAGGGGAATAACTGCTCGCCGTTCATTTACGCATCTCAGTTGTCCAGTGTACGCCCTGCTAGTAACAATGCCGTTGGTCAATTCGCAAAGGCGAGAAAGCATAGACATCGGAAGGTGGGCAGCAGATTGAGGACGGGGCTGGAACACTCGTGTCAGCGAACGCATTCTCCAAATCTGCAGCGTGACTACCAAAAATTTACATTTCCTCAGATGTGCCTCAAGTAGCAACAGCAGAGCTTTGTGTGTATGGGCGTTTCAGAAGCAAGAAACGCTCAGAAATTTCACGCTGCACATCAGTGTCTGCGACCAGCATGCTTCTTGTCGAGACATCCAGGTAGATTAGGTAAAGCAAAATTAAGTGTTCATGTTCGTACTTGGTCTTATTGCTGTAACCACTACCTCGGTATGAGATCATAACGCAAACATTTCAGACAAAGCACCCCACTGCAACCGAGTAATAAATAAAAAAACCTTAATTGAGAAACATAAAATCTGAAATCCAGAATAGAGTAACACATTAAGATTGCCCAAGACAGCTATTGCCTTGCGATCATAGATAACCGACTTACATAGTAAGTTGCCCAGCTGCGCACTTGAGCTTTTTCATCTCATGCATAACTTGGCGACCTACGCCGTTAACCACAGGGGTTGCATAGTGGTTATGGCGTTGCGCTGCTAAGCACTAGGCTTCAGTTTCAGTTTATTATTCTTTTAATTCAATGAATTGGTAAGAGACAATATGCAATATATCGCTGGATCAGATCCCAACCACGGCTTCTGCATTTCTACGAGGGTGATAGGCGAAAACGGCCGCGTGCACTGCATTGGGTGCACGTCACAAGAAGCCCAGGGGTTCGAAATTACTCCCCCACCATGCCGTGCCTCATAATCAAATCGTCGTTTTGGTATGGAGAACCCTGCACGTAATTTTATTAGCTCCATGGTTAGTCCAATATCATAACGTTTCGCGGCGCATCGTATACTCCTTGCGGCAGAAGTCACTGCAGCAGAAACAAAATTACGTTGTCGCAAAGAGCTGCGTAGGTGGTGGCCACTTCTCGCGCATTTGGCTTCAAACCGCCTTTGTATGCGTTCCATAACACTGCAACATCGACTACGAAAGCTGCCTACATGACAATCAAGTTTTAACCGCTTTCTTGTAGGAGAAGTGACTGTAGGAAGCAGGTTTTATATTTAGGCCGTCAACATTTTCGTGCAATTCCTGAAAATTGCGCAATTTTCAATGAACTCATTTGTCAAGTTTACAGCTCTAGAACTCAGCAATGAAAAACGATAGCGCCATTCTGTGAACTGCACCTAATAATATGGCTAAGTCGGGTAAAATTTATGTATTAAACACCACTCTGAAAAATATACAGCCAATTTGCGAGCAAGACTTTCGCAACAAGCCCTTAAAGATTGAAGCAATTCCACGCAAGTTCATACGTGAAACTTGTACACTTTAGATGCTGTAGCGGATCGCTCTTACAGAACTGCTATTTCTGTTTTTGCTGCAGATTTGCATAGTTGTAAACCTCGTGCTTCTTTTTTTAAGCTAACCATTTTTTGTTAAATGCTGGAAAACATTTCAAACCACCGAAAAAAGTTACGCTTCCTACAGTCGCTGGGAAGTAACAAATATCATTAAAATTAGTGCAGCGATGGTGCCGCGCAATAATTTGTGCGTTACATGCGTGTTTAAATAAGTAAACAGGAGCTGACCCTACCCGTAATTCCCGTTAAAGCAAAGGTTTCTTTGCCGCGTTTGGCATGGCTGGCTACTGCTGAGTTGGTGGGTACCTCCACGGGTATATATAACGAAGGTGCTGTTTGGCATGATTGGCCAGTACCGATCATAGTGTGGTCTGTGACAATGCAAACTGAAGTAGCCCTGTGGCAGCAGATGATATCCATATACGCGGACGTATGGCGCAACATCGTCGTCGTTCCGTCATCGTCATTTCATCGCCTACATTCCGCTGTGATCATTCCTTAGTTCTGATGGCGTTGTCATCGTCTCAGAGGCATCAACCTGTCGTTGTCATTTAGTCCTCGTCATTCCTTCGTCATCATGCCGCATACGTCACACCATCGTAATCAACAGTCGTTGTCATTCCGTCGTCGTCATGCCGTCGGCGTCATCTTTATTGGGCCGTCGTCATTCGAGCATCGCCATCCCATTGTTGTTGCATAGTCGTCATTATAGCGTCATCTCATTGTCGTCATGCCGGCATCTGATAGCATCGTCGTAATTCCATCATCGTTATTCTTTCTTCGTGACGGCTTTGTCGTTCTACTATCGTCCTGTCGCATTGTCGTCATGTCATCATCAATATTGCGTAATTATTGTGCCAATTTCATTTCGTCTTTATAGAGTTGCCGTATTCCATATTTACGATGTCATCGTCATTTCGTCGTCTTCCAACAGGTCGTAATCTTTTCGTGATCGTGTCGCCCTTGTCATGTCGTCTTGGCCGTTCCATCGTCGTTGATCCGCCGTACCACACTGTGCATCCGACCGATTTAGTCTTTTGGTATTGCATGCGAGCGCTGTAGTGCACAGACATGAGAAGTGCATTACATTAAAGCTGAGACATTTGTTCAGGATATACAAAAACATAGCGTGGGTTTACGCGTTGCACAGGACGACTTGTGCACATCGCCGTTGGTGGTACAAGCTGTTAGTTAACCGCTTCACGTAGATCCCAACATGTGCGTTGGATCGTTGTACTTGTTTATTTTATGCGAGCCCACAGTAGCCGAGCGTGTGCGGCGCAAGGTCGATCTGCTGAGAGACGCCTGCAGAGTTGCGTTGACAGCACCAACGGCCCGCGAAGCTTCCGAAGCTAGACTGAGGAAGCACAGCGAGGACCCGCCCCTTTCTCGCTGCGGCGAGAACCCGCCGGTTCCGAGAACCCATCTAACGATTTCAACGCTGCCGGTCGTTCGGCTCCAGGGTCGGACTTCCAGGAACTGGGCTGCTCTCGATGCGGCGCCGAATTCCCGGGAAAAATCCTCGGATGAGGAAGGGCCTCCTCCTCCCCGCCGCTTCTTCCGGACCGCGCCACGGACGACGGTGTCCGAGTTTACAGGAGCGCTCTGTTGAGCGGAATCCGAGAGGTTGCGTGCAGCGTAACAAAGGCAGAACGCATGGGCCTGCCACTTCCGTTTTCTTTGAAAGTCGCGAGCATTCTTGTGCAACTTTCCAGCCAGTCAGAAACGGTGAGCGTAGTACTCTGATACACGCTTATGTATTTTCCATCAGCTCGAACCACAGCGTCGGCAGATGCCTTGTGGTTCACTGAAGCGTGGTAGCATGTACAGTTTATATAAGGCCCCCTAGCATAGTGGCTTATGTTGCCATAATCTACGTTCATTCGGGCGAGACTCTCAACTCAGCCGCTTATGCCGCCGCTGTGTTGACTTCAACGGCTGCTCTTCTGCACGGAAATCTTTTTTTCAGTGACCTCCCGGTCAACGCACGGTCGGCTGCTGCGTTTCCTGCACGAAATACGTGCTCGTCGGTCGAGCGTTGACCAGTCGTGTGTCGATGGCCACAGCATTCATTTGATTCTGAGCTGCGCCAAAGCTCAACTCTTATTGACGGAAGTGAAATGAACGACTTGCGATGCTCATCTCAGAGCCATACAAACAAACCAACAATGAAGCGACGAAAAGCATGGGGGAAGGTTATTGTTATTTTTAATTGAAATGTAAATGTAATAACGTAAAAATGACTGATAGTGAACGAAGAGAGAACTCTCCGATGGCGGGAGGCACACCCAAATTAGGCGTGCATTTGGAAAGGTACCGAGACACTGATCCATCGACTGTGCCTTGGGACAGCATACACCAAACCTTCTCTATGTTGCATAAAATGGGCTTCTTCCCCGGCTTCCTGCTGTAGCAACGACGATGAGTATATTGGCCATCTACACCTCGAATGCCCCGTATAGGCGATACAAAGACGGCAGCTAGAACAAGAGCTTCACTCGATTGATCTTCGTCGACCTTTCTCCTCGTTAAATTGCTGGGCCTATGGCTATCGAAAATAGCACAGCGAAAAGCATTGAATGCACGCGAACATCTTTACGAAGAGACAGGCATCCTTACCAAGTACTACGACTCGATATCACGCTGAACAGTCACACGATGTTACCATAACTTGCTTCGAATAACAGTAGTTATTAGCGCTTGTATATTAGGTGTTCGTGATTTCTGTCGAACGACTAATAGTTCTGACTTCTCGGGGGAGCACCGGAGACCACTTGTTTTTGCATATTGCTGGACGACGTCGGTCGCTTGTTGAAGCGCGTCTTACCATGCCATACCATACCATAGCTGAATCTCGACAGGCGCTCAGCTGATCAAGGCCATCGCATCTAACTCTACCCGGCTTCAATGTAACGCCTTTTGTGGGCGTAACAGTATATATTGTTATTGCTGCAATGTGAAAAGGAGAGTAGCCGCCACCATTACAGGGTGACTGCATCTCTTTCTTTTATTTTCTGAAAAAGAAAGGCGCTCAGCCATCCTCCCACCAACTTTCCTGGGAGATTAGCATCGCTGGGGATGTGTGTGAGGCAGTGCCCCTGACGTCCAAGGCGGCAGACTTGGGACACCTTGCTGATCGTTGGCTTCACGTAGTAAGTGAGCTTAGAAGCAGGCCACGAGGCAATAAACCGTCGTATGCTACCACATGACATCAATTTGGCCAAATTTCTGGCCTCGGTAGTCGCTATGCAATGAGCGAAAATGATAAGGAGATCCTAGGAGCTGAATGGTTTCTTAGTGGCATACCACTCATGGTTGTGACTAACAAACAAATTAAGGCCATTCCGCCCTGCGAAGGCGAATGACCAGCAGAGCTGTGAACATCATGGGAAGAAAACTTGTGGTAAAGACTTCATTGCATCAGTCATTCTCACTTCACAACGACGGTCAAAATCGCGTTGTGGTCGCTATGACATACATTGATCGGCACACTCACAACTGCAGACACATTCTTTGATGATGTCAAATCGATGCCCGTACGTCGCTGGATGGTCGGCTGGGCCGGATCATTGCGAGCCATGTGCCTGCGACATAAAAATCGTAATCTTTTCGGTCCCGACGCATCGAAATCACCGACCACAGGGGAAGTGTCATCGCAACTAACCTACGCGAAGTGTGTAGCCACGAACCTTACGGGGCTATGGGCGCCATTGCATTAATGCTTCCTTACTAGGGTATGAGCTATTGCTCACGGGCATACGAGTCATTGATGATGATTTTTTTTGACATGCTGCTCTGTATGTTGTATCCGTGATTCGAGGGAATGTGAGCACTGTTCGCTTCAATTTGCTGAGTGCTTGTAGCCTCTGCCTTGAAGGGCTATGAGTCATCTTTACTGGCTTACGGCCGTGTGAGTGCTCACGGGGGTGCTGATGGTGATAGTTTTTTGTGCGCGGACACTAAAATTCTATGGAGCCTTAGCCATATACAGCTCCGCTGTAAACATCGAGCCCGTCTACGTCAGAAGAACGGCGTAGTCGAGCAGCCCACTTTCTCGCTGCTGCGAACAGTTAATTGCTGCTGCAGTCGGGCGCGGTCACGTTTACTGGATCGAGTGCTGTGCAACTGGGCCAAGAGTACTTGCCGCTGGCTTGCTTGCTGCTCCGCGCAGTGACGCTTATACTCCCTGCACGTGATTGGCTACCCGGTTAAAAAGGGAGATCCAAACGCGCAGGGGTCCGACGCACACACTTGTGTGGTGAAGAGACGCTTTAGTGAAGCGGATGATACATGCTACACAATTATTGGCGATGCGTCAATCTGTGCTTAGTGTCATTGTGTGCAGCGTGTAACGTCATACAACGTTTGCGTTTATGGACAGCTTTAAGCGAGAGCAATATTGTCATTCATGCGCTACACGATTCACGAGCTCTGCTGACTGCCATGTTAAAGGGACACTAAAGGCAAGTATTAAGTCAAGCTAAAGTCATAGATTAGTGTTCAGGAATCTGTAAGGCGTCAATATTAACGCGAACAGAGCCTTAATAATGGAGAAATCGAGGTAAATGCAGGACATGACTAGAGACTCTCTAGGCAAATTCAAGTACTTGCCCGATGACGAAAGCACTCCTCAGTTAAGTTCTATCACTAAAAACATCCTTGCATTGTATCATAAGGCGAAATAAAATGCTAGTTGTCCAGTTCTATATCATGTTTAGACAAGAGAACTCAATGAATTGACAACTACGCGGGCAGCCGAACGGTTTCGTTTTTTCTCGACTCCGCGACGCCTACGCTTTCGCGTTTCAGTAGTTACCGCGTAGTGCTGCGCTGTTTTTGCTTGCTCGCGAAACTCGCACAAAATGCAAGTGGCAGGGAATTCAACTTCCATGTGATGTCACCGGATGCCCGAACGGCCTACGCCACTTGGCCAAAAAGCAACTGTAGCGGCAAATCCACCGCCCTGACTTTATCTGTCTTTGCTCGGTGCCGCCGTCTGAGCCGTTTTACTCGCCGACGGCAACAAAAGGCGGTGATGGCGTATGCAACGTCACCACTCCCCCGGTTGGGTGGCGGGAGATTTGAATTGCGAAAAAGGTGGACCCTTCAGGCGCAATTTTCTCCTAAACTAAGTCTTTTCTTGGCACGAAACAAGAGCTGCCAAGTTTCTGGAATGGTATTTAAACAGTCCACGTCGACTTAGTAGTAGTCTTTCTCTTTAAGCGGATGCGCAGTGCCATCTCAGGTCTTCGATGTGATGCCTTTCAAGAGAAGAATGGCGATGACAGGTGTACGCACAAAGATGTGCGACATTTATGTAAGTACGTTCATGCATTCTATACCTCTTGTATCACGAAGGCACATATCCATTCCGGAAAAATGGTTGAGAATGGCCGAACATCCAGGAGCGCATACCCACTGACACACGTCAGGTCTAATGACCGAATCAGAGAAAATCAAATTAGGTCGATAAATGTCGCTGTTGGACAGCATGTCCTGTTTAATGAAGTAATCCGTGTTATTTGACCACCTTTATCATAAATGTTCCAAGGATATTTTTCTTCATTTGCTTTAATATATGATATTGAAAGATATGAAATTGGTGTTATTGTGTCGCTGTCTATGTGGTCAGAGTAAGCAGCCTTGAAAAGGGTTCCGTGCAAATTCACTAGACGGCAGAGCTGACCGACTGTTCGGCTTAATGTCAACGCATTTAGTTGGACGATACACGAGCCACGTGCAGCACACAAATTCCGAACAGAGAATGAACCTTAAGTTCTTCGTTCTGTTCGGAAAGCCCTCTCGCGAGCACGTGACTCCGCAAGTGCGCGGTGACGAAGCACCGTCGATAATCCGTGTCCTTGGATGGGATTTCTGGACGGGAAGAGGTTCGATGCGAGGCCGCCTTCCTGCATGTCGCGCACCAGATGTGGAAGGTGCGAGCCTGTCGCGGCATTAGAATCGCCGTGTGACTGCGCGCATGATACCACATCTGGAATTGAACGGGGATGCATGTCAGCAGATTTTACGCAGTCGTTTAAGGAAACGGAAACTGAAGGCAAAAGCCGGTGTGTGACACGCTGACAGACGAGCAGAAAAAAACCCCAAGTACAGTCGCTGCTGAAGATTGGGAAAGGGCCGCTCATATTAAAAAAAAATGGAGAACGTCTCGAGCAGTTAGTCCTCTAAAGTTGGTTGAGAGCACAATTAACCATTAAGTACGAGTCATAACTTACAGTATCAAGCAGGGGGAAAAAGTCGCAAAAGTTAGTACGTTCAAAAGAGCATTGCGATATCAAGTGCTTAGGCGCACATGCTAAATGGCACTACTTTCCTGTAATTTTTTTATTATTTCAGCAGCCTCTGAGATTCACTGACGAAAGTAAAATGGACAAATGCGCCCGGGAAAAAAGTAATGAACAGCATGACATTTTCGTCCGCACAGAGGAGTGCGGTCATATATGCTGCTATTGGAGCAGAGAGAGAGAGAATTTTATTTACTGAAAGGCAGAGAGGCTGACCTGACCTACAACTTGCTCTGGCCTGCTACTCCACACCCGGGAAAAAGGAACAGGCAGGAAAGGGGGTCCTGGATGATGATGGCGATGATGATGATGATATGAGGAGGAGGTGCGTGCATACGACGTCAAAACGCATATCCAAACCCGTGCTTCCAGCCCAGTGACTTGTGGAAAGGCCATAAAATCGTAGCAAAAATTTCCCTGTAGTCTAACGCATCGCACTGCGAGTTTCGAGGAATGTTTTTGACACGGCTGATTTATCAACAAGCTCGTCTTCGAGCTGAAAAGTTATTCTTTAAAAACATTTGGTTCACCTTGCTCGATGTCTTCAATTATTCAAGGCGACGATTCATTTGTCTACAGGGTAAAAACAAAGAAAAATTTGCATGTCATCTGATTTATTGCCGTTTGATCTAAGCAAATAATGCGCACATTTCGTAATCTACTGTGTGATTCTAAGCTTCAGAGTATTCGAAATAGTTCGGAAAATTCAAAGTATATCGGCGCTTCGCCACGGTTCGCCAATTTGAGTTCCCAAAGCCGCAGGACAACGCCCGCTTTGCCCGTAGTAGGTAGCAACCCCAGCGACATTGTACCGATAGCTGACAGAGATACCGGCGCATTACTATATGCCTGCATAGAGGGGCCAACACTTGGTATATCCAGCAGCTCCTAGCCAGTGTTAATACGGGTAGGCACGAGCTGTCAGCACAATTTGAAAGGCAAGCATGAAGACGTGTGCGCGTATTGGAACTACGCAGCGCTGCATTGCTGGTCACTATGACTTCAGACATGGGAGTTAAAGTATGAGTTTTGGTTTGCCCTAATTTGTTAGCGTTTTCGCAAATGTCGATAGTACACAAAGGTCGCGCAGTCCTTACGTCACGACGTTTCTTACGGCGCCGGAGGGTCAGAGTTGGGTGCTCTTCTTTTGAATTTGTTTAGCGAAGCGTCTGCGCAACACTGCTCGTTCAATTACCGGCTCGTCGAACGACGGACAACGCTTCCTCTTCGCTGCGAATCACTCAGTGGTCGTCCTTGGGCGTTCTCTCTCTTCCCGTCTTTTGGTAATGCAAAAAGCGTCATTTTCTTTTCCTTGGTGGCCCCTTTCGATCTCGATAACAGTGGCTAACGGGAAAAGCTGTTGGCGCGTTCGTTCACGTGGTTTGCCAGTGATTGAGGAACGCTGGACAAAAAAAGAAAAACGGTGGCCCTCGACGCGGTGTAACCTGGCGTCAACTCGCATGCGAGCGCCCTATCTGCGCCGAGGCGACTAAGTTCGCAAACTTTGAAGAATGGCGCTTGAAATTGGATTGGACCTGTCACACAACACGCGCCCACAGCGCACTGCCAGCCGCATTTTTTACCACGAGCGGCGCTGAAGGGGTGCTCGATAACGAGAGCGCGCATTTGGCTCCAGGTGCGACGGCGCTCAATCGAGCTGTTTTTCTTTCGCAGCTGGGAGCCGCTGGGCCCTCCGGTTCGGAAATTATCCGAGCGGGGCTCCTCCCCGACGGGGCCCCGTAAGTGGTCAAAGGGAAGCGAGCGGCACCTGTGCACGGCGTAGCTAATCTCGCAGTGCAAGGACTCGTGCATGCTGTGCTGATCAACAGCTTTCCATTAAGACGACTGCATGCATGCATGAAATGTGGCAACGGTTTGCTCAAACGGCGTACACGGGGTTCTCCTTTGCCCCCGCGCAGGCTGAGCGTTGGACGCGCACATTCACCCACCAGGGACGTAGCCGGGGGGAGTGCTTATGGCCCCCCCTCCCCGAAATGTTTCGTGCTGTCATGCGCTGCCGACCAAGACAACTCCCGGCGCCAGAAATCATGCTGGCTTTTGTCTAGAATGTGCTTTTCGTGCTCCAAAAGACACTTCAACGCCAACATGGCGAAATCAGGCTGGATTTCGCGGCAACGCCCATGCACCGGGAGTCGCATATCGTAAAGCAAGAGCCCCACCCGAGCACAGTTTCAAGGGGGTTTTCATGGCGAGCGGGCTCGTCGCGGCATCTCGCGGAGGCCGCCATATCTACGGAGCACATGATTTCAATTCTGAAACTTCATGGGTGTAAAGTCCTCATAAACGTTTGATGTGAAAGGTGCACTGACATTTCCAAAGTCGTGCTTTAGATTTTCAGTTCAGGAACATTGGGGGTTTAATGTTGCTATAAACATTTGACGTAAAGTCATACATCGCACCATACATCGAGACAAGCGAAATCAACACGCTATCAGACAAGCTGACAAAGAAGGCGGCGAGGTGTGATGAGACGAAGTGTTGTGTTGTTTCATTTGTGCCGTCGTGTCACAGAAAAGAATGTCGACATTTTTTTTCACCTTCACCTTAGCATCCATGTCAAGACACTAAAGCCAGCAAAGGTAACTACAGCCTTATTTATTTTTCAACTTTGACTTTTATTCGGGAGGACACATTGAGCCTCCTAATTTTTTGTTTCTCGCTACCCGCGGGCTGCCGGAACCAGCCAGAGTGCATGCGTTTTTCTCGTGTTGCCCCGACCACCGCGCGGCGCACTTCGATGCGCGTTCGTCTTTCTCTGGAAGAGTGGATCTTCGCCTGGCAGAGTTTTGGACGCTGTCTGGCTAGAAGACAAGAAAAAGAAACAATAATGTCGCTCGCAGCCATCATTGCGGGGACTCGACGGACTGGAAAGTCTTGTCTCGCCGGTATAGTATACCGAGCAGTATGCGTATGGTTCTCTATGGACCAAGCGTATCACATTTTCTTCGACATCCCTTCGGTAGCCACATCAGGTGCTCAATGTAGGCATTCCATTGTGGCCAACATGCTTTCCTTTGCGTTTTTTTTAAAGCGAAAGCTTTACTGGCCGCGAACTTGCGATTTCGTCGTGGCGGTGCTCCGAGGAGGCACATGACATCACAACGCGCGTCTCGCCGCGGTTATTTCTCTCTCACTTGCTCCCTTGTCACTACTGCACATACGCCACTAGTAGCACCGAATCACAGGTGTTCCGCCGCTGCGCAGCGCGGCGCCTTTCCGCACCGCCGTTTGGTATGACGTCACACAGCGTTCCTTGTCGTTGCGCTCGCCTCCGCTCGCTTCACTAGCTGCGTCGAATGCCTGATAACATGTCGGATGATTTAAAAGGAGAGCTCGCTTGCGCCGCAACCACATCTGAGGCGGCAGTATGGACGGCGATAATTCTGATAACCAGGAGGAGGCCTGGAATCGACATCGGAACGAGATAAAGTGGAAACGAATCGCCGCAACCCAGAAACTCAGCAACCCAGCTAGACAACCAGACTAACCAAGACTTGCAATAAAGATTAGCCAAGGCTAACCATGCTATGCCTTAGCTTTCGCTACGTATATCCTGGCATAACCGAGTTACGCCACTGCCATTTTTTTTCATTTCGGTGCCCCCGCGTCCCCCCTCCCCCCCAAAAAAATATGAAAGAAAGACACTGTTGCGGGGGAGCGAATTGCCGCATGGTGAAAGTTCAATTTTGTTACTTCTTTTACGGAAAGTAATAGGCCGCTTCAGTTGCCGGATACTCTTACTATATTATTGCGATAGCAATTATATGGACACTCCAGGCGCATTCCAGCCGTCGCCGTCCCCCTCATGTTCCCTATAAAGTCCAAGGGCGATAACAGCGTGACCGTGCCCCGCATGCTGCATGTACGAGTGAAAGCGTAAAGGGGTGGGGCATGGGTGAGCCGACAATGGTGGCTCAGTCTTGCGTGCGCAAGGGAGAAAAGCGAGGATAAAGGGCGCCGCCTCCTGCAGCGCGCGATACATCAGGGGAGTGAAGAGAGGGAAGTGAGGGCTGTGATCTGTGAATCTGTGTTTGCGCAACATGTTTATTTGCCTTGTTCGACGGGTTACAAACGGTGACTTTTCTTTGATAAGCAGATTTATTGAAGACTTGTACGTATATATAAATACAATGTTGGGAAGTTTTGTGTATACGTGCAGTGAACTTTCTTTCCAGTTAGTTTTCTTCCCCATTTATAAAGCTGTATCTTCGCATTTGTAGATTCCATTGCATCTTCGCATTCCTAATGTACGAGGGCAAATCAAATGAAAGTGAGCCAACCCATCCCGCGCAATATAGGTTCGGTTTATTATCTGCGAGGTATGCGCGTAACACATAGCAATCCCATTTACAAAAGTGTGAGGATAAATGTCCTTTAATGCTCTCATACACTGGGTTGAACATGGTTGCGAGGAATAATGGACGCTCCAAAAGATGAACTGCGTGGTGTCGTGAGGTTTTTGACTGCTTAAGATGCTTCCCAAAAAAAAATTAGTCGTCGTATGGCTGCCGTGTGCGTTGAACGTTGCATCTCATTTGCCACTGTGACGGGTTAGAGGAAACTGTTCAAAGGACGTGAAAGTTGCAAAGACGATCCTAGACCGGGCCAACGCCGTCGTGAAATCACCCCCAACACAACTGCAAAGAATGATTAGACGAGAACGGAGGATAAGCATCGATGAATTGGCATGGTGTGTGACCATCAGTCACGGTTCGGGTCACACCATAATTCATGAACATCTCGGTTATCGGCTCTTGTGTGCGCAATCAATGCCCAAGATATTGAACCACCGCCAGAAGACGGAGAGGTCCGGCCCTGCCTTGACTAATATAATTCGGTATCACAATGAGGGTGACGGATTTTGTCTGCAATTGTGACCGGGGACGAACCAGTGCCGCTAATACGAGCCTGAAACACAACGGCTAAGCTTACAGTGGAAACATTTGAATTCACCACCGCAAGGAAAGCAAAGGCCATCGTTTCTGCCGGGAAGGTGTTGTCGACTTCTTTTTCGATCGTCAGGGGCCATTATCGATCGCATTTGCTAAACCTGGAGAAACTATGAATCGTTTGCGATATTACGAAACGTCGGATTGGCTGTGTGTCGCAATCAAAAACAAACGATGTGGAAAATTGAGGAATGGGATCGTCTTGCCCCACGACAATGCCCGTCCCCACGTCACTGATGTGATTAACACAAAACTAGCAAAGTTCAAGTGGGAAACGTTGCAACATCCGCCATACAGCCCAGACCTGTCGCCTTGCGACTTCCACATTTTGGAGCATTTAAAGAAACAGCTCAAGGGAACCAGATTTGTGTCACACGATGACGTGAAAGAGTCAGTTAAGACTTTTTGAAGAAGCAACCCAAGGAGTTTTATCATACGGGAATCACGCGACTCCTTAGTCAGAGGGACAAATGTCTAAATGCCTATAGAGACTACATTTAAATGACGCAGCCCGTTTGTCATATATTCGCATTGACTCACTATCATTTGACTCGCCCTGGTATATTGTGCGAAACTCCTGCTTTTTTATGTGCTCTCTGTTGCAACTGTAATTTCGGTGCAATTACTCACAATACACGACCGGGGACAACTGCTCCTGCGGAATACATTGTAACAACCCGCACAAAAGTAACTGTTGATTAACCATAGATATATTGTTGGGCAATTGTTGAAACAACGGACTTCAACAAATTTTCAAGAGCAATTGAGTTCACTCAACCCTTGCACAACAATATTACCGTTGAGTGTTCTCAATAAACAATTTATTGGGTTTTTTGTGTTGATTTTTCTAGTTGTTTTTTTTTGTTGTTGTGTAGCAGTTGAGTCCAGTATACTGTAATTAGGGCTCGCATATGAAGACATTCCAAAAATTTATTGCGACGCGTTCCAACCTCATTCCTGTCACTTTGTGGCAGGTAGGTTCTTCTTTCGCCTCGCTAAAAGAAAATAATGTGTGACCGATGGGGTGGAATCGAACGTCGGCCGTCGAGCCCGGTACTCTAACCAATAGGCCACGTGCGCGCGCATACTCTTCTCATTCGAAATCCAGTAAGCCCGTAAATGCTTGGCGCGTGCGCCGCGTGCCACTTCCTGATGCTGTCGCTACAGCTGGCGCTTTGAAGCGCCTATCCCGGGACAGCCCCACTTTCGTAGCCGTTTTCGCTACGTGAAAACTGCAACGCTAGACTAGATTCATGACCACCCAAGTTCTTAACGATTTATTTCTTCGCCGGTGTACAAATGCCATCGTCGTTTTAACATACACTAGATGACATCGCCATTGGTACGATCCAAAATGGGCACGTTTCGGGGAACAGAAGAATGCGAAATTCACTTGCAGACAAGGTGACTACGTGCATGTGGAGTTCCCCTACAGTAGACACGGCGGCAGCGCGACCGCCGATAAGACAGGCGACGACACGTGATGAAGCTACCTTCGAGCATCGGACACGCTGTGGGAACCGTAGGATGCAAGCGCGCACACACTATAAACACACACGTGTGAGGTCTTCGAATTTCCTGCGACGTACCCTCTGTCCGTAAAGCACATGTAGTTTCTTACAATGTCCGTAGTCATCATCATCATCATCATCATCATCATCAGCCTAGTTACGACCACAGCAGGGCAAAGGCCTCTCCCATACTTCAACTACCCCGGTCATGTACTAATTGTGGCCATGTTGTCCCTGCAAACGTCTTAATGTCATCCGCCCACCTAACTTTCTGCCGCCCCCTGTTACGCTTTCCTTCCCTTGGAATCCAGTCCGTAACCCTTAATGACCATCGGTTATCTTCCCTCCTCATTACATGTCCTGCCCATGCCCATTTCTTTTTCTTGATTTCAACAAATATGTCATTAACTTGCGTTTGTTCCCTCACCCAATGTGCTCTTTTCTTATCCCTTTACGTTACACCCATCATTCTTCTTTCCATAGCTCGTTGCGTCGTCCTCAATTTCCGCAGAACCCTTTTCGTAAGCCTCCAGGTTTCTGCCCCGTAGGTGAGTACTGGTAAGACACAGCTGTTATACACTTTCCTCTTGAGGGATAGTGGCAACCTGCTGTTGATGATTCGAGAATGCCTGCCAAACACACCCCAGCCCATTCTTATTCTTCTGTTTATTTCAGTCTCATGATCCGGATCCGTGGTCACTACCTGCCCTAAGTAGATGCAATCCCTTACCACTTCCAGTGCCTCGCTACCTATCGTAAACTGCTGTTCTCTTCCGAGACTGTTAAACATTACTTTAGTTTTCTGTAGATTAATTTTCAGACCCACCCTTCTGCTTTGCCTTTCCAGGTGAGTGAGCATGCATTGCAATTGGTCTCCTGAGTTACTAAGCAAGGCAATATCATCAGCGAATCGCAAGTTGCTAAGGTATTCGCCATAATCTTTTATCCCCAATACTTCCCACTCCAGGTCTCTGAATACCTCCTGTAAACATGCTGTGAATAGCATTGGAGATATCGTATCTCCCTGTCTGACGCCTTTATTGGAATTTTGTTGCTTTCTTTGTGGAGGATTACGGTGGCTGTGGAACCGCTATAGATATCTTCCAGTATCTTTACATATGGCTCATCTACACCCTGATTCCGTAGTGCCTTCATGACTGCTGAGGTTTCGACTGAATCAAACGCTTTCTCGTAATCAATGAAAGCTATATATAATGGTTGGTTATATTCCGCACATTTCTCTATCACCTGATTGATAGTGTGAATATGGTCTATTGTTGAGTAGCCTTTACGGAATCCTGCCTGGTCCTTTGGTTGACAGAAGTCTAAGGTATTACTGATTCTATTTGCGATTACCTTAGTAAATACTTTGTAGGCAACGGACAGTAAGCTGATCGGTCTATAATTTTTCAAGTCTTTGGCGTCCCCTTTCTTATGGATTAGGATTATGTTAGCGTTCTTCCAAGATTCCGGTACGCTCGAGGTCATGAGGCATTATGTATATAGGGCGGCCAATCCTTTTAGGACAGTGTTCCCACCAACCTTCAACAAATCTGCTGTTACCTGATCTTCCCCAGCTGCCTTCCCCCTTTGCATAGCTCCCAAGGCGTTCTTTACCTCTTCCGGTGTTACTTGTGGGATTTCAAGTTCCTCTAGCCTATTCTCTCTCACCTTATCGTCGTGGGTGTTACTGGTACTGTATAAATCTCTATAAAACTCTTCAGCCACTTGAACTATCTCATCCATATTAGTAACGATATTGCCGGCTTTGTCTCTTAACGCACACATCTCATTCTTGCCTATTCCTAGTTTCTTCTTCACTGCTTTTAGGCTTCCTCCGTTCCTGAGGGCCTGTTCAATTCTATCCATATTATAGTTCCTTATGTCCGCTGTCTTACGCTTGTTGATTAACTTCGAAAGTTCTGCCAGTTCTATTCTAGCTGTAGGGTTAGAGGCTTTCATACATTGGCGTTTCTTGATCAGATCTTTCGTCTCCTGCGATAGCTTACTGGTTTCCTGTTTAACGGCGTTACCACCGACTTCTATTGCGCACTCCTTAATATTGCCCATAACGTTGTTGTTCATTGCTTCAACACTATGGTCCTCTTCCTGGGTTAAAGCCGAATACCTGTTCTGTAGCTTGATCCGGAATTCCTCTAGTTTCCCTCTTACCGCTAACTCATTGATTGGCTTCTTATGTATCAGTTTCTTCCGTTCCCTCCTCAAGTCAAGGCTAATTCGAGTTCTTACCATCCTATGGTCACTGCAGCGCACGTTGCCGAGCACGTCTACATATTGTATGATGCCAGGGTTCGCGCAGAGTATGAAGTCGATTTCATTTCTAGTCTCACCATTCGGGCTCCTCCACGTCCACTTTCGGCTAACCGGCTTGAGGAAAAAGGTATTCATTATCCGCATATTATTCTGTTCTGCAAACTCTACTAATAACTCTCCTCTGCTATTCCTAGAGCCTATGCCATATTCCCCCACTGACTTGTCTCCGGCCTGCTTCTTGCCTACCCTGGCATTGAAATCGCCCATCAGTATACTGTATTTTGTTTTGACTTTACCCATCGCCGATTCCACGTCTTCATAGAAGCTTTCGACTTCCTGGTCATCATGACTAGATGTAGGGGCGTAGACCTGTACAACCTTCATTTTGTACCTCTTATTAAGTTTCACAGCAAGACATGCCACCCTCTCGTTAATGCTATAGAATTCCTGTATGTTACCAGCTATGTTTTTATTAATCAGGAATCCGACTCCTAGTTCTCGTCTCTCTGCTAAGCCCCGGTAGCACAGGACGTGGCCGCTATTTAGCACTGTATATGCTTCTTTTGACCTCCTTACTTCACTGAGCCCTATTATATCCCATTTACTGCCCTCTAATTCCTCCAATAGCACTGCTAGACTCGCCTCATTAGATAACGTTCTAGCGTTAAACGTTGCCAGGTTCATATTCCAATGGCGGCCTGTCCGGAGCCAGGGACTCTTAGCACCCTCTGCAGCGTCGCAGGTCTGACCGCCGCCGTGGTCAGTTGCTTCACAGCTGCTGGGGACTGAGGGCCGGGGTTTGATTGTTGTGTTCATATAGGAGGTTGTGGCCAAGTACTTAACCAGGGTGGCCAATCCTGCTCTGGTGAGGGAGTGCGTTACCGGTTCTGGTCACCGGGATCAGGCCGCACTCCAGGCCTGTTTGTGCAATTTTCTCAACACACGGTTTTTTTTTTGGTATTTTCCGGTGGAGAATTGTGCGGCACCGGGATTTGAATCACGGACCTCTTGCACGGGAGGCGGATACTCTACCGTCCCCGCAGGAGGTAAATTAAAAATTAAATTAGGGGGTTTTACGTGACAAAACCACTTTCTGATTATGAGGCACGCCGTAGTGGAGAACTCTGGAAATGTCGACCACCTGGGGTTCTTTAACGTGCGCCTAAATCTAAGTGCACGGGTGTTTTCGCATTTCGCCCCCCATCGAAATGCGGCCGCCGTGGCCGGGATCCGATCCCGCGACCTCGTGCTCAGCAGTCTAACACCATTGCCACTGAGTAACCACGGCGGGTCCCGCAGGAGTTGTACGCCTCATTTAACCTACAGTGGTGCCCTGTTTGATCAGTCAAGGTGGACCAATCTGAGCTCGGTTATACCGCACGGATGGCACTCGGCTAGACAACCTGGTATTTATGACCTGCACATGTGTGGCCATACATAATTGAAGATATATATCTTTCTTTCTTTTTTTTTAGGAGGGTTCCCGTACAGTGATAAAATAAAGGAAAAGACATTAAAAAGAAAGAAAAAAAGAAAGAAAAAGGTGGAAAAAAGGAGCATAACAGGTGATTTGAACTCGTGACCGTTGGATGTTGCCCGGAAAGATAGCCCAGTCGGTTGGTTCGTCAGGCCCCAGGTTACTTTCAAGTGCCATAGCTCCTGCTCCGAACCTCATACTTACGTGGAAAGGGACTGATGTTTTCCGCGATAGTCGGTTTTTGCTTCCATGTGGTTGGAAGGCATACTTTCTTGGAAAAATGGCCTCCCGAGGAGAAGAGCGAACTCGAGCGGCTTTAGAGACTAGGAAAACTGCCTTAAAATATTTAGACTTGAGGGAAAGCTTCGTTTACAAACTGTAACACGGCAATCAGCACTCGAATACGACGAGAGAAATCATTGAGACGTGGAAAACTCCCTTGAAATAAATATGGATTGCGAGACAAATGCTTGTAAGTATTGAACCTCTTAAAAGATGAGGGGGGAATATGCGCTCACCGAGAGGGCATCGTCCGCACGAGACCACCACCAGGCACCTTACTGAGACGTGGAGGGCTCTGCGGCCGGAAACAAAGCCTCCCTTCTCCGCCGGCCAAGAGGGGAAAACGCGCTTTCCGATCGCTCAAGGTTGCGCGGACATAGTATAACTCTAGCGTTAGGAACAGCTTCACCAGGTGCGAGGGCGGCACGCATAGCGTGGGAAGCTAACCGCCAGAATAACTATCTCAAGGAGTGCTGCGGACGAGAGCGAAATACCTTCGTGTAATTAGAATAACCCTAATAGGACTACTTTCGAAAGAAGAAGAAAAAAAAGGAAACGGCCCAGAGGGCCCAGAGGGTTCAGTGGTAGAATGTCCGTAGTACTAGAGATCAAAGAACGAACACGCTTTGAGATCGCAGCGCGCAGCCGCTTTAACCATTGATTTCAAAGAGCTTCGGATTCAGCAACAGCCACAACAGTATCACAGCTAATCGCTGTATCTGCGGCTGCTTCCGACTCTTGCCTTGCAAGAAGCACGCGATTTATTTGAGCCTCGCCGAACTCTCGTCCTCTCATCTCCCAAGCCTGCAGGTCTCGTATGTTCAGCCAAATAGAACACCAAAGGGAAATGAAAGAAATACAGGTAACGGACTCTTATCATACCTTACTTGTTACCTTGTCATCAGCAAAGGCGCTACAAACTATTTTAGAAGCGTTACTTTTGTAAAAATGGCAAAATTAGTGGTAATTTTCATTTCTAGGTGGCGCTACAAACGTCAAGGTAGCGTTCGGGTGTGTGTGTGTGTGCGTGTGTGTGTGTGTGTGCGCGCGCACGCGGTTGCAACCGTTGTAGCTTCGTTTTGCGCACACTTTTGCAACAGTACACATGGTCACCGCTAGTTTCATAGTCGCATTTATTGGTCGTGGTATTTATTGTTTACGCTACAAAAAGTTTTATGAAGGTTAGTAGATGAAAAATTATTGCTGATTAATCAGTGGTTTTTCAGTGCCGTTATTTTATGTTTGAAAGATTTTTATAGCTCCATACGATAGTGAAGCTGTGAACGGCTTTCGGACTCAGTTAGTTGGTTGCCGTTGTGTAGTGAATCACGCCTCGTGCTTTTTGATGAAAATATTTTTTTCTTTTTGGACATCGTGCCGCAAATTTTAGTGAAATGCTTTAACGACGATAAGTGGGAAGTTTATCCGTTGAAGTCGTTGGCTGACCCAGCTACTAGTCTTCGACTGATGTGCGAGCCTGGCTGTTTTGATGAGCTGCGCGGCAGAGGTCATGATGCCTGTTGGAGAGAAGGCACCCCGAAACAGTCGCAGCCGAATTTCTGCAGATAGGTAAGCAATCTCGTTTTCTTGGGCACGTAGCCTTTTTTTTTCTATTTTGACATTGACAAGCGTGAGATGTTAAGCACACCGTTCACTTTCTTCAAGCAAACCGCTTGCCCCGGAGCAAAAGCGCGCGATAGTAACTCTCGCTGCCGCGGTCACTTCGTTTGAAGCAATAGTAGGTGAAAAGGCAGCGGCGCTCCACGTGCGTAAAATTGCATTGCTTCATTTGTTCCTGTTTAATAACGTTTTCTTATTTGTATGAGAGAACACAATTGCAACGTAAGCCTCGGTTTCTCTGCGCAGTGATAATTTTTACAGTGGCCACGTCATCTTTCATAGGGGCTCACGTGGGCTGTCTAAGCGCTTGTTGTCGCGTTCCGATACGTGAGAGGCGCGCTGCCTTTCAAGGTATTTAGGCAGGCACTACGAGCTTAGGAGAACCGCGACAAATAATTGTGCTGCAGTTGTGCAGCTGTGCTACGCTTGTACCACACTCGCACCGGAAGCAGTGTTGCACTTCACGCTTACGCATTTCGTAACTATGGAGGCCGCCGTGGCAATTTGGGGCTCGAGGTCGTGGATACGGTCCCTGCAGCGGCTGCATTCCAAAGGAGCGGAATGCAAAAACGCTCGTGCACTGTGCGTTGCATGCGCGTAAATATTTCCAGGAAGTCAAAATTAATACGGAGTCCCCAACTACGACCTGCCTCATAATCAGATCGTTGGTTTGGCACGTAGGACATCAGAATTGTTTTTTTTAATCCGTAGTGGCTCATCGTATACCACACGGTTAGTGTGATCACATTTTGTGCCGTAACGGTAAAGTGCGCCTCGATTTAGGTTGCGGCTAATGATGCGGCGCACCGCAAAATATATTTCGCCTCTTTGGGATCTGCGGAGAACGGCCAGCCGATTAGTCGCAGCTTCCGCGCGGTGACTGTACACGGATACACAGCGCTATTGAACAGAGGTGTGGTGACGACGTCAGCAAAGAAGAGTCGCCGACGGGCTCACCTTACTGCCTATCACCGCCAAATCTGCCGCAGTAAGCATCTTTATCTAGCGCGGCGGGTTGCCGTTGAAGGTGTACTGTACAGTTTTAATAGGCGATAACCGAAGCATGCCACCGTTCTCTGCTGCCTCTTTGAGTTGGACCGATCCGAATGTGCGTTGCTTGCAGAAGCGAAAGGAGCGCCAATCGGCGCATTGTCGCCTCGAGCTAAGCGTCGCACTCGAGCACCATTTGCGCGGCGAAGAATGACGCGTGCATGAAGCTAGCTCACTGCGCAGATACTACCGCACAAAACGCGCAAGGGCGTGAACGCGACGTTCTGCACACAAATCGCGTGGGATGATGGGAGCCACGCCGGAGCGGCTAGCTTCAAAGAAGCGGTACATGTTCTCACTCGTACAGGCACGCTCACGCTCGCATCGTTCTCGGCGTATCTTTAGGTAATTCCTTCTGCTGGACTTCTACCCAAAGATTCGATATCTGTTTGGTATCGGCTATGCACTGTCGCGTGGTCTTTGGTCGTGCGAGATAGCCGGGAATATTTTTCCCCGCTGTGAAACATCGCTGTGCGTGTTTTAGCTAACATTTACCGTAGCAACCCATTTCTTCCTTTTCTCGACGGCACTCGTAAAGAGTCGTAAGTTTTTACTTGCCAGTGTAGTGTGTACTTCTATTTCGTGCGTAGTTATGTGCAGTGTGTGGCATATTCTTAATCCGCATATTCTCATTATCTGTCCGCATTCCCTTCTCTCAGGTTGCGCATGCAGCAAATTCCCAGGTGCTGCAGTGTTCTACTTCAAGAGCACCTTGGCGTCGTGCAAGAGGCACCCGTTAATATGTGGCTGATTCGCTAGCAAGCTCGCATCTCTGTTGCCACTCTCCATCAAGTGGGATTTCAACTATTTTTTGTGCTGCTCTGTGGTGTACTAGCTGCCGCATGGACGCTGTGAAAGCTTACTTTCGATTTGCTCTGGCATTTAGTAGTAAAGGATGGGCTATCTTTTGAGGGGAGACATTTACTTTTGTTTGTGAGAATGTTTAACAGCCTAACCAAGTGATACGTGCGTACTGTAAACAGCAGCACGAACAGAGGCGGACGACGAAATAGGTAGGAGCACGCACGAGCGCAAGCTCAACTAAACGTTTGCTTATGATGACAGCGGTATTAAAGACACTGGTCAACTTGACAAAGGTTAAAAGTCGTGCATGCGTGGCAGAAACAGTCACGCGCGACAAGAAAAAAAATATGAAAAGGACATGTCATGTAGAATAAACGTGCGTGAAAAACGAGAACTATCGGACAAATCTTACGAAAAAGCGAAAGATTTGTCCGATAAGTGATACTACCCAACGAGAAATACTCTTTTGAGAACTGCAACTTTTCCCCACTAAGGACAACAGATAACTTGGTTATGCATTTGTTTCGTTTGTGATCAATAAATATTGCTTCTGGAACTCCTCTGGTGTTGCGGTATAGAGCTGAAAGAACGATTGTTTCATCACAAAGACCAGAACACAAGAGGACTTATGCAAGCATTATTGATTGATCAACAAGAAAAATACATAAGCAAGATTTCTGTGGCCGTTAGTGGGAAAGAGTTGCTGCAGTACTTCTCGTTAATATCACTTACAGGACAAACCTTTCAGTTGTCATGTTTTTGTTAGTTTTTGACGCACATGTTTATTCTAGAGGACGTCTTTCGGTCCTTTTTGTTGTGCCGGGCTGTTTCTGCTGCACATCCATGGCTTTTTCTTTGTGAAGTTGACCAGTGTGTTTAAAATCTTTATCTTCACGAATAAACTTCTGGTTGAGTCAGCGATCATGCGTGTTCCTACCTTAATTTATCCGTCCCGTCTCGGTTTGAGTGGTTGTCAGATATAGATGTACACCGAATTGGCGAAGTGCCCATAGAACTGACACATGAAGTTATTTACGCTGCTTATTTCAGGAAGAACGCTATAGGGTATTATCTTCTTTGTTTTTAACACTGATGTACATTTTTCTAGTTCAGCTTCAAGGAGTCCCCTGAGGAAGCCAATAAGAGTGATGGTAACTTCCTTTGTGTGTAAGATTTATGAATTTCATCCATTCAAGGCATGACATGTCACATACCTCTTTGTAGGTATACAAGCATTCGTAGTTTTTAAACATACTAAGCTCTACTTTTCGGTTCTCATGACGCTGCTTTGTACTGTGCTGCATGCTCCAGGCGCATGCGCCTTTTTTATGCTGTAAGTGCATGTGTTCTTTTTGTATATATTGAAGAAAAAATTGCCGTCAGCTTAAATATGCATGTATATCACTTGTAATTTTTTTTCAACACGGGTGCTGTATCTCCCTCCGTCTTTGTTACTGCTTGTCCCAATTTTTATGCAACTTTTATCTATGCTATGCAATAAAATTCTGGTAGCACTTTAATACCATTTTACCTGCGCAATTGAGGTCAATGGTGTTTCGTATACGCATTTATTAGCGTTTTTCACTGTCCCAGCAATCTGGCTGTCCAGTCATTGGAACCTTTTCTCATCCTTTTGTTATCCTTTTCTCTCTCATCCGTACTATTTCTGGGGTACTTGATACTGCAAGTGCAGGTGATTATTTATTTGGCTGTTTGGAATTGTGTTATATGTGTGTTACTACCAATTTTCGGTGCTAATTAATTATTTGTTCTCTTATCGTTCAAGGTATTAGCCTTGCCTTATCTCTTTATTGACTGAGATACCACTTAGTTGCTAGGTATAGGGAAAAAGGCCTCAGAAAGTGCTCTAATTAGCTTTGTGCAAGTCCAGAAATATTACCTGGAAATGAGCTCACTAAATTGAGGAAATGCCACCAACAAACTCTTCTGTAACCCAAATTAACATAATCAAATGGTGTACTGTTTGTTCTTAACTTGTGCCAGGGGTTAAGCCGCATTCATTACACAAAAGTTTTACAAGTTCATTTCCGAAGAAAGCAAACCTGGCTCGTCAGAAACAGGATTCAGGTGTTCACCATGCCCAACAACTTCCTAAATGATGTCTCGTCAATTAATAGCTAAGTTGAGTTATGTTATTTTATAAAATAATTGGGCAACATGAAAATACATATATCTCGAAGACAAAAAGCTCAGGCAAGTCTACTTTGGTAGTTCAGTAAATTTTAATCGCTGTGAAAGACGTGTTTAAGCTTGTATATATTTACGTGAAGTCATTTGTTTCAAGTCTTATTTTGCCTTTTCACAGTCAGCCGTAGCTCTTCCTGTGATGTGTTAGTGTGCGAAACATTTTAATGTAACATATTCAGATGTCTTCTGTGTATTCACATGCCAGCAGCTTCAAGTGTCCATGTGTTCAAAGTTAGTTGTTACAAGGGTATGCTTAAGCCCTGCCTTTTGAGTCGCTTTGCCTTCTAGTCATAAACATAATTCGAATGTGAAGACCACAATGATCGTTTTGATTGAATTCCTATGTATAGGTTTTTACAGATGTATTTACAAATACAAATACCTTTATTTCAACATCAGGGATGTTAGGGGTGCACCCAAAAAGCCTATGACTGGCTTGACGGAGGGGCGCACCCCCGTACATAAAAACCGGTGCGAGTGCTGTAGGTACTAGCCTATGTCTCCAGGTTCAATACAGTGGTGCCTTATGTACTGTAATATTGTTTCATGTGCACGCGTCTTTAGTGTAAATAAAGGTACTTCAAATTGATCAGTATCTCCTTTGCTTTTGTTTGTGTTTGGGAAAGTTATGAGCAGGCACCGGGGCATGCAAGTGCGAACAGCAAAGCAATTTCAATATATGAATAAAAATCCACTAGCCCAACGAAACGTCAATCATATTTCAATGGCGACTTCTGAAATCTCAATGCCATCGTAACTGGGCCACAACGTACTTTTCAGTGCTGCGGCAATAATAACTCAACCAAAGGTCAACAGAACTACCACAACGTCAGTTCAACGCAGAATCAATGGTAACTCAACAACCATTCAAAAAAACGAACACAACGAGCCGTCTAAGCACAATGTACTTTCAATGGTAACTTAACAATTATTCAACATTGAGATACCCAACAGTGTTTCAATTAAGTTTCAGTGGCCAATATTCAAGAGCCCTCAACACAACCCAACAATTCTCCAACAAACTTTCAATAATTCCTCTATAAAAAACTCAACATTGACCAACGATATTTCAATGCTTTCTCAATTATTTTTTTTTTGCACGGGAAAAGACAGCGTCATTGAGATTTTTCCCTAGTTGTTGCTTATGTACAAAAATGTAAATAAGGTTCTTGAATGATAGAGAGAGAGATGCAAATGAGAGAAAGGCTGGGAGCTTAACAAAGTTTCAATAAATTATTTGTCCTCAACTTGTTCAGTTCATGACCTTTTCATTTTTCATATGAGCGGCATGTACTGCTTTTCTCGTTTCAAACTGATATAGTTGTAAAGTTCGTGTGATACTTTCTGTACTTGTTAAATATACAGAAAACGTGGAAGCATTGTGTCACTTATTTCGAGCACAATTTTTGAGACATACTAGTATATCATTTTATTAAAAATACATATTTTACTTGTTTGACAGTGCGTAGCGTTCAAGAATTCGTTTGCAGCATCTTTGGCAACGGTAATGCAGTTATTATTAATTTATTTGAACCTTTAAATTCTGCAAGGAGGAGGCAGGCTGTAACGTGAGCCCCCCCCCCCCCCCCCCTCCCCTGCCACGTATAGCGAAATCAACGTTAAGAATGCTCCAACTGCGAGACGGATGCAGAATTATTATTTCTGTTCGCTGTTCAACAGGCATGCCGAAAGTAGCGCGAAAATTAAATTCGAAAGAAAGACAGGCAGAGTGCTACATTTTTGCAACTAACATGGGCAAGAGCGGTAGTAGATGCGCGTAAATGATAGAGCGTTGTCTACGTGCAGAGTGGAATTATAGATCCCATTGAGCGTATCACTGCAAGGGATGCTGTTTGTGTGTAAGCCTCTTCTAAAAGAAGCCACGTCTTGAAAGGAGCCCAAGCATGATTGCACGAGAATTGGCGGGGATTATTTTTACGAAAAAGGTACGATCTCTATACCTCCACGAAAATGTGAATTTCTAGGCTGTCATCTCTAAATCTGCCTCGTTCACACTATTCGCAGGGATGTGCGCATGTGCCATATATATATGCATATGCCGTCGAAATAAATGCGCGCGCTTTCTTTCCGCGCAGTGCTTACTCGATCACGTGACCTCGAACATCCAGCCACTGTCCTTCGCGGCTCGCCCTCGCCTTCTTTTTCTCGCACAGAGCGCTCTCCCCGCACTTGCCCTTTATCCCTCTATTGCATGGCGTCCCATATTTGGCACATACCGGTTACCATTTTTTTTTGCGTGTGTGAGATGCACGGTCGAGAATGTGATACCCTCAGAGCAATTCTCATAGTTATGCTCACTTACTATGGGCAAGTGCTGCGATCTCTTGAGCAATACGCAAAACAGAGGTGAAGTGGATTTTGGGAAGCAACGTGAAACTCGGAGGGGGAAAACACGAGCAATTGGTTTTTTTTCTCTGAACATTTTCACCGCAGAAACATAGAAAAATTATTTTTTCATATTTCATGGTCTCATCAATTCAAACCCGTTATTAGTTTTCTCAATTTCGTCCGCAACTACAGCAGAGAACCCCAAATCGATGTGTGCCATATTTGGCACAGTATGAACTTGAAAGACAATAAATGGTAACGAGCTGCCATTTGTTCAGTGGCACAAAAGCATTCGAACACAGAGAGCGAAGATTGCGATTCCGACTCAGATATGGCCCCTAAAGTGGCGACTAAGAGAAATGAAAGGAAAGCTTGTAGATCAATTTGGAAGCAGAGGCACATGACCTTGAACGATGGGTAATAGCTGTTCCGTCTAAATTCCAATGCTACATGTAGCATTGGAATTTAGAGGGAACAGCTATGACCCTACTTCAGTACTGGCGCTGGAAACACCCTATGACTTTTTCCGGCATATATTGACACCAGACTTGATTTACACCATGACGGAACAGACACGTCTGTATTCCACGCAGTCACGGCCTTAAAAGCCCCGTTCACTTACGGAAAGAAAATAGAGATGTTCCTGAGATCGCTACTCTGGATGTCCCTGATTCATCTGCCGAGTTCCCGGATGTACTGGAACCCGAAATATTACGCGCCTCAAGTTGCAAGCCTGATGCTAGTGAATAAATGGGAAGAGCTCAAGCCATTTCTTCACTTTTCTGACAGTACCACTGCGGTTCTGAAAGGACAGGACGGTTACGACAGACAGCACAAGATCCAGCCCTTGTTTACTACTATTAGAGAGTGCCGTCTCTCAGTTCCATTTGAGGAAAATCTCTCCGTGGACGAACAAATTTGTGCTCTTAAAGGCTGAATTAGCATGTAGCGGTATAGCCCAAAGAAACCACATCGCTTGGGCTACAAAATTTTTGTGCCACCATGGGGCAGCGGCAATTCCCTCCCCCTCCCGCGCGCTCTATACACGGCTATCCAGCAGATGGCGCACGAGCTCATGCAAGCTTCGTTCCTCATTTCTGTCTTCAGCGTCCAGCGTGCTGCAGTCAGTTCTCCAATGGATAATGTATACGTGCTGGCCCATATAGCTGTACCCCCAACACAGTTTCTCACTATAACACCTAGAGGGAAATCTGGCGCCACCGTCTATGGGAGTTTCCTAAGGAGTGGGGTGCCATCATGGGAATGACGGTATATGTGTCTGCGAGGCTTGTGTTGGCTGGTGTTGTAAGATTCTTCGTCTAAAACGTGGATATGGCTACACAAATAACGCGTTGTTAAAGTAAAATCTTCATAAAATGTTTCCATTGACGCATACACCTTCCAATGAGGTTTACTCACCTACAATGCATAACCAAGCGAAGAAAACCAAGAACAGATGACAAATTGTTCCAGAGCGAGCAGGAATCTTGCCGTTTGTCCACCAACTTTAGCGGCCCGCGGATACATTTTACGTTTCATATAATTGTACATGCCACAACAAGTTCTCAAAGTTAAACAAAACATGTTTTTGTGTAATCATAAAGATAAAACAGCATTTTACTTGCTGTTTCAGTAGGAAATGAATCATTGTGACACATGGAACGGTGCTTGACTGGCTCTCCGAGAATGATGCCAATCCGAAGTCACAATATAGCGGCATTCCCATGCATGCCACAGCGCAGCAGCGCCAGATTTCCCTCTAGGTAATGCAGTGAGAAACTCTATGATACCATCGCCTCGGCATCCAGGGAGACCGCGGAAGGCAGGTGCGGAGAAAGCGCAAACCAATGCTCAGCGCGCAGAACACCAACGTTGTAGGCGATGCGCGGGAAGCTGCGGCGACAGGCCAGAAGCGAAGCCTCGCATTGCATAGCACGGATTTGGATGGCGACTGGCACGCACTCAATAGCGAACGCCCGGCGCGCCTGGCGCTACAAGTGGAGGAAGCCACTGTGGCGTCAAGAGGACCCTGCGTTGCAAGAACAACAAGCGGAGGCCAAGCGGCTGAAGCTGAACAACGAGCTGGGAACAGGGCCACTGTAATGGAGCAGCATACAAGGCGGTGTGCGGCCGCAAACTACATGTTTGAGATACGCTTCGTCAAGAAACCACTGAAGGGAACAATTAAGCTACCGCGTCATACCCTTAAAGGCGCAGCTTAAGTGTCCACCTACCTTTTTTCCGGTGTTTCGGCTGCGATCCGGCTGTCGTCCCTGACATCTCTCCTTATATATATATATATATATATATATATATATATATATATATATGTATAAATATTGTTGCGTGAGGAAAGACACAGACAGAAGAGGCTATATACAGGCTATATACTCTGGAGCCAGGTTCGGTTTGGTTTGGTGCCTGTAGTTATAGCACAACCCACTACGGGGGATTGGCCATGAATCGGGCGGCAGTGGGTTGAAAAAAAATAAATACCTAAATAGGATTTTTTTAACTGAAAATGAGATATTAAATGAATTCTAATCGTTAATAATAATTTTTATGCTATAGTTTCTTAAAATTAGAAGTTAATATTTTTGGTTTCTTGTTGTCGACAATAAAACAATAAAATTAGCATGGAAGTCTCCTTGTTTCCATTATAAAATTATATATGGCATCACATACGTTCCTATTAGAGTGTCCTAGTGCCGACCCCCCAGAGACAGAATGATAGGTAGTGTAATGACTAATCCAAGTTGGCGGAAGGGACCTTCTAGAAGTCGTTTTCTATGCACGTTGAACCTACGACACTCTATAAAGAAATGATCCATAGTTTCGGGTTCATTGCAGTAAACACATTTAGGAGAAGGTGCCAAACCAGACCTATGGGAATAGAAATTAAGCCGTGGTATTCGGCAATGCATGCGCGTAAATGAAACTTCAAATTTTCTTGTTGCGCACCATCCGCTGTGCCAAGGAAATCTAAGGTGCTGAAAATCGGCGTTATTTAATACACATAATTTCGTATGTTCTTCTTGAATGGAAAATTTTTTAAATCTTGCAGTAGTGACGTATGCCAAAGGTTTTAGGATCCTCAGTACCGGGTCCTTAAGAGATGCCGCTGCTAGTGCGTCTGCTGACTCATTTAAAGTGAGCCCCACGTGCCCTGGCACCCATACCAGGTGGATGAGGCGTAAATGTTGGGGAATGAATGAATGAAATTCTCGGAGAATGATACTTGAATTGGGCACCGACATCGTCGTTCTCGCGGCGGCTCGTCTCTTGAGCATCGCTCGATGATAGCGTACTAATACTATATATATATATATATATATATATATATATATATATATATACATACATAGAGAGAGAGAGAGAGAGAGAGAGATGGCATGTGCGCCACTGCGCACATGCCAATGCCCGTTGTCGCATTCAAGCGTTGACACACGCGTCTCGTCCGCTGATTCCATGGCACGTGGGACTTAGTGTCACGGACGCTCCAAATAAAGCAGATGCTTGCACGTGAAAGTACCTAATAGTAGAGCTATAAGCCAGACTTGAGCATTGTGCCAGTGTTTAGTTTAAATATTTTGTACTGTAAAAGTGCTTGCTCCTCGTACGACGCTGCTGCAAGAATGCAACGTTCATCACTTCGCTTTTTCCAGGCCGCGTTCCTCTGGGGTTGCGTCACCTGGCTCCCCACTTGGTGGCCTCCCGTTCCCGAGGGTTTGCATCCGAATTCGTCTTCACTGTCTACCGACTGGCCATGTTTGGGGTCAACTGGATTAATCATCTGGCAACCCGGGTAATCGCAGGAAGATACGGCTATCTGCCTCACAAAGCGGCCTATTTAAATTCCCACCAGTGGACTTCGCATTCGGGCACGACGCTGCTGCAAGAATGCAACACTCATCACTTCTCCAGGTTAGTTACCTGAGCCATGCTACCTGCGTGAGGAGCAGTATAACTACTGTTTATTTGCAGTGTCGTGCCCCTTAGAAATTAACGTTAAGGCCTAGCGGTTTTTGTTGCAGTCATCATGTGTGTGTGTTCATTTATTCAGACTGCTGTTGTTACTTTCCGGTGATGCGGAAGAGAATCCGGCCCCGCAGGAGGAAATGATGACTTTACTTCTAGAATCCATGCGTAGACTTGAGGCTGGGCAGGCGACGATGTTGAGTAAATTTAGAGGAGTAAAGAAAAACAGGAAGCAGCTGACCGTGAAACCAAAGAACTAACTACGAGGGTTGTAAAGTTAGAAACAACCATTGCGTCTCTCAGTGACGCCGAACCTGCTGCAACTTCTACTTCAGTGAATGCTGTTTGAGATGTGGCGGGCCAATTGCGGAATATATCGGCCAGATGCGAAGATACAGAAGACAGGCATAGACGGTCAAATCTTTTAATCTTTGGCTTAGTGAGCGATGAAACGGAAGATTGGGCGGCGTCCGAGGAAAAGGTGATTGGTTTCTGCTGTGAGCACCTCGGAGTATCACTTACTAGTGATAAGTTCGTGCCTGTGCATCGTCTCGGTAGGTTCTCGGATAAGAAAACCAGACCGATAATAGCTAAACTGGGTGCATTCAAAGACAAACAGTTAGTTTTGTCCTCTGCAACTAAGCTCGAAGATACGAGATACGCAATCGGGGAAGACTTTTCGCTGCGTACGCGGCAAGCACGGAAGAAGCTGTTAGACTTCGCACGAGCGCTCAAAAAGCCATTCAAACTTTCTGTCGATAAGCTGCACATAGGGAAAACAACCTATATTTATGACCATGTTACAGATTCTGTCGTAGAGTATGAAAGATAGCCACAAAACTATCTGCAAGATCACGCTCAACCCTCCCCCACTGCATCAACTTCACGCCTCTTAATAACGCTATTTAACATCCGCAGTTTGATGTCAAAACGGGAATACTTTTGTTCTTTTCTTGAAAACAATGACTAGGATGTTGTCATTTTGACAGAAACCTGGCCACACCCCGACACGCACGATAGGGAAATTTTTACAGGCTACGACAACTTCAACGTTTATCGTCAAGATCGTGTGGTACGACGGGGAGACGGTGTGCTGATAGTCATTAAGAAATCTCTTACTTCGTTTTCCATCCCTACAAACTCATCTCGTGAGATTGTCTGGGCAGCATGCTTGACCCCAACAAAGAAAATATTGTTTCATGCTATGGACAGCTTCGCTTCAGATCACGCATACCTTCTCGGTGATTTTAACTTTCCGCAAATAGACTGGCTTTCCTTGCCTTCATGATGCCTCCACTCGAGATTTTCTCAACCTTACTTTAGATTTCAATTTGTTTCAGGTTGTAAGCAAGCCCACTCGAGAATCAAATATACTTGATATTGTATTAACCAGAACCCCGAAACCGTAGAAACAATATCTCACCTAGATGGCTTCAGTGATCACAAATTGCTTCAGATAATACTTCACGTCGCACTAGCCCATACAGGATCAATCACCAAAAACATTCGTGACTTCAGCAGGGCTAATTACGTTGATATGAATTCTTATCTGGAACACTTTTTTAATGAGACACTTTTACCTGACTTTACTGATCGCACAACCGAAGAAAACTGGGCACTGTATAGACACCAAATGTCAGCTATGATTGATCTCCACGTTCCATTAAGAACAGCTTACTAACGACAGGAAAAATCCTTGGTTCAATCAATCGCTACGTAGACTACGAGTCACAAAAAAGCGCTTGTACCGCACCACAATACATGGGTGTGATCTTTCGGCGTTCAAACAATATAAAGAATTCCTTAAAACGTATACCAAAGCAATTTGCAATGCTACAAACAAGTGTTACTGCAACGACCTGCCCTCCCTCATTCAAAACAATCCTAAAAAGTTCTGGCGAACTGTGTCCCCTGACAACGACTGGAATCATACTTCATTGCACGATGCTAACAGAGCACCACTGTCGGACAGCGAATGCCCGCTCATATTGAAGTTTTTTTTTCTCTTCAGTGTTTACACGGGATGATCATTCCAACATATCATTTGTACCTGAATATGACTAGTGCTTTATGGAACCCATTGCCATTACTGCTGATGGCATTTCACGTCTCATTGCTAACCTAAAGGTGTCTACATCTTCCGGTATAGATAACATCAATTCTAAAATACTACAAAATACCTCGTCAATTTCTGTTCCGATATTATCCTATTTATTCAACCAATCCTTAGCGTCAGGAAAGATACCAGCTGACTGGCAGGTGTCGAAAATCGTCTCTGTGTTCAAAAGTGGCAACAGCTATTCACCCGGTAATTATCGTCCGATCGCGCTCACGTGGATTTGTTGCAAGCTGCTGGAACATATTATCTCGTCTCATGTTGTCAGTCGCCTAGAATCAAACAACTTTTCTTCTCTAATCAACACACGGATTCAGAAAATATTTTGCTTGCTACATGCAATTATTGGAATTTACCACCGACTTACGCTTTAGCATGGATGCCAATAAGCAAACTGATTGCATGTTCCTTGCTTTTTCAAAAGTCTTTGGTCGCGTAGCTCACAGTCGACTAATATCCAAATTATCAGCCCTTAGACTACACTCACCTACATTAACTTGGATCCGCAATTTCCTTTTTTTTCGTCACTACTTCACAGTGGTTAATAACTTTTCCTCCCCCCGTTGCCATGTATCTTCCGGTGTTCCTCAGGAAAGTGTTCTAGGGCCCCTTTTATTTTTGATCTATATTAATGACCTACCACTTAACTCTCATGCATCCGCTTATTGGCGGATGATTGTATCATATATCGTACAATTACGGATGTCAAAGACCACATCCCTCTGCAAAATGACCTTAACATTATTTCCCATTGGTGCAAAAGCTAGCTTATGTCCCTTAACCTATCCAAATGCAGGCTCATAACCTTCAGTCGCAAACGCAATAATTCTAACTTTACATATGTCTTAGGTACTATACCTGTATCCCATGTTCCATCATATAAGTGCCTGGGTGTGCATCTAACACATGATCTTGCCTGGGCCTTGCACATCACCACCATTTGCGCCAAGCCTTCCAGAACTTACTTACGGCGTAATTTACGAAACTGCCCGACCAATGTCCGTAAACGTGCCTACCTAATACACGACCAGCTCCAGTTTGCGTGATCAATCTGGTCTCCTCATCAAAAATACCTACTTTCAATGATCGAAGCGATACAAAACCGTGCTGCTCATTTCATCTCTCAAAAATACAGCTGTCATCCCAGCATAACTCAAATAAAAACTGATAATACTCTCGAATCCTTATACACCTGTCGTTCAGTCGCTATTGTTTGCTTGCTACACAAGTATATAAATTGCGCTTATCTTTCACCTCTACCACTCAAATCCCCCGTGCGCATGTTCAATCAATTAAACAACCATCGCTCTTTCAAACGCATCTACGGCCACACGCAAGCATTCAACTCATCGACACTGCCCACAGCAATAACCTTATGGAATGAATGAAATGATCTTCCCAACGAAATCGTTTCAGCAACCGATCACGCATCGTTCTGCAACCAAGCGTATAAGCTTTATACGACTTAAATACTGTAACTATGTTTCAATGTGAAAACGTGGGGGTGTATTGTCGCCATTTTGTTCTTTTTCTTACCGTAACAGTTGTTGCCGTGCGCTTATTGCCTGCGCATTGAACATGTTCTCTCCACCCCTTGTCTATTTTACATTCTTGCGTTATCGCTCCTTTGCAAACGATAACCTTTTTGTAACTATAGTGTACTTGTGTCATGTTAACCTTTATTTTATTTGTACTATGTAACCACATTGTATTGAGTGATACTGCGTTGCTTCTGTTAAACTTGAGTTTGATACAATCGTTACTCTTACTCAATGTTCCTGACGGAACCTGTAAGGAAACCTGAATAAATAAATAAATAAATAAATAAACCCACCAGCACCATGAAACAGGCTGGATTGTTTAAACATACTTAGTGCTCCTGCCCAGCTCCTCCTCAAAATGCAACATACGTACCTGATGAGCCGGAGTTAGGGTCATGCACAGTGTTGCCAGCTACTCAGAGTGTACGGCGCGACACCGACGAGTCTCCATTTAGATGCGTCAGCAATCTTTGCGTGCTTTTGCCGCGTTTGGAGACGCACGCGTGAGGCTAGAAGTGAGCGCAGTCACGTGCTTCGGTGAACATGCCCAGCCGAATGGCGCGGGCTTTCGCGGCAGAAGCCACGGGGAAGCGTTCTTCCTTGCGAGGCTTCGGACGCTCATTAAAATCCTCGCAGAAGACGTGGGCGCAGCTCAGCGGGGTATGACGAAGCCTCTGCTGGCCGCGTCGAATCAGCTCGGGTTCTTCATGGGGCGTCCCTTTATGTACCGAGAAGCGTCTTACGCACTGCACACAAGAGGCGTGTGGCAAAGCGATGCCGATCACCGCGTGACATGCGAGATGCGGCCCCCTACGGAAGGAGTGCGCGCGCCGCTCTGCGTCTGTTGTGCACGTCTCCTCGCCAAGCTGCACACGGCTATGCGTAATTCTCTTGCTCGTCACATTATTACTGTACCCTGCATAAATACATGAGAGAAACGAAAAACAAATTACGGCACAGCCCATCTGACGATGTCTTCCACGGTAATGTGATTAGCATCGAAGCAATGCAGTGAGACACGAGTCACATTTATTTATTATCTGTAACACTCATTGTGGGACTTTCTTTCTATTGAAATTATAAACTGGAGAGGTTGGCGCCTTTATGGCGGCACCGGTTGCTCTCGTCACTTAGCAAATGAAGGAAATATGCGCGAAAAGAGCGAATAATGTCACAAATTATGGCTCTCGATTCAACACCAGATGTACAAACACAATACAGTCCAACAGTACACGAATTACAAGGCATTGTGCACGAGTTCAGTATACGTGTGCATCTATAAAGTCAAATATTTTGAATGGCCAATGCACAGAACACAATTACACTTAGCGTAAAAAACACGATCACCACATAAATCATTTTTAACACTCAACTGATTAGGATAGACTGAAATTTAAGACTCCCCCAAAATGTCTTTGTCAAGGGGCCATATAACGTAAAACGATTCCAATGTGTTTTTATTCCAATCTCCTGACGTCAAATTTGCGTAACCGCCGGGGCAAGCATCGGGCGGTCACCCGCAGGCTTGTCTGAACAGACCAATCAAACACTCTGCTTGCTCATAGGAGGCCACTTTTGTTTGCTTGAAAACAAATAACATTGCCTATACTGAGCGACTTGTCTCATCTAATTGGCTCACAAGAGGCGAGGAGCACGCTCAAATGGAAAGGTATTCGATGGGGCCAAGCCACTGCACTGAATATCCATAACCGGATGAAGAGGGTGGTGCTGGCGTCTGCGATTGGTCCAGTTTCGCTTACTTAGCTTGGGGTGGCTGATCAAAAATCGCGGCGGCATGCAACGGAAGCTTAAGAATGACACTAAAACGGATCCTCAGCAAAGAAGAGTTGGCAGAACACGGTCTTAAACGCTCCGAAAGTGCTCGAAAACGTTACACGACTACGCGGAAAGTTTTAGTATGCGCAAATAAACCTATGCTCTCCGGCAGGTGCAAGTAGCCAGTACCTCAGCGATCGGTGGCAACCATTTTTATGCTTTTCGGAACGGGGAAGGCTGCGGCTATTCAGAAGAAAATTGAGTTTTGTTCAGCATTTTAATCACCTTTAATGCGTACACGTCACTTTGACGAGGTGAGTTTTTGCGGATTTGTGACGTCGCGAAGTGGGTGCAGCCCGAAAACTTTTGAACAATAGCCGAGGGCCAATGGCAAAAAGGCGTCGAATCAGAAATAACTATTTTCCATTTGTTCAGTCGAGTCATGCAAAATCATCGTGTATACGTCGTATCAGATGGGAAGCTATCGCGGTTTTCATGACGTCGCATGACAGGCAGGTGAAGTGGCGGTGGGGTAACAAAAGTTTTTACCAATGCGGAGGGCTGATTACAGAATTGCAATAGAAAAGTTTCGAATAGTTTTACGTTACAGCGCCAAAGAAGTGTGTTTTTCTGAAAAACCGCTATTGGCCATGGACCAAGTATCTTTTTTAGAGTGAATAGTGTTCCATCTAAAAGCCACAAATTTGCTTGCAATAAGCTTCGTGGTGAATCATATTTTGTGCACTAGAGGAGGAGTTGATGCACACTTTCGTCTGATAGCCACAAGAGCACTGCGGACTATAGAGCCACGTTTTACCCTGTATATAAAGTGCACAGTATAAATGCACTCTATAAGTGGTACCGGTACGTATAAATTAAGTACCAAGCTAAGGCGGTGCACTAATGTTTCGAATTTTCTGTTTTCTGCCAGATTTGATGGAAGTAATAGGTTTGTACATGGGTCGATAAAGCCTAATTCCGAGTTTTTAGATTGCTGATCAACATAGGAGGTATTGCTGGGATGACAGGATATGTCTCAAGAGCAGACGGATTGCTTTGCGCGAAAGAGGAAGATTAATTGCCTCTGCGTTGTTGTGCGGCCGATTTGTACCCGTGTCCACTGCAGGGTTACCAGGAATATTGCAGCGTCCGGGTATCGACTGAAATGCGATCACGTGGTTAATTACGCTTTCTTTAGTGCGTTCATTGAGCGTCTCATACACTAGTAAAGTGTTGGAATAATTTTTCTTATTCCTTTGTAGTAATGCAAGAGCGGCTTGTGAAGCGCTAAAAATAACCCATTCTCGCGCATTTTTTACTCATTTTATGACGTTCAAAGCACGCCGGATTGCAAACAGTTGTCTATGTTAGGCTGCAAGATGTCTCTCGGGATAATTTAAATGTTTGCTCTAGCGCCAGGTGTGGAATGACGAATGCTGAAGCAGAGAAATTTTTATGACATGAACCGCCTTTATACACGTGGATGTACTGCGGTTATAATTAGCAAATTTGGAATAGTAGCAGTTGCCGTGCTGCTGTCACGCGTCTTTCTTAGACAAATAATCCCCTCGACCGATACTAATATCTTAGGATCCAAGGAGGGTAACTAAAATCCACTTCGCATAATTCAGAGCTTGGTAATACTGATTTATGTTCTTGAACAACATCGCCAATATTGATTTTGCTTCATTCCCCAAGCGCGAGGTTTAATGGATGCTTACCTTGTTGAGTTAAGATGCGATAAACGTGTCGGCACGTTTCAAGCGTTCGCATGGCTGAAAATGACGGGTGACGAGCTTCAGCAATTACTCGAGGTAGCCTGCATGCGAGATCCGAAGACACACTCTCGGGTGCCTTTCCAGTAGGCATTCCTCCTCAGAAACATGCGATAAACCATGTAGAATAGGCACCTAATAAGCAATACTTTGCTTTATGAGTGTGTTATGAAGTTCTAATAATGAGGGGACTGAACTCCCCTCCCCTTCCGTGCTGAGCCAGTGAGTCGGCGAAGTACGTTTATTATAATATTGGCCTGGCTTTTCAATTGCGCGGACTTGTGATGCCCGTGACTTCTGGCGGTCAAGAATAACGTCGAGAAATGCATGCTCTTTCACGAACATCAAAGTTTGCCTTTCAAGCGTATGTATGAAATTATTCAGCTACAGCCTAGTGAAAGGAAGTACGCCTGTCTTTGCGTATGAGAGACTCGTGCATCTTTATTTAAAAAATCGCCGTCCCTTCCAGTCCGTGAAGATGGTCGATCAGCGAAGCTGTGCACGTTACACCGAGTGTTACACCATGAAAGTCAAACTTCGCAAGCAGTCTACATTCTAAATCGTTTGTTTAACCATTCTTTCACATTATTTTCGCCTTTGCGAGCTTCGCGTGGTGAGCATGCTTTAGGAGTGCTTTTTTACGCTTCTCCCAGTAGTATATATTTCTTTTTGTGCGTTAGGTTTCTGTCCGTGTTTTGCCGTGCTTTACTTTCGCGTGCAAGTTGCTTCGCCCTTACAAAAATGACTTTAGACTGTCTGTAGAAAGTCTATAGACTTTTCATAGACGACCTTTCCTTTCTATAGATTTGGACTTTTGTTGATACAAAGTCTATAGACGGTCTATAGACGAAAGTCGATAAAGTTTCTATTTTTTTTGTCTATTCGCAGTCTATAGACGGTCTATAGAAAGAAGTTGATAAGGTGTTTGTTTCCTTTTTGTCTGATTCCCCTCTATGGAATACCTACAGACGAAAGTCGACACAGTCTCTATCTATTTTTTTCGATACTTTGTCTATAGACTTTCTATAGACGAAAGTCGATAGGGTTTCTATTTCGTTTGTCTACTCGCAGTCTATAGATGGTCTATAGAAAAAAGTCGATAAGGTGTTTGTTTCTTTTTTGTCTACTTCCCCTCTATGGACTACCTATGACCAAAGTCGATACTGTTTCTATCCATTTTGTCCATACTTTGTCTATAGACTATCTGTAGACGAAAGTCGATAAGGTTTCTATTTATTTTTGTCTACTCGCAGTCTATAGATGGTCTATAGAAAAAGTCGATAAGGTGTTTGTTTCTTTTTTGCCTACTTCCCCTCTATGGACTACCTATAGACGAAAGTCGATACAGTTTCTATCCATTTTGTCCATACTTTGTCTATAGACTTTCTATAGACGAAAGTTGATAAGGTTTCTATTTCTTTTTGTCTACTCGCAGTCTATAGACGGTCTATAGAAAAAGTCGATAAGGTGTTTGTTTCTTTTTTGCCTACTTCCCCTCTATGGACTACCTATAGACGAAAGTGGATACAGTCTCTATCTATTTTTGTCCATACTTTGTCTATAGACTTTCTATAGACGAAAGTCGATAAGATTTCAATTTCTTTTTGTCTACTCGCAGTCTATAGACGGTCTATAGAAAAAATTCGATGAGGTGTTTGTTTCTTCTTTGTCTATTTCCCCTCTATATGAACTTCCTGTAGACGAAATCCGATACAGTTTCTATTTTTGTCCTTACTTTGTCTATAGACTCTCTATATTATGGACAATAGTCGACAAGGTTTCTATTTCCTTTTCTCTACTCCCGGTGTATTGAATGTCCATAGAAGAAAGTCGATAATATGTAATTCCGAGTTCCCATACCCCCCGCCCTCTGCGAACGCGATATGATATGGCACTGGTTTATGCACGACGGCACCGCAACCCCGGCGCAACGGGCAAACCGTGCACACTGCTAGTCTGCGTACGGTGCAGCTGCACCGAGCGAGGATCGCGGCGGAGCAGGCACCGTCCAAGTCACCAAGGTCTTCGAGGCACCCGAAGGCCCTAAACCTGACTGCTTCCCGGACGTACACTTCGCGAAGACCAGGTGGTGAAGGTCAGATGGTGATGATGTGGCAAAGGTGGTGAATAAGTGGCGAAAGCTGGCAGACCAGGTGGTGAATTCACCACCTGGTCTGCCTCTGAGTTGTAGTCTTGCATGTCTATAGATTAACAATAGACAAACATCGTTAATCTGGGCCCAACCCGTGTGCGCTGTAACCAAGTGCAGGTACCGGTGGATAATACGTAGCTGCGTTTGATATAAGCCACTGAAGTTGTATACTGCTGAGATTGCTGTAGAGCCTATTTGTAGACTTTAGTATACACATAGTGTATACCTCCGCATTTGTTGACCACATGATATGATCTACGTAGTCGCTCTCGGCAATCCCAAGACAGTCTTCACAGTTGTCGCATCACTTTTAGTAGGATAAAGCAGTAGAATAAAGAAAGCAAAACGCCGATCCAATTGTTATAATAGATGTTATGAACGCCAGCTTCAGCTACAAGTGGATTCCAAACAGGCATCAAGCTAACAGCAAAGACACTCGTAATGTTTGTAGCTGACAACGCGGGCTTTGTGAATGTGCGATGAACCGATGTCGCGCATGTGGTGTTCGCGCTGTGTGTCATCCGATTCTCGGATACTTTTCATATTGTCTTCATATCTCGGCTGCGTCCCTAACATCGGGCGGTTTTTTGTTGACTGATATCCTGCACTATAAACCCATCAAAGTTTCTCATTCACTTAAAATAGGTGCGAAATTCTCTGAGCCCACCCAGTATCTCGCCGGCGGTATGCCTGCGCAGCCACGCATATGAGTACCTCAATGCTGTACTGATTGCTTTGACCTCCTATCATCGGAACAGAAAATTAGCACTAACATACGTGCGGGCATCACATTTGGCGGCACGCTGGAAGATATGCTACAAATACGCTGTATTACTCATCGACGCTGGCAATAATGCGTCTTAAACGTCTGAAGGGCCCTGTAACGGCTTTTACAAACAGCGCATTCATGTTAGCGTTCCAGTCTTATACGATAGCCCACAGCGTTTGTCATACAATCTGCCAGCGCATTTCCTTCGTCCATGAAAAAAGATGAATAATGGAAAAGAAAAGCCACCCGTTCCGGCGCGCAGAGAGAGAAAGCGACAAAAAAAATGGAGGAAGAGGCGCTCACACTCCTCCGAGCGCGCACGCCCCCGCGCGCGGAGCTCCTGCGCATGCTCGGAGCTCTGGCGCATGCGCGGCGGTGCGCCGCCTCAACGAGTGCGCCAGGCACGTAAACGGTGGTACCGGTGTGCGGTGTCTGCCTGAAAGTTGGTGTCTGTGCATGCGTGTCTTTTTTGTGGTATCACACGTCAACTACACTGAACGGTAAGCTTTAGCAAAGATGTCTTGCGTCAATAGCTCATGATTATGTGAGCGCATTTCGTAGCCCGAAGCGGCTGCATGTAGCGCAGGCGACTCGGGTATAGTGTCGGTTTGTCGTTGACATGGTTTGATAACGCGCTCTTGTTCTCGCTTCTACTATACGCCTCGTGCACCGCCTACAGAGGCGCCACTGAAAGCCACCTAGCGGACGCTGCCAACAGTACACGCGGGAGCAGTAGCAGACGACAACCCTTTGCAGCAAGGATGGTTGAAGTTCGTGACTGCGATTTCTCCTTTCTTCGGGTGCCAGGCTGCTTCTTCTGCGGTGACAGCTGTAGGGAAGATGCTGACCTCTGTGCGATCGGGTATGATCACGATGTTACCGGTGTTTGGGATAACATGGTCCACATACGTGCAAGGTGTGCCCCGCAGACAAACAAACGCCATGAACCCCATTTACATGACGTGGAGCTCATGTTGACTAGGCGATAAATTTTGTTGAGTGATGCGATCTCTCGATGGTTTTTTTTAATTCTACCCTTGCCGCAATGCTGCTTCTGTACCTGAATAATAAGCACCCGTCGTTAGTGCAGACTTATATCAAACAAATCCGCACGGTGCAATCTCTGCATATGCCGTTGTGATTTTTCTGCCGATGAATACATGTGACATCGCCGAATAACTGCAGTCGAAGTCGCCTCAAGAAGAGTAATTGCCAATTTATTGATGGAAACGCGTACACTAGCCAACGAAGTCACCAAACACACGGGTTAATAAAAGCGCGTGTTAGTGCTGTTCCGCCGATGCATTTCTGCTGCATACGCCGATGAACTACCGTTCCCGCTGCAGTTTGTGCAATTTTAAATTCCCCAAGAGAGCTGCTTGGAAACGTACAAAGCTAAAGACTGACTAACCTTTCAGTATTTTTTTATATTACTAGAGAGAGGTGCCACATGATATATTTAATAGCAGAGCAGCGCCAGTCAAAGTAGATGAGCGCTGGCGGCAAGCCTCGGTTTAGTCGTCTGCAGCGTAAGTATAAGAAAGAAGTCAGTTGAGTACAAAACTCACATGCAAGAAGGGACTACGTTGTGAAACAAACAAATCACTCGGCGTCTTAAGTTTGCTCAGGCAGCATCGAGGTGTGATGACTTCCCAAACGGGACGCGAACTTTTCAGCGAGAAATGGAACAAAAATACCATATGCAGCAGCTATTAGCAATTCTCGCCCTGAACTACCTATTTTCTAAACACATTTCCAAAAACGCGAACAATATCTAAGATGCCCTCGGGCGAAAAGAATAAAGCTGTTAAAGAAGCACTTCCTTGGTATCATTCCGATAAGACACAGCGTGATTTAACCCTTTACAAACAAGGCCGGGTGAAAACTTCGCAGCTCAAAAGAATCGACAAGAGTTATACATGGAGCAACTAGCAACAGTTAAACATGTGCGAAGCCACGCATAAAATAGATGTAAAAACATGAAGTGCGCAACAGCTGGTGCGAAGATTTACCGCGCCACATGAAACCAACAATTTCAGTTCTTGCAAACTTCAGTAGCTTTAACATACAACGCAATGCGCTCGTGTAGTCATGCTGCCTAGCTAGCGCAACGCGGTAAAAAAGCGGAAAACAATATAAGCGGCAAGCAGCATTCCGAACTTTAGCGAAATGCTTTTAAACCTCATTCTGCACTGCAGACGAACTTCGTCGCTCACGCGTCTAACTATGATCGAGTAGAAAAAAACACCGACGAGACAAAGGAAAGGATGAGAAAAAATTTCCCTTCGAAGCGACGATCCATTTTTGCTCCCGTTGCTCCCGCTGATGAGGCTTTGCCGGGAATGATTAGAACCGTATCGCCGGCACGTTTTCACCGGTATTTGAGCCCCCCACCCTGCAACAATGTTTCTTCGACATTCCCTGAAGCTTTGGCCACCCCACACGTGCGAATGGTGTTGCCTATATTGCTCTCAAAACGTGAATAAGACGGAGAAGCACGACCAGCGACGCAACAAACTACGGCGCGCGCCAGGCTCCTCTTCTGCGCAAGGCCGCCACCAGTGGCGCGTCCGTCGGCGTGCACGGCGCGCATAGGAAATGTTTTACGGCGAGCGATCACTCGGGCTTGTTGATTTTAGCATTATAGTTTAGGTGCGTAAAGAAGGAAGTACACCATGTTTTAACTTGATACTGAGCTACCACTGAGCTGATTGTTTACGTTGGGCAGCCAGTGCGGTAGATCTCATTTCGTGGCGCTTGATCTAGCCGCGATGAATGCTGCGCCGCATGTGTAGTGAAATTCTCGTGACACGCTTTACGCATACATCTCCAAATTGTGTTAGCATCAAGAATGTTCAGACAGACACGTATAGTTGAATAACTGCTAGCGTACTCGGATGAAAGGCCGTGTTTGCGGGGCATGCATCAGCAGTGTGTGCGCTGCGGTTTTCGCATTGTTTAAAAGTAGCAGTATATTTAGGGTTCCTGGCAACCACACTAAATAATTTTAGGAAGTTACCGCAAGCAAAACACGAGACTTGAAGAAATATCTAGCAGAAATCTCTAAATTCACCCAATCTATTTATATGCAACCACAAACGCTTTTGGAGCATGAAACCTGCGATAAGCTCAGTCACTCGCACCTTCGCAACTTAGCCGAAAAAATAAAAAAAAAATTAAATTATGGGGTTTTACGTGCCAAAACCACTTTCTGATTATGAGGCACGCCGCAGTGGGGGACTCCGGAAATTTTGACCACCTGGGGTTCTTTAACGTGCACCTAAATCTAAGTACACGGGTGTTTTCGCATTTCGCCCCCATCGAAATGCGGCCGCCGTGGCCGGGATTCGATCCCGCGACCTCGTGCTCAGCAGCCTAACACCATAGCCACTGAGCAACCACGGCGGGTAGCCGAAAAAATTGGAGAACAATAAATTAGTCGCTCCGGAAAGCACCTTTACACGTTCCAAACTGAAGGCATTGCGTTTGACGGTAGTTGGAAGATTTGTTTTTTGTCTCTTCTTTAAACAGTTTAGCGGCAGAAGTTATCTTTCGAGCTATATGAAAAGCGTTAAGCGCCTTTCGATGCTTCGTCGTAATGTAGTTTACGTGCTCTTGATCACTAGGCAGCTGCTGGAGCAGATTCGCATTGTGCCAGTCGTGCATGGTATGAAGCCCTTGTCGTGCGTAATAAGTGGTCCGGTTTTCATTACTGTTGCATGTAGTGCCGTCGTCTTGGACAGACTGCATACTGTATGCGCTGTACAAAAGAAAAAGGAGCCAGATTATCAATTTGGTGGTGTTTTCTTAGTAGATAACGCACAGAGTATTCAAATAATTCAGTGGACATTGCATTTGTTCTACCCTTGTCAACACACCTAAGAGATCGTAACATGTTTTAGTTGATAAGTAACCTGATCAGTACGCCCCCATTCATGTGCATTCTACTGAAAGTGTGGCAAATGTATTCATCTCCAAGTATGAGAAAAGAGACATTGCAGACTGTTCTAAGCGGAAATAAATTGCAAATGTTAACGTGATTGTTCAAAACTGCAGTCAGTATGCTGAGCATGTTCGTTCGGTACGGGCATATTGCATTAACACCTGAAAAAATGTGCACAGTCCAGCCGGGTAGCTTTGTTTCAACAATTATTATTATAGGAATCGTTTGGGATTCTCGCATTTCTTTTATTTTTATAAGTACACTGTGTGTCACATGAACCTGTCTTGAAAGGAAACGTACAGTTGCTGGCACCGGTGACCATTACGGTTGGCTAACTGCTTATCATACTGTAATATAACGAAACATCATAATGGTACTGATTAATATTGCGATGTAGTCTTTAGTCAGAGGTAAACAAAGTTAACTAGAGGCATAAGTGATGAGAGAAAATTATATGGAAAACTACTATTGAACCGTAAAAATAACTCATTGTATAGTTTTCCCTCACATTGTTGCGTTTGTTTTACGTGTGTCTCTGTGTCTTCCGTGCTGTACTCGTGTGGCCATCAATTACGAACTTGCCGAAGCCCTTGTCAGCTTTATTAAACAAGGGATTCAAGTCAGTTGCATCTAATACTACATGTCAAGTGACTGACGTGTTATTCGTTTTATCTAAATATTGTGGACTGGCAGTACTTGGCAAGCATTAAACCACTATTTTTTTATTGCACTTAAGCTGCAGGCGTCATAGATTGCCAGAAAATTTTCATGAAAGCAGCCAGGGAAGGCTTGGAAAAAGATCGGGAAATTTTAATATAGCCACATAGGTATGCTGTCTTGTTATATGTCATACCAAGTTTCTAGAGAATCTCTGTATTAAATATATTTTTAAAACGTTTCCCTTCATAAAAATTGAGGGAAATTGGTTCCATTTATTGAAAAAAGAAATAAAGTCAAGCATACTGACGAGGCATTTCTTACTCAATATGTTTTTTTTTGCGTTAACTAAACGTCCTGAACCTCGATAGCCTAGAAAAAATTTTCATCTTTCAAAGCACCTTAAATAATTTACTGTGATAGAGTTCATTCGAACTATACTATCAGTTCTGTTTCCTAGGAGGTGCATATCTGTCGTGCCATGACACAAAGTGCTCGTGTGGTATTTCGGGTAATCATGTGGTATACCTAACTTGGAAACCTGTTAGCATGCCCAAGAGGCCTCATTACCTGTAAGAAATTACAGGTAATGACGTGACGCCAACATCTTTCAGGCAATCAGCCAGTTCTTCGTCCGTATATTGAACTAGGAAATGGCGCATCTTGCAGAGATTTTTTTGTATAATATACTGCCGAGGTTGCTTAGTGGATAAGGTGTTGCGATGTGAAGCACAAGGTCGTGGGATTGAATCCCGGCCACGGCGGCCGCATTTTGATGGGGGCGAAATGTGATAACGCCCATGTACTTATATTTACGTGCACGTTAAAGAACTTCTGGTGGTCCAAATTATTCCGGAGTCCCCCACTGCGGCGTGCTTCATAATCAAATCGTGATTTTGGTTCGTGAAACCCCAGAATTTGATAAGATGCCGGAACAAATGGCTTGACTCCCCAACCAGCTTCTTCACTCATCGACAGTAGATGCTTTGAAGGGGAGACGGAAGTAACGTTGAAATAGATCAAAGATAGAGAAAAATCGCTCACGGACAACGCCGCCGACGCTGACACCGGCTTTTCTGCGACACGAGCTCCTTAACGCTATCGCGTCAATAAACTGAATACAATACTAAGGCAAGCAAAAATAGATTACTATCACCGTCTGTTTTTTTTGAAATCAACAAGAAACATCCGGATGCGGTTTGGAAAATAATAAATAACGTTTTAGGTCGTCAAACTAAAAGTAGTGTACCCAAGTCGATAAGCTACGCAAATTGCGAATTGGTCAGTAAAGCACTAGCAAATCATTTCAATACTCATTTTGAGAATGCAAGCGTTACGCACACCCATGACTCCCAAGTCATGTATTCACTAGATAAATGTGTTTCAGAAACTATATTCATGGAGCCAACTGACGAACACGAGGTGTTTACAACAATAAAAAATCTTAATAACAGCAATGCATTGGACATTGACATTTACAAATTAAGCCAATTAAATATGTCTTACATCACTTGCCATTTATCCGCTCGTTGGTCCATATATTGAATTTAGCAATAGAGTCGGCGACTTTCCCAGATGACATAAATAGAGCTAAAGTATCTGTGCTATACAAAAATGGCGATATAAATAATGTTTCTAATTATAGACCAATATCTGTCCTACCCATTTTTTCCAAAGGGCTAGAAAAAATTATTGCTACGCGCCTAACAAAGTTTCTAGACAGACATGATGTAGTTATAAACTCACAGTTTAGGTTTAGAAAAGGTAGATCTATGGAAGCCGCCCTTTTATCCTTGAAAGAAAGTATTGTGCAAAGCATAGACAACGGAGAATTCGCCCTCGGGCTCTTCATTGATTTTAGCAAGGCATTTGATTGCATCAGTCATGACATGCTTAAATATAAATTATCAATGTATGGAGTACGCGGGCATCCACTCACTTTAATGGAATCATATCTCAGAAATAGAACTCAGTGTGTATGTATTAACAACATCCTATCTTCTTTCTTAAAACTTAAAAATGGAGTGCCGCAAGGGTGTGTTTTGGGCCCACTATTATTTAACTTATATATTAATGACTTAGTACGTACAGATCATACAGTTGATTTCTTTATATATGCGGATGATAGCACTACACTCTTCTGTGGAAAAGACGCAAACTAACTAATTATCAGGTGTAATGCATTGCTAATGAAACTATCTGAATGGTCACATTCAAATGTGATCAGAATTAACCCCACTAAAACGAAAACTATTCTTTTCAAAGCCAGAAACAAACCTTTCAGTTGGAACATTCAATCACTTACTTAGGCAAACACATAGAACTAGTTAATGAACACAAAATACTTGGAGCAATATTTTCATAATACTTGGAGTAATATTTTCATGTCATTTCAGTTGGCATGCTCATTTTAATAACCTTCGAAACAAGTTTTCTGCAGACGCCGGTGTACCATCCCGCTGTAGAGCTTACATGCCGACAAAAGCCAAGCTACAAATTTATCATGCATTGTTCACCTCGGAATTTATTTATTGCAGTTTAGTATGGGCAGCCACAACGCGAACTAACATAAATAAAATAGTTACATCACAAAAAGCGCTTTTCCGACACATTGCTGCTATTAAAGCTTGATCAACAACAAAAACATTGTCACAAACATACCAAATCATATGGGTAGATCGATAGTACGAATATCGTCTTTTACAAATATTTTATTTTGCAAGGAAAGAATGGAGAGATTTGCGAATCGCAAGTTACTAAGGTATTCTCCATTTACTCTTATCCCCAATTCTTCCCAATCCAGGTCTCTGAATACCTCCTGTAAACACGCTGTGAATAGCATTGGAGAGATCGTATCTCCCTGCCTGACGCCTTTCTTTATTGGGATTTTGTTGCGTTCTTTATGGAGGACTACAGTGGCTGTGGAGCCGCTATAGATATCTCTCAGTATTTTTACATACGGCTCGTCTACACCCTGATTCCGCAATGCCTCCATGACTGCTGAGGTTTCGACTGAATCAAACGTTTTCTCGTAATCAATGAAAGCTATATATAATGGTTGGTTATATTCCGCACATTTCTCTATCACCTGATTGATAGTGTGAATGTGATCTATTGTTGAGTAGCCATTACGGAATCCTGCCTGGTCCTTTGGTTGACGGAAGTCTAAGGTGTTCCTGATTCTATTTGCAATTACCTTAGTATATACTTTGTAGGGAACGGACAGTAAGCTGATCGGTCTATAATTTTTCAAGTCTTTGGCGTCCCCTTTCTTATGGATTAGGATTATGTTAGCGTTCTTCCAAGATTCCGGTACGCTCGAGGTCATGAGGCATAGTGTATACAGGGTGGCCAGTTTTTCTAGAACCTGCCCACCATCCTTCAACAAATCTGTTCTTACCTGATCCTCTCCAGCTGCCTTCCCCCTATGCATAGCTCCCAAGGCTTTCCTTACTTCTTCCGGTGTTACTTGTGGGATTCCGAATTCCACTAGACTACTCTCTCTCCCATTATCATCGTGTGTGCCACTCGTACTGTATAAATCTCTTTAGAACTCCTCAGCCACTTGAACTATCTCATCCATATTAGTAATTATATTGCCGGCTTTGTCTCTTAACGCATACATCTGATTCTTGCCAATTCCTAGTTTCTTCTTCACTGCTTTTAGGCTTCCTCCGTTCCTGAGAGCTTGTTCAATTCTATCATTATTATACTTCCTTATGTCAGCTGTCTTACGCTTGTTGATTAACTTCGAAAGTACTGCCAGTTCTATTCTAGCTGTAGGGTTAAAGGCTTTCATACATTGGCGTTTCTTGATCAGATCTTTCGTCTCCTGCGATAGCTTACTGGTATCCTGTCTAACGGAGTTACCGCCGACTTCTATTGCACACTCCTTAATGATGCCCACAAGATTGTCGTTCATTGCTTCAACACTAAGGTCCTCTTCCTGAGTTAAAGCCGAATAACTGCTCTGTAGCTTGATCTGGAATTCCTCTATTTTCCCTCTTAGCGCTAAGTCATTGTTCGGCTTCTTATGTACCAGTTTCTTCCGTTCCCTCCTCAGGTCTAGGCTAATTCGAGTTCTTACCATCCTGTGGTCACTGCAGCGCACCTTACCGAGCACGTCCACATCTTGTATGATGCCAGGGTTAGCGCAGAGTATGAAGTCTATTTCATTTCTAGTCTCGCCGTTCGGGCTCCTCGACGTCCACTTTCGTCTATCTCGCTTGCGGAAGAATGTATTCATTATCCGCATATTATTCTGTTCAGCAAACTCTACTAATAACTCTCCCCTGCTATTCCTAGTGCCTGTGCCATATTCCCCCACTGCCTTGTCTCCAGCCTTCTTCTTGCCTACCTTGGCATTGAAATCGCCCATCAGTATAGTGTATTTTGTTTTCACTGTACCCATCGCCGATTCCACGTCTTCATAGAAGCTTTCAACTTCCTGGTCATCATGACTGGATGTAGGGGCGCCCTGTGCAACCTTCATTTTGTACCTCTTATTGAGTTTCACAAGACATGCCACCCTCTAATTAATGCTATAGAATTCCTGTATGTTACCAGCTATATTCTTATTAATCAGGAATCCGACTCCTAGTTCTCGTCTCTCCGCTAAGCCCTGGTAGCACAGGACGTGCCCGCTTCTTAGCACTGTATATGCTTCTTTTGGCCTCCTAACTTCACTGAGCCCTATTATATCCCATTTACTGCCCTCTAATTCCTCCAATAGCACTGCTAGACTCGCCTCACTTGATAACGTTCTAGCGTTAAACGTTGCCAGGTTCATACTCCAATGGCGGCCTGTCCGGACAAGTATGATCGTGCGCAATTGTATTGCTGAAGGCAAACGAAGGTCTGTATTATCCCTGCATAGCCGTAGATATTGAAGTCCCTATAGGCGCTGACAAGTGGCTATTACATCTTAGATGGTGGCACGATTTTGTGTGGTGAGTGCGCTAAAGGCGATGGTGTTTATGCTTTTAATAATATGCCGTATGTGGTCGATCTGGGACATGGTGGCGTTGACACGTTTCACAAAGCTAGCACATCCTCAATGTAGGATGTGTATGATCTCCCCTGGACGCGCTCACCGAGCTTCTTCGCGACCTCAGTGCGGACAGGCGAAGCGGCGAAGATCTGACCAAGTTGCCACGTGAACGGGTCCCGGTGGGGGTGATCAGGCTGATGGTTCCAAATCTAGCTTTTCGCGACATCGGTGAGGTAGAAGGGAACATTGTTCAACTTCTTCGAGTTATCCCACTTATTGAAATCGCTTGCCAGGTTGTAGTTTCAGAGCCGTTCCTCGACGTCATCTCCCCGCAAACCAGTGAAGACTGGCGGGTCACGGTGGCGGTTGCGCATGGCCACGACGAATGGCGAAGGCTGTGCTGGGATGGTAGTATCGGACGTGCTCGGATTGTCTTGAGCAAACATGGTAAAATGTGGCGTGCGGCGACCCGAGCGGAGCTGCAGTGAGAAGGGCGAGAGATCGCGGGGAGCGAGAAGCACCGTCTACCGCGTGTAAAGAACCGTTTAATCCAGCCGAGCTCGAACTACGACGAAGAAAAAGCTATGCGGCTGATGATGATAATTACAGATGAGAAATTTGCACAAGCGATGATGATGTGTAGAGATGAAGAAAAGTCAGTCATGGGTCGCGCTCACAACATACATTCATTCATTCATTCATTCATTCATACATACACACGTGTGTGTGCGCGCGTGCGTGTGTGTGCTCGGCTCTCCCCGACTTTTTTCTGTTTCCACGCCTCGAAACACCCCTGAAAGGTAAGCATTTTGGGACAGTGGACGGGATCAAAGCAGCTCGCACCGCAGCACTAAAGGCCATTCCGGAGGAGGACTACCGCAACGCATTCTAGAGCTGGAAGTCTCGTTGCAGCCGTTGTGTCGACGCAAAAGGAGAGTATTCTGAAGAATTTTAAACGCTTGTAACGATAAATTCAATAAATGATTCTTAATGGTCTTACTGACATTCTTTTTAGGACAGACCCTGTATATTTATATATGACGAGCAGGCGGTTGCGGACAAACATGGTCGCCCGAACATTGCCTTTACTATATATATATATATATATATATATAAGGAACTTGAGTGGCGCTACAAGGTAAACAGAACAAGTATTTCATTTCAACAGTTTCGATCGGTGGACCGATCTTCATCAGGGTTTCCAAAAAAATGGCAGTTCGGCCCTGATAGTGAAGACACCAGACCGGGTGCCCGGTCGTTCTCAGATACATCAAACCGAGAGGGACAGTTGTGACAGTGATTGATTTTCGGCGCTTTGGCAGATTTAGAGCTGTCTTTGGCAGCTATGCAGGGCGAGGGGAAGGCGGAGTCCCATGTATGTAGAGCAAGGAGGTCAGTGAAAAAAAAAAGAAAAGAAAAGAAGAAAGAAAAAGAAAGGAAAGAAAAAGAAAAAAGCACAAAGGAGGAGGGAGACGCAAGTCGGAGAGTGAGGGGGGGCGGGAAGTAGCGGCAGCTAGGTTCCCGTGCACCCGAGGCAAGGAGGGAGAAAACGGTCGCTCCGCAGCACCAGTGCGCGTGCTGCCGTTGTAGCGGGAGAGAGGGCAAGTTGAATCGGCCGGCGGGGGGCCCAAAAGAGAAGGGGCCCAGAAGGAAGACAGAAGAGCGACAACTTGTGGAAAGAAACACAGTGTCACCGTGCACATACACAAGGCACGGCCCGTTCCGGCAACTCTGTGGTCCAGCTACGGTGCGAAAGAAATATATAGTTCTAAAAAGAATATGTGCGTGGAATTCGCCAAGCAAGTGCGCCCCTGGGCTTAGATTTAGGGAGCCGATTTAAATAGCCTCCTTGTGGTCTAGTTTTTGAACCTTTAACCGACAACTGACATCAAGTCAGCTCGTGCGTATTCCAAGAAGGGCAATAGGTCACTCAGAATGACCACTTCAGTGGCAGGGTGCAGGAAACTGAATTTATTGGTTTTTCGCTCGCCCCCTTGAGGCGCATGCGAAAGGATGAGCAAGCAGTGAATAGCCAGCGTCTCAATTTTAGAAAACGACCGGGCTCCCAGTCTGGTGTCTTCACTACCAGGGCCGAACTGCCATTTTTTTTTGTAAACCCTGATGGAGATCCGTCCACCGATCGAAACTGTTGAAATAAAATACTTGTTCTGTTTTCTTTGTAGCACCACTCAAGTTCTTTACGTTTGAAAGGTAGCCTGAAGAATTCCTCTTTACCTACTATATATATATATATATATATATATATATATATATATATATATATATATATATATATATATATATATATATATATCTCATAAGCAGCCAACAAACACTGACACCAAGGGCAACATAGGGGAAACTACTTGTGCTTAATAAATTAAATAATGAAACGATAAATTATAGGAAATTAAAGTGGCTAACACTTCCAGGATTCTACTAGGACACATAAATACCCGAAAAAAGTGGATGGGAATACGGTGCCGCGGTAGCTCAATTGGTAGAGCATCCCACGCGAAATGCGAAGGTTGTGGGTTCGGTTCCCACCTGCGGCAAGTTGTTTTTTCATCCACTTTAATGTCCTATAATTTATCGTTTCTTTATTTCATTTATTAAGCACAAGTAATTTCCCCTATGTTGTCCTTGGTGTCAGTGTTTGTTGGCTTCTTATGATATGACAGTTTATAAGTTTATAACAGCTGTGTCTTACCAGTACTCACGTACGGGGCAGAAACCTGGAGGCTTACGAAAAGGGTTCTACTTAAATTGAGGACGACGCAACGGGCTATGGAAAGAAGAATGATAGGTGTAACATTAAGCGATAAGAAAAGAGCAGATTGGGTGAGGGAACAAACGCGCGTTAATGACATCTTAGTTGAAATCAAGAAAAAGAAATGGGCATGGGCAGGACATGTAATGAGGAGGGAAGATAACCGATGGTCATTAAGGGTTACGGACTGGATTCCGAGGGAAGGGAAGCGTAGCAGGGGGCGACAGAAAGTTAGGTGGGCAGATGAGATTAGGAAGTTTGGAGGGTCAACATGGCCACAATTAGCACATGACCGGGGCAGTTGGAGAAGTATGGGAGAGGCCTTTGCCCTGCAGTGGGCGTAACCAGGCTGATGATGATGATGATGATATGGCTAATAAATATCAGGCCCCTCGGTTAACACCCTTTCTTCTCGTTGATTATATATATATATATATATATATATATATATATATATATATATATATTGTAGCGAAGAGAGACGCTAGTGGGTCGAGCGCTCCTGCTCAGCAACGGCTCTCGTGCTTGGACGTTGTGACTGCCCTGCCCGTCGACGTGGCGCTGCTCCGAGCTGTGCCAAAAACACCTTTAGAATTGGTGGAGTGTGCGGGGTACCCTCAGACGATCATCCTGGAACTCGGTCCCGTACCCTACCATCTACCATGTCCCAAGACGTCTCCCAGCAAACGCCTCCTCCTGCACCCACTGCGTGTCCCGGGGTGCCTCGTCATCGCAACCCTCCTATCTACACTGGAGCGGACGACACTGACGTGGACGAATGGCTCACGGCGTACGACAGGGTAGGCGACCATAACAAGTGGGATGAAGCAGCCAAATTGAGCCATGTTCTGTTCTACCTCGCTGGAGTGGCCAGCCTGTGGTATAACAACCATCAAGCAGAATTCCAGACATGGTCGGAATTTAAGACTTCCCTCGCCGATGTATTTGGTCGCCCTGCTGTTCGCAAGCTGCGTGCCGAGCAAGGTTTGCGAGAACGAGCTAAACAGCCAGGCGAAGCATTCACCAGCTATATCGAAGATGTCCTGGACCTATGCAGGATAGCCGATTCGACCATGGCGGAGTCTGATCGAATCCGAAACATGCTGAAGGGCATAGAAGACGACGCCTTTAACATGTCGCTGGCCAAAAGTCCACGCTCTGCGGCTGAAATTGTCACACTGTGTCAGAGCTATGAAGAACTCCGCAGGCAGCGGTCACTGACCCGTCGATCTCTACCGCGTGACGAACACCTCGCTGGTTTGGCTGCCATGTCCAACCAGGCAGCGTTGCTCGCAGAAATGAAGACGTTCGTCCGCGAGGAAGTTTCCCGGCAACTCTCGTTGATGGATTTTGCACAACCACAGTCGGTACACGCGCCTACGCCAAGTTTTGCGCCTCCGCTTCGCCGCGTCATAGCGCAAGAACTGCACGAGGTTTTGCCTGAGCACCACCAGCGTGTTCCTGCGGCTGCGCCTCACAGCTACGCCGAAGTCATGGCCAGGTCCCAACAGATCCCGACAGCTGTGCCACTCAGCTACGCGGAAGTCGACACCCAGCCTCAACAACTCCCTCAACAGGGACCTCTCACGTACGCCGAAGTCCTCGCTATGCCCCGACAACAGCCTGCTATGCAATCACTTTACCAGCCGCCACGTCCAAAGCGTCTTTCCACGTGGATGGGACCTGTCGCAACGACTCGGTGGCGTACAGCGGACAATCGACCGATATGTTTTGCGTGCGGCTATGCAGGCCACGTCGCACGCCACTGTAGTCGCGTGCAGTCGCCTAGCGCTACACCATGTGGGCCAAGTTCTATGGCGGGTTCTCCGCGCCCTTATTGCGACGACGAACCTCGGGCTGCGTCACCACCATTCCGCCGGTCCGCCAACATCCGCCGCTCAACTTCTCCACGCCGACGCTCCCCATCACCGATGCGGCCTCGTCCCGAAGCTCGGGATGAGGAAAACTAATCGTCGCAGTCCATGAGGCAAGGGCTGCGACCCCATCGAAACGCGGAAGTCCTCAACGTAGCCCGACCAATGTGATAGACGTGTTAGTCGACGGTGTGCGCACATATACCCTCGTGGATACCGGAGCCGCTGTATCAGTTATGGACGCAAAGCTTTGTGGCTTCCTTCGAAAGGTTACGACGCCCATTGCTGGACTCGCCCTCCGAACAGCAGGCGCACAGCGTATTCACCCGATTGCGGCGTGCACCGCTCGTATTTTCATCGAGGACGTTGTATAGGCCGTCGAATTTATTGTGATTTCCTCGTGCTCCCACGAAGTTATCCTGGGCCGGGACTTTCTCGCCCGCCACGATACCGTCATTCATTGCGCACGGGCCGAACTAGAACTTTCGCCGATCTCAGATATGACGCTTGCCGATGATGCTTCTTTTGCGAACAAACTACTCGTTAGGCAGGACACAAACGTTAACCCCAACTCGTCAGTGATTGTATCAATGCATTGCAGCAGCCTCTCTGACGCCATCGCACCACTTTCTCCGTCGGGCCACTTTTATACTCGAAAAGGTCTGCTGCTGCCTTTTGCGACTGTGAACGTCAAACAGGGCTCCACAGCTATTTTTGTCTGTAACCCCTTCTCATACCTTGTGATGCTGCTTCAAGGCGAATGTCTTGGCCACGTGGAAGTGATCGACGCCGTACAAATTACGGATGTTCCCGAAGACACGTCCTGCGCCATTTACAACACGCTCGGTTCTCTACGTCGGACCCTTTGCCGACAGGTGGGTTCGATTCATCTATTGCCGATGGCCTCACCCCACCTCAGCGTTCGCAGCTTCTGCGCATCTTAGAAGAATTTCGTTCTTCTTTTGATGTCGGGCAATCTTCCCTGGGCCGGGCGTCTGCTGTCACGCACCATATTGACACTGGCTCCCAACCGCCATTGCGGCAACGACCATATCGCGTCTCTGCCACAGAACGTCGTGTGATTAATGAGCAAGTGGACGATATGCTTCGCCGCGAAGTGATCCGACCCTCGAACAGTCCATGGGCATCCCCTGTCGTCCTTGTTACGAAAAAAGACGGCTCGGTACGGTGCTGTATAGACTATCGGCGCCTGAACAAGATCACTCGCAAAGATGTATACGCGCTGCCGCGAATCGATGACGCCGTCGATAGCCTACAAGGAGCAGAATTCTTTTCATCTCTAGATTTACGCTCCGGCTATTGGCAAGTACCCATGGCTGACGTCGATAGGCCGAAGACAGCCTTTGTCACACCTGACGGCTTATACGAATTTAACGTGATGCCGTTTGGACTTTGTAATGCGCCAGCAACCTTTGAACGCATGATGGACACAGTTCTCCGCGGTTTGAAGTGGCATACGTACTTATGTTATCTCGACGAGGTTGTTGTTTTTGCCTCTGACTTCACCACGCACCTTCAACGCCTACGGCGTGTTTTGACGTGCTTAGCAAACGCTGGCCTCCAACTGAACCTAAAGAAGTGCCGATTTGCAGCGCGGCAGCTAGCTCACGATACTAGGTTACGTCGTCTCGAAGGATGGAATCCTCCCCGATCCAGACAAACTTCGTGCCGTAGCTGAATTTCCTAAACCGACGTCCGTCAAAGAACTGCGCAGTTTTGTAGGTTTGTGTTCCTACTTCAGGCGCTTCATTCGCAATTTCGCCGCCATCATATCGCCCCTGACGAAGCTCCTTGGCAGCAACGGACCTCTCCATTTGTGGTCGTCCGAGTGCGACGAGGCATTCACTAAGCTCCGTCGTTTGCTGACGTCTCCTCCCATTTTGCGCCACTACGACCCAACGGCACCTATTGAGGAACACACAGATGCCAGCGGTGTTGGCCTCGGCGCTGTCCTAGCGCAGCGCAAAGAATGGTTTCCTGAAAATGTTGTGGCATATGTAAGCCGTATGCTTACTAAAGCAGAGACCAATTACACCGTCACGGAAAAAGAATGCCGGGCGATCATCTGGGCGCTTACCAAGTTCCGGCCCTATTTGTATGGTCTACAATTTGATGTCGTCACGGACCACCATGCACTATGCTGGCTGTCGTCATTGAAGGATCCCTCAGGCCGTCTCGCCCGCTGGGCGCTTCGCTTACAGGATTACGATATCCGCGTACTGTACCGCAACGGACGCCAGCATGCTGTTGCTGACGCCCTCTCACGTTTTCCCTTTGCCAGATGACAGTGCCTGCTGCGCAATATCCCAGCTTGACGTTTCTTCCGTCGACATTGGGACCATCGCTTCTGAGCAGCGCAAGGACCCCTGCATTGCCTCCATCATAGACTGCCTTGCTGATCCGTCATCGCAGCCAACCACTCGTGCATTGCGCCGTCAAGCTCGCCATTTCACCATTCGCGACGACCTGCTTCACCGACGCAAATTACACCTCTGACGGCCCCCAGTGGTTATTAGTTGTACCTCGAAGCCTGAGTTCTGAAATCTGCGCATCGTTCTACTCTGATCTACAGTGTGCTCACTCGGGACTTTTCAATACCTACCAGCGCCTCCGACGACGCTACTACTGGCGAGTAATGTACAACTACATTCAAAAGTTTGTGCGCTCATGCCCCGACTGCCAGCGCCGAAAATCTTCACCCCACCACTCGCCAGCTGGTCTGCAGCCTCTACCCTACCCTACCCGGCCGTTCGGGCGCGTTGGAATCAATTTGTATGGGCCACTCCCCCTGACATCGGCTGGTAACCGCTGGGCAATTGTGGCAGTAGATCACCTTACATGATACGCTGAAACCGCCGCTCTGCCAGCAGCTACAGCGCGCGATGTTGCATCATTTCTGCTTCGCCGATTCATCCTGCGGCATGGTCCACCTCAAGAACTGCTCAGCGATCGCGGACGCGTCTTCCTGTCGGAATTAGTTGAAGCGATTCTCAAAGAGTGCCACGTTGTTCATCGTACGACTACGGCGTACCACCCTCAAACGAATGGCCTCACAGAACGCTTCAACCCTACGCTCGGCGACATGCTTTCAATGTACGTTGCCTCCGACCACACGAACTGGGACGCCGTTCTGCCATTCGTCACCTACGCGTATAATACCGCTAAACAGAGCACCACTGGATTTTTACCCTATTTCTTGCTGTATGGTCGACACCCTTCGCACACCATCGACACCACTCTTCCGTACCGGCAGGATGCATCCGAATGCGTGCCTATTTCTGCCACGGTCAGACATGCAGAAGAGTGCCGCGACCTCGCACGGGCCTTTACTTCCGCTGATCAAGAGCGCCAGAGGAGCACTCGCGGTGACGCCACTGCCACGGTCACCTTCGATCCGGGAGTGCTCGTGTGGCTCTCAGTTCGTTTAACTGCCCCTGGGCTCTCATCATAACTGGTCCCCATGTATGAAGGCCCTTATCGTGTTCTCGAACGCGCATCTCCTGTGAACTGTGTCATAGAACCAATTGAGCCATCTTCAGACATGCGCCGCCGTGGACGAGACATTGTCCATGTCGACCGTTTAAAGCGTTACTACGACCCGCTCATTGTGACGAGCTGTTAGGTCGCCGGACGGCTCCCTTCTCGCTCCCGGGGGGTGTTTGTAGCGAAGAGAGACGCTAGCGGGTCGAGCGCTCCTGCTCAGCAACGGCTCTCGTGCTTGGAAGCTTTGACTTCCCTGCCCGTCGACGTGGCGCTGCTCCGAACTGTGCCAAATAAACACCTTTAGAATATATATATATATATATAGGAATATCAATAATAGGAATAGGAATATAGGAATATCAATAGGAATCGGGCCCGAGGGGCCCGATTCCTATTGGTCACATCATAAGCAGCCAACAAAGACACCAAGAATGACAGGGGAAATTACTTGTGCTTACTAATTCAAATAAAGAAATTATAAATTAATGGAATTGAAAGTGGATGAAAAAACAACTTGCCGCAGGTGGGGAACGATCCCATGTCTTCCTAGTACGCGTGCGATGCTCTACCAACTACGCTACCGCGGCGCCGTCTTCTGATCCACTTTCTGGGGCATTTATGTGTTAGTACTAGAACTAACCCTGGGAGTGTTACCCATCGCCACCACTCGCAAACGTTGGCGGCGGCTATGGAACATTCTTTCTGCCGCAGGCGTCATGAGTACGTGATCTTCTTGGGTGAAGGCATCTGGTCAACAAATCTACGCGTGCTACCTGAAGGCATCAATGTTGCCGTATTCGAGACCATCGTTATGTAACGAACGGGAATAAAGAGGCGTAACAAAGGGGCATGATTTTTGTTATACATATTGTCGCAAAGTCAAAAACAGGGGTCGTAGAGGGCTATTCAGGAGGCACAGTGGCGGGTCGCCTATTTAATACCGAGCGTAACTGCGACTTCTTCAATGTGCCTTGACAAAACGCTCATGCCTACTCGTGTTGTCCTCTTCTTCATGGAGTACTGGCGCGGCATTTGCGTCCCTCCGAAGGAAGCATCGTCCCAATACGCAGTGCAATCGGGACAATGGGACAATCGGACAGAGTACAACAGAACATTGGCGCACACACACATTCAAAAAACGACGACTAAAGAAAGCAAAAGTTAGCTTGACAGGTACTGCTTTATCCGTACCACACGCACCACTTCGGGTAAGTGCCTGCGGTGTCACTGTCACTATTGTCACTGTCGGGAATGACCTCGTAATTCACGTCGCTCAGTCGGCGGATCACTCTGTGCGGCCCAAAGTACCGTCTTAGGAGCTTTTCGAAGAGTCCACGACGGCGTATGGGTATCCAGACCCATACTTTGTCAGCGGGAGTGCAGAAAACGGACCTGTGTCGAAGATCGTGCCGTTTCGCATATTGGCCTTGCTGAACGCAGATACGTACGCGGGCAAGCTCTCTGGCTTCTTCGGCGCGCTGAGTAAGTTCGTCAACTTCGGTAGGTAGGTCGTCAAACTCGTGCTGCAGCATGGCATCCAGCGTTATCGTGGCTTCGCGACCGTGGACCAAGCTGAACGGTGTCGTTCCGGTAGTTTCCTGCAGAGCGGTATTGTAGGCGACTGTTACGCAAGGCAAAATCGGATCCCAGTTCTTATGTTCTACGTCAACATACATGCATAGCATGTCTGCGAGAAGTATTGCTAAGACGCTCGGATAGTCGGTTCGTCTAGGGATGATAAACGGTCGTTTTCCGGTGGCTTGCACCACTGAGCCCGAGAAGCAAGTCAAGAAGTTGGCAGTCAAGGCAGTTCCCCTGTCTGTGATGACTACTTCTGGGCGCGGTGCCCGGTGTTTTCAACGAAAAAATGAGCTGCTTCGGCTGCTGTGCACCGCTGTGTAGCTTTCGTCTCCGCATAGCCCGCCAGGTAATCGGTGACAACAATGATCCATCTGTGTCCAGCTGCAGAAGTTTGAAATGGGTCCAGGAAATCCATTCCAACTTGGGTGAGTGGCTGGCCTGGTACCTCGAATGGATGTAAGAGACCTGCGGGCTTGCCGGGAGGCGCTTTGCATCTTTGGCAGTCCACACATGTTTGCACGTGATGCTTCACTGCAGCGGGTACCTTCGAGAGTCGGGACAATGTTATCATGTAGCCTAGATGACCAGCGGTGGTTTCATCGTGGCATGCGTTTAGTAGTTCTTTTCGAAGTGATGCCGGTACGACAAACCTGTACGAGCTGCCACTGGCGGAAAAGTTCTGATGGAGAACATCGTTCCGGAGACAAAACGACGGCAGTCTTCTGACATATGGTCGCGGGACGTTTTTACTTCGGCCGTCCAAGAAATTAATTAGTGGGAGCAACTCTGGGTCGTGGTGCTGCTTCTGTGAAATGGTGACGGCGTCGACGACGCCCAAAAATGCAGCGTTCACCACCACGTCATCGGTATCTGCCATCGGACTCGACGGGTGATCGCGAGAGGCAGTCGGCGTCAGTGTTCCTCTTCCCTGATTTGTAAATTATGATCATGTCGAACGCCTGAAGCCTAAAACTCCAGCGCGCCAGACGGCCAGATCGATCTTTCAGGTTAGTCAGCCAACAAAGAGAATGATGATCGCTGACAACCTTGAATGAACGGCCGTACAAATACGGGCAAAATTTGATGACCGCCCACACCATGGCGAGGCATTCCTTCTCGGTAGTCCAATAGTTTACCTCCGTACGAGGGAGAGATCGGCTAGCGGAGGCGATTACTTTTTCGGAGCCAACCTGCCCACGCATCATAGTACTGAACCCAGACCAACATTGCTCGCATCAGCGTGAAGTGCTGTAGGAGCATGCTGGTCGAAGTTCGCAAGAACAGGAGGCGTTTGCAAGCGTTGGCGTAGTTCGCTAAATGCTATTCACTCATTTTCACCCCACAGAAAAGGAACATTGTCGCGTGTCAATCGTGTTAACGGCGCCGCAATACAATAAAAATTCGCAATAAAGTGTCGGTATACGCCCACAGCCCCAAGAAGCACCTTACGGCTTTCTTATCGGACAGTGTGGGGAACTTGGTCACAGCGTCTGTTTTAGCTAGATCAGGTCGTACACGCTCGTGACTGACGACGTGGCCGAGGAAGCACAGTTCACTGAAAGCAAAATGACATTTCTGGGGCTTTAAGGTCAGGCCAGCCGAGCGTATGGCTTGGAGAACAGTGGTAACAGGCTTACGTGCTCCTCAAATGTAGCTGAGAACACTATGACGTCGTCTAGATAGAGCAAGCATGTTTGCCACTTCAGACCTGATAGTACGGTGTCCATTAGACGCTGAAAAGTGGCAGGCGCTGAGCCCAAACCGAAAGGAAGGACCTTAAGTTTGTAAAGACCGTCGGGGGGTCACGAAGGCAGTTTTCTCACGATCTCTCTCATTGACCTCGATCTGCCAGTACCCGCTTCGTAGGTCCATTGATGAAAAATAACATGCATGCCGCAGCCTGTATAGCGAATCGCCGATGCGTGGCAGTGGATAGACATCTTTCTTCGTGACCTGGTGTAATTTGCCGTAATCGATGCAGAATGGTAAACTTCCGTCTTTCCTTTGGACAGAAAAGTCCCTGGGTGCCCCAGGGACTTTTCGAAGGCCGTATCACAGCATCCTCGAGCATCTTCTTCACTTGTTTTTGAATCTCTTCACGTTCGTTTGGAGCTACACGGAAGGGATTTTGTCGAATCGGCCACGTAGTATCATCTGTGATGATACCGTGCTTGGTCAGTGGTGTTTGTTTGACCGTCGGCACTTCTTATGGGGGGCCCTGTCCACGGCCTCTTCACTTTCCTAATGCGGTTGGCCAGCTCCTGCTGCATAACCGAGAAGTTTGCGCCAGTGTCAACAAGTGCGGTGGCATGATGTCCATCCACCAGAATGCTGAGATCGGCACGGGCACAGCACGGAGTATTCGTCGTCGTCATGTCGTCTTTACTAGCGTTAGCATTCGTCGTCGTCATATTGACACGTGTACTTATCTTTATCGGGCAACCACGTTTCGCCGCCTAACAAATGTAATCGCACAGCATGGGACGCGCCTGCATGTATCCGAAGTTTCTGGAAAGTTATCGATGCTTCTGTCCGCTGTCTGTTGTCGCCGAGACTTATGTTATCTTATTTCATCACCTGACGCGAATGGTGTAGAACTTTGTGGAAGGCACGCGGGTCCGAACGATTCGTCTGGAACATTCGACGACTGCTCTATAAAAGCAGACCCGCTTGACCCGCAGATCAGATTTTCGACGATCGCCGACTGTGTTCGCCGCTTTCGTTGTGCTATAAGTGTAGCCTGTTTTGTGGGCACAGGTTCGCCCAATAAAAGCTAGTTTTGTATTCCACCGTACTGCTTCTTTCTTCACCGTCACTACCACGTGACATCTGGTGGAGGTGCTTGTGCGTTCATGTACCGAACGCCCCCGCAAAGCCGCGATCCAAGCCCGAAGCCCGAGGACAAAACCGACATCGCCCAAGACCAGCGTGCTAGCCGCAGACTGCAAAGACTGCCCCCAGAGCACGGACTTCTGCCTGAAACGACAAAGAAGATCGCCGTGGTCAAGACAAACCAAATGGCTGCCCCAGTGTCCCCCGTTATCCTACAGCAACCTCGGGACCCACCAACCTTAGCTATAAGAGAACAAGTCGACGAAATGTTGCGCGACGACATCATCCAGCCGTCGAAAAGCCCGTGGGCATCCCCTGTTGTTCTGGTAAAGAAAAAGGATGGAACCCTACGTTTCTGCGTCGATTATCGTCGTCTGAACCAGATCACGAAGAAGGACGTATACCCCCTCCCACGGATAGACGACGCATTGGATCGGCTCTGCAACGCTAAATACTTCTCGTCCATGGACCTCAAGTCTGGCTATTGGCAAATAGAAGTCGACGAAAGAGATCGCGAAAAGACCGCCTTCATCACTCCAGACGGCCTCTACGAGTTCAAGGTTATGCCATTCGGACTGTGCTCGGCGCCTGCAACGTTCCAGCGCGTGATGGACACGGTTTTAGCAGGATTGAAGTGGCAGACCTGTCTCGTATACTTGGATGACGTCGTCGTCTTCGCCGGAAATTTCGACGTTCACCTTAGGCGGCTGGCAACAGTACTAGAGGCCATCAGGTCATCAGGACTTACTCTGAAGCCGGAAAAGTGCCGCTTCGCTTACGAGGAGCTTCTATTTTTAGGCCACGTCATCAGCAAATCTGGAGTCCGCCCCGACCCGCAGAAGACAGCTGCCATAGCAAAGTTCCCACAGCCCATCGACAAGAAGGCAGTGCGTAGATTTCTTGGCATGTGTGCCTACTACAGGCGATTTGTCAAGAACTTTTCACGCATCGCTGAGCCGCTGACGCAGCTAACTAAATGTGACGTCGAGTTCAAGTGGGAAACGCCGCAGGCCGACGCATTTCAAGAACTCAAACGACGCATGCAGTCGCCGCCCGTACTTGCGCACTTCGACGAGCACGCCGATACCGAAATCCACACTGACGCCAGTAGCCTAGGCCTCGGCGCCGTCCTGGTCCAGAGAAAAGATGGACATGAACACGTGATATCTTACGCTAGCCGGTCGTTGTCAAAAGCGGAAGGCAATTATTCTACAACGGAAAAGGAATGCCTCGCCATCGTTTGGGCTACAGCGAAATTTCGCCCTTACCTATATGGCAGGCCATTTAAAGTCGTCAGCGACCATCACGCCTTGTGTTGGCTAGCGAATTTAAAGGATCCCTCAGGACGGCTGGCACGGTGGAGCCTGAGACTACAAGAATACGACATCACTGTAACATACAAGTCCGGACGAAAACACTCAGACGCCGATTGCCTATCACGCGCCCCCATTGACCCGCCGCCGCAAGATGACGAGGATGACGACGCCTTCCTTGGAATAATAAGCGCGGAAGACTTCGCCGAACAACAACGAGCGGACCCGGAACTTAAAGGCCTCGTCGATTATTTGGAAGGGCACACCGACGTTGTTCCCAGGGCATTTAAGCGCGGATTATCTTCCTTCACGCTTCAAGACAGTCTACTCGTGAAGAAGAACTTCTCACCAGTCCGCGCCAATTACCTTCTTGTTGTCCCGTCAGGACTTCGTCCAGAAGTATTGCACGCCCTACATGACGATCCGACCGCTGGACACCTCGGATTTTCCCGGACACTATCGAGGATACAAGAAAAGTATTATTGGCCGCGCCTGACCGCCGACGTCACCCGTTATGTCAGAACATGCCGAGACTGTCAGCGACGCAAGACACCGCCGACAAGGCCAGCCGGATTACTACAGCCAATCGAGCCTCCTTGCCGACCATTCCAGCAGATCGGGATGGACTTGTTGGGACCCTTTCCGACGTCAATAACCGGCAATAAGTGGATAGTCGTGGCGACGGACTACCTCACCCGCTTCGCTGAAACAAAAGCACTGCCGAAAGGTAGCGCAGCCGAAGTGGCGAAATTCTTTGTCGAAAACATTCTGCTGCGACATGGCACCCCAGAAGTCCTCATCACCGACCGAGGAACGGCCTTTACAGCGGAGCTCACCCAAGCCATTCTGAAATACAGTCAGACAAGGCACAGGAGGACAACGGCTTACCACCCGCAGACGAATGGGCTTACGGAGCGGCTGAATAAGACCCTCGCCGACATGCTAGCGATGTACGTCGACGTCGAACACAAGACCTGGGATGCCGTCCTGCCGTACGTAACATTTGCTTATAACACGGCGGTACAAGAAACAACACAGATCACGCCGTTCAAGCTGGTCTACGGCAGGAACCCGACGACGACGCTCGACGCCATGCTGCCTCACGTCACGGACGAGGAGAACCTTGATGTCCGTACCTACCTCCAGTGCGCCGAAGAAGCCCGACAGCTCGCCCGCCTGCGAATCAAGAACCAGCAGAGGACCGACAGCCGACACTACAACCTCCGACGACGCTTCGTGGAGTACCAGCCCGGTGACCGTGTTTGGGTTTGGACCCCTATACGCCGACGAGGACTGAGCGAGAAGCTTTTGCGTCGCTATTTCGGACCGTACAAGATCATCCGACGTATTGGCGCACTGGACTATGAGGTCGTGCCAGACGGTATTTCGCTATCACAGCGGCGCCGCTCGCGACCTGAAATAGTCCACGTTGTGCGACTCAAGCCTTACTACCAGCGTTAACGAACTTTGTGGCTTCGCGTAACTGACCTTTGGACTTTATTTCTTTTTTGTTACTTATGTTTAAGAAGTGTCCTTTTGTGTTTCGCTCTCTTATATTTGTAGCATCGGGACGATGCTTTTTTAAGAGGGGGGTATTGACACGTGTACTTATCTTTATCGGGCAACCACGTTTCGCCGCCTAACAAATGTAATCGCACAGCATGGGACGCGCCTGCATGTACCCGAAGTTTCTGGAAAGTTATCGATGCTTCTGTCCGCTGTCTGTTGTCGCCGAGACTTATGTTATCTTATTTCATCACCTGACGCGAATGGTGTAGAACTTTGTGGAAGGCACGCGGGTCCGAACGATTCGTCTGGAACATTCGACGACTGCTCTATAAAAGCCGACCCGCTTGACCCGCAGATCAGATTTTCGACGATCGCCGACTGTGTTCGCCGCTTTCGTTGTGCTATAAGTGTAGCCTGTTTTGTGGGCACAGGTTCGCCCAATAAAAGCTAGTTTTGTATTCCACCGTACTGCTTCTTTCTTCACCGTCACTACCACGTGACAATATCGTCTTCGTAGGGAACGTGGGGGATATTTTTGGCGTCTCTATACTAGGCAACCTTCCCCCCGAAGGTCGCTGCCGTTAGTTTCCCCGGTGCGGACTAGGGGAGCGAATACCGCTTCCGACGTTAGCAGTGAAAGTCTGGCGGTTTGGGGAAGTCTAATGCACAGGTGATGGGAGCTGCCAGCGACGAAGTGAAGCTGCTTGGCGAGTGACAGCTGATAACTGTTCCGGGCGCGACGGTCGTTGAAGTGCAGAGAAGGGGCAGGCGAAAAGGAGACGGCTCCAGCATCTGGATGGGGGCAGTAACGGCCAATGTGACCTGGTTCGCCGCAATGGAAGCAGAGTGGTTGACGGTCGGCCGCGCGCCACAAGGGGGTACGGTGAACTGTGGGTCGTCTCACAGACTCCCATTGCCACCACGGCACGGGAACGAGCCGTGGCTGGAATGGCGTTACCGGCGGCGAAGGGGGAGGACGTCGGACCGCGTCGGCGTAGGTCGGCGGACGTGTTTCTGGACATGGGGCTGGTGAGGAGAAGGCTTGCTACAACTGCGGAGCTGATTGGCGTGTTGTCGGGCTGATGGTCGAAGTAGTGGCAACCTCGCTGAAGCACCCGCTCGATGACAGTCGCTTCCATGATGAATTCGTCGACCAGTGTTGGTGGGTTTCGGACAAGACCGGCAAAGAGGGGTTCCTTAACTCCCCGCATCAGATGACGAGCTTTCTTTGGCTCAGTCATATCGGGGTCAGCTCGGCGAAATAGACGGGTCATATCTTCCGCATACCTATCGATTGGTTTCGTTGGGTCGCTACAGGAGGGACAACAGGCGCGCGACAACATCATAAGACGCCAACAAAGACAACAAAAACACAGGGGTAATTACTTGTACTTACTAATTGATATAAAGAAATTATAAATAATGGAATGGGAAGCGGGTGAAAAAAGGCTTCCTATGATATGATGAATAAAAATCGGGCCCCTCGCTTAACCCTGTCTATTCTCGTTCATTACATAACGAGGATCTCGAATCCGGCAACACTGATGCTTTCAGGTAGCACTTGTGGGTTTATTGACCAGTTGCCTTCACTAAAAAAATTACGTACGCGTGTCGCCTGCGACAGAAAGGATGCTTCACATCCGCCGCCAAAGTTTGGGAATGGTGGCGACGGCTAACACTGCCATGGTTAGTTCAAGTAGTAACACATAAACACCCCAGAAAGTGGTTGGGAAGACGGCGCCGGGGCAGCTCAATCGGTGGAGCATCGCACGCGTAATGCGAAGAGGTGGAATCGTTCCCCACCTGCGGCAAATTATTTTTTCATCCACTTTCAATTCCATTGGTGGTGGTGCTAAACTTTATTGAAAGGGGGCAGGGGAAAGGGGGAGGTGGCTGAGGGATCAGGCTCAAGTAAGACCCTGGGCCTGCTTGGCCTTCTCCGCCCAGTCCACCAGTTCAAGCAGTCGGTCGACGTCCCCGGAACTGAGCCAGGCTGTCCAGTCAGTCTCGCTGCTGACGGGGGGATGAGAAAACGGGAGCGAAGTGCATTCTCACATTATGTGTGTGAGTGTCCCTATTTGTGAACAGAGCCTACATATGTCGCTTTCCTTGCCCCTTGTGATTTTGTTCATGTACTTTGGGTGGGGGTATGTGTTTCTCTGGAGCCGCCTAAACGGGACTGCTTGCGTTTTATCGAGTTGCTTGGCCGGTGGTGGGAGCGCGCGACGCCTCAAGCGATGCCTATGGGATATTTCCTGATAAGTCTCGCAGGATTTCTCGTGTCTTGCCTCCTCATGCACGCCATCCGCATCCGCGGACGAGGCTCGGCGCACGAGATCTCGAGCCAAACTATGAGCCGACGCGTTGTCGGGCGCGTGGGAGTGAGTCCACATTTCAAGCTGCTTAGGGGGCGTCACGTGAGGACATGGTGAGGACATGAGGACATGACGTGAGGACATGACGAAATTGCCGGTGGCCTGCTTGCTATCGCTGATGACGGTATTCGCTTCCGCATGCATAGCCATGACAATCACGGTGTCGTCCGCTTCCACCACTCGGCCAGCCGTGATTGTTGTGTGTTCTATCAATCCTGCGTTGTGATCCGCTACCACCGCGGCCATGAGGTCACCGTGAGGGTGTCTCGCTGCGTCGGTGTATACCACTCCATCTTGCGAGCCGTAGCGTCGCCTGATGGCTTCACTACGGGCCTTCTGACGGCCCTGATGGAACTCGGGGTCCATGTTGCGGGGTAGAGGCGGGCCATAAATATGCCCCCTGACCTTTCGCGGAATCGTCAATTCCATTAACTTATAATTCATTTATTCTAATTAATAAGTACAAGTAATTTCTCCTGTCGTTTTCTTGGTGCCTTTGTTAACTTCTTATGATATGATTAATATATATATATATATATATATATATATATATATATATATATATTGGAGGCAAAGCAGTATAAATAATGTAGCAAGTTGTCGAGAAAAGCTTTGCGGAAATGAAGTAATATTCACTCCTATTTGAGCACTATAGTAACTATTGTGAGAGATGCAGTTAAGATTAAGTCCATATAAACGGACTATATCAAGCTCTCCTTCTGAAATTCGCAGCTGACGCGGCATTTACTCTCATCTGGGATTATTTCTCCTTAGTGTGTCGGTGTGTGCTTGTGATGCCGTCGGGGTCGTTTCATCGTCGCTGTTAGTTATTTCGCTATGTTGAACGATGTTATTTCATTTCTTTCCATCAGTCTTTGAATGAAGCCGCCAGAAAGCTCGTGTAAGTGCCCGTGGCAACATAAGTTTATCGTGCCTGCGGCTTGTCATTTTCTAGCACTTTTTCATTTTCAGTTATTTTCGCCTTAATGGCCCGGAGGCATAACATAAGGCTGGGCCTCATTCCGTGTGACAATGTTAGATCAAACGAACAGAACAAGAAAAGTTGAACGAGAAAAAATCAAAGTAAAATATCTACCTCAACAGGGGCTACAATGTGGCGGTAGGGTAAGGTTGGAGTAGGGGATGAGTATGATCGAAAGATTACGCAACATGATAAGTGAACATTTCTCGGAATTATTTTCAATGAGTGCATGAGACTGTTTTCGCGGAGGCTGTTCCAACGGCTTACTGCGTCTGCGAAGAAGGAAGTGTCCATGGCAAATGTCCGAGTGATAATGCGCACTACAGGACGACTGTGATTTAAGCGAAAAAGTGCACGGAAAGCTGGATTTAACGGGAAATGTCTGGAGCGAGGATGCTGATAAAAGGAGCGAAGCAAGCAGACACGAGAGATGATCCGGCAAATGGCAAGCGATGGTACTTTAAGTGTGCGTTTCAATGCGTTTATGTTGATTCTGCGACAGCGTTGGGAAGTTATAAACCAATTAGCGCGATTTTGTATTGCTTCTATGGCACAACGGAAGCATGATAGGGAAAGGTGGCACATAGGTGACTCATATTCCAGCTGCAGATGTTATACTATATTGTTTTTTATTGCAGGTGATGCGGTTTTCATGTTACGGTTTAAATATTTAAGGGTACGTACGTGAAGCATTAGAGTAGATGGTGTCTATGTGTTCAGACTAAAATGATTTCCCAGTCGAGCGGGATTACGGGAGCTGTTGTGCAACAATGCAGTCTTGAAATTCTAGCTTGAGTGTCCAGTTCATTGATCGATTGATGTAGCAGGAGACGGCCGGCCGACGTAGAGCGCCGTCGTTCTTAGTCGTACTTAAGAAATGAGCTTGCGTGTTGTATTCGGGCATTTAGGCTTGGCGCATAGGAGCGGTCAATGCTGCGCTGTGCACTCGACTATTTGTCCCATTTATAGTGACACCATAAATGCCAGGTTAAGTCGCTCTATACGAGCGTTTGCTCATTAGTGTGCATATTCTTCTTTCTCGTGTGTTTGTGCACTCAAATTGTTTTCATAATGCAACAAGAGCTGGCGCAGGCGACTAACAGTGTCATGCGCCAGAGCTGTCACTCATCGTCGTTCACGGGGAAAGTCGTGTAAGGCTTAGTCCGGTACAAGCTGAATTTCTTGTTCCATGTGCTCACCCATTATTGCAACATCTTTTTTTACGACGGGTGCTGGTACATTACGTCGCACAAATGCCCTTCTTCCTTGTGCAATAGTGTTTGATCTCTCGATCGAACGAGCAATCGATGCCACTCCGTGGACCCTTTTCTGCTAATGGCGAATGACGAGTGGGTCGGCGAGAGACCACTATCACCATCTGGCTTTATGAAATGCGATGCTGATTAAAGTTAGTATGCTAAATATTCTTTATGCAAACTTTCTCTCTCTCTATCCTTAAAGCACGCTTATTTTCTATGGCAGGTTGTGTGCTTTCGTAGACGACTCGTGCAAGTTTACGCAAGGATACGTGCTTAAAGGTGCCTCCACACTGGACAGGGACGCCATAGTGCAGGGCTCCAAATTAAGCGGGAGACACACGGTCGGATTCGTTGTCCGACGCTCTTGTGCCGTGCCGAAGCGCCGGCTCTGACGCCCGGCGTGCCGCAACAGGGTCGGCTTTCATCCTCCGACGCGTCCGACAACCGCACCGTCGTCTGGCCGCAGCCAGTGACAGCGCGGCTGTCATGTGGCGTTCTCTGACGGCGCTGGTTTCCAGGCGTCCATTTTTTTTTTTCTTGCCGGCTACAGTTGGCTACCAGTCGCTGTTCGGTAGGCTAATCTCGAACACGTGCCTGTTGTGCAAAGCAGCGCCTAGTGCACTACCACTAAGTTACTAGCGAGATCGGGAGCCGCGATGCGGGGGCATTTCGCACACACTGACAGGCTGAGCGAAGCTGCTCGCATGGCTTACACGTTTGGCCTTCGCAACGACTGCGTCGAGTAAACTAATTGTATTTAATTACGAGCGACCTATGTGCAGAGTTTTAATAGTGTTGGCAAAAATAAGCGTTCATCCACGAACTCGACCTGGATCGCAAGCGCCATCGGGTGTGGCGTCCGCCGAGCTAGGCCTTGCGGCCCTATCACTGCCTGCCAGCGGCCGTCAGTGGACAACGCACCATTGTAAAGTGTTTTCTCACTCGAAGAGGCGTAATTTTATTTACAGTGCTCACGTAACGCGAAGCAGTGTTGTGCAGAGCTGTTTATATTGCGTTTCTGGACGTGGATGTGCAGTCTTGCTCGAACGTGCAAGCTGGTGCGCAGGATCTGGGCGGAGCTTACGCGCCGCTTGCTCGTTTGGATGCACGTGCCCTGAATCGTCGTATGCCGTAGCATGCCGGAGCATGCAGCGCCGCAGGTCGCGTGCAGTCGGCGGTGACCTTCTTCTGGAAGTGCGTGACAAGCATCAATACAGCGAACTGACAAAACTTGTTGCATTTGGTGACATTACTGGCTCTGTAGGCGCCCACTGATCTGTGAACACTGTGCGTGGTGTCATTTCTGCTGACGACCTCCTGGAACTCAGTGAAAGCGAGCTGTTGGATGGATGGCGAGACCAAAACGTGGTAATGGTGCAACGAATTAAGTCAAGGCGCGATGACAAGGAAATTCCAACAAAGCATGTAATAATAACATTTGGAACAAGTGAACTGTCTGATTAAATAGAGACCGGATATTGTAAATTTCACGTACGACTGTACATTCCCAATCCGCGCCGATGCTTGAAGTATCAGCGTTTTGGACATGGGTCTCAGAGTTGCCGAGGGCGTGCTACTTATGCAAAATGTGCATCTAAAGACCACACCTCAGACAACTGTTCTTCCACAACCCACTGCGCTAACTGTGACGGAGACCGCCCCGCCTATTCGCGATCGTGCCCGTCATGGAAGAAAGAAAAAGAAATAATCGAACTGAAGGTCAAACTAAACATCCCAGAAGCACGCAAGTGTTTTTCTGTTCACAATCAATCCGTCCTACAGTGATGTGACGCACCCGGGGGCAGTGCCACCTGCTCCGGCGGCCACGCGAGTCACGCGCTTACAGCCCCCTGGCAGGAACAGCCACTGCTGTTCCGCCCCCTACCACGAAGGGCCAGCACACCTCCGGGCTTGCCGTCCCAGGGGCTCGTGCAGTCAGGCCCGAAAAACCCCCGAGCGTGTCCGCTGAGCGGGCGTCGTTCAGCGCCTCTGAAGAGGCGACGGATGTAACAAGCACTGCTCCGGCGTCTCAGAGGCCGAAGGAAAGCGGCGTAGCTCCGTGCAGCACGCCAACAGAAAGAAAAATCCCGTATCACGGGGCCTAGAAAGGTCTCGTGTGCTAACCTAAGTAATTTCTCTTAACACATACCACAAAACACTTCTAATATGGCCACACACGTAATGCATTGGAATGTGAGAGGTCTAATACACAGTCTGGATGACATCAAGGAACTCCTTCACAAGTTTAATCCAAGGGTGCTGTGTGTGCAAGAGACACACCTGAATCCTTCACACGCTAACTTTCTCAGATAATAGGCCATTTACCCCAAAGAGTGCAGTGGCGCTTTTGCCTTGTCAGGCGGTGTTGCTATAATGGTTGATAAGGGTATCGCCTGCCAGCATTTACATCTGCAAACGCCCCTTCAGGCAGTGCCAATCAGAGCCGTGCTGTTTAATAAGCTAGTCACAGTTAGCTCTTTGTATATCCCTCCCAGCCATCAACTTTCCAGAACAGAATTCCAGAGCTTTATCGCAGAACCCCCCGAACCTTACATTGTAGTAGGCGATTTAAATGAACATAATACCCTCTGGGGAGATTCTCATTGTGATACGAGATGGCGCTTATTAGAAAACTTGCTTTTATCCACAACTGCATGCTTACTAAACAAGGAAAATCGACATTCTACAGTATGGCAAACAAAACCTTCTCATCTATGGACTTAAGTGTAACGTCGAGTACGCTGGTGCCATACCTGAAGTGGAACGAGATTAAAAATCCATATGGGAGTGGCCATTTCCCAATTGTCTTAAAATTAACAAAAGGCGATAAGTGTTCTCCACATCTGCCCCGTTGGAAGGTCCACTGTGCTGACTGGAAACGATACAGAGAGCCGACAAATTTGACCTGGGATAACATCTGTACTCTCTCAATCAATAATGCAGTGTCATATTTGACGGCATTTATAACTGATGCTGCATCAATATGTATCCCTGAAACGAATGGATCGCCCTCTAAACGACGTCTTCCTTGGTCGAATGAGCAGCGTAAGGAAGCCCGCAAAGAGCAAAATAAGACTTGGAGTCGCCTTCGCGACTCTGCAATTACCGAGAACTTGATCAGCTTCAAGAAAAGAAAGTCTGAAGGTAGAGGAACGCGCCGCCATGCCAATAGGGAAAGCTGGCGTAAATACATCTCTATTATTAATTCGTATACAGATGGAAGAAAAGCCTGGAACAGGGTAAACAAAATAAAAGGCCGCGAAACTCATCCTCTACCATTGGTAAATACACTAGGAGACACACTTATTGACCAAGCTGATTCTCTAGAGGTACATTTTGAAAAGATTTCTAGTTCATCCCACTACTCAGATACATTTCTGAGGTACCGGCAACAAGCGGAACGACTGCTTCTGGGTCGGAAAGGAAATAGTAATCAAGCTTACAACCGTCCATTTAACATGGCGGAATTTGAGGATGCACTAAATGGCTGTAACAAGTCCGCTCCAGGAAGTGACAGAGTATTGTATGAAATGATCAAACACCTGCACCCTGAAAGCCACAAAACACTACTGTCACTTTTCAACTCTGTGTTCTCTGCTGGCTGCATTCCATCTGCCTGGAAGGAAGCAATAATCATTGCAATACTTAAAGACAGCAAGGACACTGTCATAATATATGGTACGCGGGAGTGGAAAGTATAAACATAGGAAGGCAGTGCGCCGTGCGGGGGCGAAGAGGACACCGACTCTTTGCAAATACCCGCGAGAGAGCCATCATCATCATCGACGCCGACTTGGGAGCGTCGGCAGTGGCGCCTCAAAAAGCGTGGCGCAAGAGTGTGGCCCGTGGCGTGAGCAGTGCGCGAGGTTCGGCGGTCGACGGAAAACAGCTTCCTCGCTGGGGTCTGGCCCATAGGAGCTATCGCCACCCGCGCCCATACGCCGCAACAACGCTGTCGCCCGCTGGGAGGTGACCTCGCCCCGCTCTTCCGCTGGGCACTGGTCCAGGAGGGCTGGCGGTCCTGAACCGGGGTGGTCCAGCGTTCGGGTGAGCGGCCACAGGGCTACCCAGCCAGCTGTGGACGCGACCCGGTGACTGCGGCCGGCCACCTGAGCCCCGCGAGGCGGTCCGACCCGGCCGTCCGACAAGGCCGTCTGACCCGGCCGTCTGACCCGGCGGTCCGACCCGGCGGTCCGACCCGGCGGTCCGACCCGGCGGTCCGACCCGGCGGTCCGACCCGGCGGTCCGACCCAGCGATCCGACCCAGCGGTCCGGCCCAGCCGTCCAACCCGGCTGTCCGACCCGGCCGTCCTACATGGCTGTCCGACCCGCCGGCCGACATCTGTTCCACGAGGTCTCCGACACGGCGACACGCGCTTCCGCCTGAACTATAGGCTAATTATAAGTCACCGATACATAGCTATAGCCGCATGTCATCTATGGGGTATTTGGGCAACTGTCACGTGTGTGTGCCGTTATCTGTGTTATGTACGTCAATACAAGTCTGATGTGTGTTTGTGCTTCTGCGCGCTGCGTCTGCCTCTTATTGGGGTGATCCGGCCCCAATAACATCACAGACACTACTTCGGTCAACAGCTATAGGCCTATAGCCTTGACAAGTTGCCTATGTAAAATGTTTGAGAAAATGGTTAACCGGCGTCCCCTTCATTTTCTTGAAAGTAACAAACTATTAGATCCGCTACAGTCTGGTTTCAGGGAAGGTAGATCCACAACTGATCACCTTGTCCGCATCGAGACGAATATTCGCGATGCTTTTGTGCATACGCAGTTCTTTTTGTCACTATGTGATTGACATGGAGAAGGCCTATGACACCACGTGGTGTTTCGGAATTCTCCGTGACCTGGCTGAAATGGGAGCGCGAGTCAATTTCATCCGAAGTTATCTAATCACACGTTCCGTGTCAGAGTTAGTAATGTGCTATCTCGTCTATTTACACAGGAAACGGGTGTACCACAAGGTGGTGGGCTTAGCTGCTCTCTATTTGTTGTAAAAATGAACTCGCTTTATATTATCATACCACGTGCAATGTTTTATTCTGTCTATGTGGATGACGTACAAATAGGTTTTAAATCATGTAGTATTACCATCTGTGAGTGACATGTGCAACTGGGGCTAAACAAATTGTCAAAGTGGGCTGACGAGAATGGGTTTAAGTTAAACCCTCAAAAAACCAGGTGTGTTCTGTTCTCGAACAAGAGAGGTATATTACCTGATCCCCCTATTTAGCTTAATTGACAACAACTGGGAGTCGGATTCCTGATTAATAAGAACATAGCTGGTAACATACAGGAATTCTATAGCATTAACGAGAGGGTGGCAGGTCTTGTTGTGAAACTTAATAAGAGGTACAAAATGAAGGTTGTACAGGTCTACGCCCCTACATCCAGTCATAATGACCAGGAAGTCGAAAGCTTCTATGAAGACGTGGAATCGGCGATCGGTAGAGTGAAAACTAAATACACTATACTAATGGGCGACTTTAATGCCAAGGTAGGCAAGAAGCAGGCTGGAGACAAGGCAGTGGGGGAATATGGCATAGGCACTAGGAATAGCAGGGGGGAGTTATTAGTAGAGTTTGCGGAACAGAATAATATGAGGATAATGAATACTTTCTTCCGCAAGCGGGATAACCGAAAGTGGACGTGGAGGAGCCCGAACGGCGAGACTAGAAATGAAATCGACTTTATACTCTGCGCGAGCCCTGGCATCATACAAGATGTGGACGTGCTCGGCAAGGTGCGCTGCAGTGACCACAGGATGGTAAGAACTCGAATTAGCCTAGACCTGAGGAGGGAACGGAAGAAAATGGTACATAAGAAGCCGATCAATGAGTTAGTGGTAAGAGGGAAAATAGAGGAATTCCAGATCAAACTACAGAACAGGTATTCGGCTTTAACTCAGGAAGAGGACCTTAGTGTTGAAGCAATGAACGACAATCTTGTGGGCATCATTAAGAAGTGTGCAATGGAAGTCGGTGGTAACTCGGTTAGGCAGGATACCAGTAAACTATCGCAGGAGACGAAAGATCTGATGAAGAAACGCCAATGTATGAAGGCCTCTAACCCTACAGCTAGAATAGAACTGGCAGAACTTTCGAAGTTAATCAACAAGCGTAAGACAGCTGACATAAGGAAGTATAATATGGATAGAATTGAACATGCTCTCAGGAACGGCGGAAGCCTAAAAACAGTGAAGAAGAAACTAGGAATTGGCAAGAATCAGATGTATGCGTTAAGAGACAAAGCCGGCAATATCATTACTAATATGGATGAGATAGTTCAAGTGGCTGAGGAGTTCTATAGAGATTTATATAGCGCCAGTGGCACCCACGACGATAATGGAAGAGAAAGTAGTCTAGAGGAATTCGAAGTCCCAAAGGTAACGCCGGAAGAAGTAAAGAAAGCCTTGGGAGATATGCAAAGGGGGAAGGCAGCTGGGGAGGATCAGGTAACAGCAGATTTGTTGAAGGATGGTGGGCAGATTGTTCTAGAGAAACTGGCCACCCTGTATACGCAATGCCTCATGACGTCGAGCGTACCGGAATCTTGGAAGAACGCTAACATAATCCTAATCCATAAGAAAGGGGACGCCAAAAACTTGAAAAATTATAGACCGATCAGCTTACTGTCCGTTGCCTACAAAATATTTACTAAGGTAATCGCAAATAGAATCAGGAACACCTTAGACTTCTGTCAAGCAAAGGACCAGGCAGGATTCCGTAAAGGCTACTCAACAATAGATCATATTCACACTATCAATCAGGTTATAGAGAAATGTGCGGAATATAACCAACCCCTATATATAGCTTTCATTGATTACGAGAAAGCGTTTGATTCTGTCGAAACCTCAGCAGTCATGGAGGCATTACGGAATCAGGGTGTAGACGAGCCATATGTAAAAATACTGAATGATATCTATAGCGGCTCCACAGCCACCGTAGTCCTCCATAAAGAAAGCAACAAAATCCCAATAAAGAAAGGCGTCAGGCAGGGAGATACGATCTCTCCGATGCTATTCACAGCGTGTTTACAGGAGGTATTCAGAGACCTGGATTGGGAAGAATTGGGGATAAAAATTAATGGAGAATACCTTAGTAACTTGCGATTCGCTGATGATATTGCCTTGCTTAGTAACTCAGGGGACCAATTGCAATGCATGCTCACTGACCTGGAGAGGCAAAGCAGAAGAGTGGGTCTCAAAATTAATCTGCAGAAAACTAAAGTAATGTTTAACAGTCTCGGAAGAGAACAGCAATTTACAATAGGCAGCGAGGCACTGGAAGTCGTAAGGGAATACATCTACTTAGGGCAGGTAGTGACGGCGGATCCGGATCATGAGACGGAAATAATCAGAAGAATAAGAATGGGCTGGGGTGTGTTTGGCAGGCATTCTCAGATCATTAAATTAAATTGTGGGGTTTTACGTGCCAAAACCACTTTCTGATTATGAGGCACGCCGTAGTGGGGGACTCCGGAAATTTCGACCACCAGGGGTTCTTTAACGTGCACCTAAATCTAAGTACACGGGTGTTTTCGCATTTCGCCCCCATCGAAATGCGGCCGCCGTGGCCGGGATTCGATCCCGCGACCTCGTGCTCAGCAGCCTAACACCATAGCCACTGAGCAACCACGGCGGGTTTCTCAGATCATGAACAGCAGGTTGCCATTATCCCTCAAGAGAAAAGTGTATAATTGCTGTGTCTTACCAGTACTCACCTACGGGGCAGAAACCTGGAGGCTTACGAAAAGGGTTCTACTCAAATTGAGGACGACGCAACGAGCTATGGAAAGAAGAATGATAGGTGTAACGTTAAGGGATAAGAAAAGAGCAGATTGGGTGAGGGAACAAACGCGAGTTAATGACATCTTAGTTGAAATCAAGAAAAAGAAATGGGCATGGGCAGGACATGTAATGAGGAGGGATGATAACCGATGGTCATTAAGGGTTACGGACTGGATCCCAAGGGAAGGGAAGCGTAGCAGGGGGCGGCAGAAAGTTAGGTGGGCTGATGAGATTAAGAAGTTTGCAGGGACAGCATGGCCGCAATTAGTACATGACCGGGGTTGTTGGAGAAGTATGGGAGAGGCCTTTGCCCTGCAGTGGGCGTAACCAGGCTGATGATGATGATGATGATGATGATGACAACAGCTCCCTGTGAGCCATGAACATAAATTTTTGGGCATCATTTGAGACTGTAAATTACCATTTATCCCCCACTTGAAATATCTGAAGGCGAAGTGCATGAAGACAATAAATCTTCTGAAGCTCTTGTCCTGTACATTCTGGGGAAGCGACAGTAGGCGCCTTTTGAGCTTGTATAGAAGTCTGATAAGGTCACGCCTTGACTACGGTGCTATAGTGTATAGCTCTGCTACGCCTAGTACCTTGAAGATGCTAGATTCGATTCACCACTTGGGTATCTGTCTTGCTACTGGTGCTTTGTGGACTAGTCCTGTAGAGAGCCTGTACGTTTGATCTAACGAACGGTCTCTACATCTACAAAGAACATATTTAACTTTCTCTTACGCACTGAAAGTTAAATCAGATATTCATCATCCATGTCATTTTACAATTCGCGACTTGCCCACTTCCAGGCTATTCCGTAACCGCCCAGCCACCAGGCCTCCTCTGTTCCTGCGATTGGAAGCACTGTCAGAAGAAATAGGTGTCCCTCTTTTAGAGAACGTCCTAATGGCTCCTGCTCGGCTTCCGCTGCCTTGGGAGTGGCAAGCTATCCAATGTTTCATCTTTCTTTGAAATATCGAAACGAGCACCTGAGGCTCACATACAATCACATTTTTTTGAACTTATAGAGAACTATTTTTGTGCTGAACTTTATACAGATGCTTCGATGTCTCCTGGTGGTGTTGCTTACGCAACTCTCGGACCCTTATTTTCAACATCTGGGGCACTAAACCCACACACAAGCCTCTTTACAGCGGAAGCATGCGCTATACTCTCGCCTATTAAACACATAAGGCTCACAAATGTCGCTGAGGCTGTTCTCTTCACAGACTCATTAAGTGTCGTGAGAGCCCTAATTAGTTTACGAAAACATAAGAATTCCGTTTTAAATGAGCTGTATAGCTTCTTGTGCTCCGCATATATGTGCAACCAAGCGATTGTCTTATGCTGGGTACAGGGCCATAAAGATATAAAAGGCAACGTAGCTGCTGACGAAAACGCTACGTCAGTGAGTTTTACCGACACAGATGGTAATGTATCCATACCTGCCACAGACCTAAAGTCTTTCCTACGTCGTAAACTGAGGAATCATTGGCAAGGAGAGTAGGATACACAAACATTGAATAAGCTACACTTTATAAAACCAAAACTAGGAAATTGGATAAGTGAGAAAACAGCACCGTACAAGGAAACACTTCCTTGCCGATTAAGAATAGGACATACTTACCGTACTTTCTAATATCTTGACTGGGGGCGATCCTCCGGCTTGTAGTAAGTGTGGCAATAGCCTGACAGTACTCCATGGTCTTATTCAGTGTCCTGCAATAGAAACACAAAGAAGTATTTCTCTTCTGTATGTCGTGAAAATATACCTCTTCACCCTGCATTTTTTTCTTAGAGATGAACCGCTTTTTAACCGGAAATTAGCCTTAGAGATTTTAGCGCAAACAGATACTCCGAAAATCATTTGGACAGGTCATTTTTAGCACACGACTAAAAGCCCTTCTACTCAAGGGCTCTCTTGAAGCTGTAGTGTCACTGTTTTTTTTTTTTGTTTTGTTCTATCATGTTTTTAACGAAACCCAATTGCCATCGCCCACTTATACTATTCGGTGCTCAACGACACAACTGTTCATTGCCATTCGAGAATTTATTGACGAGATAGGTGTAGTCAAATTTAAGAACGAGTCTGATGTCAACGCCGAAGCGTTGCTTGAGTTGCTAACTATGTATTTATCGTCGACTATAGTTCGATTTAGAGATCGCCACTTTATCCAGAATCTAGGCATCTGTACAAGTTCCAATGTGGCGCCTGTGTTGTTCAAGATTTTTCTGTCTAAGTTTGACAAAAGACTAATGGAGGTGACAGCCAACAACGATAGAGTTCTTCACGCGTTCCGATACGTACACGATTTTTTGATATTTTTAAAGTTAGAATCCTCGGACTGCTTGAAATCTGTGGCTGAAAACATTTTAGCGTCCTTCAAAGAGTGTTCGGACACTTTGAATTTAACGTTTGAACTTCCCAACGAAAGAAGTATTAGGTATTTAGGCATAATACTAACTTCTCGAGACGACAGCCACGTTAGCTGGATTTACTGACCCAGGACTGAGAAGGCTGTGCTTCTGTGTGAATCGAGCCATCATAAGTTGGTAAAAAGAAGTATAGCCACGTTATGTTTCCGGTGTGCCCTACAGAAAAGCTGTTGTTACGTATTACAGGAAAGCCTTGACCATGAAATTCAGAGGCTAAGTGCAGCGGGTTTTCCAGCACTAGTGCTTAAGGCGGTAGCTGAGAGCTTACGTGTAAAGCTTAAAAGAAAAAAAAGGCGGCCCAAGAACTGACAGAAACAAAGAAATAAGAAAAGTTAATGTGATGCCTTTGTTCATAAGCAGACAAACAGAAGTGCACGCAAGTTAACGGTTAACATAAACTCCGCACTCTCGTGTTAGACTAAACGTTGAAGAAATTAAGCGTTAACCACCACCGCCCATTATCGTCAGTCAAAGCATCCGGCATGGAAAGCTTTGCTTACATCGATTCCCACAGTGCGTGGGATCTGCATCATTTTTGTTTTCTTGTGTGAGCCTCGACTAAATAGACGAGGATTTGAGTTTCAACAGAAACAAGTCCACGCGGACATGAATCATGCCCGCTATTCCAACAGCGCAATTACACAGCTGCTCGACAGTCGCATACTTCAGCAGCATGTCTACACGCGATATCTTCAATTCTTGGAAGAGCAGTTCTATAACTGTGTGTAAAACCTTCCGTGATGGAACTAAATGTGTAAACGATGAAAGTTAAAAAAAAGTGTTTTCGTTATTTTTCAGCAAGGAGAAAGGGGGGAACAAACCGTTAAACTTTCTGCATGCAATTAGATTTGCCATTGTCTGCTGCGCACCATACGCTTCCAGTAGGGACGACGACGAGAAGAAAATGGCAGCACAGTTTTCAAGTGCCCTGATTATATGTTTTCAGTTTCGTTTTGTCCCACAGCGATATTTCTCACCTGCGTTGCTTGCGTTTGCTTTCCTGAATATACTGCGCTCGCTACTTTCCTGTCGAGAATGCTGTGTCACAATGATAACGACGCGCTAAACTTGAACAAACACGAACAAAGTACAAATTGCAAGGGCACTGTGGAGAGCCATGTATCTGGAATGAGCTTCAATTTGGATTAATCTCTCTGGCCAAGGGATTCTAGGACCATGGGAGCTCTAGCAGCTTCCATGACCCGCTGGACGGCCCTCGGTTGGTCTTTGAGGGCAGTACTGAGCAACGTAGTCTAGCTTCCAGCGCGGTCGGTTCGAGGCTGCATCTTCGTCTGGAACGCCCCCCAGGGGGGCGTTCCTTTCAAACGTAGGAGAATTCGGGACGCCCTCTGGTCCAGGACTGTTGTCTGGGACTCCACGAAGCACGCGGAGGGGTGTGGCGCGTGCACTACTCAGCCTGTCACTTCTGCAGATACCTGCGCGCGCCATCAGCCACTTGTGAACGAAACCGGTCTTTGTTTGCAAATGTTCATAACAACCTTCGCAACAGGCTCACAAGTAAACATGTTCGAAATCTCGTCTTATGTACAATCAAATTTGAATGCGGAAACAGCTGCGATCGATTGGAATGCGCGTGTATCTAGCGAGAGTGACTCGAGCACTGAGTGACATTCTTCTTAGTTATCAGGTTAGCAATGTTTCGTAGATGAGAGCAAGGTGCTAACTCCAACGTCTTCGCGTTACTATGTAATTATCGCGTGTATTTAAGTATAAGTATTTTTGATTGTTGGAATAATAAATGTGCGCTACCTTTAAAGGAGTTTCAATTTTTCTCAACATTCCTAGAAATTCCTGAAAAGAAAGAGAAAAAAGTTTTTTTTTCTACCCGCTGCAAATTTTCGAAATGGTTGCATCCCTAGTTTCTACGAATGCCCCAAGAGGAAGAGCACGGCTTCTTTTTTTATTATTTAATGTGTGGGGGCAGATATGTTTCGCCACGTACCACAGCCCGCTTGGTCCGAACGGTGTCCAAAGCCAAACGCATTTCTCGGAAATCGTTGCCCGCGTGTCGCCACTCAGCGGCGAACCTCAAATTTACGATTCGGGGATTCCCCTCGACGTCGGTATGGCCGGCCGTCGCGGTTTCCTCTATCTCGCGTCACTGCGCTTCCTTGGCGTACACAGCGGCGCACGCGTAACGACCACGGATTGAAGATGTCATGGCTGGAGAAGTGCGGGTTTGAAAATGCTCTGGTATATGGACCCCAGCGAAACAGAAGGGAATATATGGACAAGAAAGAAACGGGCACGAAAGTTAGAACGTTGTCCGAAAGGCGACCTGCAGATCGACGTTTCTGATCCTTTTTGCAGCGAAGCGGGTGCCGCTTCCTGGCCAATGCACCGGTGTCGCTTTGTGCAAGCTTTTTCAGAAGCGCTGGAATCCCCCTGTGTTGGATCGAAACCAATCATTCTTTTCGCTAGAACTACACAAGAAATAAATTATGGGTAAGCTGAGCGTTTTGTATTCGCCGGGGGGCCCTTAAGAAGGGGGCATCAGGCACGCGCTACCGGGACCTTTTGCATCGTGCAAAATCCTTCGTTTCAGATCCGGCGCAGGCCCTGCAGACATGAATGTAACCCTGTGCCCCGACGAGTGTGGATGGCCGCTGTGGCAGCTTAGTTGGCAAAGCACCGCACATGTGCAAACGTGTGCTTGGATTACGGCTTGCGGGACGATGTCTTCCTGCATTTAGGTCTTTGTAGTAATTTGTCCATTTCAATTAAGCGTAACAAATAATTTACCATGTGTTTTCTCGAGCGTCATTGTCTTTTGAAGCGATCACGAACTAATCCATTTAGGAAGACTTGTTTAATATCTGAGTAGCAAAGCAGGAGACTCGTTTTTCGAAACGCATGCGAACGTGCTCATTCCTCCGTTTATCAGGCTGTTTCAGAAATTAACTCCTGAGAAACGAACTTACTAGGTCATTATGCGAAAAAGAAATGAGGCGTGCAGACAGGACACAAGAGTAGAGAAGTGGACAACACGAACGCCGACTATCAACTGAAGGGAGCACTGAGGCGAAAAAAGAAAGAAGACACAAAACTCATCTGCGCATGCTCAGGAATGGTAACGCCACGTGTCAGTCGGGTACACGTGCTGGTCTATGTGAGAGATAACTGTTAAAGCACTTAATCTCTTCCTTATGTAAACTAATCGAAGGCCGACTCACGCACGTACTTCCACCATTATAGATATGCCATCCCTCTACCTCAGGTAGCACAAAAGAGATACGTAACGTTTTCGTAGCGTTTATCCAAGACGATAAAAACGGGTTAAAGAAGACACGAATGAGAGAACTTCGTTGGGAAAACGTCGTATATGTCTGCTAATGTCCGGCTTAATTACTCTCTTGAGACAATCTAGAACTGGTCTGCAAAACATATTCGAAAAGCTGGTCTAGAAATATAATTGGGAAAGACACAAATAATGTCTTAGCCAAAACTATTCGTAACCAATTTCTAAACGTTTTTAGGACGTTATCAAAAAGCTGGTCTAGAAGTGGTCTTCAAAGGTTTACGATAATCTGAAGCGATTTTTCGCGGGTGCCAGGGGCGCGATCGGACATTGTTGTTCAAAACGCGCGTTCAGTTTCGACTCACGCGACTGGCCTATGCCGCGCCGACGTCGTTAGCCGCACCCGTTGGCACGGCCTAGGCCAATCGCGTGAGGTGAAACTGAACGGGCGTTTCCAACAACGATCTCCAATTGCGCCCTGGATGAGTAGAAGCGTCGGTGATGACTGTAAGAGCCATGGCGCAGTGCCAAGCACTGTTGCCCGCATGGCCGGCGCATCCTCTATCAAGTCACATGAAAATGAACCTGTTAGGAATAATGAATCCTTAATACCGCCTTTAGTAAGCTACGATGCTTACAACCGAAATGGAAATGACATCCTGCAAAGAACAAATGGTCACGTCTTGGCAGGCGGCCTGACCAAGGCATTCATGCCAAGAGTGCATGAAATGAGAACATTGTGACCAAGCAAAAACACTTTATTAAAATGTAATGCTTATGCAAGGTTCAAACAAAATGTGTGACGAATGCAAATAGAAGTAAAAGTACATCAACAATGACAAAAATCTCAGAAAGGATTTGTAATGAACTCGAAAGTGAGCATTCACTAGTACAAAAACAAAATTCCAAGTACACTTACAAAAATGAAAAGAAAAACATGGTGTACTAAAGTTTCTCATTTATCGTAGTAAAGAGCACGTGCTATTAGATGGACTAGAGTTATCCAGAAGTGACATCGGAGCGAATGGAAGAAGTAGACTGAAAAATGCAAGAGCTTGAATCGGATGGTAACTGCCTCCAAGCAATGTTACCAATCAGCTAGAAGCTTGAAAAGAGCACAATAAGAAATACCACCGCATACCATCATAAAACAATCCTGTGACAGAAATCAAACAATGAGAACAATACAAAATTAGAAATATTGCCTTTAGGATATATAACAGACGGTAATGGCTAGAAAAAGAACTATACAACAAAAGAAACAATAAAGTGAAAAAACTAGTACAGAATACTTAAACGGGGGAGTCAGTGTAACAAGTAAGCACTACTGTAGTACGGTGAACGATGAAACTGAATAATGCTGCATCTTGCCACTCCAGAACATGAGAAATGAATATGCAAGCCTCATATGAGAAACTTACATAAACATGGAAATAAACTAGAATGCACTGGAAGCTGCATTTGTGTAACAAAGGAAGCAATGGTCATAATAAATAGTAATTGGTTTATCTAAAAAGCCCCATACAAGAGGCAAATTTTTACCACTCTGGCAAAAACAAAGTTGCAATGAATAATTTGCAAACCAGCAAATACATTAATTAGCCCACTGACATGTCACACTTTGCGCACATCTCCAGTCTCCTAAAATAAAGAATAAAATAAAATAAAATAAATAATAAAAGCACTCTGAATGAGAAAAAGGTTGAACACATGTAGTCCAGAGCCAATTCTTAGCCAGTTCACCCCCCCCTTTCACGTCCAAAAATATTTGGCACACAGTCCAGGCAGAGCTTCATCGATGAACAGCTTGAGAGCACACTACTGAATATTCTGCAGTCCCGCTGGAAATAGAACAGCCGCACATGCTGGTAGTGGTTTCAATGTAGCCACACTTGCTGCCTTGGACAGGCAGGCCCAGATATATGCACTGGTGCTCCATTTTGTCGAAGTAGACATTGATGCACTACGCTGGTAGCTGAAATGCTTTGAATGCACAAGCATTGTCTTCACCAGAAAGACTTGCCCACATACCACCGCTTGCATATATATGCACTTGCTCTTCATTCAGTAGCATGGAACTTAAAGTGTTCCCTATGTGGGAGCCATGTGTAATACCGGTGTCACACAACCACTCTTGATCGCGATCAAGCCCGATCCGGATCGAAATTATCGATGCAATTCGCTCACCCGCGCAGCTTGCGCAAAGGAGCCAATCACTACCGAGAAATTCAATTTGTAACGGACTGGATCGCGGTCAAAAGGGCCCCGTGTGAAACCGGTACCAAATAATGCACAGACGTACGCTAGGAAAATGTTTTGCACAAGGACAAAGAACTGCGGCATGCCCTGTTGTGCGAAGCGCGCGAACAGAAGACAAATCGAAAAAAAAAAACCGCGCGAGCTCTTCGCAAACTCCATGCGCACACATGGCACCCGCACGAACTTGGCAGGCGGCCGACTAAGTAAAGCGCGGAGGGCGCACAGCGTACAGTCCGACACATGTCCCAAACTGCAAACAATCGTACTACCTGGAGCATGCAAGTTATTTTATACCAAGGGCATACCCGACTCACGCACGCAGTATCCACAAGCGAGTTATGCAGCGTACATGCTGTATCCATTCGCCAAGTAGAAAAATTGATAACAAGCACAAAGCTACAAGGGGCTCAATATATTACTATTATTTCAGGCGTCAAGCAAAATTGAATATGGCCGTTTCATATATTGGACACAAGTTCCCCGTAAGACCATGAAATGCCCATCACGTGGTTAAAGGGAGCGAAAACACAATCGAGAACCTGAAGCGCAAACGATAAAAGCACGGTATATATGGTGCGCGCAAAATTCTGTCAGTGCGCTGAAGCGCGAGGGAATAGGGCGGCCACTTGACCTTACCTCTTGGGATACCGTACTAGTACTCAATCATTAAAGAAAGCCCGTTTATGCAAGTTCTCTTGTCTGCAACACTCTTGCTAAACGGGAGACTAAAATACCGCGATTATGGCTCTATTGCGGAGATCGGCATACAGGTGCGCAGACAGCAATTTTGCCGCCTTTCTTCGCATTCTGCAAAATGCGACTTTCTTGTTAGGATCACGCATAGCGGCCGATCCCGACGCTAGGAACACACAAGCACGATTTCGTCCCTCTAACTTACGTCCTTATGCTGCCCTTAACTCCTTAATTACAGCGTTATCGAACAGGCGCCTCACATAACATAAAAATGAACTTGAAGAGCTGATTAGTGCCCTCCACTTGAAAACACTACTGATTTCCAAATGATAACCACACAAACAGATCGCACAACCCAAACTAATCACAGAATGTCGTTTTCTCGACGGCAAAACACTGCAACACTCACATGACAAAGAGCAGCGGCAGCACATTAGAACAGCCGCAAACATACCACAGCGCAATGCGAGTGCGATAACGCTGTTATGCCCGGCTCAAACAGATCGCGCAACCCAAACTAATTACAGAATATCGTTTTCTTGACAGCAAAACACTGCAACACTTACATGACAAAGAGCAGCGGCAGCACATTAGAACAGCCGCAAACATACCACAGCGCAATGCGAGTGCGATAACGCTATTATGCCCGGCTCAAACAGATCGCGCAACCCAAACTAATTACAGAATATCATTTTCTTGACAGCAAAACACTGCAACACTTACATGACAAAGAGCAGCGGCAGCACATTCAGAACAACCGCAAACATACCACAGCGCAATGCGAGTGCGATAACGCTATTATGCCCGGCTCAAACAGATCGCGCAACCCAAACTAATTACAGAATATCGTTTTCTTGACAGCAAAACACTGCAACACTTACATGACAAAGAGCAGGGGCAGCACATTCAGAACAGCCGCAAACATACCACAGCGCAATGCGAGTGCGATAACGCTGTTATGCCCGGCTCAAACAGATCGCGCAACCCAAACTAATTACAGAATATCGTTTTCTTGACAGCAAAACACTGCAACACTTACATGACAAAGAGCAGCGGCAGCACATTAGAACAGCCGCAAACATACCACAGCGCAATGCGAGTGCGATAACGCTATTATGCCCGGCTCAAACAGATCGCGCAACCCAAACTAATTACAGAATATCATTTTCTTGACAGCAAAACACTGCAACACTTACATGACAAAGAGCAGCGGCAGCACATTCAGAACAGCCGCAAACATACCACAGCGCAATGCGAGTGCGATAACGCTATTATGCCCGGCTCAAATAGATCGCGCAACCCAAACTAATTACAGAATATCGTTTTCTTGACAGCAAAACACTGCAACACTTACATGACAAAGAGCAGCGGCAGCACATTCAGAACAGCCGCAAACATACCACAGCGCAATGCGAGTGCGATAACGCTATTATGCCCGGCTCAAACAGATCGCGCAACCCAAACTAATTACAGAATATCATTTTCTTGACAGCAAAACACTGCAACACTTACATGACAAAGAGCAGCGGCAGCACATTAGAACAGCCGCAAACATACCACAGCGCAATGCGAGTGCGATAACGCTATTATGCCCGGCTCAAACAGATCGCGCAACCCAAACTAATTACAGAATATCATTTTCTTGACAGCAAAACACTGCAACACTTACATGACAAAGAGCAGCGGCAGCACATTCAGAACAGCCGCAAACATACCACAGCGCAATGCGAGTGCGATAACGCTATTATGCCCGGCTCAAACAGATCGCGCAACCCAAACTAATTACAGAATATCGTTTTCTTGACAGCAAAACACTGCAACACTTACATGACAAAGAGCAGCGGCAGCACATTCAGAACAGCCGCAAACATACCACAGCGCAATGCGAGTGCGATAACGCTATTATGCCCGGCTCAAACAGATCGCGCAACCCAAACTAATTACAGAATATCGTTTTCTTGACAGCAAAACACTGCAACACTTATATGACAAAGGGCAGTGGTAGCACATTCAGAACAGCTGCAAACAGACCACAACGCCATGCGAGTGCGATAACGCAACTATGCCCGGCTTCACAAATAACGTGGCCGCCTTGGTCCCATGCCAAATGAAAACACTACCGATTTCCACATTAAAACCACACAAACAGATCGCACAACAAAACTAATCACAGAATGTCGTTTTCTTCACAGCAAAACACTGCAACACTTACATGACAAAGGGCTGCGGCAGCACATTCAGAACAGCCGCAAACACACCACAGCGAAATGCGAGTGCGGTGACGCAACCATACGCAACTATGTCCGGCCTCACGAATCACGTGGCCGCCTTGGTCACATGATGTGACGACGGTATCGCCACCTTGCGCAAGGTTGGATCGCGTTGATGGGTTGTTGAATATTGTACAAGCCGCTAAAGAGGCTGACGCGCCGTGGTGTGGCGCCTTGGTGTGCGCGTCTTGCGTGTCGTGCGCATTACGCTTTTGTAGTTCTCGATCCGTGAATCATGTTGCGCAGCGCCAGACGCCGCGCGCTCTTTCATTGTTCTTTAGCCACTCATATGCAGCAAGAGTTGCGAGCTGGAAGTTGCCACTGGGTGTTCCGCAAGGCCTTTCAGTTTCCTCTCTCATTTCGGACGCTTTCCGCTTTCAGTGCCACGTCGTTGTGGTTACAGGATGTTAAAAAACAATCTCCGCTTCTATATAGGTGGGATCACACCATCCTCTGCGCCCAAGCGTGGCGAGCCTATAACGACGAGTTTCAGAAATATTAAAGCGAGTAGCTTTCAGTGCCCTCTCCGTCATATGTTTTCGTAGTTCAGTCGTCGGTGGTCGGTCGTCGGACTGTGGATCTGCAAGGAAAACGCTCGCGCGTTCGTTCGTTCGCTCTCACGCTAACTATATTTTGCTCTCTCGCTCGCTTTCTCTATATATAGCGTTCTTTTGTTCGCTCGCTCGTTGGGACTAATCGCTTGCATTACGAATCATCGACGATGGTTTCTGCAAATTTTTTGATGTACATCGTGCTCACAGTATAGAATTCGTTGCCACACTTCCTACGAAGCACCGTTACCAGAAACGACTGTACCGATGTGACCCTCCGTTGGCACCAAAAGTGATGTTCGCTTATTAACTCGATACTTTTATTTATGCTGCATGGGACTTGCATGATTTAGCGCTGTGGAGCCAAGCTCCAAGTGGTTCATGGGTCTCACGGGGAAGCGCGTTGTTTGATGAATAAGGTACGCTCACTGTATTGCATATGCATAAGATATCACCTAAAATTTCATATGGAGTTAAACACACACATTATATCTATATATATATATATATATATATATATATATATATATATATATATATATATATATATATATATATATATATATATATATATATTGTGGGGATGCGCGACCCTCGCGCCTCCCCTGATGTTTTCCCGCATAGCGCATCCCCTGATATGCTGTTTTTCCCGCACGGCTCGCGTGGCCTGGCGCCCGCGGCGCTCGGAGTGGTACAAGCGCGGTGTGAGAGATGGCGCCACCGTCGCGGCGGGGTTACTCGGGCGCCGAGGGACAGGCGCTTGCTTTTTTTCCCGGCGGGTCGGCGAACAGCGCCGGACGTTCCGCGCGCGCTGCGACCATGCTTCTACGAGACCGCCTCGCGTGGCCGCCTTCGAACGCACGACCGTTGGCGTGACCGAACACGCGAACGACCAGGCGTTGGGATCCAACATGGGGCGAACATATTCGCTCGCAATGCGGTCGCGGTAAGTCGAACTTCTAGATTTGTCGCGCGCCCATCGGCATGTTTTGGGGATAGCAACTCGGCTAGCAGGCATGGATCTATGAAAGGTGCAATAAATGCCCTTGTGACTGTTTGCACTACTGTGTTGTCGTTCCTTTGTCCCAAGAGTACGGAGGAGAACCCCGTATCTCCCACAATATATATATATATATATATATATATATATATATATATTGTCACGTGGCGGTGACGTTGAAGAACACAGTAGCAATACTGTGAACGACAAAACTAAATTTTATTGGGCGAACCTGTGCCCACAAAACAGGCTACACTTATAGCACAACGATAGCGGCTAACACAGTCGGCGATCGTTGAAAAACTGATCAGCGGGTCCAGCGCGTCGGCTTTTATACAGCAGTCATCGAACGTTCCAGACAAATCGTTGGGACCCGCGTGCCTTCCACAAAGTTCTACACCATTCGCGTCACGCGATGAAATCAGATAACACAAGGTTCGCCGACAACAGACAGCGGATAGAAGCATCGCTAACTTTCCAGAAACTTCGGATACATGCAGGCGCGTCCCGCGCTGTGCGATTACATTTGGTAGGCGGCGAAACGTGGTCGCCAGATAAAGATAAGCACACGTGTCAATACATATACATATATATATATATATATATATATATATATATATATATATATATATATATATATATATATATATATATATATATATCCATGTGCTCGGACTGTTTATATTAAAACCACAGTTTTCATTATTCAGACGATGTTACCTTTATACGCACGAAAACTGTGCAACACTCGTGGCTCAGCAGTAAAAAAACATTGAGCCGTTCAGCGGTAAGGTATTCACATCACTGCATTGTGAATAAGAGGAAACACGGCAAAGCTGCCTTCTCCAGCGGGAATTTTGAAGCATTTGCATGCGACGCTGCTCATTTTACAGGAGCTCGTTGTCACATGTAGTGATGACACCTTTCATATGCCAAACACACTGGAAGGAACCGGGTAGTCATACAGATCTTTCTTTTTCTTGATGGCTCGGCCGGCTACCATTGCCGTAAGGGCGGCTTTGATGTTTCTGTACTCGCGCTCCACTTTCTCCTGGCGCAAAACACTTCCCCTTGGGATGCCACGTTCATTTGCAATCCTTCATCTCTTCTGACGTGAGGTTAACGTCACAAAAGAATTTCTTTTTCTTGCCGGACCCATTCTGATGTAGGTCGAATAGAGGAGCAATTGACACGACGAGTGCTGTTTGACAAGCGAGGAATTCTCCCGCCAAAAACGGCGCTGTCGAAAACGTACCCGGTGCGCTTGATAAGTAAACAGATAGAGCGAGTTATGTGAAGTCGTTTTCAAAACGTATTCACCCCTCTTTTTTAAGTTGTTTGGCTTTCAACGTCTTCAAAATGTATTCACCCCTCGTTTTTAAGCTGTCTTGTTTGGAACGTCTTTGATGCGTCAATTTTGGTCAAAAATGCGTTTCAAACGTTGAATCCCTTAATACGACGTTTTCAAGACTTTGTGTGCTACCTGGGACCATAAGACGCGTATCTTCATTTTTATGCCTGTACAAAATCGCGCATTCATCTAACTCTGGCGTGCAGTTACAATCTCGGCAATGTAGCGAAAGATTAGAAGGCGATCCACCAGTTAACGACCTTTTATGTTCCATAAGCCTCTGATTGATACACCGTCCCGTTTGCCCTACGTAGAACTGGCCACAGCTAAGGGGAATTTTATAAACCACACCCACACCACAGTCAGTAAAACTGTTGTTCTTATTGTGCTTCGCTGGACAAATATCTGTTCGTTTTTTGCCTTTTACCCGCTCCATTTTATTCTATACGGCAGCGCATATCTTACCTAGCTTATAGGGAGCAGTGAAAGCAACATTAACATCATATCTACTTGCAACTTTTTTTTAAGCCTGTGCGACACTGAATGAATATACGGAATAGCCACAACTTTTTTTTTTGCTATTACTACCTTCTGTAATCACGTCCGTCCCTCTCGAAACCGACTTCTTTACGCGCTCAGCCACAGTGGCCACTGCTACACTAGGATAACCTGCTTCTAATAGGCGCTGGACCTGCGCATTAAAAGTGGCGCTCATTTTGTGCATGCAAGATCTGGTGAGGGAAGATTTAAGGCACGACATGGCAATTCCGTTTTTTACTACTTTGGAATGCTTGGATTGAAAGTTTAGCAACGGCTTCGAAGATCTTGGGGAGTACTGCCAACAAACATGATTTTGTTCGAAGATCAAGGAAATGTCAAGAAACTGATTTACGCGTCGCTGAGGAAATTCCTTGGTAAACTTTATTCCTCCCCCATAAAGTTTAAATTGCTCACTTACTGAGGTAGCAGCGGAATCGAATTCTTCCCTATTGCAGAAAATCAAGTAATCATCAACGTAATGAAATATCTTGATAACGCTATCACCTAAGGTTTTCTCTAAGCAGTTATCAACCTTACTGAGGTAAATGTTGCTAAGAATAGGGGCAACCTTTGAGCCAATACAAATGCCTGATTTCTGCAGAAAAACGTCATCTCTGCACCCAATCAGTGTCGACTTCAAGTACATTGAAAGAATTTCTAGAAAAAGTCCCGTGGAAACACCGCATCTGTCAATAAAAGCTGACTCTTGCACTTGTTCTTTAATGCACTCATTTACGGAATTTAGCAACCCGTCATGCGGCAAGGAATAATACAGGTCTTCGGCACTTTGCCTGTATTCGCGGGCTTCTTTCACGATCGGAAAAACACATTTATGTGGCACGTATTGCGCAAGAGAAAGCTCTGTCGGGAGTTTTTCATGTTACTCTTCAATTTTCTCATTGGCACTTTTCATCTAATTATAGTAATTGACAAGTTGGTTTATGAATTCAGTCTAATAATGGTAATTAGGCGGAATTAAAAAAAAAAATCCGAGTGTCGCCAAGCGACGGCGAACATCGTTCCCTTGGTTCTGTCCAGCTACGTGGCATTTGCATATATTAAAATTTTGGTGCATGGTATTTGCGACACCCTGTACACTGGTGCATGTTGCTAGAAGCAATGCCAATGCAACAAGGCCATGGCAGGTGCGTGTTCAAGAGATGCCGATTTCTTTGCAAGGGAGTAGTTGCGCCAACGCGTGGCGTGCGTTGCCGTGATTCGCGGTGACAGACGGCGCCCGCTGCAATGACATCGCGAGCTGCCCGTGTGTGACCAAAGGCTAGGCCTTGATATCGAGAAACAAATTCAAGAAGACCGCTAAAATTTAAGAGAAATTCTGCAACATTCAATTCCCGAGAGGGGTAAAAACGGAAGGCTCAGCCGCTCGGAATGGCGGCTCGAGGTGGCGTTTGGGCCAGGAACCACCAAGCCCATCGACGAGTACGTCCGGTAGTAAGAAAAAGGGTTTATTTTGCATTATTCACACTGGCTCGAGATACGGAAGCCCACTCCATGTAGGAGCATACTATACGTCTGGGTTCACATTAGGACACGTCAGCAGCACCACTGCACGAAAGGTCTCCGCTTTTCGTCCTAGGCGCCTAGGCTAGAGAATATGATGAGTGTATCGCGGCGAATCACAATCGCCAAATCAGTCGCAAAATCCCGTCCATGACATCGCACCGTTCCGCCTACCGTGTTGCGCTTTGGTCCCCGCATACGGCGCAAGCGCGTACAGCAATCAGGGAATTCGAGGCCGCTCCCGTGGTAGCCGTCGACTTGGGCCCCTTTCATCCATTAGTTGAGCTTGTCAGGTAGAGGCGCCTTTTGGTGACCCATCAACAGTGGGCGTCAACGCTGCGTTGATTCTGGATAGGCGCTGATGAATGGGGGTCAAATTAATGCCCTTGGCCGTGTTGAGACGTAACGTGGGCCTGAAGCGGGTGGACCTAGGCAGGCCCAGTGGCGTCATGTCAGGCGATGACATAATTTCCGTTACATCGCCAGCGGAAGTCTGCGGCGCAGACTGGACGAAAGCAGCTTCTGCATTGAAAGAATGAATGCCATTATCAGCTGCATCGAGTGCGAAATCAGGTTCGTCAAGTCTGCTGTAACTGCAGGAAAGGGAAATAAAATAAGGAAACCGCCACGCCACACTGCTTATCCCCGGCAAGCCTGACTCGACACTCGGTGACTCGACATCGGGGACGACAGCGGCTGCCGAATACGAGGGCGAAACGCAACAACGTCCAGGTTGGTGCACGTTTTTAATTTCACTATGGGGTTTCACGTCCCAAAACCACGATCTGATTACGAGGCACGCCGTATAGTGGGGGACTCCGTAAATTCGGGTCACCTGTGGTTCTTTAACGTGCACCTAAACCTAAGTACGCGGGTGTTTTCGCCCCCATTGAAATGCGGCCGCCGTGGCCGAGATTCGATCCCGTGACCTCGTGCTTAGCAGCCCAACACCATAGACACTAAGCAACCACGGCGTAAATGCGCGCTTTAAAGAACCCCAGAAATGATTCCTTCAGTACGGCGACATTAAATCTCATGCAGAATCACATATGAAAGCAAAAACGCCAAGCGCGCCTCGTGCGAGAGCAAGCCCTCGTGCGCTGACGCGCAACGAGACGTTTCCAATTTCTCCCGAGGCATTCTTCGAAATGCTGAGCCTCTTCTCTGCGCCACTCGGCAGTGAGGAATGCGACCGCTCTGGAGGACCGGTGCTCGCCGAGTGCGGAACAAGTGAAATCGCGTAATAGGCCGGCGCCCGACCGCGCGCGGATGCAATTTTTCGTTCGCGTGTACCGCAGTTCTGGCTTTGCACTCATGTGCTTGGCCTCGCTGCTGCGGATAAAATCCTGGGACGGCTTTCACATGGGGCACGCACATTTGTGAATCGCAAATGCAATAAGTGTCTACATGCACAACTCGCTCCCAAATACGGCTTATATGTAAGCGCCCAGAGACACGAACGTGAAATTTTATTATTATTATTATTTATCTGTTTGTTGGCAAGCATAATAACATCTTGCGAATTATTTTATCGAAATGACTTCCGCACATCTTATCCGTTGTCCCGTGCTCAGTACTGCCTTTTTATGAACACGCCTCGCTATCTGAGCGGTTCTCCGCCCCCTCGTTCTCTGACCGGCGTGCTAACTATAGCCGCAAAAACGTGGTACATGGGGCGTTCCTGGGGAGTTCCTGGAAATCTCTCGGATCGCGCGTCACTCCCCTCGCCGGCCCGAAAACCGTGATCCCCTGCGCAACCCAATTTTTTTTCTCGGGTGACCATTGTTGCCGGAGGGTGCGCACTGAGTGGGGCAGACGACTTCACCCGCGCGCACGCTGCGCCCTTCCATAAACGCAGCAGTTTGTTGAAAGGACAACTACACCTATGACGCAATTCACGGTGCATCATCATCATTATCATCATCAGCCTATCTTATGTCCACTGCAGGACGAGAGCCTCTCCCTGCGATCTCCAATTACCTCTGCTTCAGAAGAATTTCAGTTTGGCCTAGTTGGCGTTTACTACATATCATATTCACAGCAAATGAACGCGGGGCAGTGGAAGAGAACACAAAAACGACACGGGCGGTAACTTTCATCGGGTTTATTCACGGCAACCCGTGGCAATATATAGACGAATAGAGCATGCAAAGAATGCAGCAACAAGAACACACATAAGCCTAGCGGGACAACCAATTATCAAAGCAAGAAATCTATCTCCGATTGAAACAAACTAATGGAAGTATCACTAACACAGTCTTTTCCTTTTTTTTATGTGATATGCCTCCATCAGTTCGCGCGCAGTCAGGTCCTTGGTTCTCCCCAGAATCTTTATCTCCTTGAAAAGTGGTTCACAGGGGCAGGCATTGCAGTGCGCCATGCAAGTGCGCCCATTAATCTTTCGTTAACTTTTGTTCATGTTCCCTGACTCTATGTAAGACTTGCCACACGCCAGGGAGATTTCGTACACAACTCCTACATTGCATTTTGCATACAGCTTGGTATGGTTCTTGCCACAGCCTCGCTTCCCTTTAGGATCACCCGAGGTGCGAGGGCGGAGGTGCGGAGGCGCTCCAGCTTGAAAGGGGCTGAAATGACAAAGAGGACTCCAAACCTACCTGCCACCTTCCAAAGGTTGTGAGTGACCCTGTGAACATACGGTACTACGTCAGCTCTTACAGCCATATTAGTCGCCCTCACCCTTGCTTTGCTCCTAGATCATTTTACCTTCTGCAGGAGGGTTTCCACCAGTGGCGTCACCATCGATTCAGGGAACCCTGTGGTCTTAAGACGGGAAATCTGATTGTCAAAGGCAAGCTGCATCCTGTGCACACACTACTTGCGGAGATCCGATTCTAAGCAGAGCATCACTACTCCTCGTTTTACAATCTTTGACTGGGAGGAGTCATATGGCACCAAACCCTCCCGTGCCCGAGGGAAGTACTGCCAGCACGCCTGGCGTTTAGCATAGGAAATACATAGGTCTAAAAACGCAGGGAACTTTCGAGTGGAAGCTCGTGAGTATAAGAAAGCCCTTTACCGAGTTGTCTAAAAATGGCTGGAATGCTGTCGCAAGTAGTCTAACTTTATTGCACTTAAAAATAATAAACAAGACATCCGTTTATCTAAATACTTTCAAAATGTTTACATACGCATCCCCAAACGCCCCATCAAGCGCTGTGCCTCTGGCAGCTAAAACATTTTTGTACAAAAGCCATGTTTCTGCAGAAAGAAGTGTTTGTCAAAACTGATCGAAGTGCGATTAAGGTAGGTTTCTAAAAGCATTAAAAATTCTCCCACCGAGATACCAGCTGCGCTCCGGAAGGGAATAGTGCCATTTGCTTCAGTACACGTCTTCACAGCAACAAACAGACCTTTGTGAGGAACGGAGTAGAAAAGATCAACATCTACCGAAAAAGCCCGACCAATGTTCTGGTTAGCCCATATAAAATCAACAACCTCGTCAGAGCTTTGTTGTAACGAAAGGGCCGGATATAACAAGCGTCTTCAAAATGAAGCAGCTAACTTGAACCTGCCACGCTCCACGCTCGCTAACGATTGTCTTCAATGCAATGCCGGGCGTGCGTGTCTAGAAGTCTAGGAGTGAAAAAACAAGCAATAGATGCTTCCGCCAAAGATGAAAGCTGCTGATTGGGCTGACTGAAAAACGTCGTGGGTTTCCGCCCCCATCAGCATAAATAGGCACGTCATTTTGACGTCCGTACTTTGGAATAATTTCAGTTTGGAATTAGTCTTACGTTCTCCCGCCCTTAGTTTTTATTTCGCTTTTATTGCGGTAGCAATAATATGGGCACCCCAGGCGAATTTTTGTTAGCCGTCGCCGTGAAGTTCCGCATATATTTAGGTATATCTATGCTATATGCCACGCCCCACTATATTGTCACGTGGTAGTGACGGTGAAGAAAGAAGCAGTACGGTGGAATACAAAACTAGCTTTTATTGGGCGAACCTGTGCCCACAATACAGGCTACACTTATAGCACAACGAAAGCGGCGAACACAGTCGGCGATCGTCGAAAATCTCATCTGCGGGTCAAGCGGGTCGGCTTTTATAGAGCAGTCGTCGAATGTTCCAGACTAATCGTTCGCACCCGCGTGCCTTCCACAAAGTTCTACACCATTCGCGTCAGGTGATGAAATCAGATAACATAAGTCTCGGCGACAACAGACAGCGGATAGAAGCATCGATAATTTTCCAGAAACTTCGGATACATGCAGGCGCGTCCCATGCTGTGCGATTACATTTGTTAGGCGGCGAAACGTGGTTGCCCGATAAAGATAAGTAAACGTGTCAATACCCCCCTCTTAAAAAAAAAGCATCGTCCCGATGCTACAAATATAAGAGAGCGAAACACAAAAGGACACATGCGGTATATGCGGGTACGTATTGCCACAGCATTGTATTGCTAAAGTTGCTCATATCAGGTCTTACATTCTTGAAAATATTATTCCTCAGAATTTTGACAATGGCAGCCCACAAAAAATATTCGTGAAACAAAACACCGACAGCGCATGCCTATCATCTTAAGTCTTCTCAGACTTACATTGAAAGCGCGAAATAACTGAAGTAAAACATTAAAATGACGTAATTTCCTTGGCGCGGCTATGCACTACCTACAGGATCGGCCCACAAAAGAGGTTTCAAACATACCCGATATGGAAAAGGGGTGGTAAATTTGCTAAGGAAGGTGTTGCGTTATATTTATAAACATAAATGAAATTGTCCGATTACATGTCTCAAACAGAGGACCCCTGGCACAACAGCTAGTTTTTATTTACTGAACTTACGTTTACTTAAATTCATACTGCCACTACAATTACGGGTTTTACACCTCTTGTAAGTTGCTATCTTATTGATTGCTTCGCCCGTATGGTGAAACTGTGATTTTTTTCGATGGTATAGAACGCAACTTCTATTGCATCCTTGTTTGTATGCTGTTTTTTTGGCAGTTCGCCAGACCGTCTCCTTTTCTCGCTAAGTACAAAGAATTCAGCAAATGGCCACACAAAACACTTTAGTGAAATGCAAGCATTCTGCGGCGCGTTTAGGGGCAGGCCTACGGGTCCCATCACTCAAGCGAACAGCGAAGGGCACAGGGGGCTCACCTATATATATGTACAAGGCCGGAGTGTGGCGCGCGGGGTTTGTCCACCGTGAGAGGCTTTTCCGAGAAGAGCGGATTTCTCGACTAACTCCGGAAGCGCGAGAAACAAACGAGGACGACGTTCTACTTTCTCTGTCACTCGTCATTGAGAAAGGAGTCCGTCACTGTCAGTGCTGGATCCGTCGCCTGCGAGGCTCCGAATAACGTTTCGAGGAAGCGGAGGCGAGAACCAGCGTAGAGTCACAAACAGCTCGTTGGGCGCACCGGCTCTGCCGTTCGCGTGAGCAGCCTAATTATGTCTCACAGAGCTACTTCCAACATTTATTCTTCCCGAGTAACCCCTACAATGCACATGAAATACTCTTAAGAGGAAGCTTTAGCTCGGGCGCTCCTATTCAAATGCATGTAAAAGGAGAATTCGTTTTTCTCGGCAACCAATGCCTCAAATTTGACGAGGTTGGTTGCATTTAAAAGAAAAACTTAAAATCTAGTGACTGTTGGTTTCGAATTTTGGAGTTAGGTCGTAATATAAAAAATTGGCAAAAATCAAACATTTTCAGAAAACGAAACTATTAAGTTTACAATTCTGTAACTCAACAACGAAAAATGATGATACAATTCTGTCAATTGCATTTAATAGTACATCTAAGCGGACAAAATTGATATGTTACACTTGAATATAAAAAAAAATTGTAATACGCAAATACAGCTTTTGCAGAACCCATGTAACCAACGTAACAAATTCACGTAACATGTAAATTGACATTTTGAATTGGTCCGCTTTGAATTATCTAATGGATGCCGTTTACAGAACCGCGATATCTGTTCTTGATGCAGAGCTCTGAATTTGTAAATTTCATGTTTCTATTTTTTCCAGACTTCCGAATTTTTGAAAATTTTTGTAACAAAATACAGGCCCAAAATCGAAATTACGCTTGCAAGAGTCACTAGAATTTAACTTTCTCTCTCAAATGCAACAAATTTCATTAAAATAGGTCCAGGGGTTATCTCAGAAAAACGTTTTTTGCGTTTTACATGTATTTGAATAGGCCGCGTTGGAGTTGGGCCTGAGCTAAAGCTTCCTCTTAAGTTTCGCGAATATGGAACTCGCAATCTAGAGATAGTTTCACCAACTCCTCCCCTCCTCCCCCCCGTAATTGGCACCTATGGAAAGGCAAACAGGAAGTTTTCCCATGCGGTTCTCTGAAGAGGCCCAACAATATTTTTCTTTCAAGTGTTTACTGTTCGGGGATATTACTTGAAGCGTTGGCGCGAACTCCCGCTTTTGCACTCACGGTTGACCTGATGCTGCATGGCGTAGTGCAGGGGGATAGCGCAGTGAGGACTTATTCTTTTCGTTAAGAAATAAGCCGTTCAGTGGGCTAGCTTTGGATATAGGGACACTGGCAAACACTTATACTCCGCTGTATGGTCACTCTGGGTAGTAATGGTGGTCTTATTAAATGATTTCGCGCTTCGCCTTCGCTTAACTTTTTAGCCGTGAGCCAGAATTGGAATCTGGGCGAGTCGGCTAAGTTAATGGTTGCGAGGTACACAGAGGCAAGCATAGCGAAATATTTGTATTACTCCTCGAGTTCCGTGCTTAGTTGACGGTTCAACCATTAATAATCAATTCCCTCAGTGAGACCTATAGACAGGAATGACCACCCTTCACATTGATCGAAGAACAATTTATGGCTACGAAAGCATCCAATGGCTCAGTGAGCGAAAAAACAGGGGTTCGTCGTCTGTAGTAGCGAAACTGCAAGTAAATTCCCATTTGCTGGGAACACGGGTTACCGCGCCACGTTTTGCGTGAGGGGAGAAGGCCACAACGCCACGTCATCCTCGCTTTCGGAGGCCGTCCCCCGTATCTCCCTCTCACCCCCTACACCGCTCGCGCCGGCGGCCTTGGTGGCTGCGGCTGCTTCCTCGGTCTCCCATCGCGCAGTGCGTCGGTGCCATGCCGCGTTGGCACCGCAGGCTGCTGTCTCTGGCAGCACGTGCCGCTATGGTACATTACTCTCAGCGCAAAATTGGAAGGCCCACTCAGGGGCGTTCAATTGGACACTAATGTTTTCGCATTCAGAACGCATTAGTGTGTAGGTGTCCTCGGATTTATTTATTTATTTATTTACCTACTTACTTATGTTGCCCTAAAGGCCCGAGGGCATTACAGAGGGGAGTGGTAAAATGGGAAGCATATCAATAAAATACGTAAATAAAATGAAGAGTGTAAGATATTAGAAATTCATAATTATACAACGTATAAGGTAATGTATTGCCGAACACTTTGCAACTACGACAAGTAATGTAAGCGCAATAACATCTTGATAATTCCTGTTAATATAACGTTAGCTAATGTCTTCCGTAATCATTTGCAAGGGCAGTAAATAAACGAAAAAGCATGTTAAAGATCCCTAATTATACAATGTCAGCTAATATCGTACTGAAGAGTTTGTTATAGACAATGGCGGAAATTTCACCGTGAAGGTGGTTCTATTGCTGCGATAATCTTAGGGACTGACCGCAAGCGTTGCCTCTTTCCGTCCTTATGGCCATGACCGATACGGCTTGACAGGCAATGACACTGAAAAAATCAAGTCACTGTGAAGGGAAGAATGGGGATCGAAATTTGTGAAATATGTGCTATTGTTTTATGAAATGCATGTGATGGAAAAAATAGCTTGTCTTTTATTGATGTTATGCTAGCGGTCCGGTTCTAATTTGAAAACATGAATCATACTGAATTATTTTGACCAAGCTCCAATGAAAAAATATAAGGTTTTCGGGATATATGGGTTCCATACAGCTGCAGCGGATGCACACTTAGGACGCACTAATGATTTGTAATGTAGTAGTTTTGAAGATGATCGTGCTTTAGAAATATTTTGACCTAGACAGAGAAGCATGTTAGTAGCTTGATTTATTGTGTGCTCAGTGTGAAGATTCTAGGTTGGATTTTCAGTTATGTGAACACCAAATTATTCGTACGCGTTAGCGGGTTCTAGATGAATTCTATCCAGGAAGTAAGCAGGAAGAGTACTGGTGTTTCTGTGCGCACGCATGACTTTACAATTATTGATATTTTAATACCGAGACCGATCAAGTTGTCCAGCGTTGTTTATTCCAAAAAGGGCAACGCGCCAGCTCACGCGCGAAGAAGTAGAACAGGGAAGATGATGATGGCTATGTACAAATGAAAACGACGAAGTACGTTAATAGTGCTTACACTAACTTCCCCCCGTCATGAAAGCGGCCAGCCTGGCCGCAGATTAGAGATGATCTAAACGGGGCGTTAAGGGCTTCACCCGCGAGACGTGAACAATTTCGGCATTCCGGCGGCGCCGGTCAGTGACGGAGTGTACTGGGCGGACGAGATAGTTCACTGCAGATGTTTGCTGCACAACGGTGTATGGGCCAATGTAGCGTGGAAGGAACTTCTCACAGAGGCCTGGGGTGCGGACTGGAGTCCAAAGCAGGACTTGGTCTCCTGGGTGAAAACGTAGGTCACGGCGTTTGTTGTCGCAGTAACGCTTGCGCTCAGCTTGGGTAGCTTCTGTGCTTTGCCGGGCGATTTGACGGCAATGTGCAACTCGGGCAGCAAAATCTTCTGGAAGCGACGCGTCAGGCGAAGAAGGTGCGAAAAATAGTTCTCTGTCGAATATGGTGGAAGGAGATCGTCCATACACAAGGAAGAAAGGGCTGTAGCCGGTAGTCCGTTGAATAGCAGTATTATATGCGAATGTCACAAAAGGAAGAATTTTATCCCAGTCAGTGTAATCAGGACGGATGTACATGGCAATCATGTCAGACAGCGTACGGTGGAAGCGCTCAGTAAGGCCATTGGTTTGCGGATGATAAGTAGAAGTAGATTTGTGGACGGTATTAGTGGCTCGAAGAACTTCCTCGAGAACTTGTGAAATGAACGCCTTGCCACGGTCACTGAGAAGAACGCGAGGAGCCCCGTGGCGCAAGACGATGGCGCGCAAGAAAAAGTCGGCGACCTCAGAAGCGGTGCCGGATCGCAGAGGGGCAGTCTCGGCATATCTTGTTAAATGGTCGACCGAAGTGACTATCCAACGATGACCGGAGGGTGTCAACGGCAAGGGACCATATACATCAATACCAACAAATTCAAAAGGTGCGTCAGGGCAAGGGAGAGGTTGTAGTAAACCGGCAGGAGGGGATGTCGAGCGTTTGCGGTGCTGACATGACGCACAAGAGGCAATGTATTTGACCACTGTTGTGGATAGGCCAGGCCAGAAGCAGCGGGTCTTTATGCGGTCGTAAGTCTTGTGGAAACCTAAGTGGCCATACGATACGTCGTCGTGAAGTGCCTCTAATACCCACAGGCGAAGGCAGCGAGGTAGAACTGGGACCCACCGGTGACCTGTTGGATGGTAAACGTAGCGGTGAAGCACGCCACCTTGAAGGCGGAATTGTCGTAGTTGGCGTCGCAAGCGGATGTTGGGTGGTTCGGCGAACCCACTAAGGGGATCCATGAGAGCTCGACAGTAGGAGTCGGCCCGCTGAAGCGAGACGAAATCAGAGCGTGACGAAAGCGCTCTTCGAAAGCGCTCTTCATTCTGTCGAAAGCATTCAACAGAGTGGTACATGCAGAATTGATTGTGAAACTGACTAATATGGGAATATGGTCTTAGGTCCTGTACTATTTTTAGTATATATTAATGACATTTCCTCTGCAGTTGACGAAGGAATCACGGTGCGACTTTTCGCCGATGATTGCTTACTATACAAAGAAATTAATAGCACTGAAGATCAGAAATTGCTCAGCGACGCTCTTAGGGCTATAGAAAAATGGTGTGACACATGGAAAATGAAAATAAATGAGAGTAAAACTGTTGTATTGCGCATAACGAACAAAATAAATCATATTTTTGACTTTAATTACACAGTGAATTCTTCGGTGCTTTCCACGGTTGACGTGCTGAAATACTTAGGCATACATATATCTGCGAATTTAAGCTGGTCGAACCACGTTACAAAAATATGCCAAACTGCGGAAAAAAAGCTTTGGTTCTTGCGACGGAAATTGCAGTTAGCCTCACAGTCAGTAAAACTAACAGCTTAGTTAACGTACGTTCGACCCACGTTAGAATATGCCAGCATAATCTGGGACCCTTATCAGTCAGGTTAATTGAGAGACTGGAAAGAGTTCAACGTCGAGCAGCAAGCTTTATTCTGTCGCGTTATTCTCGCACAGATTCAGTCTCCGAAATGCTCGGTTTGCTGAACTTGCCTACGCTCGCTGAACGCAGGCGCATAGCTCGGTTAAAGTTCTTTTTTCTTCTCACAAAAAACACATTCAACATCGACAGCGAACAGTATTTGATAGCAAGACAAAGTAGAACACTATGGAAAAGCAAATATAATACTTTTCAAATACCTCAGATGCACATTAACGCTTACGCATTTTCCTTCTTACCAAGAACCATTAAAGAATGGAATTAATTACCGGTGTTAACGCGAGAAAGCATTAGTGCGGAAGAAATTGAGAAAAACTTAAAGCAACGTTGAAAGATGTACGCAGGCATACTTGCTCACCCCCCCCCCCTTTTTTTTTTTGAGGGGGGTATATAACCTCTTTTATTAACACTGCATTTATAGTCATATTGATCGGAGTATCTGCAGAATATTTCGCTTATGTATCTTCTTTTTTCCCTTATGTTCCCCTATTAAAACAATATTCATGTACTGCCTTAGTCATGTACTGTACTAATTCCAGAAATACTGCTATTGACTTGTTTTGTTTTTGTGCTATATGTATTATTGTAATAACATGTATTCTACTAATTGTTGAAATGCTGCTTTGACCCACCCTGTAACGGCCGACAGGCCAACAGTATGAGTAAATAAAAAAAGCGTAACTTGGTCCAGGGGCGTTATCGAGAGCTGGTGTGGGGCAGGCGTAGCATCGGAACGACGTGGTAGGGAAGACGACGGCGCGTTACCGGGAGTGAGCGAAAGTGGGCAGCCAGACAAGGCGTCTGCATCATGATGACTTTTTCCAGACTTGTACGTTATAGTAAAGTCATATTCCTGCAAGCGGAGTATCCAGCGTCCTAAGCGTCCTGACATGTTTTTCATTGATGACAGCCAACACAGAGCATGATGGTCGGTGACGATGGTGAAGTGGCGGCCGTAAAGGTATCGGCGAAATTTCTGAATCGACCAAACGATAGCAAGGCACTCTTGCTTTGTAATGGTGTAGTTCCGCTCAGCTGGAGAAAGTGTTCGGCTGGCAAATGCTATGAGTTGCTCTTTAGAGGCTTTATTACGTTGCAGAAGTACTGCGCTAATACCTTGTGCGCTTGCGTCAGTATGGAGTATGGTGGGGGCTCGATTATCGAAGTGGCGAAGCACTGGTCCGGAAGTAAGATGCCGCTTAAGAGCTTGAAAAGCCCACTCGCAGTCGTTAGTCCACGTGAAAGAGGCACCGGTAACCAGTAGCTTGTGTAGAGGAGCTGCTATTGCTGCGAAGTTGCGTATAAATCTACGAAAATATGACGTCAAGCCGAGAAAAATACGTAGATCTTTCTGTTGCTGGGGGCGAGGAAACTGGAGAGCGGCACTAATCTTTTCGGGGTATGGCTGGATGCCATCTTTTGAGACAACGTGACCCAATATTTTTATCGGCTTGCTTGCAAATTTGCATTTTTTTTATTGATCTCGAGACCAGCATTTGCAAGGCTGGTCTCCAGGAAGTATAATATGGATAGAATTGAACATGCCCTCAGGAAGGGAGGAAGCCTAAAAGCAGTGAAGAAGAAACTAGGGATTGGCAAGAATCAGATGTATGCATTAAGAGACAAAGCCGGCAATATCATTGCTAATATGGATCAGATAGTTCAAGTGGCTGAGGAGTTCTATAGAGATTTATACAGTACCAGTGCTACCCGCGACAATAATAGAAGAGAAAATAGTCTAGAGGAATTCGAAATCCCACGGCTAACACCGGAAGAAGTAAAGAAAGCCTTGGGAGATATGCAAAGGGGGAAGGCAGCTGGGGAGGATCAGGTAACAGCAGATTTGTTGAAGGATGGTGGACAGATTGTTCTAGAGAACCTGGCCACTCTGTATACGCAATGCCTCATGACCTCGAGCGTACCGGAATCTTGGAAGAACGCTAACATAATCCTAATCCATAAGAAAGGGGACGCCCAAGACTTGAAAAATTATAGACCGATCAGCTTACTGTAAGTTGCCTGCAAACTATTTACTAAGGTAATCGCAAATAGAATCAGGAACACCTTAGGCTTCTGTCAAGCAAAGGACCAGGCAGGATTCCGTAAAGGCTACTCTACAATAGACCATATTCACACTATCAATCAGGTGATAGAGAAATGTGCGGAACATAACCAACCCTTATATATAGCTTTCATTGATTACGAGAAAGCGTTTGATTCTGTCGAAACCTCAGCAGTCATGGAGGCATTACGGAATCAGGGTGTAGACGAGCCGTATGTAAAAATACTGAAAGATATCTATAGCGGCTCCACAGCCACCATAGTCCTCCATAAGCAAAGCAACAAAACCCCAATAAATAAAGGCGTCAGGCAGGGAGATACGATCTCTCCAATGCTATTCAGAGCGTGTTTACAGGAGGTATGCAGAGCCCTGGATTGGGAAGAATTGGGGATAAAAGTTAATGGAGAATACCTTAGTAACTTGCGATTCGCAGATGATATTGCCTTGCTTAGTAACTCAGGGGACCAATGGCAATGCATGCTCACTGACCTGGAGAGGCAAAGCAGAAGAGTGGGTCTAAAAATTAATCTGCAGAAAACTAAAGTAATGTTTAACAGTCTCGGAAGAGAACAGCAATTTACAATAGGTAGCGAGGCACTGGAAGTGGTAAGGGAATACATCTACTTAGGGCAAGTAGTAACGGCGGATCCGGATCATGAGACGGAAATAATCAGAAGAATAAGAATGGGCTAGGGTGCGTTTGGCGGGCTATCTCAGATCATGAACAGCAGGTTGCCGTTATCCCTCAAGAGAAAAGTATATAATGGCTGTGTCTTACCAGTACTCACCTACGGGGCAGAAACCTGCAGGCTTACGATAAGGGTTCTACTCAAATTGAGGACGACGCAACGAGCTATGGAAAGAAGAATGGTGGGTGTAACGTTAAGGGATAAGAAAAGAGCAAATTGGGTGAGGGAACAAACGCGAGTTAATGACATCTTAATTGAAATCAAGAAAAAGAAATCGGCATGGGCAGGACATGTAATGAGGAGGGAAGATAACCGATGGTCCTTAAGATTTATACTTTTTGTGCGCAAACAAACAGGGACGAAGAATAGGGTCAACACAAGGACGAGCGCTCGTCCTTGTGTTGCCCCTATTCTTCGTCCCGGTTTGTTTGCGCACAGAAAGTATAAATATGAATATGTTCCAACTAGGCCGACTCGCAGTTATGCTTCAGGTCATTAAGAGTTACGGACTGGATTCCAAGGGAAGGGAAGCGTAGCAGGGGGCGGCAGAAAGTTAGGTGGGCGGATGAGATTAAGAAGTTTGCAGGGACGACATGGCCAGAATTAGTACATGACCGGGGTTGTTCGTGAAGTATGGGAGAGGCCTTTGCTCTGCAGTGGGCGTAACCAGGGTGATGATGATGATGATGATGATGATGATTTGCAAGGCACTTGAGAACTTCGTCTAATACATGAAGATGTTGGCTGAAGTCATTGTAGTGCGTCCCAAGCGTCGTCCATTCGAGGTATTGGATATGGGTCCTTGCATGTGATCTTATTGAGCGCGCGATAATCGACGCAAAAGCGAACGGAGCCGTCTTTTTTCTTTACCAGGACCACGGGAGAAGCCCATGGGCTAGATGAAGGTCGTATTATCTTCCGCGCAAGCATGTCAGCCACCTGTTGTTCAATGACCTTTCATTTGGACGGTGATACACGATAGGGGAGTCGTCGTATTATAGCGGAACCATCGGTTTCGATGCGGTGTGTAGCCGCAGAAGTTTGGCTCAACACAGCGGAACAGCTATCGAAACAGGCTTTGTGTTTTGCCAAGACCACCATTAAGGCTTCGGACTGCGCGGCTGTTAAGTCAGAACCTAGAACGGCTGGAGGAGGGAAAGAATCATCCAAACCTGAAGTTGGTGCTGGCGATGAAGAAGGGCAAAGCGTGACTATAGAGATAGGTTGAGTGTCGGCGAGGGTTGCCACAGTCATCCCTTTGGGCAGCATCACAGGATCTGGGGTCCTGTTGCAAGCAGACAGAAGGGCGCGGCCAAGTGAAAACCGGACGAGACAGGTGGGAATGAGAATTCCACGAGAAGTACAGCGGGAAGAAGGGGCGACTATAGGGCGTCTGCTTCGGCGATCTGACTGGATGTTACAGCTACAACGTCTTCGTGACCAGGGCACAGGACGTAGTCTTCAGCGATGGCCAAGTTCACGCATGAAAGTGAAGAGTCCGTAACAGGTGCAAGCTCTGTATCCGTGATGTGGACAACTTCCTCTCTACATGAAATGACGGCTGAAGCAGAATGTAGGAAGTCCCAGCCAAGTATAACTTCATGGATACACTTTGGAAGGATGATAAACTCAATGTGGTGGCGTATTCCGGCGATGAGAACACGAGCAGTACACTGTCCGTCGGGGTGAATGAATGCATTATTAGCACCACGCAAAACAGGACCAAGATAAGGCGTTTTTACTTTACAGAGGCGGGAACACAGATCACTCCGAAGAACAGAAACGGCGGCACCGGTATCGATGAGAGCTGACGCGGGAACACCTTCGACAGTCACAGAAAGCATGTTGGCCGGGCGAACAGGAGGAATTTTTGAAGACCGATAAGAAGCAGTTTCCCCTCCAAAACTGCAACAGTTAGTTTTCCGAGTGCTGGTCGACAAGATGGGAAGTGGGGCGAAGCGGTGATGTAGAGCGCCGGTAAGGCGATGGAGAACGACGTCTGGCCGAACGGGAACTATGAGGCAGATTGGCAGCAGCTGGAGGAGACGGAGAACGCTGTTGAGGGAACGAGTACGATCCGGGATAGTAAGCATCTGATCGGCGAGTGTGGTCTCTCTCGTGCTCAGCATAGCCTCGTCTTTCATCCTGCTGGCGACGGCGGCAGAAGCCAGATATATGGCCGCGTATACCACAGTAAAAACAAACCGAACGAGGTGGACGCCACTGAGGGTACGATGGCGCAGCAAGTGCTCTGGTTCCCATCGAAGCCAAATGGTCATAGGAAACGCCAGTAGGCACGGAAGTCACAGTAGGGGTGGGTAGCGAAACAACATCCGCGTAGGTAGGTGTGGGGCGCGCTAGCGCAGCAAGATGCGTCGTGGGCGTAGTCATCGCTGTCAACTCTTGCTTTACGACCTCGCGCAAGTCGAAGGTGGGGGTTGGTGCGCAGGCAGCAGGTGGACGCCTCAGGTGCTGTAGTTGAAGCGCTTCGCGGATGATGGTGCGGATAAGAGCACGTAGATCTGGAGAATGGGGAACCTCAGGATCGCTGCTGTCATGTGGAAGACGAATAGACTGCAGCTCGTCCAGGCGTTGACACGTTGAAGTGATGTCTTGGACAGAAGCCGGATTTTGCACGATTAAGGCGTTGAACGCGACTGACCCAATGCCTTTTAAGATGTGGCGAACGCGTTCGGCTTCCGTCATGCTAGGATTCGCACGGCGGCACAGAGCCAAGACATCTTCTATGTATGAGGTGTAAGACTCTTGTGGAAGTTGGCGGCGCGTTCCCAGCTTCTGCTTGGCGACTTCTGCACAGCCAGACGAGGAATCGAAGATTTGCCGCAGCTTGGAGGTAAACGTGGACCAATCCGCGATGTCGGATTCGTGGTTAAAATACCACGTCTTTGCAACACCGGTCAAGTAGAAGGCGACGTGCCTCAATTTCTGGGTGTTCCACCTATTGCAAGAACTCACGTGGTCGTAGTGGTCGATCCAATCGTCGACGTCATTACCGCGGAGTCCCGCAAAGACAGGGGGATCGCGCTGAGGGCTCGTCACAGTCCAAGAGGGCGCCGCAGGCGGGGTCGTCTGTGGGGTAGGGTTATAGGTGCCGGAAGAGCCGGGGTTGGAAGTGTCCATCGTTGTATGGGTAGCTGGGCGCTGGCGGCGACCGGTATGGAGCTCCAGGGAGGACGGGAACGCCAGAGGACGTCGGGGTCTTGACCTACCTCCACCACTTTATAATACCGAGACCGATCAAGTTGTCCAGCGCTGTTTATTCCAAAAAAGGCAACGCGCCAGCTCACGCACGAAGAAGGAAAACAGGGAAGATGATGATGGCTATGTACAAATGAAAATGACGAAGTACGTTAATAGTGCTTACAATATTGAGTTGTATTAGTCAGCTGTTACACCAATCAATGACATAGTGCAAGTCAGATTGTAGAGCATTAGTGTAGTCGTTAGTATATATTTCACGATCTATATCACACAGTCATCGGCAAGACGTCAACGAAGTAGTTACGTAGACGAAGTAGTTACGTCAACTAAGCAGTGCTAGACGTCAACAAAGTAGTTAGGTCATTATACAAATAAGAAAAAGTAGGGTCCCTAGTACCGATCCCTGAGGTACACCAGCGTGAACCTCAGTCAATGATGAGTCGTAATTATTCGCAGTAACATATAACGGTTGGTAAGAAAACATTCAATATATTTCAGCACGTTACTGTCAAGGTTTAAAAGACTCCACTTGAAATTCAACAGTGGTTGGTGGCAACACAAAGTCAGCACAAGAACACGTTGCAAGATACAGTGTAATCTTTCAGTAAAATATATTAGCTGGGTTTCACGTGAGAATGTTTTGCTGTGGTGGACCTTAGGTGAAAAAGCAGTTTGAGCCAAGAAAGTTAACGAGATTTGTAAGTATCACATGTTAGAGAAGTTTACAGCCGGCAAGTGCTTAGGTGTCCTCATATTTCTTTTTTTTTTTTGTGTCGCCAAGGTATTTCACAGAAATTGTTGTGAATTGACGCATTCTAGGAGAAGTTATGCAGCCCCTGTGATTTAAAACAAACCAATCAATGAACTAAATTTATTACTAAAAAATAAAGAAATCACAAGAACGTGCTCAGTGTACATACATAAATGTAGCATGAGTATCTATGTAATAATTGTCTACTAACATTTAGCATGTTCCATTCTATTTTAAATGTATTTCACGTGTCTTTCATGTATTTAAATGACAGCCTGTTATATAAGTGTATAAGGGCTTTCAGAGTAAACCGCTTAATGACACGTTACTCCATGGCCCAAGCAACATTGATGCCCTGTTCAACGGCGCGAGTTAATCCTACCTTACAAACATTCCGGGGTGGGAAGGAATGGTCATCTGATCTGGAGTTCACAATACAATGTTTGGCTGTCCACTTCATATGCTGTCGTGTATTCAGCGAAAAGAGGTTCAAATTAGTTTTGATTACTTTTGAAGCTCGGTACCATAGCGACAGAGCAGTACTTTCGCGCACAAACACAATAATTTCGGCATGTTGGAAAGGGACTCCGACATTGATGGTTTAGGGTGAGACTCGAGCGTGGAATGGCTGTGAGCTTGTAGCAACTGGGGGCTATAGGAATGGTACCAACTCCGTTTATAGAACTTATCCCATTGCGATAGCAATTATATGGACACTTCAAGCGAATTCTCGTCGTCGCCGTCGCCGTGAGGTTTCGCATATATTTAGGTATATGTATGCTATATGCTACGCTCTGCTTTATTACATGTAGTATAAGCGGGTCATTTTGCCACACCATTCTATCGCTAAAGTTGCTCATACCAGTTCTTACATTCATGAAAATATTGTTACGGGGATGTTGGGGGTATAGACAGACTGTATTGACAATGTATATACAAGCAGAGTCAATTGGGTTAAAATGGTTGACTAGTAACAACGCGCAGCCGCCAGCGTCTCGCGAACTTCTTCCTCGCTCTTCTTTTATCATTCCGTAAGAGGACCCCCGGGTTCTGAAGTGCCGTCTCGGCGCATGATAGGCGAAGAACTGCGGGCCAAGTATGACTTCAGCCGCGAAACGCGCACGAAGTCAACAGGCGGTGGACTAAAGGAGGGACGTAACTGTAACGGCGCGATCTCGTAATTGCCCTCGCCATCGTTAACTTGACGTAGGACTTCATAAGGCCCTGTGTAGCTAGAGAGAAGCTTCTGGGAGAGGCCGACCTGACGACATGGTGACCAAGCAGCACTCAAGCACCTGGGGTGAACTGAAGATCGCGTTGGCACCGGTCGTAACGCTCTTTTTGCAGTTGCTGCGAGGCTAATATAAGAGATCGGGCGACTTGACGCGCCACTACACGAGCGTACTCAGTGGCAACGCGTGGCACAAAACACCGACAGCGCAGGCGCTTCATCTGAAACCTTCTTAGACATTTATTAAACGTGCGAAACAATAACTGAGCTCAATCCTTAAAATGGTGCAATTTTCTTGACGCGGCTGTGCACGACCTCCGGGATCGGCCCACGAGAGAAGTTTCAAAGATACCCTATACAAAAAACTGGTGGTAAATTCGATAAGAAATTAAGACACTCGTTTTAGTTGCTAAGCATAACTGAAATTGTCCGATGACATGATCCAAACAGAGGACCCCTGGCACAACAGCTCGTTTTTACTTCCTCAGCTTACGTTTACTTCAATTCATACCGCCACTACAGTTACGAGCCTTACACTTCGTGTAATGTTCAAACAGCTTGCTATGGCATTCATTGCTTCGCCCGTATGGCGAAATTGTGATAATTTTATTATTGCTAACCTGTTTTGTGATAGCTTTATCACCTTGAAAGATGGGTCAGGTGACGCAATTCCAACTTAAGCTTTGGCAAAAGCTCCTAACGAATAATTTGTAAATATTTTTTTAAAGCTTAATCGAACATTCATCTACCATACGCGGAGTACTACAACTATCTCATTGTGCATTTCATAACTGCGCATTCCTCTGCTGTTGCTAAGCTCATTGATCCTTTGCCTTTAAACTCAGGGCCTGGTTTTGATAGTATTATAGCAATTTTCTTTTAAAAAGCACTAGGGCATTCAATTTGCAATACTGGCTAATATTTTCCAGCAGTCAATAAACTAACTCTGCCTGCACAATGGAGAACGGGGAAGTGGTTTTATCGCATAAGTCTGGTAACAAAATATCCGCCGTGAATTACCACCCGGTTTCGCTGATAGTGTATCCAGACAGCGGACCGAACCCGTATTTCTCGCGGACGCGGGTGAATATTCCGCTTACCGCCCGGATGTGTGCAAATCCACTAGATGGAGGCGGCCCTAGCCAATGCTTCAGCGGACTTCACTCTCGACCGCAGCGCGTGCAGCCGCTACCAACAAACTGGTTTGGGAGCACTCGACAGGATGGAGGTTGACACGAAATGGCGTTTGGCCGTGATGGCTGTGGTGTTATCGGAAATTGACGAGGACGATTACTTGTTTCCGCGAGAAGAGTCTTGTTGACAGAAAGACAGGATGAGAGGAAAATAGATGGGAAACCTAAAGCTGCTGTACAAAGAGCTCCTGGACACCGACCTCGACGAATACCGGAGGTGGGTCAGCAGAGAACGCTTTCACCGACTGCTTTTGGGCGTCGGACACCGCGTAGGAAAGGAAAATACCGTGATGCGGCGATCTATATCAGCAGAAACACGGCTGCAGGTCACACTGCGATGCCTAGCCTCAGGTAAGTGTCCCGTGTTTTCAGCCTTTTACAGAGAGCGCTGTGTTAAATGTAACGATTGACGCAACTGATTACAAATTGAGAGCAGTTCACGGTCACTTTTTAAGCGCTCTCAATATCTCTGGCTCGGGCCGTGGCGTCTAGCTTCGGTCGCACTCGCAAAATGTAATACAGATGTAAGGTGTGCGTGTGTAATTCTGTGCTGGGGCATCAATTTTTTTGCAGATAAACATATTCATGAGCGCACTCATCTGGTTATTCGTAGCTGCGCCCTTAACTCTTATTGCTTTTGGCGTATGTAGTATTGATTAACGCTCTACAATGAAGCCAGACAAAATATGCATTTGTGCAAATCCTATGCAATCTTATATACCACACCGACACTGTAATCTACAACGCGAAGATTGTAGACTGCAGCGTTGGTGTGGCATATAAGATTGCGTTTTCATGTGGCAAAGTGTGTGTAGTGCACTCAGACCGCTGTGTTAAGGAGAGCCTTAGAGAACATGAGCCATAAATACCGACAGGCTATAGGCTCCCATTTGGCTCAATTTGTAAAATATGCAAGTGCAAAGCTATGGTTCGTGATACTACGATTTTGAAAAAGAGCGCAAGTGCTTCCCAAAGGTGTGCGTTGTTACCTATGGGTTTCACTGGGTGAACACCTTTGCATTCCAATGGGATGCGCTGAGTGGTGTCTAGATTTTTGCTGCAGCAGACACGTTCCTCATATTGTTGCGAATATGTGCTTCGGTGAGTTTATTAATCAAGCCGGAAGTGACCTCTCGTGACACACAAGAGATGATAGTTCCCGCTTCAGGACGCGCCAAGATGCACCCAAAGTTAGAGTGACACTCTGGCTCTTCGCACAGCACGAATATTTTTTCACGAGGATAAAATGTGGAACAAGAAATAATAAAAATAAACACCCGCCACCGACGTGTCGGGAACCGCGCCTCCTTTCGGGCATGAATCGCAGAAAACTTCCGCGTTCCCCGCCATAGCCAGGCCGGTGATCTGTCAAGCTGTCGTTGTCCAGGAGCTGCTCTTCGCACGGCCACGAGTCGTCAAGGAAACTGGGTGCGCGCGGAGAGGAATCGCTCTGCCCCGAAAACGGCGCCGCCGGCCAGCATGCGTCACGCGCACACCGCTCGGGAAAGGCGATCGCTGCATCCACTCGCGTTTAGGCACGTGCGGATGTGCAGGCACTCTCGAAACATTAACTGACAATAAGTGAAAGTACTTAACCGAGTGGTTTGCTCACCGTAACTTTCGGTGGACATGAGACCGGCTGTTGTCTGCATATTGTGAGTGCGGTATTTTGGTTGATATCTGTTCTAGTGCGTCTAGCGTAATAAAAGCTTTCGAGCGTCAGGGCGAAAATAAATAAAAAAACATGCAGTTCCAGCACACGTGTTGAACTCAACGAGGAGCGAAGCTTTATTGGGGCTGTTAACAAAACGCTATACAACTAACTGCGATCCGTACAAATTTATTTATTTCCATACCATCCAGCATGTAACCTCATGTAATATGTTCGTGTTCATATGTTCCACATGTCACAAAATAAACGTCATGCAAAATTTATAGTTATGTGCATCGTTCTGAAGCGCTGTCAAGATGCAAACAGCAGTTCAGGCGTATTTGCACTTTGATAAGTGGACATGCCGCGAGTACGCAGGCGATGTTGATCTTTGTCGAGGGTGTAGCGCTAAGAGACTTGTGTGCCCAAGGGATGGCGACACGTATGCGAGCAAATGTGGCTCATTGCCGTCCCGACGGACTGGCTCAAAAGGGCCGTGTGCCCATTGGCCCAACGATACTGGGCGCGGTGGCATTTCGACGATGGGTGTATCGTAATCTCTATCACTATCAGCGCTACCTGTGGCGCGCGCTGTGTTCGTGGCAAGATACGCCCCCATGTGGAAAGGGCGTCCCCCTCCTCTGCATATCTTTTATAAAACCAGTGCTGAATAAACGCTGGACCAATTTTGGCCAGCAATTGACACATGATGTGACTGCTCGATACATGGGCCGCTATTTTGTAGCGATGCCTTATCCCTTATTCTATGCTATTCTGACATTGGCGGCAGCGGCAGCATCGAAGAAGCATCGTCAAAGTAACAACCTGCCTTTTCGCAGGATAGTATTTCTATACTTAGTACTTTTTTCCCCTATTGCTGATGCTGCTGCTGCCAAATTGTGACTATGTCCTGCAATGTGATATGCGCCACTTGTGAGCTAACGCTTACTGTTTCAGACTCTATCATTGAATGTAGAGACTGTACTTCTAAATTTCACACCGGGAAATGCTCGGGAATCTCGGGACTCGACAATTAGGTCGAAGGGAGATGCGTACCGCCTGGCTTGGCGCTGCACGTCCTGTAGACGGCAGAAATTACGTGTGCAAGCTAACAAATCTAGGGATGATTCTCATGCGCAAGACGTGCGGCAGTTGTTAATGACCACTAACGGAAAGCTTGAGCAGCTGTTGCCACTCCGAGAGGTAGGTGAGGGCATTGAAGACACTTTACAATTTCTGAGCGAACAGTACGATGAACTGCAACAACGAACGGAGCGAAATGAAAATGAGATCAAGGATCTAAAACGCAGAACCGAAAGACTTGAAGGAAACGAGAGCGACGTCAATCAGCTTCACGCTGAAATTGACCAACCTGAATGGAGCAGCCGCCGCTTAAACCTGGAATTTCATGGGATTCAACACTCTGAAAAAGAAAACCTGCTCGAAAAGCTAAACGAAGTAGCCGTGCAGCTCGAACTTCCACGGCTCTCAGAAAATGACGTTGTTTCAGTTCAGCGGCTGCCGTCAAATAAAGAAAAGATACCGGGTATAATCTGTCTCTTCGCGAAACAAGCAGATAGGGATCACTGGTGGAAAAGCAGAAAGAAGTTGCGTGAATCGAAAGACGATGTATTCCTGCTTGAAAATGTTACGAAAAGGACCCGCGATTTGCTCTTTCAGACAAAGATATGGGCGAAGCGAGCAAACCCCAAATATGTGTGGCATAGCAACGGCCGCGTTCTTTTCCGAAAAGCCTACGGTGAACGCGCAGTAGCTGTTTCTACCGAGAGGGATCTTGATAAACTCGCTTAAAAACAGTTCTTGATAACGATAGCTTGTGCAAGTGGGGAGACTTGCATATTGCCACAAGTATTCAGTCAGCAATTGGGCAAAAAATTTCAGCAATCCTTTAAATGCTTTCATCTAAGCATCCGCTCCGTTTCTAATAAGAAAAACGACCTCTCCTTGTTTTTTGAACAGCTAGGGCAATCGTTTGATACGATGCCGTTAACAGAAACATGGTCAATGAACGATGCGGATATTTTCCGCGTCCCAAATTATAGTACCTTCTACTTAAATCGGTCATACGCTCGAGGAGGCGGAGTTTGCATCCTGGTAAAGAAAGTATTCGAGTGTGACTTACTGCCCGAACTTTCCGCAACAACAACTGACTATGAAATCCTAGCAATAAAAATGCATAACAGCATTATTATAGTGTGTTATCGCCCTCCCAATGGCAGCGCTAGCAATTTTTTTTTGATAAAATAGAAGAAATCTTTGAGTTTGTCAATAAAAATCGGCTTGATTTAATTTTCGGCGGGGACATAAATATTAATATGCTGAAAAACGATTCCCAAACTTTAAAATTAGATATTTTACAGAAAATGAATGGTTTAATAAATGTAATAGACTTGCCCACTAGAGTTACTGAATATTCAGCATCTTTAATTGATATTTTTTTCACAAATATCATCCCTGAAAAAGTTAAGGCGGGTGTATTTGCCTATGACCTCAGTGACCACTTGCTTATATTTATTTGCGCCAAAGGGCACGTTCGGGTGAAGGTAACGCAGCCAATGCACCAGATGCAAAAAATAACCTCGTGCAATTTGTCTATATTTCGGGAACAAATAGAATATGCCTGTTGGGAAGATGTATATAAATCCAACGAAGCAAATGGGGCCTATGAAAAATTTCTTCACATTGTCAAATCGATATATGAATCTAGCTTTCCCTCAGTGCGCGTTAAGCCAAGCAAATAAATTCGGAAACCATGGATTAACTCTGAGCTTCTCAGACGAATCGCGCATAAAACTGTTCTCTATGGCAAGTTTATCTCAACTAAAGATATCGAGTTATTCCGCCAATTTAAAGTGTGCCATAATCGCCTCGATAAAGATATAAAAAAGGCTAGGCGAGAATATCTTGCAAATTTCTTTGCAACTGCTGCTGGATGCTCTGTGATTATGTGGGAAAGGCTCAGCTCTGTATTAAGGCATCATCCGCCTATCAGTAAAGTTCTTAAATTAGATATTAATGGTATAGAATTATCTGGGAAGCGGCTTGCAGATACATTTAATACATATTTCGCAAGTGCAAGTAATACGCCTATGCTACCAAATGATCTTAGTAATATTCCGGTTAATAGCAACACCATTTTCCTTAAACCTGTAGATGAAAACGAAGTAAGCCACATAGTTAAAAATCTAAACAGCAGCAGTGCGAAAGATATTGACGGGTTACAGATAAAACCTTTAAAATACGTTGTTGATATTGTTACGTAGGAAGACGCAGACGAAAAGCTATGTACAAGTATATTTACAAGAACGTACGCTGCGCTTGGCAAAGAGGCAACAGCCCGCGCTAGCTTCTAATCATCGTCGTCGTCTTCACACTGCTCGCCTTTTCGTGATCTCACATATTGTTCCGTAGCACTACCCCCGGCTGCAAAAGCGCCGTCCCGGAGCGACTAAAGATCGGACTCGGAAGCAGTGTAGTAGGCCTTGAGCCTACTGACATGCACGACATCACTAGATGCCAGAGGAGAGGACGAGGTTGAACCCACAGGAGCAATTTGGTAAGTCACAGGCGTCACCTGGCGCAGCACCCGGTAGGGCCCTGTGTATCGCGAAAGGAGCTTCTCTGAAAGTCCGACGTGACCAGAGGTCGACCACAGGAGCACGAGCGCACCAGGCGAAAACTGTACGTCATGATGGCGGGCGTTGTACTGACGCTGCTGAGTGGTTTGTGAGGCCGTCAGTCGAGCACGGACAAGCTGGCGTGCATGGTCGGCGAGGGCGATGGCGTCGCGCGCTTACTCGCTTGTTGAGATCGCAGCAGGAGGAAGTGCCGTGTCTAGGGGCAAGGTAGGTTCGCGACCGTACACTAGATAAAACGGAGAAAATCCGGCGGTGTCGTGCCGGGAAGAATTGTACGCAAATGTTACTTAAGGAAAGGCAATGTCCCAGTCGTGGTGGTCTATGCAAACGTACTTGGACAGCATATCGGTAAGAGTACGGTTTAACCGCTCTGTCAGGCCATTGGTTTGAGGATGGTATGAGGTAGTCAGTTTGTGTTGAATGGAGCAGGAACGCACAATGTCAGCGATAACTTTCGAGAGGAAGTTTCGACCACGGTCAGTAAGCAGCTGTCGCGGGGCGCCATGAAGCAAGATAATGTCACGCAAGAGAAAGTCCGCGACGTCAGTGGCGCAACTGGTAGGGAGAGCCCGAGTGATAGCGTATAGCGTGGCGTAATCAGTCGCGACGGCTACCCATTTGTTCCCCGAGGATGACGTGGGAAAGGGACCGAGCAGGTCTAATCCAACACGAAAGAACGGTTCCACAGGGACGGAGATCGGCTGGAGATGTCCGGCAGGTAGCACCTGAGGTGTTTTCCGACGCTGGCAGGGATCACAGGCAGCAACATAGCGTCGAACGGAGCGAGCGAGACCAGGCCAATAGAAGCGGCGGCGGACGCGGTCGTGCGTGCGGGTTACCCCAAGATGTCCTGCAGTGGGTGCGTCATGCATCTCAAAGAGCACTGTCTGTCGTAGCTGTTTTGGCACGACAAGGAGAAGATCGGAGCCGTCAGGGAGGAAGTTCCTTCGATACAGAATGCCGCCCTGGAGGACATATCGGCGAACGGATGCGTCGGTAGGTGTTGAGCGCAGACGCTCGATAAGTGCTCGCAGCGATAGGTCTCGGTACTGCTCATCGGCGATGTTAGCGAAGGCAGACACAGAGAAAATGCCGTTGGCGCTACTACTGTCGGCGTCGTCAGGCTCGTCGACCGGGTAGCGAGACAGGCAATCAGCGTCCTTGTGTAGATGGCCAGATTTATAGGTGACAGTATACGAATATTCTTGGAGGCGTAAGGCCCAGCGACCAAGTCTTCCTGTAGGATCTTTCAGTGAGCATAACCAGCAAAGCGCGTGATGGTCTGTGACAACGGAAAAGGGTCGGCCATATAAGTATGGGCGGAATTTCGCAACGGCCCAAACTAGGGCCAGACACTCACGCTCAGTGATGGAATAGCTGCGCTCCGCGAGTGAGAGGAGCCTGCTGGCGTAAGCGATAACACGGTCGTGGCCATGCTGGCGTTGTGCCAGTACTGCGCCAATTCCGTGACCGCTGGCATCAGTACGGACTTCGGTAGGCGCAGAAGGATCGAAATGGGCCAGAACGGGAGGCGTTGTGAGAATGTCGATTAGATGTGAGAATGCAGAGGCCTCGTTATCGCCCCACTGGAAAGGGGCGTCTTTTTTCAAAAGCCCGGTTAGTGGTCGTGCTATGGCAGCGAAATTTCTCACGAAACGGCGGAAGTACGAACAAAGGCCGATGAAGCTGCGCACAACCTTGACACACTTCGGAACAGGGAAGTGCGCAACAGCATGGATCTTGCCTGGGTCCTGTTGCACTCCGTTCGCGTCAACGAGATGTCCAAGGACGGTAATCTGGCGACGGCCGAATTGACACTTCCATGCGTTGAGTTGCAGAGCGGCTCGACGAAAAACGTCCAGGACTGCTGAGAGGCGCTCGAGGTGCGTAGCGAACGTTGGGGAGAATATGATAACGTCATCCAAGTAGCACATGCACGTGGACCATCTGAAATCGTGAAGGAGGGAGTCCATCATGCGTTCAAAAGTGGCAGGGGCGTTACACAGACCGAACGGCATCACTTTGAATCGATAAAGACCGTCGGGTGTTACAAAAGCAGTCTTTTCGCGGTCGAGATCGTCCACGGCAATCTGCCAGTAGCCAGAGCGAAGGTCAATAGAGGAGAAATAGCGAGCACCGTGGAGGCAGTCAAGGGCGCCATCAATCCGAGGTAGGGGATACACGTCCTTTTTGGTAACCCTGTTAAGGTGCCGATAGTCCACGGAAAAGCTCCATGAGCCATCCTTCTTTTTGACCAGTACAACTGGTGACGCCCATGGACTATATGATGGTTCAATAATGTTCTTGGCAAGCATTTTGCGAACTTCTGCGTGAATAAATTGACGCTCAGCTGGTGACACTCGATGCGGGCGGCGATGAATAGGAGGGGCATCGCCGGTATTAATGCGATGTTTGACAGCTGTAGTTTGGGCCAAAGGACGATCGTTAAAGTCAAAAATATCGTGGTAGGAAAACAGAACGCGGTAGAGTTCACGAGCGTGCTCGGAAGGCAAGTCGGGCGCAATCATTTTCTGTAGGTCAGCGATGGTACAAATTGCCGACTGCGATGGTAGAGGAGGATCAGCTGAATTGTCTACTGCAATGGATGCTACTGAGTGATCCTCGAATGAGCAAAGCTGGGCCAGAGACATCCCGCGTGGCAGCACTTGTGTCGTCAAGCCAAAGTTGACCACTGGCAGGCAGACGCAATTCGCCGTAATAGATAAAACTGTATGAGGTACTGTGATCCCGTGCGTGCATAGGAGCCGCGATGTAGTGACCGTCGGGGACTGGTGGGGATGACACTAGGTCAACGTAGGTCAGTGCCGAAGGAGGCAAGCGAACGAAGTCGACGGAACTGAGGCGACTGGGGTGTGGTTCAGCAGGATCCAGAACAGGCAGGTCAAGGCGGAGAGTACTGGCGGAACAATCGATGAGAGCAGAATGTGCGGAAAGGAAGTCTAAGCGGAGGATGATGTCGTGGGGACAGTGGGCGATGACAGTGAATAGCACGATTGTTGAGCGATCGGCGAAGGAGACGCGGGCCGTACATATACCAATTACGAGGGCTGTTCCGCCATCGGCGACACGGACAACAGGCGTCGTGGCAGGCGTGATAATTTTCTTGAGCCGGTTACGAAGGTCAGCGCACATTACGAACAAATGCGCCCCAGTGTCTATGAGTGCAGACACAGAAACACCGTCGACTTGCACGTCAAGAAGGTTTAGATGAGTGGGCAACGTCAGTGGAGGATTTGGCGGCGTAGGGAGCAATGCAGCGTCACCTCGAGGCGCTGCATCGTCTAGTTTTCCGGCTGGGAGCGGCGGCCGAAGGGAGTCGGCGAATAGGAGCGACGGGGCTGGGGAGAGCGAGATTGTCGTCGTTGGGGCGAAGGCGATCGAGAATAAGAGCGGTTCGGTGCAGGAGAATCAGCGGCGGCGTTATCGAAGCGTGCGGCATAGGGACGAGAAAGGCCACCTGGGGGCCGAGAGTAGGCAGTATAAGCAGACCGGGTCAGGGAACTCCAGCGACTGCGACAGTGCCGAGAAATGTGCCCGATTCGATGGCAGTGGAAACAAATGGGCTTGTCGTCAGCAGTGCGCCATTCAGATGGGTTGCGGAAACGTGGTGGATAAGAAGATGCGGGACGGGGTAAAATCGAAGAAGCCAGGCGGGTATCAGGACGATGGGCCGAGCAGATGGTGCGAAGACCCATGTTTTCGAACTCTCGGCGGACAACTGCCTGGATCAGTGAGGCCGTGACTGCAGATGTGTTGGTGGGACTGGAGTCGAAGGCAGCCGGATAGGCGGCCTCGATCTCAGGCCGGACGATCCTGGTAACATCGGCAGTGTTGTTGGGACGAGGAGTGTCGGCACAGGAAGATGTCGCTGGGGTGTTAGGCAGACGGGCAAACTGCTGGTCAATACGTCGGCTTTTGCGAGTTCCAGGCGGCGGCACTCTTTTATAGCAGCATCCACCGGCGCTACGTTGTTGCAAAGGAGCAAGTTGAAGGCGTCATCGGCAATGCCTTTGAGGATGTGGGCAACCTTGTCTGACTCAGTCATGTGGGTGTCAACTTTGCGGCACAGAGCCAAGACGTCCTGAATGTACGTGACATAGGGCTCTGTTGACGTCTGCACACGGCCGGAAAGCGCCTTCTGCGCGGCAAGTTGGTGACCGTAGGGGTTGCCGAACAAGTCTCGAAGCTGTGTCTTAAGTGAATCCCAACTGCTGAGCTCATCTTCGTGCGTGCGATGCCAAATTCGATGGCTCCATGCATTGCATATATTTTCAACCTTTGTCTCACTCAGCTATTTTTCCCAGTAAAATGCAAGAAGCACGCATTAGTGTCCTATATAAAAAAGGTGACAAAAATGACATGAGCAGCTATCGTCCAATATCAATTCTTCCTATGTTCTCGAAGGTACTTGAAAAAATAATTTTAAATCGGCTTATGGATTTTGAGCAAGAACATAAACTTCTAAATCAATGCCAATTTGGCTTTCGCAAAGGCCTCAGCACGGAGTGTGCCTTACTTGCTCAGAAAGAGTTAATTTCAAGGGCAATTAATGACGGAAAACTGGTTCTGGGGTTGTTTGTAGATTTTACAAAAGCATTTCATTGTGTCAATCATTCACTTTTTATTAGGAAACTCTTACGTTATGGTTACCGCGGGAAGGCTGCATCCCTCATCACATGTTATCTAGAACACCGCAAGCAAAGGGTCGGTATTAATGATGAACTCTCTAGTCCACTGCCCGTTTCTTGTGGCGTGCCACAAGGCAGTATTTTGGGCCTTTTCCTCTTTAATTTATATATTAATGATATCATTAGTATGAATATCAAGGCAAACTATATAATTTACGCCGATGATACTAGCATCTTCCTGATAAGAAAGTCGGCAGATCAATTAGTTGAGGAAGCAAACCTAATTCTTCAAAAATTGCATGAATGGACACGTAAAAATTGTCTTAAAATAAACACAAACAAAACAAAACGAATATTTTTCGAAGCAAAAATAAAAGCGTAATAATTAATACGCCTATATTGCTAAATTCAACGCCTATCAATATAGTTCCGTGCTTTAAAACTTTAGGTGTTATCTTTCAAGGAAACTTATCTTGGGATATGCATGTAAATTCCTTGGCGACAAAATTATCTCAAACAATCGGGCTTCTTTACCGTAACCGTCATATACTGCCAACAAAAATAATGATGCTGATTTTCAACACACTGTTTCTTTCTAGTCTAAACTACTGTCACTTATTTTGGGCTACTACCACACAGGGAAATTTGGAAAAACTTTATGTACTGCAAAAAAAAAATTCCTACGAGTCGTAGAAAATGTTCCAAAATATGTTCATACACGTGAATTTTTTATAAAATACAATGTAATGCCAATTGCCAGTATGTACGATTATCGACTCTGTAGAGCGTACAAACAAGAAATAAAAAATGGAGCCAGCTTTCTAAGAACACTAGCGGATTTAAAAATCAACATTACAGAACATACGACAAGGTCCAGAGAGTTTTGGAAAGTAGAAACCATCAGAACGACATACGGACAACAAACTATTCGTAACAACCTGCCAAGGTTACTGAATAAATTACACAACGAAACCACCGGATTGGAAAATACCTCTTTTAAAGCTCTGTATAGTTATTTCAGCCTGCAATAGATTGTTTCCCTGGCGTTCGCAAATTTTTCCTTATCGAAACCAACTAGTCCCATTGTATGGCTTATATTCTTGGTTTTTCACTTGTTTAGTTTGTATGAGAAATGTTATTGTTACAGCTTGTGTTATGATTATATCTCTCTCACCCTCGTGCTATTTTTTTGAACAGTTGATACCGTTGTGCCTATCATTGTTTTTATCCTTATTAGTTAGATATGTTTTTTACTATGACCTGTTAGAGCACATCTTTTTTTTTTCTTCATTTGCTTCGCATGGTTCGCGATGCTCAAAATTGTGTAAAGGACATTTGTAAAACAATGATATACTACCTTTGTGCGCGCAAACGCCAATGTGAGGGCCTGTGGCTTCGTCAAGCTGTCCATGTGGCAGCTTTTTCTGCATGCCCCTCGCGTCATGTACTGATGCAAACAAATAAACGTCATGTCATCCACCTCACACGGCCGCCTGATCCCGTTGATAATGTGGGCAGACCATCGCTCTGACCACTGGCCAAGCGCGAAAACCGGAAAAAGCATAGAATCGGAAAGGCATCGCTACAAAATACCGGCCACGGATGTGGTTAGCATGGCAATGCACTGCCTGCACGACGCGTGAAGACGAAGGATGCTGTCGAGCGAAATGGATTTCTTCAAGCCACCGGATCCGCTTTGCACAGCAGGCGACCTGCGAAAGAACTGGCAGCTCTTCAAACAAAGGTTTGAAATCTTCTTGAGTGCTTCAGAAGTTGCCGGAAAGCCACGACCTGAGTCTAAGAAAACAGCGCTGCTTTTTAGCGTCGCCGGCGCAGAGGCTATTGAAGTATTTAACACCTTCACGTTTGCAGAAGGCGAGAAGAACGACGACTATCCCACGCTGGTGAAAAAATTTGATGAGTATCGCATTGCACAGGCCAATGAGGTGCACGAGCGGTACATATTCACAAAAATAACCCAAGAAACTGCCCGGCATTTGGCCGAACATGCCGCAGATGTCAGCTGTTGTAAAGCGACGGCACTAGTTGGCGAGATACAAAATGGCGAAGACGATTTCGAGATACTCGACGTATCAGCAAGAAACGTGTCAAGCAAGCATGACTGGATGGGGCAAGTCCTAATCAAGAACTTGGCAGTTAAAAGTTGACACCGGATGGCAAGCAAATTTGCTGCCTTATGGAATACACAGCGAAATGAACCCACAGCCACCCCTCTACCCTAGCAGTGCGATTCTACGCTCCTACGGCGGAGACGTAAGCAAGCACATTGGCATCATGCGTGTCAAAGTCGTTATAAACGATCGCGTTGCCTTGCTTAGCTTTTTCGTGGCACGAAAAGGTCGCCAAGCCATCCTAGGTCTTGAGGCGAGTGAACACCTGGGGCTGATTTCACACGTGAAGAGCGTGTCGCGAACAGCTCTGAAGGAGTGGTCTCCAACTTTCGTCACCTGTTCACTGGCACCGGCTGCGTAAAACGCGTCTACCACATGGTGATTTGCAAGGACGCCGTGGCAATGGTTCAGAGACCACGCCGAGTACACCTGGCCTTAGAGGAGCCACTTCGAGACGAGTTGGCACGCATGCAGCAAGCGGGAATAATTGCGAAAGTGACCGAGCCAACAGACTGAGTTAGTCCCATTCTTATCGTACGAAAGAAGGACGGGAAGCGGCGAGCTAGTATGCATGGACCCCAGGAAGATAAATAAGTGCCTCAAGCGCGAGCACTACGCAATGCCGAGGCTAGAAGACATAGAGGCCGAGCTGACCGGCGCAAAGGTATGCACTCGCCTAGACGCAAACGCAGGATTTCACCAAATTCCCTTAGATGAGGAAACTTCTAAGATATGCACTTTCGCAACGCCCTTCGGCCGTTATCGTTTTTGCGACTCCCATTTGAAATATCGTCACCGTCCGAAGTATTCCAGCAAACCCTAAGCGACATTTTTGATGCGCTTCCTGGCGTTAGGGTCGATGACATACTCGTGTGGGCAAATCCCGGCAAGAGCACGACCAACGTGCCATAGTGCTAGAAGCGGCAGAACGTGCGGGGTGAACGTTCAATCCAGCAAAATGTGCATTTGGCGTTCAACAAATTCAGTTCCTCGGTGACGTGATAAACGAAGCGGGAATCCGTCCAAGCTCGTCCCTTGTCGAGTGCATGCTGAACATGCCTCCACCAAGTGATAAACTAGCTCTTAAATGGATGCTGGGTGTCGTGAACTATTTTGGAAAGTTTCGGCCAGCGCTCGCGGAAAGGACAACGCTTCTTAGAAGCTTGCTAAAAAAAGACACCGTTTTCGAATGGTCAGCAAACCGCGAAAAAGAATGAAGAGTGCTGTGCGACTACCTTAGCAGGCAGCCCTTGCTATCAGTGTTTGACCCTGATAAAGAAACCAAGGTATATTGCGATGCATAAAAAAACGGAATTGGTGCTGCCCTGCTGCAGCATCACAGCGGTACAAGGAAACCGGTTGCTTACGCCTCCCGAGTGCTTACATAGACGCAGCAAGGCTATTCACAAATTGAAAAGGAAGCAATGGCCATCGTTTTCGGCTGCGAAAGATTTAACCATTTCGTGTATGGGTGGCAGATTGTCGTTTAGACAGACCATCGTCCGTTGACCTCTGTCTCCCAAAAGGCGATCGGTGACATGCCACCCAGATTAGAGCGATTTTTTTTTTTGCGTCTGTTACGCTATGGCATTTCCATACGCTATGTTCCAGGAAAGCAGCTTTTGCTGCCGTGGACAAACCACGTGGGCAAAACTGGCTTCCCAGACACGGAACGACGCGCAGCTACCCGCTGTTATAGAGCACCTGCAGAACGGGGAAACATTTGAAGGGCCGCTGAAGTCTTCTGCTACTGAGCTATCGGAAGTAAAAGAGGTCCTCATGAAAGGGTGCAAGTTGTCATTCCGGCCAGTATGAGGCGCGATATACTGGCAAGAATTCATCAAGGCCACATGGGAATTAACAAAGGCAAAGAAAGGGCACGGCGCCTGGTCTTCTGGCCATGGTATGAACACATATATCGAGATGTTTGTACAAGCATGACCTGTGTGTAAAAAGTATGCATACAAGTTGCCACAGGAGCCTTTGATTATGCGACCGGTTCCAGACCAACCATGGTACCGCATCGGCATCGACATTTTCAGCCACGCTGGTCGGTCATATTTATGCATTTACGATGCCCTACAATATTTCCCAAAGTCCAACAGCTCGCAGATACTTCAGCAAAAACTATTGTGGATGCAGCAAGTGTCATATTTTCGAGATATGGCATACCTGTAGAGGTAGGCACTGACAACGGACCTCAGTTTTCTAGTAGAGAATTTGCGATCTTTTCAGAGGTCTACGATTTCAAGCACGTAACTTCCAGCCCGTATTTTCCCCGCTCCAACGGGCTCGTCGAAACAGGGGTACAAGTAGTCAACAGAATCTCGAAGACAACGAGTGAAGCTAAACAAGACTTTTGGCTTGACCTTCTCGCCTACAGATCACCTCCACTAGACTGCGGCCGGGGACCAACCGAAATGTTACAAGGACGTCCGCTGCGAACAACACTCCCAGCTTTTCAGGTCGGACAAAGCCAGCGGTTTGACAAACACCAGCAAAAGGTCTACTCAGGAGGGCCACTCAACGACGGCGACACAGTCAGAATAAAAGACAGCGCATGGTAAAAAAAAAAAAAAGGCGCAGGTTCTCCGTTCGTCTGGTCAACCAAGGTCATATGTAGTCATGACTGCTGAAGATGGCCAACTCTTGCGACGCAATCGCGAGCATCTATTGCCAACTAGAGAGTTTTTCCGCCTACGCGGTCCCCACCAGGACGACGAAGACTATTTTGAGGAATGCGCTGCCCCTATGTGCACGCAGCGCGACCCAGATGCGGCGCAAAATCAAGACTGCACAGCGAGCACTATGCCGATACGTCCGCAGCAGGCGGTAGCTCCAAGAAGGACTGCAAGACAACGTCGACCACCTCGTCCCTTAATGCATGACGAGGGCTTTGAACAAGTGCCGTGACTCAGTGCTCTGATCTTTGATGTAGTTTTGATGCCCACATCTGTTTTGATTTCACTGTCTCTTTTTCTGTTTTCCAAAGCTAAAAAGCTGTCCTTGTCATGCAATTTTTTTTGTTTACAGAGGGGGATGTATCGTAGTCTGTGTCACTATCAGCACTGCTTGTGGCGCGCGCTGTGTTCGTGGCAAGATACACCCCCATGTGGAAAGGGCGTCCCCCTCGTCTGCATATCTTGTATGAAACCAGTGCTGAATAAATGCTGGGCCACTTTTGGCCAGCAAGTGACACATGATGTGTCGTTGACTGATCCGCTCGATACAGATGGGCTTACCGTTTGTCTTCATACCGCAGTTGTGGATCGCCGAGCTGTTGACTACCGTCTGCAGCCTCGCCGGACCGCCGCTGCTTGAAGATGACTACACGATCTTGAATAACACCACCTTCCACGTGGATCCTGTGCCCGACTCCTTTGGATCCCGCGACTACTAAATCAGAGACAACACGCGCCTGTGCCACCACGCATGTCCAAGGGACAGCATCCCCACACCAACCGCCTATAAATGATCCTCTCGGGACCTGCGCGTCCACTGGGCGCGGTAGCATTTCAAGGATGGGCTCACCTAATTCGTTTTTCTTCATACCGCTAGTTAGGAAACAATATGGAAACTGTGTCCGTTCTAGTGATCCCTTCCTATTTGTGCTGCCGCGCTCACGGATGCATTGCCTATTGTGTCGCGTTCCTCTGTACCTGAAAGTATTGGTGTTGCTGAGTGGCAATATTCAGTCAAATCCTGGTCCCAATGTTGCCCGACTTTCAAAACACCTTAAACAAATTGCGGCACATATTGAAGAGATAAATGAAGAACCATCAAATGACATAAACACTAAACTGGACGCAATATGTGGACTGGAGGCCAAGATGGTCACCTGTCAAAACCAGCTAGCATCAATTACACGCATTATTGAAATCCTGGAAAAAACACAATAGATTACTTGGAAAACCACACCCGTAGATAAAACTTAATCGTTTATGGCTTAAAAGAAGACGAGACCTCCGAGTCTCTGAAGGGTACCGTGAACAAAAAAAACATAACTGACATACGTGAACTACTGCCAGTTAGTATTGAGCATAATGCAGGATATGGAAGGTTTATGTAGCGTAAAGTGCAGTGATTCTAGGTTAGTGAGGGCTATGATTCACCTCAATTTCAAGATAGCAATAGCAAAATTGGTCAAGATGAAACAGGCCAACCTAGACTTAGCAAGGGTAAAAGCAGACCGATTGAGTTTGGCACTTTCAAACAACTATGCAGCCTTAGAACAGAGAGATGAAGCTGACGTAGAGGCAATGAACAAAACCTCACTAGGTTTGCTTCAGAAGCAGCAACTGAAGTGGGAAGTAAAGCACTAAGGGCAGCCAGTAGGTAAGCTCTCCAAAGTAACAAAGGACCTAATAAGGAAAAGAAAGAATGAAAGTGTACAAATCATGAGACCAGATAGAATTATCGGAACTGTCAAAACTAGTCAGCCAGGAGAAAATACGGTATATTCGAAATTATAACGTGAGAAAGACTGACGAAGCAGTAAAAAATGGACGCCGTCTTAAGATAGTGAAAAATAATCTAGGCATCAGACAAACCAAGATGTATGCACTCAAAGATAGTCGAAATAATGTGAGCCATCTCCAAGATATAGTAAAAGCAGCGGAATAATTCTCTAGTGACCTGTACAGTACCCAAAACAGCCACGATACCTCCATTTGAACTAGTAATGAGCAGGCTACAGAGGACCCTTCTGTAACTAGCGATGAAGATAGAAGGGCCTTGCAAGACATGAAATGGAAAGAAGCGGCAGGAGAAGATGGACTACCAGTCGATTCGATCAAATATGGTGGCTACATAATGCTTGAAAACCTAGCGGCCCTTTATACAAACTGTCTATCAACTTCAAGGGTCCCAGAGAACTGGAAGAATGGCAACACTACACTAATCCACAAAAAGGGAGACATTAAATAATGGAAAAATTATAGTCCCATTAGCTTACTTCCCAAACATATAAAATATTCACCAAGATAATCTCCAAGAGAATAAGCGCAACACTGGACACTGGATATGTCAACCAAGGGAACAGGCAGGTTTCAGGAAGGGATACTCTACAATGGATCCCATGATTGTCATCAATCAGGCAATCGAGAAATCTGCAGAGTGTAATAAGCCTCTCCATATGGCTTTCATGGATTACGAAAAGGCATTTTATTCAGTAGAGATACCAGCAGTCATAGAGGCGTTACTTAATCAAGGAGTACAGAACGCTTACGTAAATACCTTGGAAAATATCTACAGAAGTTCTACGGCTACCTTAATTTTACATAAGAAAAACAGCAAGATACCTATACAGAAAGGGGTCAGACAGGGAGACACAATCTCTCCAATGCTATTCACTGCGTGCTTAGAAGAAATATTCAAGCTACTAAACTGGGTAGGCTTAGGAGTAAAGACACTGGACTTTAGTCAACCAAGGGAACAGGCAGGTTTCAGGAAGGGATACTCTACAATCGATCACATCCATGTCACCAATCAGGTTATCCAGAGATCCGCAGAGTACAATAAGCCTCTCTATATGACTCGTAGATTACGAAAAGGCAGCTATTTGATTCAGAAGAGATGCGAGCAGTCATAGAGACATTGTGTAATCAAGGAGCACAGTACGCTTACGTAAATATCTTGGAACTTATCTACAGAGATTCCACAGCTACCTTAATTGTCCACAAGAAAAGCAGGAAGATACCCTTAAAGAAAGGGGTCAGGCAAAGAGACACAATCTCTCCAATGCTATTCACTGTGTGCTTAGAAGTATTCAAGCTATTAAAATGGGAAGGCTTAGGAGAAAGAATCAACAGCAAATATCTCAGCAGCCTTCGATTTGCAGATAACATTGTCCTGTTCAGCAACACTGTAGACGAGTTACAACAAATGATTGAGGGCCTTAACAGAGTAGAAGAGTGGTGTTGAAGATTAATATGCAGAAGACAAAGAATGATCAATAGCCGAGCAAGGGAACAAGAGTGCAGTATTGGCAGTCAGCCTCTACAGTAAGTCAATTACTCACAAGGGACCCTGATCATGAGCAGGAAACTCGCAAAAGAATAAAAATAGGTTGGAACGCATTCGGCAGACATAGTCAGATTCTGACTGGAAGCTTACCATTATCACTAAAAAGAAAGGTGTACAATCAGTGCCTTCTACCGCTGCTGACATATGGGGCAGAAACTTGGAGACTGACAAGCTCGAAACCAAGTTACGGACCACGCAAAGAGCGATGGAACGAAGACTGATAGGCGTGACGCTAAGAGCCAGGAAGAGAGCGGCGTGGATGAGAGAGCAAACAAGGATAGCGAATATTCTAATTGACATTAGGAAAGAAATGGGGCTGGGCAAGTCACGATATGCGTAGGTTAGATAACCGGCGGACCATTCGGGTTACAGAATTGGGTACCAAGAGAAGGGAAACGTAGTCGAGGATGGCAGAAGGCTAAGTGGGCTGATGAAGTTAAAAAATTCGCAGGCGCTAGCATTTAGCACTAGAATCGGTTGGCACAACAAAGGGGTAATTGGAGATCACAGGGAGAGGCCTTACTCCGGCAGTGGACATAAAATAGGATGATGATGATGATGATGATGATGATGAATCCGCTGTTTAGATAAACACGCAGAAAACGAAATTAGGCCATTCATATTCAAACTACTGCACTTCTGTCAAGAAACAGAAATTCTAAAACATGGACGTAAACCAAGAAATAGTGGCCTATCGATCGGTGAAGGCTATTCCCGATAAATAAGGGACATAAGGAAGAAGTTCTGGAACAGTGCCAAGTCGAACCGTGATAAGAAGGATAACGTTTCATTGGAATTTTACAAACATTTTATCAACAACAAAGCCTAAGTCTGGGACGATGTGAAGAACGATAAGGTATCATTGCAAAAGAAAAACCTACCCCTAAACGCAGGCGCAACCCAATACATCGTTACAAATGCAATCAACACCATAGAGGATAATCATATAAGCAAACAGCATGTTTGTCCTTTTGAATGCAGATTGCCCCAAAATAAATGTACTTGAGCTGACAATTGAAGTGCTTTAAAGGACCAACAGCTCCGAATAATTAAAGCTAACGCCAGAAGCATTACTAATAGGTCTGATCAGCTTGAAGCTCTTCTCCTTCAACATGACCCTCACGTAACAAATGTAACCGAAATGTGGCTTCACAACGAGATTCCTGGTGTTCTTATCTTTGCCCTGTCATAAGAATATTTCGTAAATATAGGCCCTCGAGGGGTGGAGGAGTGGCCGTGATAGTTAAAACCAAACACACGCTGTTCTGCTCGAAGACCTATCTGATCCTGAGTGCCTTTGTTTGAAACTTTCTTGCAGGCGACCTCGCCATTTTATACGCTGTTTATAGGCCACCCAACGTCGTGCGTGATAATTTACCTAGGTTACAACTTCATATGTCGAAATACAGAAAGTACGAGATATTGGTTGATGACTGCAACTTACCTGGCGTTGACTGGAAATGACTGCAGCCGTGTTCACAGTACAGCACACACGTAGATGTTGTCTTCGACATAATCTTTACACACGACTTGTGTCAAGTGGTTCGTGAACCTACACGCGTATCTCGTACCAATAGTTCAGTGTTAGATCTAGTATTCGTTCCTTGGGACTTCCATGTATGCTTGGTATCGGTCGAGAGAGGACTTTCAGATCATTATCTTCTCAGCGTTTCAATACCCACAAACCCTCTTGCCTATCCAAAAAAGTGTGAAGCACGTTGTATCCTTGACTTCACACATGCCGATGACGCATCAATTATTGATCATCTTGAAGCCTACGTCGTTGAATTTGAAGGCAATGACGCCTGCGCACTCTGGAATCAGACTAATGAAATGTGTCACTATTGAGTAAATAACTTTATGCCTACAAAATACAAAAAACCATGTGAAAGCAGGCGCCTTGGATGAATCGCAATATCATCCATCTCAAACGCTGCCTAAAAAGGCTTAAAAAAAAAAAAACAACGCGTACACAGAAGCACCATCCATCGCCAATCAAAGGATTATTATTTCAAAGCAACGTTACCAAACTTCATAAAAATTGTCCCTAGTAAATCTGGTGCCACATTAACGAATCAAAAGCACTTTTATCTGAAATAACAGTAGACAGTACAACTATTACCAATCAGACTTCTGTGGCTCAGATTTTTAGCAGTTACTTTCATAGCATGTTTTTCCAATCAAAACCGTGTGATGTGCCATGCTCAACACGGGCCCACCAATCGCAAGTTAACTTACTCTTGTATGACGGCGTCGTTTTCGTGTTACTAAGCTCGAAGACCAAATCATCCCTAGCCCAGGACCTGACGATATCCCCAATGTGTTTCTTCGGAGGTACGCCGAATCACTGGTCAGATATTTGGTTATTATATTTCGTGCCTCTTTGTTCACCGGTAGGGAACCTAGTGATGGGAAGGGGGCCTTTGAGTTGGGCCTGTTTAAAAAAAAAAATGTTATTGCTTTCAGGTAGAAAACTACTGACCTATATCTTTAACATCATGTTGCTGCAAATTAATGGAACATGTTATCGTAAGTAGTACCAATGAATTTTTAGATCGCAACAACATTTTGACAAATTTACAACGTGGCTTTTGTAAAGGATTTTCCACAGTAACTCAACTTCTTTCAGTTGTCCACCCTTTTGAAACAATACTTGACGCTAACGGCCAGGTCGATGCAATCTTTCCGGACTTCAGTAAAGCATTTGACAAAGTTCCTCACCACAGCCTAAGTCAAAAACTAAAATCCACTGGCCTTCCGACCATTTTCATTTCTTGGGTGCAAGGTTATTTGACTAACCGCAAACAATACGTTGCGCTTGCTCTGCACCTGTCGGGTTGCCTTCCAGTGTCATCAGGTGTGCCACAAGGCAGCGTTCTGGGGCCACTGCTGTTTCTAGTACTTATCAAAGACATTACTGCGGAAATTTGCCCGGGTGCACGAATCCTATTGTACGCATATAATTGTGTTTTATTCCGTGAAGTTAACGATCAATGTGACATACAAAATAGTCTTACTAATATTAGACAATGGTGCAAGCAGTGGGAGATGACTTTGAATTCGGAGAAAAATTTTTTTCTTCGGGTAACTAACAAGAAAAACCCACTAGAGTATGCGTATCAATTCGACTCATCGCTATTACAACAAGTAACATCCGTAAAGTACTTAAGCGTAACAGTTTGTAAAAACCTCACTTGGAAAACTCACATAGCCATCTGTTCACTCGTGTTCCGCAGGCTGCGTTATCTCAGGCATAACCTTCGTAACGCCTCCGCTAACGTTAAGCTATTAAACTATAATACTCTTATTAGGCAGAAGCTCGTATACGTTTGCATAATTTGGGCCCCGCTTACCGAATCTAATATAAAGAAGCTCGAAAACATACAATGAAAAGCAGTGCGATTTATATATTCTTGAATTAGACCTAATGACTCCCCGTCAGAATTTATGCGCGCCCACGGCATTGATCAACTTCAGTTGAGAAGGCAAAATGCTCGTTTAGATTTTCTTTGATTACATCGCAACAATAAACTCAGAGTGGACCCTTCACAGTACCTTTCCCCAATGCCAGCCGGACATACACGATTCTATCACAAATATTTATTATCACCGCTTTTTGCACGGACCGATCTGTACAAATTTACCTTATTTCCACGCACCATAAATGAATGGAATACATTAACCGCATTTAGCCTACCCCATTGAATCTAACCTAGGTTTATGTTTATGTAACCTGTTTTTACAATCTTTCCATATTACTATATCGTATAATTCCCTGTTATATTACAGTATTGCTACATATCTTTGTTGTTATATTGTTACTATATTATCTTATTATTTTCTTGCTGTGAATTTCCCTATGTATAACTGTGCCCTTCCTGCCTGGACGTAAGCATGGTCAACAGTATGTACACAAAAAAATAAAAAATATATATAATAGGGTAAGCCGAACGCCTAAATAGGATGGTTGCCATGTGACGGGTACTAAATGTTTTACGTCTGTAGCTTAATTGTGATCTTTAAAAATAATAAGCGAATACAATTTTTTCCTTTATCCTTATGTGATATACGATGCATATAGTTGGTTTCGCGGTCTACACGGCGCATTCATCAAGTGACGTTGATTAAATTTGCATGAAGTAGATCAGCATGTTGTGGATGGGGCAAAACCAAATTTCTACATTGTGTGGCGTACTTATGCCTAGAGTTTAAAACTTTTAGCTTAAACTGACAAAAAAATAGTAAACGTTGGAAGGTGCGCCACTTTTTAGTAAAATTCGGTTTTAACAGAAAAACGTCATCACCATGCAGATGTGAGCTCGGATTCACTTGGGTGCAGGTTCTGGCTAGGTCAAGGTCGTGTAAAGCACGCGTTACTCTTTTAGAGCGCTGCTCTTAGGCGCCCGTTCCTGCGGCGAGGGGCGCCGTCGGCGTAACGGAGCGAACGAGCCCAGTGAAGGATGACAGATCGAACGCGGGGCATGAAAGACGCGAAGAGGAAAGCGGAAGAGGAGGGGCAGTGGTGCCATGAGGCGGAAAGTGGAGGAGGGGGGAGGGTGCGACGATGACGTTGCGAGGTGGCGCAGTCTCGGAGGTCTGACTGCAGCGGCTGCCATGAATCGCGCTCACGCGTCGCAATTCTCTCCGACCCACTCTTACTGCCTCAGTCTACACTCTGCCGAGGAGGCAGCTAATTGCCATCACGCAAACCTCCGCGCACATTCAGCGGCTTATCCGCGGGCACAGTCCAGCCAACCTTCGTGGCGCCGAGAAAACTGTGTGCGCATAAGCCGGGTTAAAAAAGGGGGCACTGGAGGCGTAATTAAGAGCATTCTTCATTTTACCTCTAGACATTCCAAGTCACGATCGCCATCACGATCCGGGAACGCGGGAAATTTCTCAGGCCTATTTGTGAAGAGATGGTGACAGGTGCGTGAGCCACGCATAGTGACTTAACACGATAAGAAGTTCTTGCGTTTAAGCCTATGTCGACCTTATGTAGTCTGGTTTTAACTTACCAAAAATTATTGTAATGCGTGGTGGCTTCGGTCGTCATTCTGCGTATACCCAGCCACAGAAGTCAAATAAGGGCCTTGTCTTCGTTAATTTGATAGCTTAACGAATCTTACGCTACGCGATATTCCACATTGATTGATTGTTTGATTGATTGACTGATTTACAAACTGAATTTTATAAATAGGAAATGCAAGGGAGAAGGAGGGGTGGGTCGCTAGTCCAGGACTCCAGTGGCCGCTACTGTACGCTCAGTCTGGTCTAAGCGACCCTTTGGGCTCTCCAAGGCAGCTCGAGCGAAGACGGCCTCCCAAGTGTACCCGAGTGAGGTCAGTATAGGGAGCGAGTTTATGTTCGGTGGTCTATATATAGAGTTCCACGTAATGTGGGGAAGAGACGGCCGGCCCCTGCACCAGAGACATTGACCGACATGCCACACTTGCGTGCCACAGTCCCAAGTGCAGGAAGGCGTAAGTCTGGATTTTTTTTTACAATTTAGAGCGTCTCCTACTCCGAGCTGCTGATGCAGAAGCGCGCAGGCGCTGGTGCTCCAGGACCCCGTGCGGGCTCGGTATTCCACATGATGCAAGGAAAAGGTTGAGCTTCCTGATAAAAAAGCCTAATGGCGAAGCGTTTCGCCAGGCTAGTTCCTGATTCAATAAACGCCTTCAATTGTCGAGAAAGTACTCATCATCATCATGATCATCATGAGCCTATTTTATGTGCACTGCAGGAGGAAGGCCTCTCCCTGCGATCTCCAATTACCCCTGTCCTGCACTAACCGATTCCAACTACCACCCGCAAGTTTCCTAATTTCGTCGCACCATCTAGTCTTCTGCCGTCCTCTACTGCACTTCCCTTCTGTTGGTACCCATTCTGCCACCCTAATGGCCCAACGGTTATCTAAACTGCGCATTACACGACCTGCCCAGCGACAAATCTTTCTCTTAATATGTATTAGAACATCATCTATACCCGTTTGCTCTCTGATCCAAACCGCTCTCACTCTGTCGCTTAAAAAAGTACTCGAGGAACTGAAAACGCAGTACGAAAAAATTGGAGGACGCTTAAGCTTCGCCTTCAAGAGTGGAACGCGACAGCGTTATCACACCCCATTCGCACCGCCCACTCATTCGCTCGGCATGCTCTTGAGTCACAGAAAGACACGTGGTAAGCGCCGAGCAACGCAGCGTTCGGCGCGGCAACGAAACGTGCGCCTGAGCAATCGGAACGAACCAAAGAACTTGGTGTCTCGGAGGGGGAAACAATCTACGCCAGCCAAACGTCGGTATCGGCACGGGCAGACAGATATATAGATAGTGATCTAAAGAAAGGAAGGACCCTTGATTCCGCAACCCGTGAGAGAGCACGGCGAAGCGTCGTCAGGGGAGAGGGAGTCGGGGCCGCGACGCGCCTCGCACCGTTCCCCGCACAGCCCCAATGCCCGCGTGGCGCGCCACCTGTCGGGGCAGCGCCGTACATTGAGAGGAGGGGGTCTTCTGTGTTTGCCGCAAGATGGCTCTGCATGTGCGGAAAGCGCAGAAGAAATCTAGCGGAAACGTACTTCGCTACTCGTGTAACTGCAACTTCTGTAAGTTACATGCTCATAATTACCGATATACACCGCAGTATAACTTTCTACGGCACGTTTCTAAGACAACACCGCATTCACTAGAGGCGCTTTTGTACCGCTTTGAAGCATCGAACTCTCAGTGGTAGCGTCTCCGCCTCACACTCCGGAGACCCTGGTTCGATTCCCACGCAGCCCATGTTGCAAGATGTTTTTATTTATAAATTTCCTGCTGGGATTTTTCGCTCACGGCCAACGCCGCGGACGCCGACACCGACGACACCGGCTTTTCTGCGACACGAGCTCCTTAACGCTGTCGCGTTAAAATGCTGCAGACCTCTTATCAATAGGTGGCACTGACAGCCTCCAGGACGTCTTCAGGCAATCGCCGGTCGTGTGGAGCTGTAGATGTAGAAAGGCAGGAGGGTTAACAACGTGCGAGGTTAGCGGTTAGTTTCGAATCCACAGTGAACGCTGGTGACTACGCGGGCACATTAGCTTGATTCGTTTTCTAACCATCTAATCATATGCACGGTGTAGAGTGCAGTGAACTAGTAGCAACCTGGTTAACCTGCCTAGCTTTCCCATTCACTCCGGCTTGCTAGCCTGCACGTGACTAGGGTTGACTGCGCTAGAAAAATTATGCAAATCCAGCGCACATCTTGAAATCTATCTGAATCGGTTAATCAAACGCTGTAAATTGGCCCATTTCATTATACTACGAGCAAGAATCACAGTGGCGAGCATCTCCTGAAATATGCCTCCGGTATTTAACACAAGAAGAAAAGCCAGGATAGAAGTCCTGTGCTATACATAACAGGTAGCGTGAAAAAGAGATGATGAAGTATGTAGTGGTGGGTTACAGCAATAGGTGTGTTTAGCGTGGCAAACAAAGCCGGCAATGACGAAGCATTCAGGTACGCGGAAGCGGCTAACTATGCGCACAGAAGAGCACACGTCGCGAGCATAATCTGTAAAGACAGTAGCGAGGCGACATCAGTGTCCGTGTCTAATGGAAGTGGCAGAAGAGACGGCGATAGCCCTAGCAGCCACATGTGCGGGCACGCACAAGGGATGGTCATTACAGGGTCACAAGAGGTATGTAGACTTGACGAGGCGGTCAGAATATCCAGGCCCGCCCTGGACGAACTGTAGAAACAAGCGCACATATAAGCATACATCCATATCGCCTGGGCTCCACGGCCCCTGGCAGGCAATCTGGCGGTGAGGCTGTCACCCGAGATCACGTTCCCTGGGCTAACCCGCCCTCCGGAGGATCCGGGTGAAGGAGTATAGAACAAAGATGCAGAAACGATCATCGTTTAAGATTGTACCCACCTACCTCACCGAAGGGTAACAATAGAAGATACCGTAACAGTGGGAAGACACCAAACGAGCTTATTCCCGCACGAAACACTCCTACACGCCATGTTCCCGACATCATATCGACATGTGCACTTATTCTTTTTGCAGGAACCGGGTTTCACTCGCTAACACCCTAAGGTTATCGCTCGGCGAAAAACACGCGTGCGTGATTTTGAACTTACTCGAATGTTAAAGCTGATTTTATCTGTAGCCTACGTACCTGCCGTAACTTGTTTAAGCAGGTTGTATGCGCGATGAGAATAAGGCTGTACTTCCTGGAAAGTATGCGAGCACCAGTGACTGCGCTGGAACCTTCGGCGAGTCGTGTAGAAAAGCCGACGCGCTTGACCCGCATATCAGATTTTCGGTGATCGCCGACTTTGCTCGCCCCTTGTGCCGTGCTTGAGTGTTAGCAGGGCACAAATTCACCAATAAATAATTTGTAGCGCCTGCATATTTTACGATGCCAAGGGCGCTCACAGAGGAACAACGAAGGAAATAAAGCGGTAATGGGGCGTTGGCTCCAACGACCAGCTCAGCCGCTTATATGTCGGTCGTGCTTCCTTCCACGCTCCGCAAGTTAAATTCGCAACTCACAGTTTTGACACTGAATCGTTCTTAATCTTCACTAGAACGTGGCATCTGGTGGAGGTGTCTTGTGTTCATGTATCGGACGCCCCCGTCAAACGTCGCTCCGCACTATCGAGTAAGTCGCAGGTTACAAAATCTGCCCCCAAAGCACCGACTTACCTAAGACAAGCAGAGAAGATGGTGGTCAAGTCGATTTCCACCATGACAGAGCATCGCCTGCAGCCATCATACTGCAACAAGCCAGGGAACTACATGGGTTTCAAAAGACCGTGAAAAATATCGCCAAACCCATCTTACGAAATTCGACCTTGAATTCAAGTGGCAAACGCCACAAATCGAAGCATTCCAAGATCCCACATGACGCCTACAATCATGCCGATGCTAAAATTCCCATTGACGCGAGTAGGACTTGGGGTCATGCTTCTTCAGAGAGAACATGGACTTGAAAGGGTCATAGTTTACGCTAATCGACCGCTAACGAAAGCATGAAGACAATTATTCCACAAAGGAAGTCGCAAGCATCCACCATGCCTTGTGGTGAATGGAATACCTGAAGGCAAATCTCAGGCAACCTTTCATGGCGGATCCTCAGACTGCAAGAGTTCGACATCACCGTGACCTGCAAGTCAGGACGAAAACACTCTGATGCCGACTGCTTGTCTCGTGACCCAATTGACTCACCGCAGCTCGATGACCAAGACGAGGACAACTTCATAAGAACAATGAACGCAGACGTCTACGCTTAATAGCAACGAAGTCACCCAGAACTTAAAAGCCTCGACGGGTATTTAAAAGGAATGACCGACGTCGTGCCTGGGGTGTTTAGGCGAGGATAGTCTTCGTTTTGCCAGCCCAATAAAGTACCTTTAAAGAATTTCTCCCCAGTCTGCGCCAACTACCTTCTGGTTGTGCCCTCATCCCTGAGAGCAGAAGTTCTGCATGCAATACATAATGGTCCAACTGCAGGTCACCTCGGATTTTCCCGTACGCTCGCGAGGATACAAGGTTTAGTACTAATGACCGCGACCACCGACGTCGCCCATTACGTGAAGACGTGCCGAGGCTGTCACCGGAGCAAGACACCAACAAAGGCAGCGGGATTGCAGCAGCAAATCGAGCCTCCTTGCCGGCCATTCCAGCTTATTGGCATGGACTTATCGGGGCCTTTTCCCACGTCAGCTTCTGGGAATAAGTAGATCGGTGTGGCTACCGACTACCTTACCCGCTTCGCCAAAACGAAAGTCCTGTCCTAAAGGTGTTGGGGTCAAAGTGGCGACATTCTTCGTCGAGAACATCCTGCTACGACATGGTGCTGCAGACCTCCTGATCACGGACAGACGAACGGAGCTCACTGAAGGCGTCCGGCGATTCTATCAGACCAGTCACCGCAGGAGAACCGCCTGCCATCCGCAAACAAATTGTTACAGAATGCCTAAATAAGACCGTCGCCGACGCGTTGCTAATGTACGTCGACGTGGAACACAAGACCTCGGACACCGTCCTTACGTATACGTAACTATCGCTTACAACACGTCGCTGCAAGAAACAATGCACATGAGGCTGTTCAAGATGGTTTACGGGAGGAACACTTTTAAAAATAAGGGAGCGAAAAAGGCGCTTTCCTCCGTTAGGGCGGTGAGTTCCTCCTTTATACGCACTTCAATCGTCCCGCCCTCTCACGGTAATCAAACGGGGAGGAACGTTTCTCCCTTTCTTGCGTATCTTGCGTCGCCGCCGCTGGCGACCCGAACATCGACTACAATAAGTTCTTCTCGACGGCAAGTAATGCTAACTAGCATAACCTGAGGTCTAAACCTTTCATGACAAGCGACATTCAGTGTCAAACATCTAGCTCGAATAGGAGCTGCGACGCGAGAATAGTTCAGCTCGAAAGCAGCGTCCGGCTGCTGACGCACAGCGAGATGAGGCCGTACATCTCGGCCAAGACGCCGCCAATATCAGCCAGCCTTTCTTGTGTTGATGCGTGAAATTAGATGAGGTGAATGTTAAGTTATATCATAAGTATGCATTTGTGGTCATTTTGAATCGCCATCCTCGACGGCTTTGAAGCGAAAGCAAGGGCGCTAAAGCTTAAAACTATTCCAATCTTTTCTATTCTAATTCTGCAATCAGCCCACAGTGATTGGCCAAAACTTTTTTGGACCACCCCACTTCACCTGTCTGTCCCGCGACATCACGAAAACCGCGATAGCTCCCCATCAGATATGACGTCTACGCACTGATTTCGCATAATTTTACCGAACAAAACAGATACTTATTTTTCATTCGACGTCTTTTTTGCCATTGGCCCTCGGCTATTGGTCAAAAGTTTTCGGGCTGCAGCCACTTCACCTGCCTCTCACGCGACGTCACAAAACCGCAAAAACTTACCCCGTCAAAGTGACGCGTACGCGTTGAAGATGCATTGATATGCCAAACAAAACTGAATTTTCTTCTGAATAGCCGCAGGCTGCCCCATTCCGAAAGGAATAAAAGATGGCTGCCGCCGATCGCTCTGGCACTGGCTACTCGCCCCTGCCGGAGAGCATGGGTTTATTTGCGTGCAATAAAATTTTTGCGTGGCCGTGTAACGTTTTCGAGAACTTTCGGCACGTCTATGACCTCGTTTTTCCAACTCTTCTTTGCTGATGATCCGTTTCAGCGCCATTCTTAAGCTTCCGTTGCTTGCCGCCGCGATCGTCGACGAGCCACCGCAAGCTATGTAAGAGAAAGCGGACCAATCGCAGACGCCGGCACCACCTTCTTAATCCGGTTAGCGATATTCAGTGCAGTGGCTCGGCCCCATCGAATCCCTCTCCACTTGAGCATGCTCCTCGCCTCTTGTGAGCAAATTAGATAAAACAAGCTGCTCAGTGTAGGCAATGTTATTCGTTTCCCAAGCAAACAAAAGTGGCCTACTATGAACGAGGAGAGCGTTTGATTGGTCTGTTGAGACAACCGTGCGGGTGACCGCCCGATGGTCGGCGGTTACGCAAATTTGACGTAAGGAGATTGGAATAAAAACATAGTGGAATATTTTTACGTTATAAGGCTCCAAAATACGTTTGCTGGCGCCGTCGTCACGAAGCCGAGCGGTGTGAGCGCATCACCGCTGCAAGCTACGCCACTAAATCCGCAGATGGAGCACTAACCCTGCCGCCAGATCAAGGAGGCGCGTGAGCGTACCATGCAAACAGACATACAGTTGTACATCCAGCGTCACTTGCGTGCCAGTTCGTCTGCGTTTCGTCTGCGCCAGCGGCGGCTTCTCCGTGAAGCATCGTGTAGCGCGCACGACACTACAGAGACGGGAAGCGCTGACCTACAATAGAAGGTATATTTCCTAAAAGGCGCGGTAAAAGCAAACGTACAAACAAAAAGTATCCAGGAAATAAACTTTAAAAAAAAAGCTTTTACTGGCTTTCCCGTGGCAACGTTGCATATACAGCTGTCGGCGTCTGTGAATAAAAGGAGACACTCTCGGAGATAACATGTAGACTGACAATTGAAACTACAAATTACGTAAAGCCTAATGAAAGGCACAAGGGTACAGGACTAACGGATATGCCCAGACGTGAACGGGAGACCAGGCTAATGGGACACACATGGTGATGGCACCATTCTGTACTGTTTCGAGTTCCGGGATTCTAGAAAGCTGCGGTGCGCTGTCGAACTCGAACGTCGGTAACGGAGCAAAACCATCCTCTCTATAGCAGAAAGCACAGCTAACATGGCGTAGACGCGGTTTTGCAGTAGAGGCGCTCGGAGAGAGACGGCATAGTCCATAATCGGAGCTATCCTTCCTGGTCACTTGTCGCGAGGGTTACGCTTGCGCCACTGCATTTACGCTATGGTTATAGTAGTTGTAGCCTAGTAGACTGTATCGCAACAATCTTCGTTACCACGAGTTTCCTGGGGATGGATATAACACAACAGACACCAGCAGTTAGCCTTCTGATATCGTCAACGGTGAGCGGGGCCAGCCACGCCAATCGCGGTGAGTAATGTTTAGCTCTCGTATGAAGGGGTGCACTGACATCGCGGCGAGTAACTTGAATGATAGCCTGCTTGGATGTTATGCTAGTATTTCCATTCCGTTCTCAACCTATATCCATACAAATCACACGCAGCTGCTCTGCAACGTGTAGAGAGAGAGAAGGGAGGAAGGAAAGGGCAGAGAGGTTAACCAGACTCTGTTTGCTACCCTACATCTAATCTCTGTTTGCTACCCTACACGTGGGGAGGAAGATGGGGAGTGAAACAGAGAGAGATAGAGAAAACGTGAGACTATCGCAATTTCACATGCACTAAGTTAGGTGCAGGATGTCTATAGCCGGGCACTCAAGTATGAAGCGCTCGAACTGCCTTCTGGCCTAATGAACTGTGAGGCCAGGCTCCCAAGATCTCTGCTTTTGTAAATGACCTATCGTCCAGTCTATTCAAGGCAACTGGAGAGTCTGACGTTGGTTATCAAAGCGAGAACAGTGGCACAAAAGATGATCGATGGTCTTTTCACACTTGCACATAGTTCACATTGGTGAGTCCGCCATTCCAATACGATAGCTGCAGTAGTTAGTGAGTGGTACTCCTACCCACAGCCGACACAGCAGTGTTGCATCACGTCGTGAAAAGTTTGCTGGTAATTTCAGTTTCAGTGATGGGTCGAGGCTGTATAAGCGACAGTTAGAGTTCTGTGGTGTATGCCAGTAGCTTAACGTGATGGTACGAGCTAGACTGCGAAGCTCTCCTGCAGCGCCTACTGTCGGTGCTCCAGCCTGGGCACGTCGGGCAGCGTCATCGGCGAGGTGATTACCAACGATGCCGCAATGTCCCGGCAGCCACTGAAATATTATATCGTGTCTTCATCCAGAAGCGCAATGGCAAATTTCGTTGATTTGGGACACCAGCTGTTCATAATTGCCACATCGTAAACCTCGCAAGCTCTGGTGGGCTACTTTCGAATCACAAAATATTGCCCATTTGCTAGACGGTTCTTTTTCAATGTATTTGACAGCAGCGCGAAGAGCGACCAGTTCGGAACCTGTAGATGTCGTTACCTGTGAAGTCTTAAACTTGATGACGACCGATTGAGATGGTATAAAAATTGTGGCCGTATAATTTTCCGAGACCGCACCGTCCGGGTAAACATCGATTTGGTTGGCGTACGAACAATGCAAAAGTTCCAATGTGATCTGTTTGAGTGGTGAGACTAGCTTTTTTCACTATCCCTGGAACAGCAAGGTACACAGGAGGCTTTTTCAAGTACCACAGAGGGAACGGCGTTCTTGTTGTGGGCGAGTACCTCAAAGACAAAGAAGGCTGGTTAGTCGCAACTGATCTGAAAAACGCTGCCTTGGGTCTTTTCTCAGGCAGGTGAGCGAGATGGTGGTTAGGGACTCTAAATATATGGCGAACATGCGCCCGGAGTGCGTCGATAGCTTATAGGTCATTATTGGGTCGTCTATCGCAGTGACATTGGTGCTACGGTCGAAGCACTTCGAGGTAACCCCAGACATGCTCGAAGGGCTCGGCCTTGAATGCTCTATAGAACATCGATGTTAGTTTCGGTAGCATTGGACAGCACTCGTGTGCTATATCGCAAGTGTCCTAAAAAGAGCGTCCTGTATAGTTGAAGCATAGATGCCATGGATGTGCCCGAGGTTTTACGGGCAACAAACCTTAGTATATGGCTGATAGAGGTAAGCCTCTTCTTCAAGTATGAGATGCGGGGGCTCCGTGAAAGGTCTCTGTCGATAATAACGCCTAGAAATCGGTCGGTGAGATTTTGCGTAAGAAATTGTATGGCAATGAATTGAAATAGGGTACCAGGTCATGGGCTTGTGGGTAAAAGCGGCTAAGGTGCACTTCTCGGTCGAAATGCTGAGGCCCGCAGATACGATAATGTTAGGGTCACTGCTTCTTGGAGCCCTGTGCTCGGCGTGTAGCAACGAACGACACCCTCGAAGTAGCCGAATACGTTTGGTCCGTGGACAGGAAGGCGAAGCATGATTTCGAGGGCTTGCTCGAAAGCGGTGGCTTGAGCGCCCGGTCAGATTCATCCCTGCACTATGCGCCGAGCGTCAAAGCCGGCCGCCGGCACACCGCGCGGCGGCTCGCACGTACCCGCTTTGCAGCGGGGTACGGACGCCGAGAACAGCAGATGGCCGTTTCTGTATGGAATTAGGCGAGAAAACATAGAAGCGATCTTAACAGAATGCATTTTGCAAACGTCAGCGGTTCTTGAAGCGCCATACGCTACGGCTTCGAAGTGAAAGGCTTAGATCGGCGTCGCCACCCTGTTGATAAATGAAAGTCGTTAGTCAAAAGCAGTCAGTATAATGCGGTTTTGAATAACGGGAAAATCAAACATCCACTGTTCGTAGCAATTGCTACAATTGCTACGTGAAACTCTTGTCTTTGCTTCGTGTTGTCGACAAATTCGACTTCGCCCTGTCATCTGCTAGCCGCCTGGTTAGCCTAGATGGTAGAGCGGCTGCCCCGGAAAGGCGGTGGTCCCGGGTTCGAGTCCCGGACCAGGACGAATTTTTTTTCAACTATGAGGCCTTTCTTTCGAGGAACCCATATGGGTTTCCTGTGTAGCAATTGCTACGAACGGGTGGATGTCTGATTTTCCCTTTATTCATTACTTCTCTCCACCTTGCGGGTTTCCGCAGAACTACTACGTCAAATAATGCGGTTTTATATTGACACGTGTACCTGTTTTTTTTTTTTTTGCGACCGCTTTTGATCGCCGATGAAATATTATAGCTCAGCGCGGGACGTGGCCGCACGTATCGGGAGTTTCTCGAATATTAACGATGGATCTTTTTGCTGTCTGTTGTCACCGAATCTTTTGTAATCTGATTTCATGTATGCGCGACTCGAATGGTGTACAACTTTCTGGGAGACACGCGGGGACCAGCGATTAGTCTGGAACCTTCGATGGCGGATGTATAAAAGCCGACGCGCTTGACCCGCTGATCAGATTTTCGACGAACGGCAACTGTGTTCGCCGCTGCCGCCGTTTTTTCAGTGCAACCTGTTTTTGAGGGCACAAGTTCACCAAATAAAACGATACTTTCGTCATTCCCAGTTTTGCTGCTTTCTTCCCCGTCACTACTACGTGACAATATTTAGAGGAAGGTTTAGCTCGGGTGCTCGAATCTAAGTACATGTAAAAGGAGAATTCGTATTTCTCGGCAACCACTGCACGAAGTTTGACGAGGTTTGTTTGCAATTAAAAGAAAAACTTAAAATTCGTTTCAAATTGTTTCCAGACTGCTCGTTTCAAATTTTTGATTTAGGTCTTAAATTTTTTATTAGAAATTGGCAAGAATCGCAAATTCTCAGAGAACGAAACTATGCAGCTTACAACTATATAACTCAGCAATGAAAAATGACATCGCAATTTGTGAATTGGATGTAATAGTACATCTAAAGCGGACAAAATTGATATGTTACACATGAATCTCAAAAATGTAGTAAGGTAGTAACAGGAGGTAACGAATTCACGCAGGATATAAAGCGACATTGAATTTGTGCGCTTTGAATTATCTAATGAATGCGGTTTACAGAAACGCAATATCTGTTCTTGATGCAGAGCTATTAATTTGTGAACTTCGTGCTTCTGCTTTCTTTCGAACTTTCGAAAATTCGTTTAACAAGATTAAGGCCATAAATCGCAATTCCGCTTCCAACAATCACTAGAATTTACCTTTCTCTCTTAAATGCAGCAAAGTTCATTAAAATCAGTACAGGGGTTATCTCAGAAAACCGTTTCTGCGTTTTACATCGGCGTTGGAGATGAGGCCGAGCTAAAGCTTCCTCTCAACAAGTCTGTGTGTATTTACCGTGCCTGTCAGATGAATATACCCAAATAAGTATTCTTCCGAAATTTATTGCTGAATTACGTATAACGCAGAGTCACTCACTGGCACTACAATGCAGGCCGACACATTATGGATATACAAGACGGTTCCAAATCATATGGATGTAGGCAGCCAGAGCAGTGTTTGTGTATGTGCGTGCATTTATATGTTGTGGTTGCTCTGTTGTTTATATATAGTATGTGCCAAAGTGCTCCTTGTTGCTCTGTTGTGCATGTTATGTGCGTGAAAGTGTTGTGCCTTGCTCTGTTGTGACTTTGCCGTACTGAAAGTGCAAAATGGAACGTCGGCTTTTCAACCTTTTTAGACAGCTTTTAGCGCCTTCTTTGGGGTTTGAAGTACCTCCAGGTGGCGCTGAGCGCGTTGTTTCTCTAAAGCGCGGAGCTACGAAATTTAAGGTTGGCAGCTGGCAGTTGTGCGGTGGGGACGCACGTTTCGGTGCTCTGCGGATTACGCGTGGTGACCGGGACCAGACGGACGGACGACTGCGAGAGCGCGGCAACTACGACAAATAGATGAGTTATTTCCTGTAATATTTTGAGAATTTAGATTTAGACTAGTTTTTGGATCTAGGCTAGTCAGCTGAAGTGCTCGCAAAAGAGCAGATCAGTGACCTAACGGCCGGGTCTTTTCTGGCAAACAGCTATAGATTTGTATGGCTCAATTATGAGTTAACTAGTTTAGACAAGTAGTTAGTATTTCTTTTCTAGGTGATCGGCTTTTTGCGGTAGGAAGAATATAATTTGAGCACGTGGTTGCAAGTGTTTTTTCTTTAGCTTTGTGGTAGCGATAATAGAGTGCTGCTAAGATGGTCAAGCAATTGAAGGTTAAATGCAAAGAGTGTGAGGTGTCGGTGAATTGGAAGGAAACACGGTTCGTATGTGTAGAGGGGGCGAAGACGCGGATTTTATGTGCAAATGCTGCATATTGCCACATCCTATATGGTCGCCGCGGGTATGTGCCAGGCGATGAGAACGACGCTGAAGTAGCGCGCGAGTGGAAAAACAGAGACGACAACGACGTCGCGTTGACTGCTCTGATAAAGTGCTTTCATACGTCCTCTGCGCCGGCTTTCCCGTCTCCTACTAGGCTGCGACACTGGTGGAGGGGCTGGGTAGGATTGCCTCATGCTCGGCACCCCTTCGCGGAGCCATACCTCGAAAGCGGAATCACCTTCGTTCGTTGAAACTCCTGTTCACCGGTACAGTCGCCACCTGCTAGGCCTGACGCCCGAGTTCAACCCTTTGCAGGACCCTGCTGGAACGCGTCTACCTACTTCCGCCATGGGTACTGCAACTCCATCGCAGGTGACGCTGCAGAATCCTAAGATCCCAGAAAGATTCCATGGCGACGCTTTTGAAGATGTCCAAGATTGGCTGGACCAATTTGAGCGTGTCGCCAGTTATAATGACTGGGGCTCCCAGCAAAAGCTGTCTGTCTATTTTGCCCTTCAAGACAGTGCACGGACGTGGTTTGTGAACCGGGAGAGAAGTTTGACCACATGGGATGCCTTCCGCACCCAGCTGCTAGACACATTCGCTAGTAGCGACAGCAGAGACAACGCGCAGCGCCTACTCGAATCCCGTATTCAAAAACCAAACGAGAGCGTCGCCATGTTTGCAGAAGATATGACCCACCTTTTCCGCAGAGCAGACCCTGAGATGGCCGAAGAAAAAAGTTACGCTATCTCTTGCGCGGAGTGAAGGAGGAACTGTTTGCCGGGCTCGTGAGGAACCCACCAACGAAGACAGTGGCCGAATTTACCAAGGAGGCTACCTCTATAGAACGGGCACTACAGCAACGGTACCGCCAATATAATCGGAAGAACTCACCGGTGAATGCTTCAATTCTACTTGACAGCTGCGGCTCGTCTCTGCGTCAAGCCATCCGAGAGACTGTGCGAGAGGAGATCCGGCAGCTCGGGATTTCTCCTATGGCACCAGCGGTGGCTTCTGTCGCCGATATCGTTCGGGAGGAAGTTCGACAGGCCTTTTCGTCGCCCGACCAGCAGGCGGTGCCGCGACGATTGACCTACGCGGAAGCTGTCTGTCGTCCACCTCCCGCCACTTCGATGCTGCTTGACACCGTCAACCAGTACGACGCAGCCATCACCGCCACCCCCGACGCCCTATTTTAGACAGTCACAGCCGCCGCCAGCTACGCCGTATCGCCTCCAGCCGATCACTCCGCCTCGGTCTTACGGCGAATTCCCTGCCGGCTACCCGATTCGAAAGACCGATTTGTGGCGCACCGCTGACCGTCCGCCGCTATGCTTTCATTGCGGCGAAGCAGGACATGTTTACCGCGCGTGCCACTACCGCGCAGCTGCGTATCCAAGCTTTCCCAATTGCAATTACCTTTTGTTTGATGCTACACGTACCTGCGACGAAAATTCTGTAAACCTTTGGCCGGAAGGTTAAGCGACGCCTCGATCGCGTTCCCCTTCTCCGGCTCGTTACACCCCACCGACCCATCGCGATTTTTCTGACGCCTCTAGGGGCAGGTCCCCTAGCCCGCGCCGGGGAAACTAGAGGCAGCGACCTTCGGGGGTGAGGTTGCAAACCGTCCAGCTTTCCGAAAGCCCCGATCATCGACGACCGACGACTGTAAAATTCCGACAACTCCAACCACACCCCCTGTAACCGACGACGTCAGCGCCGATCTTGTCGTTTGCATTGACGGCCACCAAGTGGCCGCTCTTGTCGATACTGGTTCCCATTTTTCGATAATCAGTCAAAAGCTGGCCGACAGGCTGCGAAAAGTGAAGACGCCGTGGACCGGGCCCAACATCAGAACTGCCGGCGGCCAGTTGATGACGCCGATTAGAATGTGCACAGCCAGAATAGTAATCACCGGTGCAACCTTCGTCGCCACTCTCGTGATTCTCTTTGAGTGTTGTGAAGAACTTATAGTGGGGATGGATTTTTTGAGAGAGTATGGTGCAGTGATTAATCTCCGTGACCTCGTCATCACATTTTCTACGAGTTAAAACGACGTCGACCCCGCGGAACACCAGCGACCCCGCTTACGTATCGCCGACGACGACGTCACGCTTCCGCCGCGCTCGTGCGTGTAATCTGGGACAACTCGAACACTGGGACTGGCGTCGCTGAACACATCGACGCAATGGTACTGAGTCAAGGCGTTTCCATCGCCAGGGCCGTAATTAACGTACACTACGGACGTGCTGAACCCCTGCTGACGAATTTTACCAGGGAACGTCGACACATTGTTAAAGGCACGGCTGTTGCTTACTTCGACGAATTTACCTCAATACAGGACTGCCTCTCAGTGGAGCACGCGACGTTCACCGTGGCTATGCTTGCCCCCGTGGTTGATACCAATCCCACCTTATCGCCCGTCGAACGCAGCAGCCTTCTTGAGCTCATCGATGAGTTTAAGAGCTGCTTCTCATCCACGTCACGAGTTAGCCAGACGCCGCTCACTAAGCACCGTATTGTCACCGAAGCCGACGTCAGACCAATTCGGCAGAATCCTTATCGTGTAGCACCGAAAGAGCGTGAGGCAATACAAACAAAAGTGAAGACGATGCTTCAGGACGGCATTATTCGGCCATCTAAGAGTCCTTGAGCATCGCCTGTCGTATTGGTGATAAAGAAGGATGGTAGCCTGCGCTTCTGCGTCGACTACCGAAAACTCAACCAGATCACAAAGAAAGACGTTTATCCGCTGCCGCGTATGGACGACTCACTGGACAGGCTACGAAACGCACGTTACTTTTCGTCGATGGACTTGAAAAGCGGCTACTGGCAAATAGAAGTTGATGAGAGAGACCGTGAGAAGACCACTTTTGTGACGCCCGACGGACTTTATGAATTCCATGTGCTCCCCTTCGGTTTGTGTTCTGCGCCAGTAACGTTTCAGCGACTAATGGGCACGGTACTCTCAGGCCTCAAATGGTAAACCTGTCTGGTGTACCTCGACGACGTGATTGTTTTCTCCGTCACGTTCGAGGAACACTTACGTAGACTAAAGGCGGTGTTTGAAGCAATACGCTCAGCCGGTCTAACTTTAAAACTTGGAAAGTGCCATTTTGGCTTTGAAGAACTTCAATTTCTCGGTCACGTTGTTAGTCGTGAAGGTGTCCGACCTGACCCTGATAAAATCTCTGCCGTTGCTAATTTCCCAACGCCATCAGATAAAAAGGCCGTGCGACGTTTTCTGGGCCTTTGCGCCTACTACCGACCGTTTATTGCGCAATTTTCGCGCATCGCATGGCCATTAACGAATCTAACCAGTGAAGATGTCCCCTTCGTGTGGGGTGAGGACCAGCAACGGGCATTTCACGACCTACGGCAACGGCTGCAGACGCCTCCCGTGCTCGCACACTTTGATGACGACGCTCCTACGATTCTTCATACCGACGCTAGTAATGTTGGCCTTGGTACAGTGCTTGTACAGCGGCAGGACGGCACCGAAAGAGTGATTGCTTACGCCAGCAGGACGCTATCAAGGACTGAGGCTAACAACTCGCACTGGTCTCGCACTGGTGTGGGCCGTCCTGAAATTTCGGCCATATTTGTATGGTCGGAGTTTCACCGTTGCCAGTGATCATCATGCACTTTGCTGGCTGGCTAATATAAAAGATCCAGCTGGTCGGCTTGCGCGCTGGAGTCTTCGGCTCCAAGAGTTCGAATTCACGGTTGTGTACAAATCAGGGAAATGACATACCGACGCCGACTGTCTCTCTCGGTCTCCTGGCGAGACTGCAGTCCACGACGATGATGACGCGGGTTTTCTAGGCGTGCTATATACTGTCGACGTTTCACGCCACCAACGCGAGGACGCAAAACTGGTTCCTCTTTTCGATTACTCAGAGGGAAAAACAAGCAGCGTGCCGAGATTATTCGCGAGAGGGCTGCCTTCGTTTTGCTTACGCCACGACGTTCTCTATAAAAACTTTTCACCTAGTGGCAGCAGCTACTTGTCATTCCCGCATCTCTTCGCGACGAAGTCCTACATGCCTGTCACAACGAGCCGACCGCTGGTCACTTGGGACACACCCACAAATTGGCAAGAATTAGGCTAAAGTACTATTAGCAAATACTTGCGTCGATCGTGAAACGTTACACACAGACATGCCTGGATTGCCAGTGCCGCAAAGCCCTACACGGCAAGCCAGTTGGACTGCTGCATCCTGTTCAGATACGGCAAGCGCCCTTCGAACAAATTGGCATGGACCTTTTAGGTCCGTTTCCACTGTCTACTTCCGGAAATAGATGGATAATCGTCGTCACAGATTATCTTACTCGATACGCCGAAACCGGTGCTATCCAACGTGGAACAGCAGCCGAAGCAGCGCGATTTTTTCGTCGAAGCCGTCGTTCTAAGGCATGGCGCTCCCGCAGTGGTCGTAACAGACAGAGGATCTGCGTTCACGGCTGCGCTTCTGGTTACCATGTTGCGACTAAGTGGTACCACTCACCGAAAGACCACGGCTTATCATCCCCAAACCAATGGGCTGACAGAACGTTTGAATAAGACTCTGGCAGACATGATGAGTATGTACATCGACGTCGACCACAAGAACTGGGACAAGATTTTACCATATGTTACATTTGCGTATAACACGGCTCGCCAAGAGACAACACGCGTGACGCCTTTCAACCTCGTTTACGGACGCGAAGTGAAAACAATGTTGGACGCAATGCTGCCACACGAGTGCGGTGACAACGAGACTGGTGCCGAAGAGTTTACACAACGCGCAGAGGAAGCCAGGCAGCTTGCGCGTTTGCGAATCCAAGAGCAACAGGAATACGATGCCCGACACTACAATCTTCGGCACAGACCCGTCACATACAACGTCGGTGACCAGGTGTGGGTCTGGACTCCGATTCGTTGGCGGGAGCTGTCTGAGAAGCTCCTGCGCAGATACTTCGGCCCGTACACAGTTCTGCGCCGCATCAGCGATGTGAATTATGAAGTTGTCCCCGACAGCCATAACTGCTCCAAACGCCGGCGGCATCTGCCTGAGGTTGTGCACGTGCTTCGTATGAAGCCATACATTTCCTCATGACCTCAAATTTGCACCGTTTGCGCACAGCCTTCGGCGGTTGGTGCATCGGGATGATCCCCTTTTTCTTTCAAAGGGGTGGGGGGGGGGCAAATGCCACATCCAATACGGTCGCCGCGGGTATGTGCCAGGCGATGAGAACGACGCTGAAGTAGCGCGCGAGTGGAAAAACAGAGACGACACGACGTCGCGTTGGCTGCTCTGATAATGTGCTTTCATACGTCCTCTACGCCGGCTTTCCCGTCTCCTACTAGGCTGCGACATTATTAAGTGCACGCTTGGACAGGGCTGACGAAGCTAACACCAGCCTAGTGTTACGTATGGATGCTCTAGAAAAGGAGCTACAGGTAGAGAGGGCAGAGAAGCGCAAACTCCAAGAGCAGCTTAGGGAATTGTTGGACGAAAAAATTGCTGACACCGCCATGCGAAGTCACATTGGCGGACTCTCCAGCGCCAGCCACGTAGGTGGGGCCTGCACTGGCATGGACAGCGATAGGAAAGGCCAGCCAGGTTCAGACAGAAATAGCTACGCACACGTGGCAACTAGGAAGTCAGGAGACGACGGAGAGGAGGGGAACAAACTATCCCCAAGGAATGAGGTCACAGTCAATGATAAGAGGCAACATAATCTAGAAGTTAGGAGGGAGGAAGGGAATACCCTAGTGCTTATCGCTGGTGACTCAAATATGTGTAGGTGCAAAGGAACTATAAGGGAGCGTGTAAAGGGTGACAAGCGGGTAGCATTCGGGGCGTTACCAGGCAGGACAATGGAAGAAGTTCTGAGAGTGAAAATAAGCGAACTTTCTGAGAATCTTGCAGAGCGCAATTCGGTAGTGGTAGCGGCGGGCTAAATTATGTCCTGAAGGGTGAAGCCGCAAAAGTAGTGGAAAGATTAGCGGAGGGAGTTGACGATTTAAGGGCGATAGCACAGCAAGTCCAGATCGTGCTTTGCACAGTGCCGGAGGTGCAAGGGCGGAACGGAGATATTACCAAGGACGTTGTGGCTGTTAATCGGGAGATAAGAAAGCTAAGCCAGGAGAAAAGCTTTGAAGTGGCAGACGTAAACAGAAAAGTGCATAGAGCAGGCTTTGGCGGAGGCTTTACATGAGATGGCATCCACTTTAATGGAAGGCTAGGAGCCGAGATCGGCTGGCGCCTGGCAGGTCAGGCAGCAGCTTTTTTAGGGGGTCCACTGCGCCTCAGGGCGTAGGGGTAGGTAGAAACAGTGTAGAAAGTGCAAAAATAGAGGCTGACGCCAATAAAATGGCCACTAGGAGGTCCAGGAAGAAAACTACAAAAAAGAAATTTAACACCACGATCAGGTACATAAACATGCAAGGCGGTAGAAAGACAGCGAAGGGGTTAGAAATAGAACATCAGTTAAAGGACGAAGTAGGTGTATACGGGCTATGCGAAACACATCTCAGGGATCTAGAAGACCCACCGTTTATTGAGGGCTACGTCTGGGAAGGGAGCAACAGAACAACAACGGAGAGGAAGGGAGGAGAGGTAGGTATGCTGATACATCAAGGAACAAATTGGCAAAGAATAAAGTCAACTTGCAAGGAGCATGTCTGGGTATCAGGTACAATTGCCGGTAAAAAGACATGGCTAGGAGTAGTTTATTTAGGCACAGGGGAAATAAGCAGGCAAGAGAACAAGGATCTAGTGAAGTGTCTCAATGACAATATAAAGCTGTTTAGAGAAGGTGCCGATATTATTCTGCTGGGTGACATGAATGGTCACATCGAGGATCTGGGTGCATACACAGATTGTAACGGGAAGTTGATGCTAGACTAGTTATAGTAAATAGACAAACCAAGTGTCAGGGACAAATCACGTGGTAATCCCGTAACAGGCAAACAACGATTGACTACTGCTTAATGTCGCAGGGGATGTATAGCATGCTCGCATAAATGGACATAGACGAGGAGGGTAGTACAGCCTCGGAAGTGATCATAAGCGTATTAGTCTACAGCTGGGAGCCCTGCTCACATGACGAACAAATAGAGCAAATAGCGGCCGGCACAGAGGAAGCGATAGAGAAACATCACATGGAAAAGTGGGATTATAATCAGTTGGAACTACTCATTAGCACAAAAATAAAAGAAGCAAAAGGAGTAAACCGCTGGAGAGGAAAGAGGAAGCCATGAAGTTGGTGGAATAAGGAAATTAGGGAGGCCATCGAGCAAGACGGTTATCATCACGGGAACACAGAGACGCAAAGAGGGCGCAGTTATCTGAAGAGGAAATAGGCCGAAAATGGGAATCTTATCGACAAAAGAAACAACAAGTGCAGGTCCTCGTCCATGCTAAAATAAAACAGTCCTCTGATCGCTGGCTGGATGGAGTTCGCGATGCATCTAAAGGGGGGTCAAGAAAATTCTGGAACCATATAAGCTGGCTGTGTAAAGCGAATCACGAAAGCAGGAACAGATTCACGATGCCGAGGGAAATCGTTTAGAGGGAGATGACGCTGTGAAGCACATTGCGGGTCAGTTATAGCTGAGTCATTTAGGAAAGACAATGGGGTAATCGCCCCAAATGAGGGAGCCACAGAGAATAGCACAATGGAAAACAGCTTAGAACTGATAAATCTCAACTGGAAAAAGGCGGAAGCAAATGTTCCAAAATGCACATCCGCAGGGATAGACTAAATTCCAATGAAGTTAATTAATGAACTTGGCCCAAGAAGCTAGGAAACGCTGATAAAAGCAATGGAGGCAGTCATAACAAATAAGCAAATTCCGCACAGCTGGAAACAGAGTAAAATAAATTTGATTTATAAAGCGAAAGGCGATAAGACGAACATAAAATCATTATGACCAATTACGATAACATCAGTTATGTATAGCCTGGCGATGCAGGCGGTGAAATTAAAAATGCAGTCATTGGTAGAAAGTAACAGTATACTCTCCCAAGGCCTCTCCCATGCTTCTCCATCTACCCCGTTCACGTACTCATTGTAGCCAAGTTTTCCCTGCAAACTTCTTAATCTCATCCGCCCACCTAACTTTCTGCCGCCCTCTGCTACGCTTCCCTTCCCTTGGAATCCATTCCGTAACTCTTAATGACCATCGGTTATCTTCCCTCCTCATTACGTGCCCTGCCCATGCTCATTTCTTTTTCTTGATTTCAGCTAAGATATCATTAACTCGCGTTTGTTCCCTCACCCAATCTGCTCTTTTCTTATCCCTTAACGTTACACCTATCATTCGTCTTTCCATAGATCGTTGCGTCGTCCTCAATTTAAGTAGAACCCTTTTAGTAAGCCTCCAGGTTTCTGCCCCGTACGTGAGTACTGGTAAGACACAGCTGTTATAAACTTTTCTCTTGAGGGATAATGGCAGCCTGCTATTCATGATCTGAGAAAGCCTTCCAAACGCAACCCCAGCCCATTCTTATTCTTCTGATTATTTCAGTCTCATGATCCGGATCCGCAGTCACTACCTGTCCTAAGTAGATATATTCCCTTACCACTTCCAGTGGCTCACTACCTATTGTAAACTGCTGTTCTCTTCCGAGACTGTTAAACATTACTTTAGTTTTCCGCAGATTAATTTTTACACCCACCCTTCGGCTTTGCCTCTCCAGGTCAGTGAGCATGCATTGCAGTTGGTCCCCTGAGTTACTAAGCAAGGCAATATCATCAGCGAATCGCAAGTTACTAAGGTATTCTCCATTAACACTTATCCCCAATTCTTCCCAATCCAGGTCTCTGAATACCTCCTGTAAACACGCTGTGAATAGCATTGGAGAGATCGCATTTCCCTGCCTGACGCCTTTCTTTATTGGGATTTTGTTGCTTTCATTATGGAGGACTACAGTGGCTGTGGAGCCGCTATAGATATCTCTCAGTATTTTTACATACGGCTCGTCTACACCCTGATTCCGCAATGCCTCCATGACTGCTGAGGTTTCGACTGAATCAAACGCTTTCTCCTAGTCAATGAAACCTATATATAAAGGTTGGTTATATTCCGCACATTTTTCTATCACCTGATTGATAGTGTGATTATGGTCTATTGTTGAGTAGCCTTTACGGAATCCTGCCTGTTCCTTTGGTTGACGGAAGTCTAAGGTGTTCCTGATTCTATTTGCAATTACCTTAGTAAATACTTTGTAGGCAACGGACAGTAAACTGATCGGTCTATAATTTTTCAAGTCTTTGGCGTCCCCTTTCTTATGTATTAGGATTATGTTAACGTTTTTCCAAGATTCCGGTACGCTGGAAGTCATGAAGCATTGCATATACAGGGTGGCCAGTTTCTCTAGAACAATCTGCCCACCATCCTTCAACAAATCTGCTGTTAACTGATCCTCCCCAGCTGCCTTCCCCCTTTGCATAGCTCCCAAGGCTTTCTTTACTTCTTCCGGCGTTACCTGTGGGATTTCGAAATCCTCTAGACTATTCTCTCTTCCATTATCGTCGTGGGTTCCACTGGTACTGTATAAATCTCTATAGAACTCCTCAACCACTTGAACTATCTCATCCATATTAGTAATGATATTGCCGGGTTTGTCTCTTAACGCATACATCTGATTCTTGCCAATTCCTTGTTTCTTCTTCACTGCTTTTGGGCGTCCTCCGTTCCTGAGAGCATGTTCAATTTTATCCATATTATACTTCTTTATGTCAGCTGTCTTACGATTGGTGATTAACTTCGAAAGTTCTGCCAGTTCTATTCTAGCTGTAGGGCTAGAGGCTTTCATACATTGGCGTTTCTTGATCAGATCTTTCGTCTCCTGCGATAGCTTACTGGTATCCTGTCTAACGGAGTTACCACCGACTTCTATTGCACACTCCTTAATGATTCCCACAAGATTCTGGTTCATTGCTTCAACACTAAGGTCCTCTTCCTGAGTTAAAGCCAAATACCTGTTCTGTAGCTTGATCTGGAATTTCTCTATTTTTCGTCTTACCGCTAACTCATTGATCGACTTTTTATGTACCAGTTGCTTCCGTTCCCTCCTCAGGTCTAGGTTAATTCGAGTTCTTACCATCCTATGGTCACTACAGCGCAACTTGCTGAGCACGTCCACATCTTGTATGATGCCAGGGTTAGCGCAGAGTATGAAGTCTATTTCATTTCTAGTCTCGCTGTTCGGGCTCCTCCACGTCCACTTTCGACTATCTCGCTTGTGGAAGAAGGTATTCACTATCCGCATATTATTCTGTTCCGCAAACTCTACTAATAACTCTCCCCTGCTATTCCTAGTGCCTATGCCATATTCCCCCACTGCCTTGTCTCCAGCCTGCTTCTTGCCTACCTTGGCATTGAAGTAGCCCATCAGTATGGTGTATTTTGTTTTGACTTTACCCATCACCGATTGCACGTCTTCATAGAAGCTTTCGACTTCCTGGTCATCATGACTAGATGTAGGGGCGTAGACCTGTACAACCTTCATTTTGTACCTCTTATTAAGTTTTACAACAAGACATGCCACCCTCTCATTAATGCTATAGAATTCCTGTATGTTACCAGCTATATTCTTATTAATCAGGAATCCGACTCCTCGTTCTAGTCTCTCCGCTAAGCCCCGGTAGCACAGGACGTGCCCGCTTTTTAGCACTGTATATGCTTCTTTTGGCCTCCTAACTTCACTGAGCCCTATTATATTCCATTTTCTGCCCTCTAATTCCTCCAATAGCACTGCTAGACTCGCCTCACTAGATAACGTTCCAGCATTAAACGTTGCCAGGTTCATATTCCAATGGCGGCCTGTCCGGCCGCCATTGACCAGGACATGTTAGTGGTAAATATGAGGCCAAGATAGTTGGTTGTATTCCGAGACCCTGTGCAAGGATAAGTCATTGAAAGTATAATTGATCAATGAAGGAGAGGCACTTTTAGAAAATGATATCATCACAGTTTTAGTAAAACTTATTTTCATTTGCCAGGTGTTGCACCAGGTACAGAAGCTGACAAATGAGGAATTTAGTTCAAGGTGATCTTATGGTATGTTAATCACGCGATACAAAACACAGTCGTCTGCATAAAGGCGTATGTGTCAAGTGATGTTTCGAGGTAAGTCACTAATGTATAGTAGAAATAGTAAAGGACCAAGAGCCAAGCCTTGGGTTGCACCACATGACGTGTCAACAGAAGAAGAATTAGTTGAATTATAACATACGAATTGTGGCCGATGAGAAAGGAAACTGGCAATCCAGCTAACCAAGTGGGCATTTTTCAAGATCATGATAAGCTTTATTAAGAGATTCGAATGCAGTACAGTATCGAAAGCCTTGGAAAAATCTATAAGTATAGTGTCGACCTTGGTGCCAATATCAAGGGCGCAGAGGATGTCGTGTGAGAATTCAACTAGTTGTGTTAAAGTGCTGAAACCTTTTCTAAAACCGTGCTGGAAGTTAGAAAGCATGTTATTAGATTCCAGAAATTCCATTATATGTTTGTTAATTATGTGCTCCAGCATCTTGCATGAATATGATGTTAATGAAATAGGTCTATAATTAGATAAGAGCTGATTATTACCAGATTTGAATAATGGATGTACTTTGGCCAGCTTCCATGAGGATGGAACAATGCCGGTATTGAGGGATTCTTGAAATATGATGGTCAGATAGCGAGCAGACCACAATGAATAACGAACGAGAAAAGAATTGGGTATACCATCAGGACCGGTCAATTTTTTAATGTCTAGCTTTAGCATTAGGTTCAGTACACCATGCTCATTAATCGTGATATCAGTAATCGGGGTTGCCACTTTAGGAGGGTCAAAGGATAGAACTTCGTGGGCATCTGATGAAAACACAGATTTAAAGTAGGCATTAAAAGCATCAGCTATTATTGACGGATCATTAGCTGTTTCATCATCGACGATTATAGACGCCGATGTAGACTCTTTTGGCAAGGCAGAGCGCCAAAATTTGCGAGGATTAGTTTTTAACAGCTTTCCTAACTCGACACTGAAAAAAACGATCTTTTGCCGATTCCGTAATTACTCGCAGTTCTTCCTTTGCCCTACGAAACTTGATAGCACTATCAGGGTCTGACGAACGCTCCATGCGCCTGAGGCGTCCTACGCGGCCTGATACGTGAAGGTTATCACGAGTCATCCAGGGTACTTTGAGGTTCTTTTTCGTTGTTTTTAGCGGAACAAAACGTTGCATACAGTCACTGACAATAGTTTCAAATTTGCTGACTAGTTCGTTGATGTCACCCATGTGACTAATTGTGTGAGATGCATCAAAAGAAGAAGCAAGAAAGTCAGTGATAGCAATATCGTCAGCGCGAGCGAAATCAGGAAACGTGGTGAAAGTCGACAACGGCGTGAAAACAGGACAGTTAATAGTAACTGCTACAGCGTTGTGGTCCGAAATTCCATCAACAATATCACATTCAAAACCACACTGATAAATATTTGAACCGAGAAAGACCAAGTGAAGCAGCGAGTCACCTCTGGTTGCTTGGTTAACAATTTGCTTTAGATCGAAGAACAAGGAAATGTTCAACAATTCTTTACAGATGGATGTATCCCGACCAGAAAACGTAAATGATGGCCAATAGATACCTGGAGCGTTGAAATTGTCCATGAAAATAAGATTACACAGTTTGAATGTTTCTATGCTCAAATAATCATTAAGGATGTGCAGTACATCGACAGATGAACCTGGCGGTCGATAAAGAATGTCGATTACAATGGACTGTTCATTAAGAAAAATTTTACACCGGACAGATTCAGTTTCTACTGGCGCCTGCATAACGGAGAACTTAATGTCAGATCGAACGATAAGAGCGACCCCTCCGCCTTTGCTATCCTGTCGATCCGCTCGTATCGCCACGTAGCCTGGGGGAGTGAATTGTGAATCATGGACGCCATTGTGAAGCCACGTTTTCGTAATGCCCACAATATGTGGGGAGTGCGAACACCCAAGAGACAAGAAGTCAGGAAATTTGTTTATAATACTTCTAGTGTTAATATTCATAATCGAGAGCTTTCATGCCTGTGCTTAGGAGGTCAAACAGAAGACGTAGTAGAATGTCGGGCTGTGCGTTTGGGAGACTGCTTGTGGTCCTTCTCAAGGGCATCCTTATCAGCGTTCCAGACGTACCGGGATTTATCGATGAGAATGTAGTTGAAACGAAGCTTCACCTCAGAGCCATTGTTGCGATATACCTGAGACGCTTCCCAATGTTTTTTTCGGAGTGGAGGAATTTTAAAGGTGAAGTCATCGGTTGCATGCTAGTCAGTGTCTTTAAATTTTTGTACGTTCTTTATTATGGTTATTTTCTCGGAGTAGTTCAAAATTCTCAGAATAACAGGATGTGGACGGTCCTCGCGTACCCTACCAAGCCTATGACAGCGTTCGATTCTTGCACATTGGATCGACAATTTCCCTGAAATGACATTTGACACCTTGTTTATTAAGTGCTCCCCATCTTCATTTGGGCCTTCTGGGATGCCATATAATATTAATTTATTGCGACGAGATCTATTTTCCAGGTCGTCATTTTTCTTACTCAGCTGCGCCACAGCAACAGTCAAGGAATCAAGTTGAGCATGTAAGATGTCGTACTTTTCCGGCGGTGAAGACTCAAGCGCAGTCACACGAGAATCGAGACGTTCGAAACGCTCGTCGACAGTTTTCTGGAATGATTTTTTGTTGGATATCTCACGAGCTAATCGCTTCTGCCCATCTAACAGTTCAGATAGCATTTTGGCAACATAGTGTCATCAGCATCAACGGCCATAGTGTCGGCGTGTGACGTGGAAACAGCGACTGCGGCGGAACTCGTAAGGCTACTCGAAGCCATTTGAATTTTGGGGGAAGGGTGATGACGAGGATTTTTTTTTGGAGGGCCGGGGTTCATTTCCACGTCACCGCTCAACAGAAGGCGACTCAAGCAATACATAATTTGTAAAGAATAGGAAACAACATCATGTGGGCATGGGAACAGCAGAAGAAATCTATCGTCGGATCTTATACCATGAGCGCCTTTTCGGTAACGTACCTGCACGAAGAAAAATATTCGGGTGAGCATATTACCGGCACTGCTGTCACCTAGCCCACTGTAGAAGGGCGCTGGGGGCAACGTGACAGCAGCGCGGAGACCGCTGATGGCCGGCTGATCCAGCGAGGCGTAGGCAAAGGCGTGCAGGGGGTCGCCAGATACGCCGATGAACGGGCCAGGGCTATCACACAGAGTTCAGACGCGCATCGTCAGTGCACTGCACGTGCCGACCTGGTGGCCAAGAAATGTTGCAGCCAAAGGGAGCAGCATAGCACTCAACGGGAACAGCCAGGCAGCCGAGAAGCTGCACGAAGAAAAATGTGCGGGTGATGCCGGCACTGCTGTCACCGAGCCCACTCGAGAAAATATATAGAGAAAATAATGTTGAAATAACATGGGAAGAAATTAACAGTACGACAACTCTCGAGGTACACAAAGGATTAAGGCAAAGTTGCAGTCATGGGTAGCACCGCTGCTGTTCATGCTTTATATGATAAGTATGGAAAGAAGGCTACAAGGAAGCAATCTAGGGTATAATTTCTCGTACAAATTAGGCGGAAAGGTTATTGAGCAACGACTACAGAATTTAATGTATGCGGACGATATTGTACTGCTAGCAGATAGCCAGGAAGATTTGCAAACTCTGGTTGATTATTGTAGAGACGAAGGAGACAGTCTAGGTTTCAGTTCTGGCGCAGCTAAGTCCGGTGGGATGTTTTTTCACGATACAACTGATCAGAAGCTTACAATACAAGGCCATGAAATACCACGAGTGGCCGAATACAGATATCTCGGGGTATGGAAAAACAAAGGGCAGATGTACACGCAAAAGCACGAACAGTCTCTCATAGCGAAAGGGCGAAGAGATGCCGGGATAATGAAACATAGGGCATTGTGGGGGTACAACAGGTATGAAGTACTGAGAGGTATTTGGAAAGGAATAATGGTGCCGTGGCTTAATTTCGGGAATGTGGTCCTGTGCTTAAGGGCAGAAGTTCAGTCGAGACTAGAAGTGAATCAGAGAGCTGTTGGAAGATTAGCACTAGGTGCCCGCGGGAAAACCACAAACGAAGGAAGGAAAAAGTGGAGAAGGCAGGCAGGGAGGTTAACCAGTTTAGCCTAACCGGTTTGCTACCCTACACATGGGAGCGGGAGGGGGGGATAAAAGATGGGGAGAAGAGATAGAGAGCACATAACACGGCACACACATCGTTGGTTACAATCTGTCACTCTTGCACGGTACGTGACATCACTGTCACAGCCGCTTGTCCAAGCCCGTCTCCTTCATAAACCGAAGTAGTCCCTTCGTCGCCTTCAGCTGCGATATCTTCTGTCGGCGATATGTGAAAATGGCTGCAACTGACAATGGTCTATTGTCAAGGTACGCTAGAACAGACGCCATGGACTGTCTCTGAACATTATATTCAGGACAGTCACACAGAATGGGTTCCAGCGTCTCCTCGCAAAGACAGGCATTGCAGAGAGCGTTGTCGGCCATTCCAATGCGAAACGAGTAAGATTTCGTGAAGGCCACCCCTAGCCATAAGCGATAAAGCAGGGTGGCCTCACTTCGGCGCAGTCCAGATGGGCTGGGCATCGTTCGACGCACGGGAAGCTCAGAGTAAAATCCTATACGAAAGACGCCTGAGGAAATTGGCCGATAACAGGTGGATCGCTAAGGCATTTAAATACCTATACAGAAAGAGCATTGACTCACAATGGCGGAAAAGAACTAGGAAGCTAACCAGTAAGTATGCCAGACACGAGGACGGAGAAAGACAGAGCATTAAACGACAGCTTAAAAACGCGGAATGTAAAAATTGAATAAATTGAATGGAAAAGAAGCATATTGTTGAACTATATCGATACTGGAAACAGGTAGATCAGGAAGGAAGCGTTTTATGATAAGTCAAGAGGCAGTGCCCTACTCTTTGAATCCAGGTCAGGATGTCTTTGAACACGCAGCTACTAAAAATTTAAATTTAAGAAGACGAAGAATAAACGCGTACTCTGTGTGGCAAATCTGTAGAAACAATAGAACACCTCAAACTAAAATGTGATGGTATCCATCCCGATGTCGATGCGGGCACATTCACGCTTCCTGAGGCCCTTGGGTTTAGAGATAACAGTAGTAATGTAAATAATTATGCGGTGGAAATTAGCAAAAAGGGAGTGGAAGATTGGTGGCTCAAAAACAGAGAGGTGACATAAGGTTAAAAGTGTAGGAAGACGTATTCAAAGAAAATGGCGAATTTTAATAACTTAGAAAACAGTTAAACAAAAATAAAAAGCTGTGCATGGTGGCAACTGCCATCACCCCGCTTCAAAGGGGACGCTCCCATATACCTTCCATCCATCCATCCATCCACAAGATGGAAGATTGGTGGAAGAAAAGTAGGGAAACGACAAAAAGCGGAGACCTACAAAAACAAAGTTCACAATAGGGGGTCAGACAATTTGGTTATGGGAATTCATCGTGTTCTTCCCCCTTTTTTTCTTTTTTAACCTAGATAGGACATTAGGCAGTATAACAGCAAAAGCTTGGTGGCGCAACCCACCACCCCGTTCCAAAGGGGACGCTCATAACATATATCCACGTAAAACCCCTCAATTTTCCAAAAGTAGAGCCATTCTTAGATCTTTCTACCACCCCGCTCTCCCCGGCGTTTCCTCCTCCACGCCTCCTGTCGCCCCAGCCTCCTCTGCTCCCCCATTGGCCAATCTTTGGCCATTGGCCAAAGCACGCGCCGCGCTTTTGTATATTTGTTTTTTGTTTCCGGCCTGCTCTGACCGCCACTGCTGGCCCAGTGCGACCAAAGTATGCGCAGACGCATTGATCGCGGGTGGTCACGGGATCGAATCGCGCCAGCATCAGCCGCATTTCGATGGGGGCGATGTGCAAAAACGCCGGTTTCCCATGCACGTTGGGGGGCACGTTAAAGAACCCCAGCTGGTCAAAATTATTGCTGACTCCCCCATTACGGCGTGCCTTATAACCAGATCGTGGTTTTGGCACGTAAAACCCACGAATAATTTTTTCCCCTATCTTCTGTGCCTTGCGCGTTCCAGTTAAAGCAACACTGCCTCCCTGCGAAAACTTACACGCAAAAGAATACAGACGCACGTAGTATATAGATACAAAATTAGTACTTCAACAAAACTGTTAGTGGTACTAATCAGGCGGGGGGACAATTATTTTTGGAACCTCTGTCCAGTTGTCCCATCAAGGTCGGACTTGCTATCAAATTCCAACCAGTTGCACTGTAATAAATAAATTTAAAACAATTTTCACGTGCTTGTACGTTGTTGAAATTATCAATACTGTCTACTTGTGAAAACGTTGCTCATGGCGGCCACAACCCGCGCATGAGCTACCACATCTGTAAAATTCCTGGAGCGGAAGCGACCCTGTTGCTAGGCGTTCCTGGCCGCAGACAGTTGGAATCTCTCACACGCCGGCCGAACAAAAGTATCCTGCAGGTACATAAATGTACCTACGAAACCACGTACACATAATTGCACGCAGTCAAAACCTGAAACTGAGGTCATTACGCGCGTGTTTGAGCACACCGTGTGCATGCGTCGTGTTTCAGCAACACGAACTGTCAACGTGCGCCTTAGGTAATGGTCCTTTTCTCTAGTTTTTTGCCCAATTCCAACGTGACATTATTAAGGCCAGTTAGCGACTGACGAAGCAAAATCTCGCCTCGAAAACTGCTCCGCAGGGCTCGAACGAACATTTCAGCGGCTTTCCTGCAGTAGCACGTTAGCCGTCGTCTGCCACTGGCAGACGACGGCTAAACACAGACGACAGCCACACTAAAGTCTGGAATGGTTCGCACAAAGGCTTCCCTTTGAAATGCGATGTGTGGCCGAAAAAAAAAACCAGAAAGAAGAAATACTGTGGTCGTTAAACAGGTCAGTTGGACGGCCTTGTGATATAACGAGTCAAAATGTTGTTGCATGAGAATTATCTGTTCCGGCAGAGGCAGGTCGTTCAACTCGTGCTTGTTTAAGGTAATTACCAAAAACGAGTTCGGCTGCCAGTATGTCCTCATTGATTGAATTGCCAGAGCGAATCATTCTCAACTGCGTGCGGACTGGCATCAGAAAGAAACCGGCTGCGCTCGCTCGGCGTCTAGGTGTGAGAAGGGAAGCATATTTGCATGATTCATTTAGGAACGTGTCACTCGCTCGGCGGTGAAGATGATCACGCGTCCCCAAGAGCTCCGCTTTTATCGCGGCCAGTGGAAGGAAGCGCGGCGCTTCCTAATTCCATTAGCGAAAACACTTTAATTCTGCTGGCGGGAGAGCACGCACGGGGCTCAAGTTATTTACCGCTGCCTTATACATGCGCGGCCGAGAAAGCCCTCGTCTTGGCGTCCCGCGCTGTTCTGCATACTCGGCGTTCATCCGGTAGCCGCGTTGCTCCAAGATTTCGGGGAGAGCTTTGCACAGCGACACTTTTCGAGCGCCGCAGCGAGAAGCGTGCGTGCGTGCGGCGAGCGAGCGCCCATTGGACTCGGCGAGACCTTCCGGCCACGTGACGGCGATTTGTCGAATGGCGGTGCACCCTCTCCTCCCACAAGTTTTCTCTGGCGGAAGCAAAAAAAGGTGCAGCATTCCTCGTTTGTTCATTCGCTCCCGTTTTTCTTCTGGCGCCGTCCGGCCTTTTAATTGCGCAAACACGAGCGGCGCGCCGAGTCATCCCCGGGCGTAAACGGCACGAGCAGAGCAATCTGAATAACTCTCGCGGGCAGCAAAGCGCCGTCCAAGTCCTCCTCGGGCGAAATAAAGTGTCCGCTCGGACGCACCACCAGGCGGAACGCGCTGACGGCCAGAACGTAAAGAAAGCCAGGGGGTCGGCTAATCCTGTCTCCCCGGGAGTTTGAATCCCAAGTAAAGGGTTCTTACTCTCGTGGAAGGGAGAGTACGAAACCTAAAACGTGTCATTTGCATAATAGGACATTAATTCCGAGGGGCGTCAGGAGGGGAGCGCTTGGCGCATCTGTCCCACAGTGACTGTGCACAACTGCCCCTTCCACGGCGGTGTGCTGGAAACGCGCGCAAACTGCGTTGCATCACCGTTGTTGTTGTCTGTTGTATGCGGCGAGCAGGCAGAGACTAAAGCTGTCACGCAGTTTCAAGTTGTTGCTCTGCCGTGCAGATGTCAATAGAACTATTTGGTAAATTTCACTCGCCTAGACTTTAGTGACAATAAAAGCGCGCTACAAAAAGTCGCACGAATCTATATCTTTCCTAATGCTAGCGCTGCACGCATAAGTGTAGGCTACGAGGAAAAGGTGCTTCTTTTCGCGTACACATAAGCTGAACAGCATCGTTCTACCATCAATGTCTTAAGTCGAACGCTCGGCGGTTATTTCGTGCACTGAAAGGAATTAACAGGCTGAACTGTGCAAGCACACTGCGCAAAGGGAAAGATAAAAAGAAAACAGAAATCATTTTTTTTTTCTTTTATAACGAGCCTTACAGGCGGGATTCAAGTATGTTTGTCCTTCCAGCCACCGTCAGATTCGTCGTATACGCCAAGTAGTGCACTAGTCCCTCCTGCAAATTCGTCGGCTTGCCGGAATAGTGACTGACGAACAGCGAGCCCGAGGCGATATCGTTAAGTCTGCTCCTGCTTCCGCCGAAAGTGTCGCCCTCACATCTCAATGAAGTTGCTGATGCTGTAAACTTCCTTCCTGTCTTCTTTCTTTTTCCATCTCAAAGCGATGAACGCAGACGCCACCCTAATAAGTCCGGTAAGTCAGCGCTAAAACAAACGCCTCGCCTCACGCTGTTGCTATCGGACGGGTTGAATTCAGTTTAAAGCTTGCCACAGAGACGAATGTGCCCACCGGCCGAGTGGGCCTCTGAAAGGAGCTTGCTTTGTTGATTGTTCTCGCTTTAGTGCTTATACCACTCTGGCTGTTCTCGTTTGCTGCCGTTTCAATTAAGCGCTACAGCCAGCGGCTGTTTGTCTTGCCGCGCAATGAAACGCGCGTTAACACGTCATATTCATTCCACGTATGAAGTCAGCCTGCCGTGATGAGTCGAGCGCGAACTAATCGAATCCCGCCCCGCAGTGAGAGGCTGCCCGCGCGCGTAAGGGGCTTTACGCGCGCGATGCTGCATGCGCAGCGCGGCGGCCGCGTCGGAAGACAGCGGTGCAACTCGCGACGGTTGCCCCCCCCCCCGACCTCCCCGCTTCTCAAAAAGCAAGCAGCCGCTTTCGACGAAAGTAAACGAAGAACGCGCGAAAAGTGCAACAGCGCCGCTTCGCTTGCGGCGCACGTGGGCAGATCCCTCGCCATTGTGGGCTTGTGCGGACAGATTTAATTACAGATTCGGTGGCTGCAGCGCGCCTCGTTCTTCGATAGCGTGACGCGCGGCTCGTGAACGATGCGCTGCGCTCCGCTGTACGGATGGTGGCGTCGCATTTTTCTCGCTTCACAACTGGATCCGCGGTCGGCGACAAAACTCCCACTGGACGCCTCGGTGTGCAATTGTGTCCCTTCATCAGGTGAGGCCTCCGCAAGAGCAGCCCGTCGAGCGAGGCGGCCGCTGCGAAGCGTGCAGGGGGTCTGCGGCCATACTTCGCCTCTCGCAGAGACGGCAAAATCAAATCACGTTGAACCCAAGGAAAGGAGGCCGACAAACGGCCGACCAGTCGCGAGCAGACTAGCCAAGAAATAACCGGGCGTCCAAGTAGCTTTCAGAAACGGTGCATGTTTCGATGGCGCTCAGTGAAGGGGCACCTAGCCGCACTGTAGATGCGATTGAACGCGAATAGAAAGGAGCACGTGTTTGACTCGCTGTGTGCGCACCGTTATGCGCGCGAGCTGCGCCCAGCATGACGGAGCGAGTTTTGTTGCCCGTTAAGCTAATGAGCGGCGGAAAAGGGGCGAGGAGTTGGAAACCAAGTACCACCTTTTTCTCTTGGCGTTTGGATGCTCTGAGCGCACGCCGCTGACCAACTCAGTGGCACGTGCGAGCTTTGATGCGAGGCTGTTGTCCAACGAGCGCTGATTTCGATGCGAGAGTTGTGCGCGGTTGTTCCAGATAGACAGAGAGAGAGAAAGAACCCTTTGATGAAAGGCAGAGATTTCCCCGGCGTATAGACATCGCTGACATGCTACTCTGCGTGGGGAAAGGAATCGGGGAGAGAAAGAGAGAAGGAGAGAGGTGCAACTAAAAAGCGGGGAACGGCGCAATAGCTCCCTTCTTTGCGTAACTGTGCGCTGATTATCCCGTAAGGGGTAGGCAGAACATTCGGCCCAGCTTTTCACCGATATCGATGCTATACAGCGCGCGAGTTCTCTTTATTTTGTTATAGCTTAAATGCGCGTCGCGGCGGAATGCAACCGCCTTTTTTCCCAATGAAAATAAATTGCTTCGATGTTTGCTGTATTCAAAACAAACAAGTTTCGTTGTCGCGTCATGTTCTGCAAACTCTACTAATAACTCTCCCCTGCTATTCCTAGAGCCTATGCCATATTCCTCCACTGACTTGTCTCCAGCCTGCTTCTTGCCTACCCTAGCATTGAAGTCGCCCATCATTATAGTGCATTTTGTTTTCACTTTACCCATCGCGGATTCCACGTCTTTATAGAAGCTTTCGACTTCCTGGTCATCATGACTGGATGTAGGGGCGTAGACCTGTACTACCTTCAATTTGTACCTCTTATTAAGTTTCACAACAAGACCTGTCACCCTCTCTTTAATGCTATAGAATTCCTCTATGTTAACAGCTATATTCTTATTAATGAGGAATCTGACTCCTTGTTCTCGTCTATCCGCTAAGCCCCGATAGCATAGGACGTGCCCGCTTTTCAGCACTGTATATGCCTCTTTCGTCCTCCTAACTTCACTGAGTCCTATTATATCCCATTTACAGCCCTCTAATTCCTCCAATAGCACTGCTAGACTCGCCTCACTAGATAACGTTCTAGCGTTAAACGTTGCCAGATTCGAATTCCGAATGGCGAGACTAGAAATGAAATAGGCTTTATACTCTGCGCTAACCCTGGCATCATACAAGATGTGGACGTGCTCGGCAAGGTGCGCTGCAGGGACCATAGAATGGTAAGAACTCGAATTAGCCTAGACTTGAGGAGGGAATGCAAGTAACGGCTTCATAAGAAGCCGATCAATGAGTTACAGGTAAGAGGGAAAATAGAGGAATGCCGGATCAAGCTAGAGAACAGGTATTCGGCCTTAACTCAGGAAGAGGACCTTAGTGTTGAAGATATGAACGACACTCTTATGGGCATTATTAAGGAATGTGCAATAGAAGTCGGTGGTAACTCCGTTAGACAGGACGCCAGTAAGCTATCGCAGGAGACGAAAGATCTGATCAGTAAACGCCAATATATGAAAGCCTCTAACCCAACAGCTAGAATAGAACTGGCAGCACTTTCGAAGTTAATCAACAAGCGTAAGACAGCTGATATAAGGAAGTATAATATGGATAGAATTGAACATGCTCTCAGGAACGGAGGAAGCGTAAAAGCAGTGGAGAAGAAACTAGGAATAAGCAAGAATCAGATGTATGCCTTAAGAGACAAAGCCGGCAATATTATTACTGATATGGATGAGATCGTTCAAGTGGCTGACGAGTTCTATAAAGATTTATGCAGTACCAGTGGCACCCACCACGATAATGGTAGAGAGAATAGCCTAGAGGAGTTTAAGTCCCACAAGTAACGCCGAAGGAAGTAAAGAAAGCCTAGGGAGCTATGCAAAGGGGGAAGGCAGCTGGGGAAGATCAGGTAACAGCAAATTTGTTGGAGCATGGTGGGCAGGTTGCTCTAGAAAAAAACTGGCCACCCTGTACACACTATGCCTCATGACTTCGAGCGTACCGGAATCTTGGAAGAACTCTAACATAATCCTAATCCATAAGAAAGGGGACGCCAAAGACTTGAAAAATGAGACCAATCAGCTTACTGTCCGTTGTCTGCAAAGTATTTACTAAGGTAAATATTTTGTAGCCAAATACTAAGGCAAATAAAATTAGGAACACCTTAGACTTCCGTCAACCAAAGGACTAGGCAGGATTCCGTAAAGGCTACTCAGTAATAGACCATATTCACACTATCAATCAGGTCATAGAGAAATGTGCGGAATGTAACCAATCCTTATATATAGATTTCATTGATTACGAGAAAGCGTTTGATTCAGTAGAAACCTCAGCAGTCATGGAGGCATTACGGAATCAGGGTGTAGACTTGCCGTATGTAAAAATACTGAATGATATCTATAGCAGCCCCACAGCCACCGTAGTCCTCCATAAAGAAAGCAACAAAATCCCAATAAAGAAAGGTGTCAGGCAGGGAGATACGATCTCTCCAATGATATTCTCAGCGTGTTTAGAGGAGGCATTCAGAGACCTGGATTGGGAAGAATTGGGGATAAGAGTTAATAGAGAATACCTTAGTAACTTGCGATTCGCTGTTGATATTGCCTTGCGTAGTAACTCAGGGGACCAACTGCAATGCATGCTCACTGACCTGGAGAGGCAAAGCAGGAAGCTGGGTCTAAAAATCAATCTGCAGAAAACTAAAGTAACGTTTTACAGTCTCGGAAGAGAACAGCAGTTTACGATAGGTAGCGAGGCACTGGAAGTGGTAAGGGAATACATCTACTTAGGACAGGTAGTGACTGCGGATCCGGATCATGAGACGGAAATAATGCGAAGAATAAGAATGGGCTGGGGTGTGTTTGGCAGGCATCCTCAGATCATGAACAGCAGGTTGCCAATATCCCTCAAAAGAAAAGTTTATAACAGCTGTGTCTTACCAGTAGTCACGTACGGGGCAGAAACCGGGAGGCTTACGAATAGGGTTGTACTGAAATTGAGGACGAGGCAACCCGCTATGGAAAGAAGAATGATGGGTGTAACGTTAAGGGATAAGAAAAGAGCAGGTTGGGTAAGGGAACAAACGGGAGTTATTGACATCTTAGTTGAAATCAAGAAAAAAAAATGGGGCATGGGCAGGACATGTAATGAGGAGGGAAGATAACCGATGGTCATTAAGGGTTACGGATTGGATTCCGAGGAAAGGGAAGCTTAGCAGGGGGCAGCAGAAAGTTAGGTAGGCGGATGAGATTAAGAAGTTTGCAGAGACAACATGGCCACAATTAGTACATGACCGGGGTAGTTGGAGAAGGATGGGAGAGGCCTTTGCCCTGCAGTGGGCGTAACCAGGCTGATGATATATACACACACACACAACATATATATATATATATATATATATATATATATATATATATATATATATATATATATAGTCATATCATAAGAAGCCAACAAACACTGACACCAAGGACAACATAGGGGAAATTACTTGTGCTTAATAAATGAAATAAAGAAACGATATGTTAATGGGAATTAAAGTGGATGAAAAAACAAGTTGCCGCAGGTGGGAACCGAACCCACAACCTTCGCATTTCGCGTGCGATGCTCTACCAATTAAGCTACCGCGGCGCTGTTTCCCCATCCACTTTCTTGGGCATTTATGTGTCCTAGTAGAACCCTGGGTGTGTTAGCCAGCGCCACCACTCACAGACCTTGGCGGCGGACGGGGAACGTCTCTTTTGCCGCAGGCGTCACGAGAACGTGATCTTTTTGGGTGAAGGCAACTGGTGAATAAACCCACATATGCTACCTGAAGGCATCAATGCAGCCGGATTCGAGACCCTCGTTATGTAATGAAGGAGAAGAAAGGGGGTTAACCGAGGGGCCCGATTTTTATTAGTCATATCATAAGAAGCCAACAAACACTGACACCAAGGACAACATAGGGGAAATTACTTGTGCTTAATAAATGAAATAAAGAAACGATATGTTAATGGAAATTAAAGCGAAATGCGAAGGTTGTGGGTTCGGTTCCCACCTGCGGCAACTTGTTTTTTCATCCACTTTTAGTTCCGTGGTGAGGACGGGGATCACTGACCTCCACCAGAATCTCCGATTCCTCACACAACAGCAACAGGTACGGCTTCTGCAGCATCTGCAAGTCCATTATCCTTTCGAATGCCGGCTACTCCCAAAACAACAATCCGAAAGTACCTAGTACTTCTAGGATTTCAGCAAGGTTATCTACCAGTTCTAAAATGTAACCCGCTGTTAGAACCTGGTTCACATCAAAGAAAAAGCCAAGCACTCAGCCACACGGGATCGATGTCTCCAGACAGCTGGTTTCTGGCTAGCCGACCGTTGTTGCCACTTGTAGCTTCAGATGTCACCGTTAATCACGACTTGTTGCGCAACTAGGTTATTTCGAATCCGGCTGGATATGGTGGCGTGGAGGAGGTTTCGGGTTGAAGAAATAAGAAGCTCAGAAGTTGGGAAATCAAAATTCAACAGGTTTACTGGCACTTGTACAAAACTCATTTACATCGTTGATTAGGTGAGACAAAAGAAGATCAAGTGTTTAGCAATGATCGTTTCGATGAGCCTCGTTTCTATAGCCCAGAGCAGCTTCTTTTTTCTCGGTACCCTCATTATAACACTCCAGTTCAAGCCCTCCTTCCTGGCGGCAGCCAATCACACACAGGTCTCAATGCACGAGCCAATGAAGAAGCACAAACATTGACGGAATACCGGACAGGTGATCCCCACCAAGTTCTATCGGGCGCGAATTGTGGGAATAGGAGATATCTTTTACTCCCAACTGGTTCTCACTATAGGGCAGGCATCAGTTCGTTGCGGCTTTCTTCCAGGTCCATGAGCCCTTCGCGTCGTCGCTTCCTCGCCCGGAGTGGCATCGCTTTCTTCCGCTTGTAGCGCTTCTTCTCTGACGAGGGGAGCTCGTTACGGGAAAATTAACAGCGCCCAGCATCGCGTGGGAACTGTGCTCGGACTATCTTCCCAACGTGGCTCTCGCATTCTACTCTTGCATGTAACAAACAGCATGTTGTCGACTGCAGACATAACATATCCCTCCTCGTTAAACTTTGAAAAAAGTGCGCTAGAGTTTTCGAAACCCAAGCAGCGAACATGGCGTCTATATTGACTTGCGCGAAGCAGTTTCTTCCGCAGCGATTATATCAGTTACTTTTGCTCACGCAATGAGCATCTTATCTCCAATTCAGCTGCAGCCTTCAAATAGTTCGAATAGTTGCTCAACACATGGCTATATGCTTCACCAAAACCACGGTGCCCAGGGCGGAACTTCATACGAAACTGTGCTCGTGCACTGTACATCTTTAACGTATGTGTGCTACAAAGGCCAGGCTCGCCAAGGAGTCCTTTAACTTCCAAAAATGCAGCGAAAAGTTAGTAAAAGACAGCGCCTCTTGCTGATGGAGTACTCCCATTTCGCTACCTAAAAATGCGCGTGCTGACACCACGTGACTCAGCATTATACAGTTACGTCATTACGTGACTTTGTGGGCACACGGGAAATATCAGCCGCAGAGCGTACTTGCACTTTTCGCAACGATCCCGTGGGCGCTGCCATATTCGATCACGTGGGGATCTATGACGTCGTGTGGCTTAGGAAACCTCTGTTTCGGGAGACATCGTAGATGGTGACAGGGTGGAAGACAGGGAGCTTTATCCACAGCTTCAGAGAACATGCAAAAGTGGTTTCGGAGCTAATTGAGTAAGCAATTGTCCAAATGGTGTGAGCAGCTTATATGGTGCTTGTTCTAAAAGCGGCGTTAATTGTGCATTTGCTAAGTTTCCTCTCATCAACTGAATCAGGATCAGTGTGTTTTGCTCTTCGTTCTTTATTTGGCGAACATTTTGCAGCAGCGGCTTGTCACGTTTCTGACTGAGTAAGTTTCATGAGTGCAGTCACTAACTGATTATTTTCCGCCTAATCGCTTGCGGGTTTGCTTAGTTCTGATATATTTGGTCTTGCTGTGCACAAGGCTTAAAACGTATCTCTTTTGTACATCGTAATACCTGGTACCAAAGTATTATCGCTACTGACTCGCTTACTGTTGTGAGCCGTCACGCAACCTTCAGCATCGACAATTCGTGCGCTGTCGGTGTAGCGAGTCAAACATTTTTCATATATAGTGTGCATATATTCAAGCATGCGCCCACTCACTTATTCTTGACACTTTGGTGATAGAGTGGCCGTAAGCTTACGAACTAAATGTGCGTAGATACTGTGCACAAAACTTACTATGGGAGCAAGGGGCGCATCTGCACTTGTCATTATTTGACGAGCGGTACTCACTCTTGGCAATAACATGGCAATCAGCACTCGAATACGACGAGAGAAATTATTGAGGCGTGGAAAATTCCCTTTAACTAAGTATGGTTTGCGAGACAAATGCTTGTAAGTATTGAACTTTTTAAAAGATGAGGGAAATATGCACTCACCGAGAGGACAGCGTCCGCACGAGACCACACCAGGCACCTTACTGAGACATGGAGCGCTTTGTGGCCGGAACAAAGCCCCCCTTCTCTGCCGGCCAAGCGCAGAAAATGTGCGTTCCGATCGCTCAAGGCTGCGCGGACATAGTATAGCTCTAGAGTCTAGGAAAAGCTTGAACAGGTGCGAGCGCGGCACGCTTAGCGTGGGAAGCTAGCCCGAGTAACGATCTCAAGGACTGCTGCTCACGAGGGCGAAATACCTTCGTATAACTATAGCAACCCTAATAAGACTACTTTCGGAAAGAGAACGGCCCAGAGGGCTGTACTACAAGTTCTATGACTGGTAATTTTCTCTCTCTCTCTCTCTCTCTCTCTCTCTCTATATATATATATATATATATATATATATACATGGCAATCAGCACTCGAATACGACGAGAGAAATTATTGAGACGTGGAAAATTCCCTTTAACTAAGTATGGTTTGCGAGACAAATGCTTGTAAGTATTGAACTTTTTAAAAGATGAGGGAAATATGCACTCACCGAGAGGACAGCGTCCGCACGAGACCACACCAGGCACCTTACTGAGACATGGAGCGCTTTGTGGCCGGAACAAAGCCCCCCTTCTCTGCCGGCCAAGCGCAGAAAATGTGCGTTCCGATCGCTCAAGGCTGCGCGGACATAGTATAGCTCTAGAGTCTAGGAAAAGCTTGAACAGGTGCGAGCGCGGCACGCTTAGCGTGGGAAGCTAGCCCGAGTAACGATCTCAAGGACTGCTGCTCACGAGGGCGAAATACCTTCGTATAACTATAGCAACCCTAATAAGACTACTTTCGGAAAGAGAACGGCCCAGAGGGCTGTACTACAAGTTCTATGACTGGTAATTTTCTCTCTCTCTCTCTCTCTCTCTCTCTATATATATATATATATATATATATATATATATATATATATATATATACATGGCAATCAGCACTCGAATACGACGAGAGAAATTATTGAGACGTGGAAAATTCCCTTGAACTTAGTATGGTTTGCGAGACAAATGCTTGTTATCGGTTGTTAACGAAACTTTCTCTCAAGTCTCTAAATATTTTAAGGCAGTTTGTCGTGTGCGTATCATGGCCACGCACGCTCATATCTCCTTCCGTTTCTCTACCTCGGGTGCGCTTTAAAACCATGGCGCTGCAATTATGCTTCAGAAACTTTCCTTTCTCTTGCTCCTCCCTTAAACTCGTTCTCTTAACTACTACACGCAGAGACAAAGCAACAGCGCTCGCATTCGATCTCATAGATGAGATGAATATATATATATATATATATATATATATATATATATATATATATATAAAGAGAGAGAGAGAAAATTATCAGTCCTAGCACTCGTAGTACAGCCCTCTGGGCCGTTCTCTTTCCGAAAGTAATCTTATTAGGGTTATTATAATTACACGAACGTATTTCGCCCTCGTGAGCAGCAGTCCTTGAGATAGTTACTCGGGCTAGCTTCCCACGCTAAGCGCGCCGCGCTCGCCTATCACGTGATCAAGTTTTCCTAGTCTCTAAAGCCGCTCGAGTTCGCTCTTATCCACGGGCGGCCATTTTTCCCAGAAAGTATGCCTTCCAACCACATGGAAGCAAAAATCGACTATCGCGGACAACATCAGTCCCTTTCCACGTAAGTATGAGGCTAGGGACAGGAGCTATGGCGCTTCAAAGTAACCTCGGGCCTGACGGACCAACCGACTGAGCTATCTTTCCGGGCAACACCCAAGGGTCAAGAGTTACAATCACCTGTTCTCTTCTTTTTTTCCCTTCTTTTTTTCTTTTCTCTTCCCCAGTTTTTAATGTCTTTTCTTTTAGTTTATCACTGTACGGGGACCCTTTTGAAAAAAAAGAACAATCTCCTCTATTATGTATGGCCACACATGTGCAGGTTATAAATACCAGGTTCTCTAGTTGAGTGCCATCCGTGCGGTATAACCGAGCTCATATTGGCCCATCTTGACTGATCAAATAAGGGACCCCTGTAGGTTAAATGAGGCGTACAACTCCTGCGGGGGCGGTAGAGTATCCGCCTCGCGTGCAAGAGGACCGTGGTTCGAATTCCGGTGCCGCACAATTCTCTGCCGAAAAAAAACCGTGTGCTGAGAAAATTCCACAAACAGGCCTGGAGTACGGCATGATCCCGGTGACCAGAACCGGCAACGCACTCTCACCAGAGCAGGATTGACCACCCTGGTGCAGTACTTGGCCACAACCCCCTATATGAACACAACAATCAAACCCCGGCCCTCAGTCCCCAGCAGCTGCGAAGCAACTGACCACGGCGGCGGTCAGACCTGTGACGCTGCTGCAGAGGGTGCTAAGAATCCCTGGCTCCGGACAGGCCACCATTGGAATCTGAACCTGGCAACGTTTAACGTTAGAACGTTATCTAGTGAGGCGAATCTAGCAGTGTAATTGGAGGAATTTGAGGGTAGTAAAAGGGTATAATAGGGCTCAGTGAGGTTAGGAGGACAAAAGAAGCATATACAGTGCTAAAAAGCGGGCACGTGCTCTGCTACCGGGGCTTAGCGGAGAGACGAGAACCAGGAGTCGGATTCCTGATTCATAAGGATATAGCTGGTAAAATACAGGAATTCTATAGCGTTAACGAGAGGGTGGCAGTTCTTGCTGTGAAAATTAATAAGAGGTACAAATTGAAGGTAGCACAAGTCTACGCCCCTACATCCAGTCATGATGACGAGGAAGTCGAAAGCTTTTATGAAAACGTGGAATCGGCGATGGGTAAAGTCAAAGCAAAATACACTATACTGATGGGCGACTTCAATGCCAAGGTAGGCAAGAGGCACGCTGGAGACAAGTCAGTGGGGGAGTATGGCATAGGCTCTAGGAATAGCAGGGGAGAGTTATTAGTAGAGTTTGCAGAACAGAATAATATGCGGATAATGAATACCTTTTTCCGCAAGCGGGTTAGCCGAAAGTGGACGTGGAGGAGCCCGAATGTTGAGACTAGAAATGAAATCGACCTCATACTCTGCGCTAAACCTGGCATCATATAAGATGTAGACGTGCTCGGCAAGATGCGGTGCAGTGACCATAAGATGGTAAGAACTCGAATTAGCCTAGACTTGAGGAGGGAATGGAAGAAACTGGTACATAAGAAGCCAATCAATGAGTTAGCGGTAAGAGGGAAAGTAGAGGGATTCCGGATCAAGCTACAGAACAGGTATTCGGCTTTAACTCAGGAAGAGGACCTTAGTGTTGAAGCAATGAACGACAATCTTATGGGCATCATTGAGGAGTGCGCAATAGAAGTCGTTGGTAACTCCGTTAGACTGAAGACCAGTAAGCTATCGCAGGAGACGAAAGATCTGATCAAGAAACGCCAGTGTATGAAAGCCTCTAACCCTACAACTAGAATAGAACTGGCAGAACTATCGAAGTTAATCAGCAAGCGTAAGACAGCTGACATAAGGAACTGTAATATGGATAGAATTGAACATGCTATCAGTAACGGAGGAAGCCTAAAAGCAGTGAAGAAGAAACTAGGAATTAGCAAGAATCAGATGTATGCGTTAGAGACAAAGCCGGCAATATCATTACTAATATGGATGAGATAGTTCAAGTGGCTGAGGAGTTCTATAGAGATTTATACAGTACCTGTGGCACCCACGACGATAATGGAAGAGAAAATAGTCTAGAGGAATTCGAAATCCCACAGGTAACGCCGGAAGAAGTAAAGAAAGCCTTGTTAGATATGGAAAGGGGGAAGGCAGCTGGGGAGGATCAGGTAACAGCAGATTTTTTGAAGGATGGTGGGCAGATTGTTCTAGAGAAACTGGCCACCCTGATACGCAATGCCTCATGACCTCGAGCGTACCGGAACCTTGGAAGAACGCTAACATAATCCTATTCCATAAGGAAGGGGACGCCAAAGACTTGAAAAATTATAGACCGATCAGCTTACTGTCAGTTGCCTACAAACTATTTACTAAGGTAATCGCAAATAGAATCAGGAACACTTTAGACTTCTGTCAAGCAAAGGACCAGGCAGGATTCCGTAAAGGGTACTCAACAATAGACCATATTCACACTATCAATCAGGTGATAGAGAAATGTGCGGAATATAACCATCCCCCATATGTAGCTTTCATTTTCTATGAGAAAGCGTTTGATTCTGTCGAAACCTCAGCAGTCATGGAGGCATTACGGAATCAGGGTGTAGACGAGCCGTATGCAAAAATACTGAAAGATATCTATAGCGGCTCCACAGCCACCGTAGTCCTCCATAAAGAAAGCAACAAAATCCCAATAAAGAAAGGTGTCAGGCAGGGAGATACGATCTCTCCAATGCTATTCACAGCGTGTTTACATGAGGTATTCAGAGACCTGGATTGGGAAGAATTGGGGATAAAAGTTAATGAAGAATACCTTAATAACTTGCGATTCGCTGATGATATTGTCTTGCTTAGTAACTCAGGGGACGAATTGCAATGAATGCTCACTGACCTGGAGAGGCAAAGCAGAAGAGTGGGTCTAAAGATTAATCTGCAGAAAACTAAAGTAATGTTTAGCAGTCTCGGAAGAGAACAGCAATTTACAATAGGTAGCGAGGCACTGGAAGTGGTAAGGAATACATCTACTTAGGGCAGGTAGTGACGGCAGATCCGGATCATGAGACGGAAATAATCAGAAGAATAAGAATGGGCTGGGGTGCGTTTGGCAGGCATTCTCAGATCATGAACAGCAGGCTGCCATTATCCCTCAAGAGAAAAGTGTATAATAGCTGTGTCTTACCAGTACTCACCTACGGGGCAGAAACCTGGAGGCTTACGAAAAGGGTTCTACTCAAATTGAGGACGACGCAACGAGCTGTGGAAAGAAGAATGATGGGTGTAACGTTAAAGGATAAGAAAAAAGCAGATTGGGTGAGGGAACAAACGCGAGTTAATGATATCTTAGTTGAAATCAAGAAAAAGAAATGGGCATGGGCAGGACATGTAATGAGGAGGGAAGATAACAGATGGTCATTAAGGGTTACGGACTGGATTCCAAGGGAAGGGAAGCGTAGCAGGGAGCGGCAGAAAGTTAGGTGGGCGGATGAGATTAAGAAGTTTGCAGGGACGACATGGCCACAATTAGTACATGACCGGGGTTGTTGGAGAAGTATGGGAGAGGCCTTTGCCCTGCAGTGGGCGTAACCGGGCTGAATATGATGATGATGATGATGACTCACTCTTGCCGACGTAGCGGGGCTGAAGTCCTTTCTTTGAAGCTTGGCATACAACGCTGGCAGAGGAGCAAATTTCGATACCTGGAGGAAATCCGGACATATCGAAGTGCCGGTAAACACGTACGGACAGTTGCGGCAGCGCTCATGAACTTGCCCACACAGATTCATTCCATTCCTTAATATGCCAGTCACTACTTGGCAGTCAACTATGGCACACGTCTTCTAAGCACGCGATTCAATCCAGCGGGAATGGATCACAGTGCGTTAGTAAAAAATCAGTTGTATTTTCGACAGCTGATCACGAAGAAGCTAGATAGAAGCATTATCGGTTTTATATTCGTGAGCGGTTGCAGAGGCCACGCGTGGCGCGCCGCCGAAAGCGCCATCTCGTTTCTCTAAAACAAAATGCTCCGCATCAAGAGTGAATACCACTTTGCGAACAGCGCTTGTTTCTTTTTTTTTATTTGTCTGGCGACTCTATTTTACAGTGTAAACTGTTATGTGCTAATTCTGATAGCCGTTTCGGATGGCCATGGTTTCCGCCGCCGCCGGTGCCCCTCCCATAAAAAATATTCCGAGTTCCCACGAGGATCGAAGTCGTGCCCGCTGCGCTGGCGTGGCTCTACCACTGAGCCACGCCACCGCTTGGTAGCCTGCAGCTGAAAAATGCCCTGCGGACGCGTTCTAGCGCACGAGATGACACTCAATGCGACCGGACCGTAGAGTCAACGTATGCACAATTTTCATTGCATTTGCACATTATTACACCAGGTGGCGCTCCATATAGCAGTTCATAGGGGGATAGTGCTATGGGGGTAGGGGGATAGTGCATAGTGCTATGAGGATACAATAGGTACGAGGTCCTCCGAGGTATGTGGAAAGGTGTAATGGTTCCAGCACTTAGTTTTGGAAGTGCGGTTGTTTGCTATAAATCAGGGGTACAATCAGGACTCGACGGGAACCAACGGTCTGTGGGTCGCCTCGCGTTGGGCGCTCACGGGAATGTTACAAATGAAGCTGTGCAGGGTGATATGGGCTGGACTAGTTTTGAAGTGAGGGAAGCTCGCAGTAAAATTGAGTATGTAGAACGGCTGAGGAATATGGAAGAAAGTGAACCGGCTGGGAGAGTGTTCAGGTATCTGTACAGGAAAAACATTTATTCACAGTGGAGGAAAAGAACTAGGAAGCTTACAAGCAAGTAGCGGCTGGTAGGGTGGACAACACAGCAACAAAGAAGGTCAAGTGGAAAGTCAGAGAGGCTGAATTAATCTCATGGGTGGCGGCAATGGAAAAGAAACCTGCCATGAGTAACTACTTAAGAGGAAAAAACGAAATCAGGAAAGAAACCGTTTATGATAACTCTAAGGGAAACTCATTACTTTTCGAAGCGAGATCGGGATGCCTTAGAACACACACCTATAAAGCGAAATATAAGAAGGAAGAAGAAGCATGTGCTTGCTGCGGTAAAGCTAGGGAAACTACGGAGCATGTTTTATTAGAATGTGAAGACGTCTACTCAGCTGTCGATTTAGGCACCACTGGCCTCCTTGAAGCCCTTGGGTTCAGAGGGAGCAGTAGTAAAGCAAACATGTCCGCAATAGACATTAGTATGAGGCGACTGGAGGATTGGTGGAAGAAAAGTAGGGAAACGACAAAAGACGGAGACGTACAAAAGCACAGTTCGCAATAGGGGATCAGAAAATTTGGGCGTGGTAGTTCAGAGGGTTCTTTTTTTTTTCATTGTTTAACCTAGGTAGGATATTAGGCAGTATAGTAGTAAGAGCTTGGTGGCGCAACCCACCGCCCCGTTCCAAAGGGGACGCTCATAATATCCATCTATCCATCCATAGATAGCGTTACAATGTGCATAGAGAATGTTTCAAAAGGAAAAAAGAAGATTAAGGAGATGAATACGAAAATGCACGAATAAAAAACATGCCTACCAGACCTGAACAATCAAGCAGGCCAGGTGACTGTCACTCCACCGTTTTAAATAGGACGCCAATAAAACAGCACCACCACCATCATGATCATCTTCATTAGCAGCATATCGAGCCACTTGTCACAACTTGACGTTCGCGCCAGGTCGCTTCGATACGTGCAAATCTTGCTTTGCATTTGCGTGGTACTACAACAAGCGTCCCCACACGTAGCAGTTGCATGTTGCATCTAGCTCGACTTGGTGAACTGAAACAGGCTAGGTGACACGACCACGTGGCAAAGAGGATGCATATAACTGATCTTCATCATCAACAACAACAGCATCGTATCGTACCAGGGCTTAAGGGTTGTGACAATTGCGCTGCGTAGTCTTCATACCTGTATTTACTCTTTCGTACATGTTATGACGCCTTCTCGCAAGGTACGAGCCTTCTAGTGCGTGGTGCTGAAAATGGAGCTTTTATGGAGGTGCTCCTCCAGATTACGCTGCGACTGTGCTTCGCAGGCCTGTGACTTTTAAGTGCGAAGCATTTCTTGGCGAACATTTGACACTTTGACAGTATCTATCTAGCCGCCTACGTCTTAGTACTCTCATGGTTGTTTCGCTAACCTGGTAAGTACCAATATTGGCATAGTATGACAAGAGTGTATGACGAACATATATGAGAGTTCATGGCCTCAATATCACGACACGTGTGTCATCTAGGTCATGAAGCAGCCGGCTACGCCATGGTATGTACCAAAATTGGCATAGTGTGACAGGATCGTATGACGAACATAAATGATAATAGATGACATGAATGTCATTACATGTGTGTCATGTAAGTCCTGAAACAGCCGCCTACGTCTTGGTATGTACAAAAATTGGCATATTTCGACAAGAGTGTATGACGAACTTAAATGATAGGTCATGACATGAATGTCATAACATGCGTGCCATGTAGGTCATGGAACAGCCGCCTACGTCTTGGTGCTCTCGTGGTCGTGTCGCTAACTTCGTAGGCTCTCCGCACACTGCTTCGCATAACATCGATTCCCACAAGGCTTGGGATCGGCTGGCTTTTTTCATTTCCGTTGTTTAGCCTTTCTTCAAAACTAATTTTGCTCTGCGCTTTCTTGACTTTAAGAGAGGCCCAGCCCATGTCACCCTGCACTGCTCCATTTATGGTTGTATCGCGGGCCCCCAGGGCCAACCAGCCTACCGATTTTGGTGAGCTTCGAACCCCGAAAGGAAAGCATTTGCGGACGTCAGCACTTTCACCATTACTCGTTTCCAAATTCCTCACACCACCTCATACGAGTATCTATTGTAGCCCCAAAGTGTTTTATGTTTTATGCAGCTGCTTATATACCGCCGCGACGCCGCGAGTTGGAGCCCCGTTTCTCCTCTGTCGTGACGTCACGGTGTCACGTGGTCAGCCTTGAAGGCGACGCCGCGAGCGACGGCGCGAGTTGGAGCCCCGTTTCTCCTCTGTCGTGACGTCACGGTGTCACGTGGTATTGAAGGCGACACCGCCGCGCCTGAGGAGCTGGGTTGAGCTCTAGTAATATGCTTCGCATAAAAGAAGAGGACAAAGAAGTGACACCGCCACCATGGGTGGACAACCACGGTAATAATCACAGACTTTTTATGCGAAGCATACTAGCCGCACAACCACGCTCTTCCTTGCTGCGCCGCGCGCGGCCGCGTAGCTACCATATGACGTCTGAACAGCTGCAAAAGCGGAGGCTCAACTCGTGCGCTCGCTTGCGGCCGCGTAGCTACATAGCCGTGTCTCAGCTCGTGCGCTCGCCTGCGGTCGCACAGATGGTACTGCGGCCTAACTCCCGCTCCTCCCGCTAGGGCACTGACGTCACAACAGCTGCAAGCCGGGCTCCACTCTTGCAAGATGGGCTGGGTGGGAATCGAACCAGGGTCTCCGGAGTGTGAGACGGAGACGCTACCACTGAGCCACGAGTACGATATTTCAAAGCGGTACAAAAGCGCCTCTAGTGAATGCGGTGTTGCCTTAGAAATGAGCTGTTCGGCTCAAGCGTGCGTCGCTTGCTCAGGCGCACATTTCGTTGCCGCGCCGAACGCTGCGTTGCTCGACGCTGTTACGTTTCGCCTACGACGCGCGGTATAGCCGGCGCGGATGCAACGGACGCCGGGGCTTCGTTCAAAGCGGCGGACATTTTGGCCCGTTCAGCGCCGCCGATACGCCTCCCCGCCAAGCGCGTCCAGGCGTGTTTCAGTGCCACGTGTCTTCGTGTGTGCGTGTGTGTGTGTGTGCCACGCTTGTCAAAGCGCGGCAGCCGGGGAGAGGAGCTCCCCAAGTGTGAAGCGAGGAGGTCTGTCCGGCGCCCGGCCGGCGGTTGAGTCACTACACTCGTCTCAACATGTATCTCAGCTCGTCCGTACCCGCCGTCACGTGGTCTCGTCACGAGGTCTTCCTTCTTGCCCTCAACTGCGAAAGTATAAGAGCAGCTGCCCCCGGACGCCAGGAGAGAGGCTCCGATTTCTTCTGTCGAGTTACGTGCTCTCCCGTCTCTCACTTCGGTCGACCTGACCGCCCGCTCTTTTGCGATGTTAGAATAAACCAGTTGTTCTGTTACCAGTCGACTCATGCTTTGCCGGGACCTTCGGATGCTTCCAGTGCCCCAGGCCGCCAGGCCAACGCTACCCTTGGGGCTTGCGACCCGTTTGCAATAACGGGCGTCAGCGCTGAGTTTGTAACAACTCGTGCCAGCGGTGAGAATCCAACAACTGGCTGGTAGCGGTGAGATCGCGACAACGGAGGCCAGCAGCGAAGAGATGCGGTTGACTGTATGCTGAGCAGCACAACGACCATCCGGGAGCAGTGCAACGAGCCCTGTGTGATGACTGGTTGCCTGCAGCGGAACGACTGCGCTGAATTCTTGGCTGCGAGGTTTGGTGAGTGCGGGACTTTCTTCTTCTGAGTTTTGCCAGGCTTTTGTTAGTGTCAGAAACAGAGCTGGTAATTGTGGTTGTCGTTGCTGCCGGGTTAGTTTGCGGCAAGACAATAGTAGGCAGTAGAGGAAGCAGCATTCAGAGCAGCCATGGATTTGAAGTCGTTGCGCAAACCGAAATTGCTGGAGCTTGCAAGAGAGTTGGGTCTGGATGTCTCAGACAAACTCAGAAAACCAGAACTGCTAAGGGCTATTCTTGAGTTAGAAGCTGAGGATGACGAGCTGTCGGAATGCCTTGAGACCATTGAGGAGAGGGAGACGGCAAAAAGACAGGAGCGCGAACTTAAAGAACAGAAAGAGAGACAGGAGCGTGAACTTAAAGAACAGAAAGAGAAAGATGAGCGTGAACGAAAAGAACAGAAAGAAAAAGAAGAGCGCGAACACGCTTTGGAAATGAAGCGTCTCGAGGTTGAGATGGAACGCGCTCGTAATGGAAGTCAGGCACACGGTGCAGGAGAACGAGTATCGTTCAAAATGACTGACCTGATGCGGCCGTTTAAAGGGACACTAAAGGTTACTATTGAGTCAACGTGGACTGTTGAAATACCGTCACAGAAACCTCGAAACGCTTGTTTCGTGCCAAGGAGAGACTTATTTTAAGAGAAAATGCGTTCTGAAGCGTCCGCGTACCGCTAGCGCAGTTCAAATCGCCCGCCCTCCGATCGAGGAGTACTGACATCATGGTCTCATAGTGACGTTGCGCCAACGGTGAGTAGAACGGCGTCCGCAGACGGCGCTACGGCTTTTCTGCGCAAAACGCAAACGCGCGGCCAGAAACAGAGCCAAGACAGAGCCGACAGCAGAGCGAAAGCGGGAGTATGGTGGCTAGCGGAAGGAGAAACGAATTACGTCCCACATTACGTCCCACGGCACACGGAGAGTCCGTTTTCGTTAAACTATAGGCTGCGGCGAGGTCGCAGCGTGGTCGGCGTGATCTGTGACAAGTGACGAGCCTTTTCGCACTCGCAACAGGGCATAAAAAAGTGCGAATCGACGCAAAACTCGGCCTAGAAACGTTCTTTGCCACAGCCAAGGCTCAATACGACCCAAGCTGGCGCGACCCAGATGTCGTTTCCCGCACCGCCACCAGGCGCCGCTACTATACCTCAAACTCCAGCGCAAGACGCCCATAAGCTGGTACTTCATTCTATGGCGCAAACTTCGACGCTCGTCGCAATGGACCCTGACACCGACAGATTGGCTCGCGATGGTGGGCTCAACTTCAGCGATTTGAGCACCGACGAGCGCGACCTGCTGCTGAGGGCTCGCACTGCCGGCGTCGTTGCGTACTACGACGGCGGCCTCGACACCGGCTCTCCGGAGCGGGAAAGCAACGAGGGCTTCCCACGACATCACATGGACGTGGCATTCTCGCTGCTTGTTCCAAATGAAAGTGTCGCGAGCCAGCAGAACCCTCACAGCACGACGCGATAACGAAAGTACTGAAACTCCAAAGCGTGCGCGGCGCAGAGTCGAGCGCGCAGAGTCGAGTGAAAACGAAACCTTTCGAACACCCATATTACTGAAGGGTAACGTCAAAATGTTATTTTTTCTTAGAGTCGAATAGACGTAGACAAGTAGCATTTTTTTCCGTCTTATAATCGAATGAAATGATATTTTAAATACGAGTAGTTGAGTATTAGTAACACAAATTATGAGGAGTCCTTTCGTCATCGGGCTAGTACCGGAATGTCGCTGGGGGGTCTCAAATCGTGTCATGCATTTACCTCACTTTCTCGGTTACTAAAGCTCTGTTCGCGATTAAATTGACGCCTTAGACGTTCTAGAACATTGCTCTACCACTTTAACTTGAGTTTCTGGTAACCTTTAGTGTCCCTTTAAGCTTGGAGAGGACATTGGTTTGTTCCTGGTTAACTTTGAGCGAACGTGCGAGAAGCAGGGGTTCTCTCGGGAAACGTGGCCACAGCGCTTGCTCACTTTGTTACCCGGCGAGGCGGCCGACGTAGTCGCTCGCTTGGAGAGAGAGGAGGCAGAGGATTTCGACAAAGTGAAATCGAGTCTGCTAAAAAAGTACAGGCTGTCAGCGGAGGCGTTCCGTCGGAATTTTCGGGAAAATGAGAAAGGCAAAAGTGAGTCATATACAGAGTTTGCGTACAGGCTTATGTCAAACATGCAGGAGTAGCTCAAAGAAGAGAAAGCGTTTGGTGACCACGAGAAAGTTCTGCAGTGTTTTGGGCTGGAACAGTTTTATAGTCGGCTACCTGAGAACGTGCGGTACTGGGTCTTGGATAGGCCAGACGTTAGTACGGTGGCTAGAGCCGCTGAGCTAGCCGAGGAGTTTGTGACGCGTCGGGCTCGTGGAGCTAAGGACGGTCAAAAGGGTGAATTTGGCTCCAAGTTTGAGAGGCCGAAGTTCACGCCCATGAGAGCAAAGGGGGACACACGTAGTGCGGATGCGAGTGAAAGCAGTCCGACCGAACGTAAGGAGACGGCGGCAGCCGAAGCCGAACGCAGAAAGCGGTTCGAGACGAGGCAAGCGCGCGTTTGTTATACGTGCCAGAAGCCGGGTCACTTTTCGGCGCAGTGTCCAGAAACAAAAACAAAAGTCGTGTTTTTGTCATTGTGCAGCACTGACGAGAACATGAAGCTTCTCGAGCCTTACATGCGAGACCTCCTCGTGAACGGGAAAGAGTGCCGAGTGCTTCGCGATTCCGCAGCTACAATGGATGTAGTTCACCCCTCTTACGTAGAACCCGATATGTTCACGGGCGAGTGCGCATGGATCAAGCAAGCCGTGGAAGCTCATAGCGTGTGTCTGCCCGTAGCAAAAGTGCTGATTGAAGGACCTTTCGGAGCGCTTGAGACGGAGGCGGCAGTGTCATCTATGCTGCCCCCCCAGTACCCGTACCTATTTTCGAACAGGTCCGATCACCTCCTGCGCGAGAAGGGGCTTTTGTTTGGTGAGGCTAGCGTTCAGGCCTTAACCAGATCGAAGGTTCGGGAGCTCGCTGCAAAGGCGGTAGTTGCGGGGCCGACGTTGTCAAACAATGAGAAAGGGTCAGAAGTGCAGCAAGCTGATATTCAGAGCACGCCCGAACTGAATAAAATTGCGCCTGTAGCGTTAAAGGCAGCAGATACTGGAGAGGAAATGCCCGACACGGGAAAGTTAGAAGAGCTATCTGCAGATTTGCTCATCGCGCCTACGTCAGATGGACTTAACAGGTTGCTAAAAGTCAGCCGGTCGGCTTTGATAGCCGAGCAAAAGAAGGATGGCAGCCTAGAAAACATACGCTGCATTGTCAAGGAAGGTATCGCCAAGAAAAATGCTCGCTTTGTGGAAAGAGGTGGGGTCCTGTACCGAAAGTATCTAGACCGCAGGGGAGTGGAGTTCGATCAGCTGATCGTGCCTCAATGCTATCGTCAGGATCTGTTGCGCTTGTCGCATGGGGGTTCGTGGTCCGGACACCTAGGAGTGAAGAAAACTAAGGACCGTCTCTTGCAGGAGTACTATTGGCCAGGGTGTTTTCGGGACGCAGACCACTTTGTGAAGACATGTGACACCTGTCAGCGGGTAGGCAAACCAGGGGACAAATCGAGGGCGCCGTTGAAGTTGGTGCCTATCATTGCGGAGCCTTTTAGACGGCTCGTTATTGATACAGTGGGACCTCTGCCGGTAACAACCACGGGGTACAGACACATTTTGACTGTGATCTGCCCAGCGACAAAGTTCCCTGAAGCAGTGCCGCTTAAAGAACTCAGCTCAGTTGAGATAGTCAATGCACTACTGTCCATATTTGCGCGAGTTGGTTTTCCTGCGGAAATCCAATCAGATCAGGGCACAGTGTTTACTAGCGCTTTGACGACAGCCTTTCTCGAAAGGTGCGGGGTAAAGCTGTTAGACAGCTCAGTGTACCACCCACAGTCGAATTCCGTTGAGAAGCTCCACTCCGTCGTGAAGCGCGTGTGGAGAGCATTGTGGTTTGAACAACAAACTGACTGGGAGCTGTGTCTGCCTGGGGTGACGTTGGCATTAAAGACCGCTCCGCATGCGGCTACGGGGTTTACGCCAGCTGAGCTAGTGTACGGTCGCTCGCTGCGTTCTCCGCTTCGCATGCTTCGAGACGGATCACTGCCCTCTCCAATGGCTGCAGACTATCTCTTCCACAAATGGCCGCCTCCTGCGCTGGAGCCTCGCTTTGCAACAATATTCCTTTGAGGTGCGTTACAAAAAGGGGAGTCTCAACGGTAACGCCGATGGCTTAAGTCGAAGCCCCTAACGTGGGAATCAGCCTCAAAATTGTTTGTTACTGATGTTTTTCTTCCTGAGGCAGGATTTTTAACATATTGCTTTTGTGTAGTGTTTCAAAGTGATGATGTGCTTTCTCGTGCAATTTTCCAATTTGTGGACGTGTTCTGAGTGCTGCTAAACTACTGTAAGGAACTAGGCAGTAGTATAAAAGGGGAAAGAGCCTGGCAGGGCTTAGTGAGGGTTGTGCCGTGCTTGCTGACTGAGCGGTTGACTTTCGGTGTAGTTCTAACGCTTGCCGGGAACGAGAACAAAAATGTCAACTCTCCCGAAGTCACTTTGCAGTGTCCTGTGTGAACCTGAACGAGAGAACGAGGCCTTCTATGTGCGCTGCGCTCAAGAAACGCCGAAGGACGACCGACTTCGGTTATGAGCATCATCAAGCGACATCCCTCCGGACAGCGGATGCAGTCCCCTGACCATCGGGATCTCCTTCCCCCGGCGGGGCGGTCTGTTACGTTTCGCCTACGACGCGCGGTATAGCCGGCGCGGATGCAACGGACGCCGGGGCTTCGTTCAAAGCGGCGGACATTTTGGCCCGTTCAGCGCCGCCGATACGCCTCCCCGCCAAGCGCGTCCAGGCGTGTTTCAGTGCCACGTGTCTTCGTGTGTGCGTGTGTGTGTGTGTGCCACGCTTGTCAAAGCGCGGCAGCCGGGGAGAGGAGCTCCCCAAGTGTGAAGCGAGGAGGTCTGTCCGGCGCCCGGCCGGCGGTTGAGTCACTACACTCGTCTCAACATGTATCTCAGCTCGTCCGTACCCGCCGTCACGTGGTCTCGTCACGAGGTCTTCCTTCTTGCCCTCAACTGCGAAAGTATAAGAGCAGCTGCCCCCGGACGCCAGGAGAGAGGCTCCGATTTCTTCTGTCGAGTTACGTGCTCTCCCGTCTCTCACTTCGGTCGACCTGACCGCCCGCTCTTTTGCGATGTTAGAATAAACCAGTTGTTCTGTTACCAGTCGACTCATGCTTTGCCGGGACCTTCGGATGCTTCCAGTGCCCCAGGCCGCCAGGCCAACGCTACCCTTGGGGCTTGCGACCCGTTTGCAATAACGGGCGTCAGCGCTGAGTTTGTAACAACTCGTGCCAGCGGTGAGAATCCAACAACGCTCACCGCGTCCAATGCGGGGCGCGTAGTCGCTGCGCCGTAGCCCATTGTCTTACACCCCTTGGCGGGTCGACGGGAACGCTATCGCGTTGCACTCTTGAAGGCGAAGCATAGTAACGCATGAGTTGTTTCTTCGTCTAGCCGAACCAAATATAGCCAAGCAAGAGCAGTTCACCAGGCTAAACAGTGGTTCAACAACTAAAATAAAGGCTAGTATGCTTCGCATCCTGGGCTTAACCTTAGCTAAGCCACAGCCATTTTTATCGTTGTGCACCTCACCTGTTGCTCCCGGGGAGTCGCATACATTAAAGACTTTGTACTCACTGGCTCCAAGTAATTTGTGGAGGTTACGATTAATACGGGTACCTGAGCACAAAGGTATATTTATGAATTTAGCGGCAGCTTTGCCAAGTCTTCTATTAGAGGCCCTGTGTTTACCCTTCTTCCAACGACAGGTTTCTTTGTGCATGTCTGGTTTAGAAGATACATCCTTTTGACATCCAAATAAAAGCTAACACCATCCTCAGAGCTGTACCGCTTACAATTCCCTTGGAGCAGAAAATTTTGCGATACCAGACAGACGGAAGTGACATTAACGAGACTGCGATGTCGAGACCAGCCCCTAAACTTATACATGTACCGATTTGTTGCGGCGGTTTCCCCTTTGTGTGATTTCCGCAACGCATTAGACACAATTGAACATTACTTACTGGAATTTCCCCTTTGCGCGATTTCTGCAACGCATTGGAAATGATTGAACATTGCTTACTGGACGGCCGGCGTTTCTCCTTCCTGAGAAAAAGGACATTATAAGTTACAATGCAACAGGTCGGCCTGCCATTGAACACTTCAGCACTGCTATCTTTCGGAGGGTCTATCTACATGCACTCACACAGGAATGCATGCATCGCCGTCGAAAAAATCATTATTGAATGAAACCGATATCATTGTTGACCTTACTATTCATTTCATTCCTCCCTTATTGCCTCATTTATAGTTATATATACTTTTTTATATTGAATGACTGTCTACAGAATCATCTTGGGCTTTGCTTGCTTTAATTTATTATTCAAAATTATAGATTTCTAAATTTATTAATTTAACATGTATATAATATCTGCCCGACTCTTGGCCAATCCCTGTGAGTGGATATGTGCCAAAAACATTAAGTTGATCATCATCATCATCATCGATGATTACTGCTATATATACACAAGTTCATTAAAGCGTCCGGAAGGTTACGCTGTTACGGTACCGACCGTGCGACACTTTATTTTATTTTTATTTCTCCCTAAGTTTATGTGCATGCCTTCTCAAAATTTATTTTATCAATTAGTTGCCTAATGCTTCGATTTGAATTATTGCCTTTACCCTTTTAGTGTTTTGTTGGGCGTACTTTTCAATCAACACAGTGTGGCCAATCGGCCCCGTCGGTACGAGCCATATTTTGAGGCAACAAAAACAACAACCAGAACAATACTGGGGGTATTGATTTAGTAGTTATCTCCTGTAGAAAAGAAATAATTTTTGCCAGGGACTTTAACTCCCATCATACTTCATGGGCTTTTAAGACCGATTCAAGTGGCAACATTTGGGTGAATGGGCAGTTAACAATAATTTATCATGCGATAACGCCAGAACACCCACATTTGTTTGTAGTCAATTACATTCTGGGAAACACCTTACTTTTGCTAGCTCTAATTTTTGTACCTCCGCATGGTCTCTTACAAAGTCGGGCACAAGCAGTGACCATCTTCCTATATTGTTTTCAGCTTGTATACCCGTCGACTCAATTTACTAGGCATTCAAACACTTAGGTGAATTGCAGCCCATTCAAAAAGGCCTTACGCACGGCCTCATTCATTCAGCGATGGGATAAAGAAGAAAGGCCATTAATTTATTTTCTGTTTTAAACGATTCTGTAAAGTGGTCTCAGTTCACTGTGCACTCCACTACAAGTGGGTTTTATAACCCTTGGTGGAAGACAGAGTGCTCACGTGATTACAGCATCAGAAGAGCAGCTTTGCAAGAACTACTTCATAACCAGTTTTCTAGCAATTGGAGAGACTATAAGTTCGCGGCAGCTGTATTTAAAAGAGTTGCAAATGTGGGCGAAAGCTTTCATTGTAAGCAATTCAACATTTTTAAAGGCCGCGAACAGAAAAACACTTTCTTTGATTTCTGAGAAATAAATATGTCATTCCGGCGCAAATAATCATCGACTCTATGGTTCCAAGGCTCTGAGGATTGGCCAAATTACTGGTAGGTATTGTCAAAGGTCTAGAAAGTCACTTTAAGTCAATTTTTCTCTATCAAGCTACGCCGCCCACTCTTGGTGAATACATTGAAGAACTTATAGCTCCAAAGCTCACAAATGTATTAAGCCAGATGCACAATTCAGCGCCAGGTCCGATAGCCTTACGGTGTCAATAATAAACACTTTATTTGAGATAACGCTTTACGCATTGCCTACCATGGTAAACCATTCTATTAGAAATTCGTGCATTCCTCCGGAATGGAGACTTCCAAAAGTAAACCCCTTGTTTAAAAAAGCCAGCAGGTGTGGGAATTGATGTTATGCGAAGCAGTATGCGGGGAGCCTACCATGTTGAGGAACCGACCATGAAAGCACCAAGACGTAGGCGGCTATTTCATCACCTACACGACGCGCATGTCATGACATTCATGTCGTGACTGATCATTTATGTTCTTCATACTCTCTTGTCATATTACGCCAATTTTGGTACATCCCAAGTTAACGAAACGCCACGAGAGCACCAACACGTACGCGCCTAGACAGATGCTGTCAAAGTGGCAAATGTTCGCCAAGAAATGCTACGCATTTAAAAGCAAGGCAGCGGCAGCAGCCGTAACTCTGAGGCCCCTTGTCGTGTCTGCGCAGGTAAACCGGGATAGAAGAAAGTGCGACTGGTGCGTCTGTCAGTACTTGCGGCGCTATCTGCCACATGCCCCAGAGAGCCAGGATCAGCTGGTCTGGCGTGTCACCGACCCTGCGCAGTGAGGACGTTGTCCTACCATAGAGAAAGGGATCCCTTTCTCTATGGTCCCTACTCTGGCGCTGCCTTCGCCACAATATAAAAACCGACTTCCTCGACGCGTCGACCATTTGGGCACCATCAGCAGCGGCAGCAACACGGACTGTCTGTAACCCTGAGGCACCTTGCCGTGCCGGCGCACTGTTGTCTAGCATATGTTCGTCCCTGTGCTGCTGCTCTGCTGCTCATTGTAGTTGCTGAGAATGAGCCTGAATCAGAATGATTGCTGTTTTGACGGTGGTAGGCCAGCTGTGGTTGATGATAGCGCACTATGTCAAGAGTGTACAGGCGCAGCCACTCTTAAGGGCCGTTTATAGTCCGACGTAACGCTCGCGCGCGCGCACGCTACGTCACGTCGGCGAAAACGACCCCTCTGTAGTCGGGCGCACCGGCGCAGCCAACGTAACCGGCGGCTTCCGACGCGCCCCGACGGGCCCGGCGCCGAAATGGCTCCTGAGCCATTCGCGCGTCGGAGTCGGCGGAACTCTCGCACCACAATGCATTGCGCACGAAGAAAAAGGCGCCAACACAACTCCGCAGACTGCTTTTGCGCACGGCGCGCGACTTGGCGAACGTTCTGCGCATGCTCCGAAGATAGCAGCCGACGGCGCGCGCGTTGAAGTATAGACGCGACGGCATCTCGGCTGGCGCAGCGCAGCCGACGCAGCGTGACTGACCGCGAACGACGCTCGGCCGTGCCCCGATAACGTCGGACTATAAAGGCCGCCCCACATTCAGCGTTTTCCCGGCGTTTTCTGGCGTTTTGTCACCCGGCGTCGCTCGGCGTCGACGCTGAGGCTGGCGCCAAGCCAAAACGTCGTGCTCAAGGGACACCAGATCTCGCCGCCGCCGTCGGAAGCGGCTCGACAGCGCTGACCAATCAGCGCGCGGCAGGGCGTGGCCGCGCGCTGCTGGCAACTCTTGCAAGAGACTTCCGCAGATTCGCAGTTCGCGCCGCCATTGCTGTTTGTTTGGTTGCTTCAATCATGCTACCGGCGAACATCGATAACGAGCTTCTTATAGCCATTGTAGAAGCAAGGCCGATATTGTGGCAGACCAAACACAAGGAACACAAGAATCGTTTAGGAGGTTTCTGGTAAAATAAATCTGGTCACATTGTGTGACGCTGCGCTGGCGCTGGTCCGCGTGCCGCTCGTGTGGCTGGACGCCCTCTCTGGCGCCGCTCATGCGACCACGCCGGGAGACGCAACGCCAAAAAACGCCGGTAGAAACGCTGAATGTGGGGCGGCCTTTAAAAAGGTGCCTTTAGAGGTAAAACCGCGCGCGTGGCCGCGCTCCTCGGGCCACCAAGCGGGCGCCGCGGGAAGTATTGCGGCGCAAGCGCAATCAGTGCCAGAGGCGGAGTTAGCTGCACATCGTCTGCTGCGGTTCCTCCCACTTCGCCGCACGTGCTCTGGTACCATAGAGTTACTATACTGAGTCTAGAGGACAAGCTACCCGCAGGGCCCATGCATTGAAATCGGGAACCGCAAGAGCGCCGCCATGTTGCTACGCGCTGAGGTTGCCAGCTCCTGAGACGCTTGCTAGACTTGGTGACAGTAGTCAGTTTTAATCCGGCAACCGTAGCAGAGTAGCAGCATGGCGTCTCGCTTGTAGTGTCGTCATGTGGTGTGCGTGCAGCCGTGCTTTTGGGCTTTATAAGTTGGTTCTTTATTCCATGTTGCGGGATGGGTACGTGTGGTCCATGTTGGCCGTGCAGGTGGCAGTTATGCAACCGAAGGATGATCCTGTTGAAATTTCCGGCGGTATGCGGTTTTCAGCGGTCACGCCTGTTGCAGGAGTGTCACTCGACGAGGTTACGAGCTCGAAGCTGTGCTTAGATTCCTCGTTGGCGTTCCGTAATTCTCTTCGCATGGGCGCGGTATGTTGCAAAAGCCGCTTTCGCGATCTATCGTCGCGACGATAGATCGTTTTTTTATTATTATTATAAGTACTGATCCAGCTGTAGGGCACATGTAACCGACAAACGGAAGTCTCAGGAGAGCACCTGAGATTATAATAAAGCAGGCGGCGCAGGAACTCCAGGGCACCCAAGGGACAGTGGGGGGATCAAAGCTCGAAGCAGAACGGTACGTAGGTTGGGGCCGCCGAGGCAGGTGTGTGCCAGGGAGTGTTAGCACGGACAGCTCCCCTGGCACACGCATCGGTGCCTCGCAAGGTCAAGATACCTTAAAGGCACCTGCGCCCATGATCTTTCTTTTGCCTCGGTGCAATGAGCACGATTAACGAGAATAATATGGAGGGCACCCGGTGCAGTCGCGAATGCGTCATGGCAAATGTAGCTCGCGTCGCCTGGCGTGTGTAGTAATATCTGAGTTGGTTGTATGAACTTTATGCATAATACGCTTTGTTACGGTATCTTAACGGAATGGGTCTAGAGGACGGTGTTGGTACATTTTTTCGTACCGCCCTAATCCTATACCCCCCCCCCCCACAACAAACACACACACACATACCCCCTTTTTTTTCTGTATGTATTCATACAATTCCTTGCCGTGACGGATTGACCAGTTCAAGTTGTCAACTTGTCAGTTACTGTCATAGGAATCACTGTAATAAACACAGTTCCACGATCGGATTGTTTACTTTAATTCTTTATTGCAACACTGAGGACTACGTAGAACTTTATTTTGTATATGTGAGAGTAGTATGTGGGAATCACGAGCTTAAGCCAATGTGCGACACACAGACAAAGCAGCTGCTACAACATGAACTGCATTGAGGGCCACACAACACATACGTAATTAAAGGTGCAAAATGTAGGGGGGAAGCTTCAAAATAGGCTCTGTAGCACTGCAAAGTATAACATATATTGTATGTGTACAATAAATGTTCGACAAAACAATGCATCAATGTCCCGTTTGCCTTCAAGTTTTTTATCAAATTCAAGTTTACTGAAGTTTATTATGAGCATATGTGCAACAGGAATCTACTGACACACCCACAGTCAAGGAGGCTGTTCGAGGTGTGCTGGCTGCCTCAGTGTAAGAAAAAGAAAGAAATTGGGTGAATGTTGACACCAGTGCCACTGCTTCTTACCTCTGACCTGCACGTGCCTCCGCGGCATCTTTGTGCACAAGTGTGCTGCCGTGGCGAGGCGTAGGAGTCACCAGAGAGAAAGAGTATCGTTTACATGGAGAAGTGGCTGTTAACATTGCCTGTCGCTTTCCCTCAAATGTTTCCTTGGCGACTAGGGTGACACACCCGCAGTCAAGGTCGCTGTTCTAGGTGTGCTGGCTGCCTAAACGAAAGAAAAAGAAAGAAATTAGATGAATGTCGATACCAGTGCTATTGCTTCTTGCCTCTTACCTGCATTTGCCTCCACGGCCTCTTGGCTTGCAGAGTCTGTATGAGGGAGCTGCTGTGGCTAGGCATAGGCATTGTCTAAGCAAAAAGAAAAGGTCATTCAAATGGGGAATTATGGAAATAAATGCAGTCGTTATGTCTGTTTCTTGCACTCGTCTTGCCTAAATGTTTTCAAACGTAGCGCCCAGAACACACCAGCACTCTGACTGCTTCTGCTTTTTACCTGCAGGTGTTGCTGCGAGATCCTTAGTATGGCTGTGTGCAGCATTGTAACACTTGGTGGAGGCATTTGAAGTGGTAGCCAAAAATATAAAGAATCATCCTTGTCGGCATGAATGCTTACAATTTCTAAATGCAGTGGTAGCTACCTGGTTAAAACACGTTGGCGGGCTAGTTGGTTAGAATCCATGGTAGAGTGTATAAGCGCGACTGGACGAGGACGAAGAAAGAAACAGATACACAGACACAGCGCTTCACTTTCAACTTATTTTCGCACGCGTCGATAAATATAAACCGTCCGAGCGGAAACAAACGTAAAAGCAAAAAAAGAACATTGAGTGGTACGTTTCGTTGAACCGGGCACGTGTGCAAGGCAATGGAAAAAAAGAAAAAAACATGTAGTACAATCGTCACAAAGACAGACCAAGGAATCGTATCTCCTTTTCCGATAGTGACACCGAAGGCTTGCTTACGCACTTTTGCTCTAATTTTGCTATCTCGTAGGCCTCTACTATCTCCCTCGTCATCCTGCTATGAGCCTTATACAGAACGGAAGTGCTTTCAAACATGGGCTTGCAGGAACAATCTCGGCAGTGAATACCCACTTTCATGCGGAAGTACGTACATGTCCGGTTCGTACGTACGTGTAAGTACGTGTCCGGTTCAACGAAATGTACCACTCAAGGTTCTTTTTTTGCTGTTACGTTTGTTTCCGCTCGCATGGTATATATTTATCGACGCGTGTGAAAATAAAATCTATAGTTGAAAGTGAAGCGCTGTGTCTGTGTATCTGTTTCTTTCTTCGTCCACGTCCAGTCGCGCTTATACACTCTACCATGGATTCTAACCAACTAGCCCGCCAATGTGTTTTAACCAAGTTCATTTCTAGTACATCGGGCATTCCACCGTGGCATCTCGTTGAACCGTGCCGCATCGTCCCACTGATTGCTTCGGCAACTTGCAGAGCTCGCATGCTCGGCTTCTACATCCGACACAAGATTCTGCCACCCAAAATTCTGGCATTATTCGGGTGCTGCCAACCTTCGACTAACCACGGGATTCGAATCTGCAAACTGATGCGCTCGGAATGGCAGCGACAAGTGCGAATGTACAGAGAAAACTTGCGGCTACTTCTGGAACCTACAACAAGTGGGAACTCTTGGCGACAGTTCTCCCGGATCATCGACCGCACGACGGAATTCCTTTGGCAGCATGCTCTTCCAAGCCTGAGACAGCGACTACAGAAGAAGCCTGCAGCATCGACGAGCCAGGTACACATCGTCGGTGACGTGGCGCTGCCAAACAAGGTACAGCAAGTACTCAAATGTGGGCCGAATTTCGCGACTCAGCCAAAGAAGTCTGCTCCCTATCTGTTGGCAATGGTACGCCAAGTGTCAAAGCGTGTACCTGAAGCCGAGTCGGAAAGGTGTGTATCTGAGGCTGTGGATGTGCTTACGCGGTCCCGTCCCCCTAGCGAAAAGTTCTCCTTGAACAGGACTGTTAAGTTCTTGAAAGACAATGCGCTCACACTTATCCCTGCGGATAAGGAGGGTGGTTTGGTGGTGATGAACAGGACGCTGTATAATTCAAAGGCTCGTGAAGCCATTTCGTCAACTTTCAGGGTCCAGAAGGGCATAACACTTAAGAAAGTCCAAAATGAAGCAAAGAAGCTATGCAAAAGCTTCAAACTAGATGGCTTATCTCGGCCTATTGAAGAAAGCACAAAGGGGGACCTTGAACTGTTTTTCTCTGCAAAAACGCACAAGCCGGAATGTCCCCTCAGAGTGATAGTGTCAGAGAATGCTACTTGGCAGAAACATGTAGCGACGTACTTACAAAAGCACTTAAAGCTCTTACCAGTCGACGACCCATTTTTGGTAACCAAGTCAGAACAAGTGGTGGAATTCTTTAAAGGCTGTCAAGACAGAGATCTGGTCGCTTTTTCCATTGACTTAAAAGATCTGTATTATTCCCTCCCACAGAATGACATGATGAAATGTGTGTCTGACTGCATTGACAAGTTTGGAGCGGTTCGTTTTCAAAACGCTTGTGGTTTGACTAGCGACAGATTTTTAGAACTTCTTCGTTTTTATGTTAATTCCACTTACGCGACTTGGGAAGGAAATGTTGTCAAACAAAAAGATGGCATATGCATTGGGTCAAGTATTGCTCCCTGCTTAAGTGACTTATTTCTAGCCAATCGTGCCCAGGTTCTTGATGAACGCCTAAAAAATGACACCGATGTCGCGAAAGTGTTTAGATTCGTTGACGATTTTCTAATCATTTTAAATAACAAATCAGACAATTTTGACTCGCTGGTTTCAAAAACCGTAACCTCATTCTCTAAAGTGTTGTCCCCTTTGTCTTTGACACATGAAATCCCCATAGGCAATTTCATAAGGTTTTTAGACTTGGGATTGTACTTTTATCCACAAATGACATGCTGGAGTTATCAGCCGAGAGGCAATAAGCCAGTCCTACCATTTCATTCCGCTCATTCAAAACTTGTAAAACGCGCAGTAGTGACATCATGTTTGAACAATTCTTTGACGAAGTCATGTGACCACAAAATGGAAGCCAGTTTCAAAGAGCAGGCCAAGCGCCTGGCAGATTCTGGTTACCCGATGGCATGCTAACTTCTGTCGCGGAGGGCTTAAGCAAAAAGTGCAAAAACGCGTCGAATGCAAGCAGTACCAACAATAGAGCGAAGAAAGTTGCTGTGGTACCATACATTCATTGCATTTCACATAATCTCAGAAGAATAGCAGTGAAATCGGGAGTGGACGTGGTTTTCTCTGCCCCTGAGGGTCTACAGAAGCTGTGCAAACAGGTTAACAGAGAAAATAACAAAAGGCACTCATGTTCTACCCAACATCGCAAACAATTTGTAACCTGTACTCATAACGTTGTCTATGCCATCCCACTAGCATGCGGAAGTACGTACATTGGTCAAACCGGCAGATGCATCAACGAGAGATTAAAGGAGCATCAATACAACGTCACTAAGGTAATCTCGGGCCATTTGGGTATTCACTGCCGAGATTGTTCCTGCAAGCCCATGTTTGAAAGCACTTCCGTTCTGTATAAGGCTCATAGCAGGATGACGAGGGAGATTGTAGAGGCCTACGAGATAGCAAAATTAAAGCAAAAGTGCGTAAGCAAGCCTTCGGTGTCATTTTCGGAGAAGGAGATACGATTCCTTGGTCTGTCTCTGTGACGATTGTACTACATGTTTTTTCTTTTTTCCATTGCCTTGCACACGTGTCCGGTTCAACGAAATGTACCACTCAATGTTCTTTTTTTGCTGTTACGTTTGTTTCCGCTCGCACGGTATATATTTATCGACGCGTGCGAAAATAAAATCTATAGTTGAAAGTGAAGCGCTGTGTCTGTGTATCTGTTTCTTTCTTCGTCCTCGTCCAGTCGCGCTTATACACTCTACCATGGGTAACTACCACTATTAGTGCAAGGCCCCCACATCTATGCGGCAAGTGCCATACCACGAAACTGAATTTTTCCTTTAGTGTTTCACAAGGCGTCTGATATGTCCACATTAGAAGTGATGTGTTTTTATTTATCCCATTGTGGGGGGAGAAACAATAAAGTGTTTTTTTTTTTTTATTTTTGCGGGTCTTGTTTGGTTTATTTCTGAAATTTATCAAGCAGCAGTCTCATGATGCTAAAGTGACTTATGTAATGGCAATCAGCTTTTGTTTTACAGAAAACAACGCATTTCCTGACCCATTGTTTGACATCCCCTCACTTGCATAATTTTTGCAGAGTATTCTACCTCTTTTGACTTGCTTGACCTCCACTAAAGAGTCTTGCATTTTCAAATACGACTCTTTCCTTAACATCAGTCGACACTTCTCATAATTTCTGCACCTTGGGCTTCTCACACTCTGCATTCACCATTTCTGCTTGTTTCTCACTAGAAATGTCTTCTTTAATTTAGAGCTTAAATTTTACCTTTGGAACATACGGAAGGGCTTGCCATAGCATATCTGCATAAAAGGGATACATATTTCATTAAACATTTGCAAAATCCAATTGAAGATTGACGAATGCAGCTTGCAGTGTGATTTGACTGAATGAGCCATAAAGGTAACTCATCTGACTTGGTAAATTAAAGCACATATTAGTGTGATGTACAAGATACGTTACACTAACGTGGTGGGTTCTCTTGCTTATACAGCAAAATAATCGGTGCGCGAGAAAAAAAAATTATTTTTGCATACCCCTTGTACACATTGATTTAAGGAAAATGAGCTGGAGCGGTCCACGTGATCTACTTATTTTACCTGCGAGTATGGTCAACAAAGATGTGTCCCAGCTGCTTAGTGGTATTTGAGATTAGGTTAGTATTGCATATGTGCCTGTTGTCTAAAATAATTGAATTTGGAAAATGCTCGCAGGGATCCGATGTGCATATCTGCAGTTTATGGATACATGTAAAAGACTCAGCATCAAGTGCAAGTGAACGGTCCCACAGGCCCGGAGTCGATCATGCAAGTAGATTCGTTGCACAAATTTGTGACCAGAGAAGATATGCCACATGAAATGGCATGCAAGGAAGTGTTGAAAATATTGCACAGTTAATAAAACGCCTACGCTATTAATATGTGGGTTGATGCACTCGTTACGCAAACCGAAGGTGAGGCGTGCAGACAGGACACAAGAGTAGAGAAGTGGACAACACGGAGCGCCGTCTACTTCTCTACTCTTGTGTCCTGTCTGCACGCCTCACCTCTGTTTTGCATAATGAATCCTTACCAACTAGCTCAGCTTTATGTCGTTCTAAGTCTCGATGCACTCGATTGCGTCCGCATTACGCACTCGCCTCTTGATTACTTTGTGGCACAGAAATACTCGGCATCAGGCTGTTTTTCTGCTGTGGCCTTTGTAGAAGCATGATTGTTCAAAGTGCAGCAATTAAACAGATTCTGTGAGTTGCTTGTGGCTTCGCCAGTACAATTCCGGTGCGCTGGTCCGCCTGTCCAGCAATTTCCTACTGAAGGGAAGCCTGCAAATGAAAACACCGCTCCGCATGTAGAAAAATGCTCTACTTTGACGCTTCTCAAACGATTGTGATGCACCACTAGATCTGCCTACTCGCGTGATATTCTCAAGAAGGAGATATATTCGTTTACTTACATGTGAAGGTATATGCCAGGCCACTTCGGGGCTTCGGTGGCACATAAGAGATGGGTATGCCATAGCGTCCGATGTCGACGCGCGATCGCATGTCAAACCTAAACTGTACGAAACTACTACGCATCAGAAAAACAGATTCGAAACCGAAATTCGCGTCATCCTTCTATTGCATGAATGCGTACATCGTGATTTACATAAGCTACGGACTTAGCGATCGCTTCCTGCAAACTTAATATTAATGCACCACCTTCATCAAGCCATCATTATGCGTTTTTAGATGACAAAGCATAAGGTGACCTGTACTTGTTTTCAGCTCTTTCAATAGTAATTGCGCTGGCCACATTGACCAGTAGCAACAGGGCGGCGCCCTAGAGGTTCCCACTTTTCCGGCCCAGCTTTTCCTCTAGAGTTGTTCTACTAACTCTATGTCTGGTACGAAAGACTGTAGCCATGTTGCTCGAAAGGAAGGAGACCTTCATCTAAGCTTCACCAGCACCCGTGGTCTGGGCTTCTTCGTATTTACCATATAATAGATCTGAAGCATAGATTGATAAATATGCCTTGTTTGCCGTGTCATTTTATACTTTTTTAGCCAGCGAATTCTGAAATCGACCCTCTGTGACAAAAGGCACGTTTTAGAAGTAAAAGGCACAGTTAAAATTTTAGGCGCACAGCATGCGTGCGTGCTTTGATAACTGATTTAGAATACTACCCGTTGACGCACCATTGCTACAGGGTTTGTGTACTCTCAAGCGCGCACGTAATCTAGGTTTTGCTGCTCGCGGCGAAGTGTGAGGAACCGTAGCAGACTACGCGCAGCTAACTCCGCCTCTGGCGCTGATTGCGCTTGCGCATACCATGTGCATACCACCTGGGAAATTGCTCTGGCGTCTCACAGAAAACATTCAAGTCTCGAGGCGAGGCTGCTCGTAAGCAATGGCGATGCCAGTTTTGCAGAGGCGTGAAAAAATAATGACGGCTAAAAAAAATTAAATTATGGGGTTTTACGTGCCAAAACCACTTTCTGATTATGAGGCACCTGGGGTTCGACCACCTGGGGTTCTTTAACGTGCACCTAAATCTAAGTACACGGGTGTTTTTCGCCCCCATCGAAATGCGGCCGCCGTGGCCGGGATTCGATCCCGCGACCTCCTGCTCAGCAGCCCAACACCATAGCCACTGAGCAACCACGGCGGGTAATGGCGGCTAACAATGGGAATGCAGTTGCCATTGCAGAACTTCAGGCTCAAGTGAGAGGTCCAAAGGACACTGTCACTGCTATCGAAAAGAGTGTACACCTACAATACGATACGTCGGATACCGTGCTTGCTGGTTTGAATCGAAATGACAAAGAAATATAGGATATTAGGTGCCGAGTTGAGGAACTAAAGAATGCCAGTGCAATGAACAGCTAACAGATTTCAAATGAGATATCCATGAACTTGAATGGCAGAATAGAAAAATTCACCTGCAATTTCATGGCATTCCGAAAAAAGATGATAAGGTCTTGCTTGAAAAGGTCAATGCAGCTGCTTCGTCCCTCGAGCTACCACTTTTAAAGGAGTCTGATGTCACTGCCATGAACCGTTTGCCGGCGAAGTCGGACAGGATACCAGGCATCAATGTTCGTTTTTGCCGGCAATCACTTCGAAATCAGTGGTTCGGGAGGCGCAGGCAACTGAAATCACAACACTCTACGGTTTACGTTCAACAAAATCTAATCAAGTAGACATGATGTCTTCTGTGGTATACTAGGCAATGGGCTCGTCATAAAAAAGTTTATTTTGTTCGGTTCAACAGTGGCAATGTACTTGTAAGGCGGAAAGAGGGTGACCGAGCTGTCGTAGTTCGGTCTAAGATCGACCTGGCATGTATTGCTTAAGCTCGATCTGACGACGGTTAAATAGTTGCTTTATCATCATGGCGATCACACATGATGACCTACAAAACCATTTAAAGAAAGACTACCTAACGGGCTGAAGCTTATTTTTTCATTTGAACGCACAATCCGCAAATAATAAGCACGCGTCTTTCGAAATATCATTTCAACAGCTGGGTTTCCTGTTTGATGTCATCGTGCTAACGGAACCGTGGTACACTGACGACAACGTTTTCACCTTGACTTGCTACGACGTGTTTCCATAAGGCGTCCTTGTCGACGTGGGGGCGGAATATCAATATTGTGAAATGAGACACTAAACTGTGAGCTACTTGACGACCTTACTTTTCAGAAGCTCAGTGTGAAGCATTGAGCATTTTAATGAACGACAAACTTATATAAATTATTTATTTATTTATTCAATACTGTCAATCCCGTCAGGGATCGTAACAGAAAGGGCATTCAAAAAAGTACACTGACATACAAACATGACAATAATAACGGTTTAGAAATACACATTAATACACAGAATGAACTTATACATCAGTAGCAGTAAAAAATATATAATCAGGTTCACGCTGCAAAATTTGGGTCGGACAGATAAACTGTGTTTAAAATGCAAAACAAAGGTAGTAACAATGTGATACTGACAGTAAACAAAAATAATTACTGAGATGTAAGTAGATCGTTTTCAACAAGCCTGATAAAAGCAGTTAGTGATGAACTATTAACAGAGCCCATGTTCAAAGTGTTCCAATCGCGTATAGTCTGTGGAAAGAATGAATACCTGAAAGTGTCAGTGCGGAATGAATACTCATTTAATGTGTGGGGGTGGTTATGACGTGTTTTCCTCGTTTGAGATTTCGTTATGTATCGTGAGGTATCCAGATTTAATTGATTATTTATGAGTTGGTAAATGGTTTTAAGGCGTGCTAGTTTTGCTCTGTTTTGGAGGGTTAGCATCCCGGCTTGTTTGAGTAGTTCTGTCGGTGAGTCTGCTAGCCTATGTTTGTTAAAAATGTATCTGAGCGCCTTTCTCTGAACGCCTTCAAGTTTTTTAATGAGCTTGTTAGTGAAAGGAAACCAAACTACATTTGCATACTCTAGTACCGGTCTGACAAATGTTTTATATGCTAGTAACTTTATATCAGATGGTGCTAGTCTGAGGCGTCTATTACTGAAAAATAACTGTTTTAGTGCGGTTGCCGTGACTTTGTTAACGTGAGCATCCCATCTGAGGTCAGAGGTTAGTAATGTGCCTAAGTATTTGTATTCACAGACAGAAGCAAGAGGAATGCTGTTTAGTGTGTACTGAAAGAGTGATCTATGTTTCTTCCTAGTTACAAATAATACAACAGTTTTATTAACGTTAATAGTCATCTGCCAATCTTGACACCATTTGGTTACTGATGCTACGGCGTTATTTAAAGCTATATGGTCGACGACAGAGTTAATTTCCTGATATAGCACGCAGTCATCGGCAAAAAGTCTAATGTTGTTAAAGATGTTAGCAGGAAGGTCGTTTGTAAAAATTAGGAATAACACTGGGGCTGAGACGCTTCCTTGTGGTACACCTGATGTGACATCAGCTGTTACGGATTTCTCGTTGTTAATTTCGACAAACTGAGTACGGTTAGTGCGGTAATCAGTAATCCAGTCTAAAATTGGGCCAGTTCCTAAAGTTAGTTCAAGTTTCCTAGTAAGTTTTGGGTGTGACACACGGTCGAAGGCTTTCGAAAAGTCTAGGAAAATAAGGTCAATTTGTTTCTGGTGATCAGTAGAGGTGGTTACGTCATGCACGAGTTCAATTAGTTGAGTGACGGTAGAAAGTCCCTTTCGAAAGCCATGCTGGAAAGGTTTTAGAATTTGGTTATCTTCTACATAGGTTGTTATGTGCTTTACGATGATGTGCTCAAGTAGCTTGCGTATTGTGCTGGTTAGTGAGATTGGTCTGAAGTTTGAAGGATCTGATTTGCTTCCTGATTTATGCATTAGTGTTATTTTCGCTGTTTTCCATTCTTTAGGAAGGGTGCAGGGTGACAGGGATTAGTTAAAGAGTATTACTAAAAACTTCGCAATCCACTCGGCATATCTGCGCAGAAATGTGTTAGAAATGTTATCAGGCCCCGATCCTTTTTTAGTGTCTAAATTTAGTAGTAGGTTTAAGACTCCAGCTTCAGTCACAGTAAGGGGCCCTGGTTGCTTGCCGGTGCAGGGGCTATTTAGGGGTGCATTTCCATCCTCTGTAGTAAAAATGGAACAAAAGTAGTTATTCAGTGTGGTTGCAGTATTTCGATTTTCCTCCGAGGACGGATGACTGTCATTATGTACTTTAGGATTTAAGTAACGCCATAACCTCTGGGGAGAATCCTTTAGGAAATTTGTTAGCGTATTTGAAAAATAAAAAGTTTTAGCTATTTTGATTTTAGATTTTAAATCGTTAGTGGCTAATGCTAATTTTTCGTCTGTTCCTTCTGATGGGTGGCGTCGTTGCATTTTTTTCAGTCGCCGGACCTTCCGTTTGGCAGGAGTTACAGTCCGAGTAATCCAACGATTATTCTTTCGCGTTATTTTAGTCTTAGTAGGACCGAAATCAGTAATGCAATATGATAGAATATTTTTAAACCTATGCCATAGAATTTCCATATCGGTATTAGTGTCATCTGAGAGTTGATGATAGCTCTTAAGATAATGTGTCAAGTATGCTAGTGTCGTCACTAACATACTTGACACCCAGTGGCTGTGTCCGCCCAGTGGCTGTCCTAAGTCCTGCAACCATATTGACGAGAATTTTTGATTACGGTAACTCCAATAAACTTAATATAGTGTTCAGTGGCGATTTCAACATTTATTTATTTATTTTTATTTATGTACTTGTTTAAATAAAATAAACATTGATTTGCTCACAAAATGCTCAACGGCAAGTGAATCGGTATGGCTATATGAAAGCTTTGGCAAATTAGTATAATTATTTCCCACACTAGAATAACCACTCATTCATCTACACTAATCGACTTTTCTTATGAGCTTTGAAATTAACCTTGTAATATCTGGGGCTATGTCTTGTGATTTGAGTGATCACTTACCTATATTTATGGCTATCAATAACATGTCAAAGAACAGAGAATATACGCACTCGTACAAAACATTACGTCTCTTAATCTAGATAACTTTCATGCGGATATACACTTACGTCTTGGGATGCGATTTTTGCTGCTGAGGATGTTGATTAAGCCTTTGAGATTTTTCTACAGAACTCCTAGAAGGCTTACGATTCTCATTTCCCGTACAAGCGATCCCGTCCATCTAGAAAAATTCGTAAGCCACGGATCACATAAGACTTTTTAAAGAAACTCAAGGATCAATATAAAATGTCTCAGGTCTTTTTCGCCTTTCGTGGACCACAGTAGTTAAAGAGTTATAAAGCATACCGCAATAAGCTGAATAAGGAAATTCAGAATGCTAGAACTGCATATTTCAATAGCACTTTTGCGAAACTACTGGCAACCCTTCACTTACATGGAAAAAACGAATACAATATTTGGTAGCAATAAGGCACTTAACAACCTCTTGAGCTTAAGATTAATGGGACTTTAGCTAACACTTTAGAACTAGCGAATATTTTAATGATTATCTTGTAGATATGGATCACACCCCTATCGCGGATGCTAACACATGCCGTCAGAAAGAATCGCGCTACGATAGAGTTGTTAAGCAGCATGTCCGAGTGCGAGGTGTTCCCTCTAATTTCAGGCTTGAAAAATAATAATACCTGTGACTATTATAACACGCAGGCCCGACCAATAAAATTTATTGCAGATCTCATTATGGGACCGCTCACACACATTTTCAATCTCTGTTTTCCCAGTGGTACTAGTTAAGTTTTGTGTTCTTTTCTCCTTGAAGTCGACCAAAGTCTCTTCAAGGTGTTTATCGGCGTTGATGAAGCAGGAGGCAGGTTGGAGGTAACAAAACTTGAAGATATATTGCAACGGAAATATTTACACAGTCAAATACAGAGTTAGCAAAAGAACACTGATACAAAACACACAAGTAACCAGCGCCTTACTCTTCTACTTTTTCTTAAGTTAGAGCCTAGGACAACTGTCACTACATACGACCAACCGAGTCTCACTGTTCTACCACTAAGTGGTTACGGCCCAGACTAGCGTTGCATCGTACGGAGTCTTAGATTACAGCATAGACTCCGTACGATGCAATGCTAGTCTAGGCTGTAATCACTAAACCTGATAGAACAGTAAGACTCCGTACGATGCAACGCTAGTCTGGGCCGTAACCACTTAGTGGTAGAACAGTGAGACTCGGTTGGTCGTATGTAGTGACAGTTGTCCTAGGCTCTAACTTAAGAAAAAGTAGAAGAGTAAGGCGCTGGTTACTTGTGTGTTTAGTATCAGTGTTCTTTTGCTAACTCTGTATTTGACTGTGTAAATATTTCCGTTGCAATATATCTTCAAGTTTTGTTAACTCCCACCTGCCTCCTGATTCATCAACGCCGTTAAACACCTTGAAGAGACTTTGGTCAACTTCAAGGAGAAAAGAACACAAAAACTTAACTGTACTTTTCCAGTGTTACTTTTCCAATGCAGATACAAATCGCCAAGGTGGAAGTCTTTCAAAAAAAGGCGGATAGGAATAACTTAAACAGTTACAGACCTATATCAATGTTGTCCGTGCTTTCAAAGGTTTTAGAAAAAGTTTTACTTTCTTGCTGGTCGTCTTTCGCAGACAAACAACCTAAAACGAACTCACAATTTGGGTTTAGGCAGTACCGGTCAACAGAGCTCGCCCTGCTAACATAGATAGATTATGTGATGGAGAACATTGAACGTAAAAATTTAAATTAGTGATATTTATTGATTTCACTAAAGCGTTTGGTTCGTTGAATCACTGTCTAATTTTGCGCAAGCAGCAATTCTGTGGCATACTTGGCTCAGCGCACAACATTACTCAATCCAATTTGAACAATCGTCGACAGTGTGTAGCAGTTCGTCATCGCATTCCTTCCGTGGAAATCATCCAAAGGCAATAACCGAGATTAAAAGGGGTTAACGGAGGGGCCCGATTTTCGTTAGGGATATCATAAAAAGCCAACAAATACTGACACCAAGGACAACATAGGGTAAATTACTTGTGCTTTCTAATTGTATTAAAGAAGTAATAAATTAATGGCAATGAAAGTGGATGAAAAAACAACTTGCTGCAGGTGGGTAACGATCCCACAACCTTCGCATAATGCATGCGATGCTCTACCAATTGAGCTACCACGGCACCGTTTCCCCATCCACTTTCTTGGGTATTTGTGGTTCCTAGTAGAACCTTGGGAGTGTTAGCCAGCGCCACCGCTCAGAAACCTTGGCAAGGGGTAAAAGATTACAGTTGTCATTTTTGCCTCCGCCCCGTTGTCAGAATAAACGCCGCACGCAACAGCCACGTCACATCGGGGAGGAGCTTTGCGCCGATCCTCACACTCTTGCGTGCATAATCATGCGAACAACATTTAAAATTTGGAGTCGAATATCTCGAAGCACAGACACATTAAAATTATTTTAACTGATACTGTGTAGGAACACGACTGCCTCTAACTTTTCAATACAAACGTACCAACTTACTGCAGTCGAGAAAAAGTTAATTATTCAAATTTAGTTAATTCGGCTGCTGTCTCCCTGGCCACATATCTTATTTGTACAGGTGGTCTTCGCGTGCTTCCCAGTGCCTAATTTTATGAAAACCAGAAAGCTTAATTTTGAACACCCTGCATAATGCAAGAAATTGAGAGTAGCCATGTGCCCCTTAACTGTACTAATTACTGAGAGCAGAAGCTCAAAAGTACAATTCCAAACCTCTAAATTACGTTAATGATCGTGGTATTGTATTAGAAAATGTAACCGTACTAGAACTAAAGCGTGTTTTTCTATAGTTTGTTCCTTTGTGTCGTTTTATCTTGTTTTGCTTTCTTTGCCTATGTAATCGTTCCATACAGTTGAACATGGCTCACAAACTTTCACATTACTTTCACGTGAAATTTGTATAAGCCAGCATGCAAGTTCTTTTTTGTGTCTCTCACTTCTATTATTATTATACCTCCACTAGTTGATCAAAATGCTTGTACATGCATTATTCCTCAAGACGTCCAAGAAATTCTCTGTTTAAACCTAAAGTGCTGTGTGTGCAAGAAAACCACCTAACTTCCAAGCACACTAACTTCCTCCGAGAATACATGACTTTCCGGAAAGAACGCGAGGTTGCTGTCGCATCATCTGGCGGTGTAGCCATCATTGCTGATAAAAGAGCAGCATGTCAGCATTTGAGGCTCCAAACGGCCTTGAGGCTGTGGCCGTTCGAGCTGTACTTTTAGTTACACTAATTACCATCTGCTCATTGTACATACCACCACATTATCAGCTTCACAGACGCGACTTAGAATCATTAATAGATGAACTCCCGGAGTCCTATTTGATTCTTGGTGACTTTAATGCACACAGTAGTTTGTGGGGCGATTCACGCTGTGATGCGCGAGGTCGCGTCATTGAACAGGTGCTTTTTTCCTCCGGAACATGTCTCTTGAATACGAAGGAGCCCACATATTTTAACCTAGCCAACAAGTCATACTCTGCCATAGATCTTAGCACTTTATCGCCGACGCTTTTGCCCTATTTTAAATGGAATGTGCTTAACAACCCGTATGGGAGTGACCACTTCCCAATAATCCTAACTACGCCGCAACGAGATCAACTTTCCCCGCAGGGCCCTCGGTGGAAGATTGACTCAGCAGATTGGGAACGGTACCGAACTCTTACACACATGACTTGGACTGAGATGTCTGGTATAACCATAGATGATGCTGTTGCATATTTTACAGCTTTTATACTGGATGCCGCCTGTAAATGTATTACTCAAGCGAGCGTCATGGGTTCCAAACGGCGTGTTCCCTGGTGGAACGATGCATCTAGGCAAGCACGGAGGAACCAGAACAAAGCGAGGGCGCTGCTCCGAGATTGGCCAACAGCAGAAAACTGGGAAAACTTTAAGCATGTCAAATCCCAGGCAAGGATAACGCGCCGACAAACAAGACGAGAGAGTTGGGCAAAGTTTATATCAAGCATCAACTCGTACACAGATGAGAGAAAAGTCTGGAATAGAGTGAAGAAAGTTAATGGGCAACAAACGTATTCCTTACCTCTAGTAAATAGCCGCGGAGAATGCCTTGAAGCTCAAGCCAACTTTCTTGGTGCACATTTTGAATACATATCGAGCTCCACACACTACTCCGAAACCTTCCTAAAGTACAAAACGCAAATAGAACAGCAAAAGTTAGAAAGAAAATCTGCTATAAGTGCGGCGTACAACGAACCATTCTGCATAGCAGAACTGCAGGCAGCACTGAACTATTGTAATACATCCGCCCCAGGTTCAGACCGCGTAATATATGAGATGTTAAAACAACTAGCATCCGAAACACAGAAAACCTTCCTTTCCCTTTTCAACGTTATATGGTTTTCCGGCGAGATCCCCTCTGTTTGGAAGGAGGCTATTATAATTCCAATTCTGAAGCACGGGAAGGATCCTTCCTCTGTATCAAGTTACAGTTGCCTCTGCAAATTATTCGAAAAAATTATTAACTGTCGCCTACTACATATCCTCGAATCAAGCAAATCCCTCGGCCCGTACCAGTGCCGGTTTCGGGAGGGTCGATCCACCAGTGACCATCTCATACGTATCGAGGCACGTATCCGTAAAGCTTTTGTTCATAAGCAGTTTTTTTTACCAGTATTCTTAGATATGGAGAAAGCCTATGATACTACGTGGCGGTTTCGGATATTGAGAGACCTCTCACAGTTAGGTATACACGGTAATATGTTTATTGCTATTGAAAGTTATCTGTCTAATCGCACATTCTGTGTTCGAGTGGGCAGTGTTCTGTCACGGAAATTTGTAAGGAAACAGGAGTGCCGCAGGGTGGTTTGCTCAGCTGCACGCTCTTTATAGTAAAAATGAATTCTCTTCATCTACACATACCACGTAACATCTTCTATTCAACATATGTTGACGATGTGCAGATAGGATTTCAATCAAGTTCTCTTGCAACCTGTGAGCGACAGGTCCAGCTTGGCCTTAACAAGGTCTCCAAACGGGCTCAGACTGAACCCACAGAACGGGTTCAGACTGAACCCACAAAAAAGCACCTGTGTCGTTTTCTCTAGAAAAATGGGCCTGCACGCTGATCCTGAAATTGTGTTGCATGGTGAGCGTCTGCCTGTAAACAAGGAACATAATTTTTTAGACATAATTTTAGACGCGAAATTAACCTTTGTACAGCACATAAACTATCTTAAAAACAAATGTATGACAACAATGAATATCTTAAAGGTGCTGTAACGCACAACCTGGGGCAGTGATAGAACATGACTCATGAACTTGTATGAAAGCCTCATACACACACGACTAGAGTATGGAGCCATAGTTTACCAGTCGGCTACTCCAACTGCTCTAAAGATGCTAGACCCTGTCCACCACTTAGGAACTCGCCTACCAGCAGGCGCCTTAGAACAAGCCCAGTCGAAAGCCTTTACGTTGAATCGGATGAGTGGTCGCTGCATCTGCAGAGAACATATTCGTCTTTCATGTATTTTCTGAGAGTGAACGCAAACAGTGAGCACCCCGCGTATTCCACTATAAACGATTTGTTCAGTTCTCAACTTTTTCGCAACCGGCCCACAGTGGCACAACCTTTTTCACTGCGTGTTAGAGACACAGCTAAAGAAACAAGGGTTCCACTGCTTGAATACCACCTTATGCCCCCGGCTATATGGCCCCCGCCGTGGCAGTGGCAACCTATACACTGTGATACATATTTCGTAGCTGTTACAAAGCGCGCGCCTGTCGCGGATATCCGAATGTACTTCCTCGAATTACAGCACAAATACTCTTCTCCTGAATTGTTTACAGACGCAGCGAAGTGTTATTCTCGCGTCTCTTACGCAGCAGTCGGTCCATTCTTTTCGGATACCGGTGTTCTGCACCCGAGCACAAGTATCTTCACAGCAGAGACCTACGCGATGTTGGCCGCCGTTAAACACATTAAAGAATTGAATATCCCAAAGGTGGTTATATACACAGACTCTTTGAGCGTCGTAAACGCACTGAAAACTGTCAAGAAATATCAAAACCCTGTAATTCTATCTCTCTATTCAGCATTACGCACCACCTATGCGTCCCAGCAGCATATCGTAGTATGCTGGGTGCCGGGGCACCGCGAGATTGAAGGAAACGTGTTGGATGACCAGCTAGCCACATCCATCCACGCGAACGCTTCCAACTCTTCCACGACTGTCCCTGTAATGGACCTTAAGCCCTCCCTAAGGAAAACGCTCAGGGTTTACTGGCAGCGGTTGTGGGATAAAGAAACAGAAAATAAACTGCATGTTATCAAGCCATCTCTTGGCAACTGGCCGCCAGTATCAAAGAGTCGCCGCACGGAAGTAACACTTTCCAGACTTAGAATAGGACACACATACAGTACACACGCGTACCTCTTGTCCGGTGGTGATCCACCCACGTATGATAAATGTGGTGAGCCACTTACCGTGCTTCACATCCTGCTGCAATGCACTCAACTAGACGCTAATAGGAAAAATCATTTTCCATTACCACACCGGCAACAAATTCCACTTCATCCTCAAATCATTATAGGCATACAACCTTTTTTTTTTTTTTTCAATCAATCAATCAATATTTATTTTTGACAAAACAAATACAAGATGGGTATAAGTACACATTCGAAGGTCCCGAAGTAACAACTGTCGGGGGGACCTCCTAACAAAACATGAAAAGGGGATAGTAAGATCGTGGCAAACAGTGAGTCAATGTCATATATTATACAGTTTCTACATCGGAAATAAACGATAAGATAGGAAAAAAATCTGTTAGCAATATCACAGGTATATTATCATAGTTAAAAAGAAGAAAAATAATTGAATAAATCTTAAAAATAACATGCAACAATTCAAACGAGGATAAATGGCACGTAAAGCTAACAACGAGGAGAAGTATCAATTAAGGCAAAATTTAGTAACACTCTCTCGAAATAGTAACCTCTCTTTAAACATCAATCCCTGTTTCAATTTTTAAAAGCTGTACATAGTTTTCATATTATAGCCCCAGGAAATCCGTAGCACGGCATCTTAACAGAGGTTTCTGCTGCGGTAGCTGCATTAAAAGAAAGCACCTGCCTCCCAGCCTTTGGGCTCAAAGGCCTTAAGGAGACATAGGTGCTATTTACATATTCATGCATTTTAGCCCCATGATCACTTGTCATTCGTGCTCAGAGACCACTCCACGTATCACTGTCATAATTTTATACTATATATCGTTTTATGCTTCTACGATAGCGATTAATTTTAGCCCACTTTACAGATGTTACACCCCATCATCGTAACTCACCAATCAGCGCTTAACACATCATTATCAGTCATGGCGCTCTTTGGCCACAACTGGCCCTTGCGCCACTAAACAACACACATCCATGCATTATTCCTTGTTACTAATTTTTGCTTGCCGTAAACGGTTGCTGGTCAAACGTATGCGGTGAGAGCCCGTCAAGCTCCTTATCAGGAGATTTTCTTTTCACCCCTTCATGTACACTGATGCATGAATAAAATGATTGGTTAGGTCTTTGATAACATTAGGTCCATATCTCTTACATCTAATCTCCTTATTAAAACTCATCGAAAGAATCTTACATGACCGCATAGATAGACCGCTGACAGAAAACATGATTTTGCGCCCATACCATATTTGCGTTACGTGGGTGCTCGATTTGGTTTGCCCATGTCAATCTACACAGTGCAGTTCAACTAGCTTGATCTCAGAAAAAAATATACTGCTGATATCACTAAAGTGTAGACAGTGTAGAGCATCTAAGGCTAATGAACGCACCTCAAAATACAGGTCTGCCACATCATTTTGTTGCGTGAGTTTATGAATTCTTAAACAGCCGGGAATTTTACTGCTCTCAATGTAGATCGTATTCATTAACGTATAAGCAGTCAAGAGGTCCACCCGAAGGATAAATACTATCGTCATTGCTGTTTAATGTTTTACTGAGTACTGTACCTTTGCAACAGGATGCGCATGTGTAGGTATACGCCGATGACATCGCATTTTTTCTTGCATCGGTAGATATACATGCATTGTAACGAACACCACAGTCCTACATGAGCAGCCTTGAATTGTGGCTTGATGGCATTAACCCTTCGCGGAATACCAGAAAAAAACTCCATCCTAATTTTCTCTCGAAGCGTACCTGTGCCAATTTAGATTTTTTATCGACATGAGAGTATCGTGCTGGTGAGTTCACTTAAATATTTTAGAGTCATACACGCCGAAAAGCTTAATTGTAGTCCGCATATAGAGGACGTAATGGAGCACGCATGGTAGGAATGCTGCGTAGACTTAGCAGCAGTCGATCAGGATTGCGCCGGTATGCTTTCATTATGATCCATTGCATGTATGTTAGCCCGATAACAGAGTTCGTCTGCGTTTTATCTTCTGGCGGACCTACACACGAAATTCAGCCTTTGATTTTATTACGACGACAGATATTATGTTTATGTCTTGGGCTTCCTGAATTTGTCACGAATAATATATGAAGAAGTACGCCTGCCTTCTCTTCTCATGTGATTCCATGTACTAACAGTACAAACTTTAGTAAACATATATGCATCTCAACAGAGGAGGTCACAATATCTTTTGATTATTGAATCCGCCTCATTTTTTTAACCATCAATGGTATCGCTCACGTTCCCCTCAATTTTTTTTTTCGTACAAAACCCATTGGTCTCATTAAATGTTCGCCTATGCGAGATGGCCTTACTGAGTTCCTCTGTTCCAGTCACTAAAATTGAATTTGGTGATATTTTTCCAAACAAGGCTAAGCACTTGCGCCATCAATGTTTGAATGTTATACTGGAAAGCCACCTTACACGCCTGGATACAAAGACCATGATAGCGAATAACGCTTCCGACTCTGAAGAGAAGGCAGGCGTCCATGGCCATGGTATCACCATATCTAAATAGGTCTTTCTCAATTCGACTACCTAACTTCACGCCTATCTTGGCGGAATTATTGGCAATTGTCTTAGCTTTACGCAAATTAGTATATTCTGTGTCGTCAGCCGTAATTTTAACCGATAGTCTTTCGATGTGTTTCTAGGACTGAGGCTGTGAAAACATACTTTTCCTTTCGCAGCCTCCGTTCTCTTCATACCTTCATTCCCGACTGCTTTTCCCTGACCATGCGTAGTCAGCTAGTGGAGTCAGCGTGACGAGCAAACTGCGCGCGGCAGCTGGAATTCCTCACGCATAGCTTGCCATCTTCGATCAGCTGAACTCACTGCACGCATAAACTGCACGCTATATGCTTGCTTTCCCCTGCTTGCATGTTAGGGGCAGCTCTATCGGCCGGCATAGGATACTTGGTGCCGCAGCTGGTGAAGACATTGTGCGGCACAGCCTGAAGTCGGCGGTGAAGCTTTATATAGAGTCGTTCTTTTACGAAAGGAATGAGGGCGCATGATTCATGCTCACCGGCACGCCGTGTTATTTGACTGCCACGAGTCGCATGTTCCAACACGCGATGGCAGTAATGTAAATGCCTGAGAAAAAGAAAAGGTCTCGTGGCCTCCCCGCCCTACTTTATTTGTTCTTCTCATGTTGTGCGAGCGATGTGCGCAGCCTGTTTCTTTCGCCTTACTACACCCTTTAATGTACAACGGCCGCGATTACGTGACGGGCCCCACGTCTACCGAGCGAGCGTGATTCAACCTGTCAGATACGTCGGGTGCCACTTTGAGGTGGAATTAGCAATGGCTGGTGGTGAATGCTGCTGCGACGCGCCGGCCTCGCCGAACATGACATAGAACTTAGACGAATCGACGAGGAAAGCAGCGAAACTGCTGCAACAGCCGAGCCGGAGAAAAAAAATAAAGCGCAGCAGTTAAGCCTCCGTCTCTGTAACACAAATGGGACCTCAGATTTTGATTAAGGGAAGGAAGAGCTGAGAGGGGGCATGGCGAGAGCGATCTAAGCCAGATTAACACACACAGTGTGCGCGTGCTCATTACTATACCTATATGAACGAGTGGAGGAAAGGCCACGATGCTAAACGGAACAGGCGGGCCGAGGACCGAACGACGGAGGGAGGAACGCAGGAAACAATTAGTTTGAATTTTTAACGCGCATGCATTCTCAGGAAGCTGCCGCACGCTGCACCAGATCTTTGTGAAGTGGCAGTCCCTAATGAGAGTTGACTGAACCCCCGCTTCGACGGACGCACTGCTGACTCCGCACAAAGCCAGGCTTCAGCGTAAACGATTTAATGAGCGTTCGGGCCCGTGCATCGACATTATGATGGCGAGAATGCTTAATTGCTAAGACGATTTCCAGTCCTGCTGAGATTCGGTCCGCCAGATTTTGTCTGCGTTCAAGCGTGCGCCGTTCTTTCCTGTCCGAGAATGTTCGTTGGCCGAGAAAGAAGCGAGCAGCAATGCGGCCGGCGCGCGCGGCGCTCACGTTCAGGGCGGCGCCTGGCGCTGTGCGCGGGCGTTTGACGAGCGGGAGCGATCGGAGCAAGGGGGGATAACGGTGCGCGTTCAGAGAAGGTTAATGCCCACGCCACTAGGATGAACCTGCACTTGGCCTAAAGTGTGGGGCATGCGTAGTTTCAACACCAGGGAATGGCGCAGCTGCTCTACTGCTCTAGCCCTTTACACTTTGAAAAAAGTTTGCCCCCTTGGAGGCTTAGCTTCGCCCGCAACAATAATGGACCACTGCCTTGCTGGCGCTTCCTTTCTTAGAAACCCAGCCTCATTAACTTCTTGCGTGGCGGAAGTTATGCAAACGCTAGTCGACACAATGTATAACTGGTTTATGGGATGCAATCGAAAATTTCTAGCATGCGGGGCTGTATTTCCGCAAGAGAGTGCCCTCAAAACAGCGTCTTAGACCTGGGTCCTTCGTTCTCTGATAGAACACGATAAAGTCCGATTTTTGCACACCGAACAAAATTTGTGAAAGTGGGGTTACACCCGATTTGTCCCGAAAACTTCCCTTTCGCAAAGCATAATAATTGATGGTGTTACAAAACTAACCAACGCTGCCCACCTTCTGCGAGACATATCAACATATATTATTGAGATTATTAATACAATAATAGTGTGTATGCCTCTTTCTCACTTAAGGCTAAAGCGATAACTTGAGTCTTAAGTGGTGCTACATGATCTGATCCACCATTACGGGTGGATCATATCATGAGAAGCCAACGAACATGGACACCAAGGAAAACACTGGGAGAATTCATTATGCAAAATAGAAGTGAGGCGTGCAGACAGGACACAAGAGTAGAGAGGTGGACAACACGAACGCCGACTATCAACTGAAGGGAGCACTGAGGCGAAAAAAGAAAGAAGACACAAAACTCATCTGCGCATGCTCAGGAATGGTAACACCACGTGTCAATCGGGTACACTCGGGTACACTCGGGTACAATCGGGTACAATCGGGTAAAGTTGCTAGTACATATGATGTTAATGTTGCTTTCACTGCTCCCAATAAGCTAGGTAAGATATGCGCTGCCGTACAGAATAAAAAGGAGCGGGTAAAAAGCAAAAAACGAACAGATATTTGTCCAGTGAAGCACAATAAGAACAACAGTTTTACTGACTGTCGTATGGGTGTGGTTTATAAAATTCCCCTTAGCTGTGGCCAGTTCTACGTAGGGCAAACGGGACTGTGTATCAATCAGAGGCTAATGGAACATAAAAGGTCGTTAACCGCTGGATCGCCTTCTAATCTTTCGCTACATTGCCGACATTGTAACTGCACGCCAGAGTTAGATGAATGCGCGATATTGTACAGGCATAAGAATGAAGATACGCGTCTTATGGTAGAGGCATGGCATATTTATAATGGTGGAAGTGCGTGCGTGAGTCAGCCTTCGATTACTTTACAAAAGGAAGAGATTAAGTGCCTTAACAGTTATCTCTCACGTAGACCGGCACGTGGACCCGACTAACACGTGGTGTTACCATTCCTGAGCATGCGCAGATGAGTTTTGTGTCTTCTTTCTTTTTTCGCCTCAGTGCTCCCTTCAGTTGATAGTCGGCGTTCGTGTTTTCCACCTCTCTACTCTTGTGTCCTGTCTGCACGCCTCACTTCTATTTTGCATAATGAATCCTTACCAACTAGCTCAGCTTTCTGTCATTCTAAACACGGGGGAATTACTTGTCCTTACTAATTGAATTAAAGAAATGATAAATTAATCAAAATGAAAGTGGAAGAAAAAGCAACCTGCCGCAGGTGGGGAACGATCGCACGTCTTCGCATTACACGTGGGATGCTTTTTCCCTCTCATAATCGGCATATATATATATATATATATATATATATGATATATTCAGCGTCTATCGGCCTTAAGTGAACGAAAGCTTGTTGCTTTTTAGTAGTCACACTTGCAGGAATATTAGCGAGTTTTAGAATAGGGGCCCCGAACGTTTTGGGGCCCCAAAGAAATAGCGTCGAAGCCACTGCGCATGCGCGAGACGCAAACTGCGTTTGGGTTTTGCGTTGGGAACGCTATTTCACCGATTTAGCGGGCGCTCAAATAGCGTTCCCGAAAGCTTTGCGTCAACAAACATGGCGGCACCCATCTAAGCGACGGCTCTAACCTAGCACCAAACTGGGTTCGATTCGCGGTAATGCGTGAAGTTCGCAAGCTAGGAGAAGTGACTGCAGTTATCGCTTTCTCTCAACTAGCGTGTGTTATGAAGATTGATTCATTAGACGCCGCTGATTCCGAATTCGAGTGTGGATTTTATGGCTCGTAGGCCTAACACGGCTAAGCTTGGCTGGTGAAGGCACGTAAAGTTGGTTTTGTTGCTCCAAACTAAGCACAACTAATTGTTTGCTGCTTGAACAATAACCTCTAAATTGTAATTAAACGCGAATACACGCAAGTCAAAATTACTATTTATATCATAAGATGGTATATTTTATTTAATTATTTTTAATCGTTTTTCTTAGACGCCGTAGTGGCGCTGTCAGCGCAAGACGCTATCTGCAAACGCAAAGCCCTATTCTAAAACTCTTCACTCCTGCGTGCCCCAACGCTAACACCCGCAAAGCTCTTTGGGGCCCCAAAATATTGGGGCCCCTATTCTAAAACTCCCTATTACAGTGGCACGCTGCATCGCATTCTCCGCGTGTCGCATGTGTGTAAGCGGCTGTAATGTGCTTGGAAACGCTGACGTTGGTCTGCACCTCGAAGAATAGCTGCTTGCTACGTTGAGTAGATGCGTTTCGTTGCCAGAAGGGGACTTGATTCCTCTAGTCGGTGTTTCATTAAGTTTATTGCAATAACGTATGCTTAGAGCCACTAAAACAGGACGACACGGACGAAAGGACCGCCAGATCTAGGATGGACACAGAAACGCTTCCAATGCGTATCGTAGTCTTGGTCGATAAAAGCTTGTAAGATAAAGAATTTCATCACACCTAATGCGAATCATGTCCATGTGCAGTACTTTCTTCCTTTGTAAAGAAATGCACTAAAGAAAGTGAGGTAGGGATCGACAAAGCCCTCTCTATTTGTTCTTTTGTCAGTGTGGTTTACTTTAATACTAATAATAATGTGTGACAAGGAGGATGTTTTGAGATGAGTTCGCGAGATGATTTATGAGCACTTCTAATTGTCATTACATGTTCATGTGAGTAATTCCACTTGTTTAAATCAAAGAACTGGGTACAAAATGATGCGTGGTGCCTGTGGTAATTGTTTGTAATGGTCAAAAGAAAAATCACCTGCGTAAGGCTTCCAGATAACTCAATTCCCGATTTCTCTGCGATTTTTATCTTTAAATATAACACCCTATATTTCTCCGTTGAAATTTGAATAAATTTAAATCCCGAAAACAAAGGACCGTGCTTATAAGCCGCATCGATCAGTGAAAAAAATATGGTTTTCTGATCCTGGGTGTTTCTGTGTACATTGCAAAAGCGCACGACTACGTTGAAGACAGGGATGGTTGGTAATCCAGCATAATCTGCACAGCGCGACAGCAAGCGAAAAGGCACGATGGAGACCAGCACTGACCTCCAACTTCATTTTCGAGAAACACACATGTATACAGACACTCCGGTGTACACAATCGCAATGCCGAACCCATGGCCAAGAATAAGGATGGATGGATGGCTGGATGAATGCTATGAGCGTATCCTTTGGAACGGGGTCGTGGGTTCTGCCACCAAGCTCTTGTTATTATATGGCCTAATGTCCTACCTATCTTCTTAAGAAAAACGAAAAAAAGGAAGAATTCCCATCCCCAAACTTTCTGAACGACAAATTTGTTTTGTATGTCTCCTTTTTTTTTGTCGTTTCCCTACTTTTCTTCCACCAATCTTCCAATCGCCCCCTTACTAATCTATATTGCGGACATGTTCACTTTCTCCCTGCTCTCGCTCAAAACAAAGGCTTGAGGAGGCCAGAGATGCCTAAGTCGACCACTGGGCAGATATCTTCTCATTCTAATAAAACATGGTTCGTCGTTTCCCTAAAGGGAAGATAGATGCTTCATCGTTGCCGTATAGGGAAACGATGGAGCATGGTAAAGTTATAGCGTTACTGCGGCAAGCACGTGTCACGTAGCAGTGACGGTGAAGAAGGCAGCAAAACTGTGATTAACGAAACTAGCGTTTTATTGGGCGAACTTGTGCCCTCAAAAGCAGGCTACACTCAAAGAGCAACGATAGCGGCGAACACATTCAGCGATTCTCGAAAATCTGATCAGCGGGTCCAGCGCGTCGGCTTTTATACACCAGTCGTTGAATGTTCCAGAGTAATCGTGGGCACCCGCGTGTCTTCCACAAAGTTCTACACTATTCGCGTCGCGCATATATGCAATCAGATTACACAAGGTTCGGTGCCAGACAGGGGATGATGCCATCGATAACATTCCAGACACTTCCGATACATGCAGGCGCGTCCTGCGCTGTGCGATAACATTTGTTAGGCAGTGACAAGTGGTCACCCCGAAAAGATAAAGAAGTACACGTGTCACACATGCTTGTTCTTCCTTGTAGTATCTCGCTTTATAAGTGCGTGTTCGCATCGCATAGCACGAGAAACATGCAGTAAAAATACTTCAACAGAACGAAAGGCTTGTTATCCTGCACGCAGATTAAAGTAATGTAACTATTGTGCTGGACAAGGAAGACTATAGAACGAGAATGTCAACTCTGCTTCAAGGTACGGCCACCTACGTCAAGTTGAACTAGGTCCTGACCAAGAAGGTACAGTCCGAGCTTCAAAAGCTGCTTACTGTAGTTTTCAAGTTCGTCCTCCCGAAAAGAAGACATGTATTTTCACCTCTGGTGCCACAACGGTTCTTCACCAGCTATATACGGTGGGCCGAGGATACACAAGCCCGACATACGTTTACGCCCAATTGTTGACGTTACACTCTCTCCACTTCACAAGTTATCAAGCTATCTGCATCAGGTGCTACGACCAGTTGTCGGAAACACATGCCGTAATGTTCACATTCGGCACATTTTGTCGACATTCTGAAGTAAATTCACTTGGATGACGAAGACTGGTCGGTTTTTCTTTGGCGTGAAATCAATGTTCACATCAGTACCGATGGATTTCGACGTGGAAAGCTGCAAACAAGCGCTTAGCATAGATTCGTCTCTCCCCTCAAGAACCCCGTTCGAGGTTGAAGATCTCTGTCGCCTTCTGCACTTCTGCCTTAGGAGCACTTATCTCGAGTTTAATGGGAACTACTGCAAACAAGCTTTTGGCACAGCCATGGGTGCCTCCGTTTCGCTGACGTGTGCAAACCTGGCCTTGGAAGCCATCGAGAGCAAAGCTTTGGCTACCTTCGCGCGGCCGCCAAAAACTTTCCCTTGTTACGTAGACGAGTGTTTCTGCGTGATCCACAAGTCGGAAGGGCAGCCATTTCTGGACCACCTGAACTCTATTGAACGGTCTATAGAATTCACGGTTAAAGAAGAAAGCAACGGATGAATTCCTTTCCTCGACGTCCTTGTACAACGCTCTTCCGGAAGCTGCTCTACAACTGTATATAGGAAGCCCACACATTCGGGCAAGTACCTCAGCTTTGCTTCGATGCATTCCAAGGGACACAAACGCTCTGTGGCGGCTTCTTTGTGCAAGCGTGCGTCCCGCCTGTCCTCAGACAAGTCCGCAGGACAGTGGAAATACAAAAGAGTAAAAAATGATCACGCTGGTAATGGCTACCCTCGCCAATTTCTACGTCGGCAGGAACTCTGCTCCACAGAGCCTCCCAGAACCAAACCGACTCATCTTATGAAAAATTCACCCATACTCTATGATCCCGGCATAAGCGAAACACTGGCAAGAATTTTCAAGAATTATGGCATACAAGTCGCGCACGTGCCATCATACAATTAATTAATTAATTGTGGGGTTTTACGTGCCAAAACCACTTTCTGATTATGAGGCACGCCGTAGTGGAGGACTCCGGAAATTTTGACCACCTGGGGTTCTTTAACGTGCACCTAAACCTAAGTACACGGGTGTTTTCGCATTTCGCCCCCATCGAAATGCGGCCGCCGTGGCCGGGATTCAATCCCGCGACCTCGTGCTCAGCAGCCCAACACCATAGCCACTGAGCAACCATGGCGGGTCCATCATACAAGTTAAGAAGCCAACAGGTCCGCGTGAAAGGCCCATCGGAGCGTGCACGTCACTCTGGAGTGATATATAAGATACCTTGTCATGACTCCCGCACGTCGTTAATTGGAGAAACAGGCAACTTCAGACGACGTATCAGGCCGCACCAAAATGACATAGCTAAGGCACAAACCGCAGCCAACGCGCTAGCTGAACATCGCCTTAACATGGGTCCCAACATTGTTTGGAATTCTGCAACTATCATCGACACGGAAAAATCACTATCAACCCGCCTTTTCTAATTATTACTATTCCAGTCGACGCCTCTCACACTAAATCGTACACGTGGAAGTCTACCTGAAACATACACCAGATCGCTGCGCCATCTACTAGGTATATAAGGCACGGACCAACTTGTCTCGCCTTTATGTGAACAAGAGACCCGTAGGGCATTCGAAACGTCATAAACTCCGTTTTTTTTTCCAAACTTTGGCAAGTGTTTGTTTGCTGTCAAGAAGAAAATGTACACTCCTCGCCAGACGGTGTTCCTTTGAACCCTGGACCAATTTAATCGCCTGCAGCGTTAATATGTATATAACCGATGTAATTGTCAATGGTCGATTCGAGTGAATTCTATCGTTCTCCCACTTACCTTTATAAATAAATTTTATTCTACACTGTCGCCAACTGTCTGGTATTCGTCTCTCTTTAAGGTTTCTTCTAGTGCTTTCTGTATCGGTTCTCTACTTTTTAGTCCTAGTTCATTAATGAACCTAACGGGAACTTCGTCTAACCCTGTGGCTGTGCGCTTAGAAATGTTCTCTTCGCCTTTCTTCCAGTTAAATTTGTCAGCCCCAGCTCCTTTTCCATCTGGTACTCTTTAGTGCTCTTTTTTTCCTCCAATACAGCCTCGTCATTGGCTTGGAAAGATTCGGCTGTTATTTTTTGGATGTAATTTATAGCCGCGTCCCCTTACAGTTTGTTTCCATATTCGTCTAGGATATTTTGAATCGTTCGATGTTCCTGCCTAAAACGTTTGTGTGTTTTCAAAATATTCTAGGTACGGCCTTCCTTTTCTCACGTATTTCTGATAACCCACTTTCACTTTCACTTCTTATCTTTGCTTGCACCAGTATTTGAAGCATAGATTTTTGTCCATGCATATTTCCCATTTTCTGGCTATTTCATTCTGCGGCAACTGCACTTTTTTTTGCCTGCCTGGGCTCTCGAGATGCTTTCTATCATTCAGCGATCGCTTCTCGCATCTCCCTGTTCCACCAGCTTTTTGGTTTCCTTTTTTCTTTCCAACGGGCAATGTTGCTTCTCTTTCCATATTTCTGTCGGAATTAAGCTTGGAAGCTCACTATATTCCCACACTGTGCTTGGCCATTTGCCCAAGTTCTTCCTCGACTATTGTTACCATATTTCTTATTTGTTCAGCGTCCAAATTTGTACTGGCCGTTTTTCGCTCCTTGCTCCGTTTCCCAACTACATACTCCATTTCCAAAACGATGTGTTTATGGTCACTCCCTATGCTTCTATACCCTTCCTCGTCAATGACCATTTCTCTCAGCTTATCAATTCCTTCTCTCATAAGGGAGTAATCAATGGTTGATTGCCGGCTTCCCACTTCCCACGTGATCCTCCCTTCACACTTAGGCCCTGTATTCACGATGACGAGGTTACGTTGCTCATAAACATCTACCATTGACTTCCGCTTGTTGTTGGTATAACCATTTAGATCCTGTATGTGGGCATTCATGTCGCCTTATAAGACAATTTCAGCATCATTCCCGAAACCCCTAATATCAGCACTTAGGCGTTTCACTAACTCTTGATTCTTCTCTCTGTAATTATTTCCAGTCCGCGAGTACGTTACGCCCATTTTAGGAGGGAAGAAGTTTGGGCGTGTTGGTGGTATGCATACAGACTGGGATACATAGCGCAAAAAATGTCACAGGGACAGGCTGGTTCCGGTGCTCGTCCTGTGTTCCTGCTTGTCCCTGCGTCATTTTTTGCGCTATGTATCCCAGTCTGTACGTTACGCCCAGCCAAGTTTTCTTTCCACTCATCATACCTTGCTGGTGAAGCATCGCACTGACACGGTCACGGTGAAAGCACACAATGCACGACACTCGCTGCACTCGCAGCTATTTTATTTCAGAACACATACTTCATATTTATATACCTGCGCATCCTCAGGCGTCAAAAATAATTAAGGCAAGATAAAAGGCATTTTTAAATTTGTTTGCTTGCGCATACTCAGGCGTCAAAGATAGGCACCTGTTTATCACCTGTGTGCAATCCTAGCCTATCTGTTGCAACCTTAACAAACATTTTTTATTACACAAAAAAATTTTCTTCCTTTAGTGTTCTTCCAGAAAGGCAACCTCACCATGGCTTAGAAGTACCGATGGCTGACTGATACAACCCACTACCTTCTTGTGAATGTGAAAGGTGTATTCTTGTGTATCTTCGCCGTGTCCGTGTCAGTGGGCTGCTTCACCAGCAAGGTATGCTGATTAATCACCAACTAGCCGAACTTTCCACATTGCTGAATTTCTTTCCGCTCATTGTGAATGATAACCCAAGATGCTCTTGACATTTTGAATTTCCTCTTTCTCATTTGGCTTCCTGATGTATGAGCATTCCGACTCCCCATCCCTATCTTTCCCGTTTAGCTCTAGGAACATCGCCAAAGAGCCCCTGTAGCGGCCGCCCCCGGAAACATGCACGTTTTCAATGGGAGAGCGTCGTTTTTCGCGAATAACTAATCATAGATCCCATCTTTAAAAAATTTCGAGTGGAAATTGGTTCGACGTGCCTAGTCCAATATCTTATGCCAAGCGATACCATTATTTACGGCTGAAAACCCGTTCCAATTTGCGTGCGAAGTTAGAAGTATGGGAGTCGAAATGTTCGATATTTGGTAGCATCTTTGGCCAGTAAACAAGGTTATAAAGAGAGATAAGGGGCCTCATAAAGGCTGGCCAACATTTCGATAGGAGGACCTATCTTCGTTAAAGGCGGCCTCATGGTCCTCGGCATGTTAGTTTTAAAGGGTTGGTACAGTGAGGTCGCGGTGGTTGCTGTCGGTGGCGGCTGGTTTTTAAAGGGAAAGACTTCAAAAAGAATGAGCGCTGTCGCCTGACGTATGCAAGCGTGGTTCCCAAGACGAGGGGATGAGAGCGGGAAGGTGAAGAGAAAAGGAAAGAAAGAAAAGGAGAAAGAGAAGGGGAAAAAGAACAAGAAAAAGAAGGGCATGGGAAGGTGTTGGGGAAGCGAGAGGTTAGGGAGCATTCAGGGGAGTCGTTGGCTGCATATTTTTGTGGCTTTAGAAGAGCCGGGGTGTCTTTCGAAGGAGTCTGGGGTGCAATGCATGGGGAAGATGGAAGGAAGCAGCGTGGCCTTTCAAGGGACGTTAGCCCCAGTAGATCAACGCAGGATTCGCCACGGCGGTATCAGAACTGGCGATACCTCTGTGGCAAAGATGTCGAAAAAGGTATCCTGGCGTCTGGGTAATTGGAATGCGTTGATGGCGGTGTTTAAATAAAATATAATAAAAACAGAGAAATAAAGGGGGGACCACAACCCGAATAACAAATAGGAGGATGATATTAGTAAAAGCGGGCGGAGGCAGCTGTACATTGCAAAAGGGGTCGTACAGTTGATATAAACGTAAAAACAAGAAAGACTATATTAAATTGAGTAGTCGGCAGGGAAAAATTGGAAATGGAGGAATAGGCGAGGTTAAGGAGTTAAAGTTAGCTGGTGACACAATGGGGTTTGTGCCTTGGTTGATGATAGGAGAATTTCAAATTTAAGTTACAGCTTTTAGAGACTCTCAGTTGCCACATGCCAAATTAATTCCCGTCGGGTGTAATCATTTAAACTTGTGCACTTGTGGTATTTAAATCTTAAATTTAAAATGATTGAATAATTGAAGAAACGTGAGGAATGACCATGAGGGTTTGCTAGAAATGTTCCCCGATTGACATCGTTTACGACCCACATCGATACGGTGTTTTGTCACGATCACGCCAGCGCCCACTGAGCACCAGTTATCATTTTCTCCACTGTCGGCAAATAAACTCTAAATGTGTGTTTTGTCGTGTGTGAGTAGCACAATGTCAGCTGAGCCTTTCATATGGTCCACTAAACCACACATTCCCTCTTCTGCCATGATGCCGCAAGACATGTCAATTTCGCGTTGGAATGTCGCCCTTTCAGTTTGCCAGAAAGCTTAGGGAAGTACATGATATGAGCAGGCCAAGTTTTGAAGTAGTCCTGAGATTTGAGTAAAATTTCAGAGGGAATCTTATTATCCTTTATTTATTTGATTCGTTTAATTTCGATACCCTCAATCGCCGAGGCATTTCAGAGGGAAGTGGATGAGAATATATAAACAATCAAAAGGACAGAATGAAGAGTGCAACAATAAACAGAATTAGCGACAAATTATAAATGTGAAATTAAATATAACAGAATGAAACAACCAAAACAAAAATAACTGCACTGAAGCGAAATAAACACAGCATATTATACATTATTATAGGCAAAATATAAACCTAAAAGGAGTATTGGAAAGGGATAAAAAATAAAAAATACGTGAGAACGAGCAAAATAAACTTCAGGCATCGCGACACATGTCAAAAGAAAAAAAAGGGGTGGAGATGAGTAAATAATGTTTGCAATGACTTTCTTCTATCTTAGCCAGGTGCAAGCACTACCTGACGTTGCCTGGAAGGTCAGTCATTAAAAAATTTGTGTGCAAAATAAAGAAAATACAGGTGCTCAATGGCACAGTTAACGTCGAAAGTTTACGCGGTCAACGTTCTGCCAGCAAATTCAGTTTCAACGTAGCTAGGCCCGCAGTCAGTGAAGCTATACAAAGCGGTTGTTATTCTAGACCAGTACATGCTGTGAATCCGAATATCACGCTGCGTCCCTAGGTTGCGGAAATACCTTTTCTCTTTCAGATCCCACGGTTCGTGAGCTTTTGACGCTGACTACTCGTTCCGAAGGCGGTAGGCTGCTTTTTGGCCAATGAGGTTGGGACAAGCGCCGAGCTCTTGATGATGGAATATTCGAGCGTCAAATGGTAGAAATTCACGCGACTTCCCGACGCAAATCTAGCGGTAGAACCTCAGCGTGACTTTTGGTTAGTTACACTGACGGTGAACGAACAGTAGCAGGGAATGAATCTTCTTACCGTGCGACGATTCTGGACAGGCTCGAGTGTACTGCGTAGGTTCTACGCGGGGTAACGATTTTTAAGTTTTACAGCATTCTTAAAAATCACCTGTGGCCGATAGCATAATTCCTGTCCTTGAGCTGAGTTATGCCACCTAGTGTATGCCACCTAGTGTATTCCGCATGAGCACAAAATACACCCTGAAAAAAATTTTGCGGTATGTCTCTGCGTTGCTTCCTACCCCATAATTATTTAATCGAGTGTTACTATGTTAATTTCATATTGCTGTCATCCCTTTTGATGTTGTAATAGTTATGTCTCCATATCTGTCTCTCTGAGTTGTTAAATTTTCTTTTTCTTTTTGCTTGTCGAGTTTGTTGCAATACCTCTATTCTTCCTTTGTTTTGCTAATGTTCGCTGTCTGCCAGGCGCTGCCACTCAAGCCCTTGTGAGGCTTTGGTAGGCCTGATTTTTGTGTATGAAAATTGATACGAATAAAAGTACTATCTATCTATCTATCTATCTATCGAAGAGGCGGACATCAGTAGCACGAGAAATCGAAACACATATTCTGCTAATTAACAATACCACTAATTAGCTTATTCTTTTAGTTTCAAGTATCAAGTTTATTACCATAAATGCAAAATACGATACATACATGGTGAGACATTTTGAGGAGGCCCAAAAGTAAGAACTGTAGGAGGGCCTACTTTCAGAATCGGATAAAATAATTTCAGTAAGCACAGGAATGAATTCACAAAAATATAATAAATGATTAAAAAGAACACAGAGGAACCTCGATAGAGACAACGCAAAACTCATGAATATACTAATTAAAGTGACGAAAACTAATACGTTTTCAAAAACTTCACGGCGCATAATGCAGTTTACGAATTGCACTACGTCTCCGCTTGAAGTAAATCTTCAGGATGACAGCAGCTTCGGGATATCTCCTAAAGTGTGGGACGAAATCACTTAAAGGTACTTTTGTGCCTAAATGCATAAAAGTGTTTTCTTCAAAGATTAGTAAGTGGAACAACAGTGCATATTTACGGCGAGTTTGATGGCGCTTATCTTTAAAGTGCGATCATTCTGGAAATGCATTCCAAGAGAATACACCTTGCAAACTCACCGGCTACAATGCGTAAATTGCAATATGTGCGTGAAGTAATTAATTAATCTAATTAGTGAATGTATTTAATTACTTGAATAGGTGTCTCGATTTCTGGCGCAAGAGACTTGCACCTCCCTGGATGATCCAGTTTAAGAACTAGAATTAGGTCGGCAACAGGAACTTTTTTAAATTCCGTAAAAAAGCTTACAGCTTACAAACAAATTAGAAAAAATCCAGAATAGGGCAGTTAGATTTGTTCTTTGTAACTATAGCTGGCAGCTTAGCATGACAGAAAGCAAACTTAAACTTAAATGGCAAGAGCTGAAGGATCGTAGAAGGCATATCAGATTAAAATTTTTCCACGATATTTATTATTCTAAAACAGGCATAAAACGCGAAAAATATATCCAGGCACCACACTATATATCTAGGCGACTTGACCACTGTTTGAAGGTCAGGGAATTTACTTGTAGGGGTGACGTCTTCCGTTATTCCTTTTTTCTTAGAACTGTTCGAGATTGGAACAGTCTGCCATCGAGCATTGTATATATTACAGAAATTGATGCTTTTTTCCACGCGTTGAAATAATTTGTTGATGTATTCATTCAAGTTTGTACCCTCCCTGCTGTAATGCCCTACGGGGCGATGCAGGTAACTAATAAATAAAAATAAATGAATAACTTAAAAATGATCACTCGATATATGTCGCTGAAGACTCCATACTAATTCCATACTGCGAAATCTCATTCTAAATATGGCCGGTCTTACGCCTACCAATTCTTTAGCAATCAAAAAAGGTAAGCGGTTGTTTCTTGAGGCGCAGCCAAGGCCTCGAAATCCAGCCGCCTTGGATAAAAACAGCAATTCCACCATCACGGCCTTCCTTGCGTGTAAAAAAATTATTGTGATAGCCTTGGAGGAAAAACAGACGAATAAGGTCTTGCCCAATATTTTTTTCGGTTAATACGACATCAGCTTTGTCACACACAGCGCCAACTTGGAAACAAAACTTATTCCAGTGCTTGCGAATACTACGCACGTTTACGTGAAAAACAATGAAAGTGTTTTAGCCAAATTTTGAACGGATATTAGAGAGAGAAGGGAAATCACGGAATGGTTCGCACACAGCCATGAATCAAGAGCAAGAATACAACATACAAAGCGCAAAGAAAGAGTGGTCAGACTAGCTAAGTCAAGTCACAAGGACCTATTATACGCCCAATCAAGTCACCCTCCCTCTTCCGAGAATAAATTTGCCATTTTTCACCCACACGAACTTGCTTGAAATCATCTTCCTGAGCCTTACACTTCGGCACCCAGAACAATTCTCTGTCGTATTTTGTCAAGTTTTCGACGAAGGAAATGGAGAGATCATTCGGCGACCGAATACGACATGGCGGGGAAGGAATGACTCAACGCCGAGCTGAGCGGCCAATCTGGAAACAGTAGAAGTTCTCGGTGGGATTGTGGGGTAAGCGATGAATTTCGAGGTTAGAGGACCTACTATACTGCTCAGAGGCGTTTATTCCACTTCGAAGGCTTTGAATGCAGAGACGTTTTTGTCACGAGTTGCTGATTCTTGCAGCAAGGAATCATATTATTTGACAGGAAGTCGACTGTGTCGGGAATTTCTTGCATTTTTGTATTGACTACTACAATCTCAGACTTGAAGCACGGCAACTCGCCTATTTTACAAGGAATCAAGATAAGAGACTTGATTTGCTCGAGCATAGAATCCAGGACCGATAGCTTTTCATCAATGGCTGTTAATTGACTAGAGCTACCTTGGGACGAGTCCACCGATCTGCACGTTTTTCATCGCCGCTTTTCTCTCCTTCTCGTGCCCATGGCCGAAAAGTGCCTTCAGCCAAACCTGAGCACTCCTGTCCGAGGTGATATAATGATGCAGAGCTGGAGAACTCTATATATCGACCCTCATCGGAAAAACCATCCCCGCATGGTGTACACTTCTTTCTGTCCATCACACAAGCGCACAAAAAAGCTCACACACGGTCGCTCAAAGGGCAGTTTTGAAGTCAGCGGCAGGAGAGGGGCACATAATCGCAGTGATAGCGGAACCAACTCACCTGCAGTAACAAAATGAATAGTTTGGAGCCGTATCTTAACATGCCGCCAACTGCGCTTGCTGCTTGAAAGCGACGCCCTTTTGCGGGGAGGATGACGGTGTACATAGATCAGGGCACCACCTTGCGCTGCAAACCGAAGTCATGAAAGCTGCCGGCATTTCCAGCAGAGCTGTCACGCGCACAAACCGCCTCTTGCCGAAGAATAGTCGACGTCCGTGGCACCAGTTGAAAATTTTCAGAGCCCGTCCAGAGCCGGGGCTCTGGACGTGCCGATAACTGCATCAATTTCTCACTGGCCGCTCCACTGCGACAAATCTCGCAAGCTGCGTGACACAGATCTCCGCGCCGACGGGCACTTAAAGGGGGGACGCCATTTACTGTGACCTCAGCAAAGTTTTTGATGTAGTGCGCTACTCACTGATTGTGATCAAGTTTACGTACTTTGATTGTGACTCGTCAATTGCCAATGTCTTGCACAGTTCTCGATAGATAAAGTTAGGTTAACGTCAACGGCCAAAATGTCTTCTTTTTATAAGGCAACTAGCGGCGTCCCTCAAAGATCAGTATTAGGACTACACCTTCTTTAATTTTTATTGATGGCGTTCTTTCCAATATTCGGAATTCATTCTTCCTTCTATACGCTTATAACATGAAGACTTTAAAAGGAAATTTGTACTGTTGATGACCGTCGCATCCTGCAGTCTGAACTGCTTTTTTTTTCTGAATGGTGCAAAGATAGTAACGTCATCCTGAGTGCTGTCAAGACGAAAGTCATCGCTTGCACACGGAAAGCAGCAAGCATTTCCTTTTTTATTCTGTACATTCTGTACCATTCTGTAAAGTCTGTGAGATCAATGATTTTGGTTTACTGTTTAGTACAACCTTACACTTCTCAGTTCGCACTAAATGCATTACAATGTGCGGTATGCGCTTTCTTGCTTCTGTTTGTGCAATATCGAAAGAATTCAATTCTCCTACACCGTTGCGCAAGTTGTACACGACAAGCTGTCTTCCTCAACTCGAATACGCGTCGGTCGTCTCGAATGGCATTTCTAAATACAACAGTGACACAATATATCGGGCCCAGAAAAGGGTTCTAAGCATAAAGCATCACCGCTTTGCTAACACAGACACTGGACCTTATTAGCATTTTCTTTTTTTATTCTATACATTCTTTACCATTCTGTAAGGTCTGTGAGATCAATGATTTTGGTTTACTGTTTAGTACAACCTTACACTTCTCAGCTCGCCCTAAATGCATTACAATGTGCGGTATGCGCTTTCTTGGTTCTGTTTGTACAATACTGAAAGAATTCAATTCCCCTACACCATTCCGCAAGTTGTACACGAGAATCTGTCTTCCTGAACTCGAATACGCGTCGGTCGTCTCGAATGGCATTTTTAAATTCAACAGTGGCATCATATATCGGGTCCAGAAAGGGTTCTAAGCATAAAGTATCACCGCTTTGCAAATACAGACACTGTACCTTATTCTAGCACTGTTGGATTATTGTCATTGCCCTTACTTCTTACTTGGCTGCCGACGGGATCACGCTGACCTTCTGTTTTTTTCCAAAGTACTTCGCGGTAACCTCACGTTCCTCGAACTCCTTAGTTGTGTCATGTTTCGCATGCCGCGCAAGATCAACAGAGAACATAGACCTTGCCCTGTTCCTGCATGGCATCACCAACCCTCAACCGCCCCAGAATGCAGCCTCTATAATGCTTATGTTCATGATTTTGATATTTTTCCTCACTTGCTGTCGCTATTATTTTCGGATCTTTGCGTTGTTGTGTCACAGTTTCGCCTAATGTTCAGCTGCACCTTTTTTTCTTTTGTACTCGCCTGTCGGCTTCTTGTATCTGCGCTCTTCTTTCAAGATTGCTCTTTTTATGCATTGTTTCCTTTGTTTTTTACTTATATTCCCTGACGTTTTTTTTTATGTGTGTATGCGCCAACACTCCGACCTCATGGTTGTTCTTGAGGACGCTAAATGTTTGATTGATTGATTGATTGATTGATTGATTGATTGATTGATTGATTGATTGATTGATTGATTGATTGATTGATTGATTGATTGATTGATTGATTGATTGATTGATTGATACTATTGTTACGTTGTTGTTGAAGTCGCTAGTTGTGTTGCTTAACGGCAATAATTGAGGTCATAGCGATGGATTGACACGGACAAGAAGGACGACAGGACGTGTGCTTAGGTTAAGGGAGCATAAGCAAAAATTCAACTGTTATCGACACGGGCAGGTGTCAGTGCGCTGGGATCATTGCGGGTGCGAACCATTGTTTAAGACTTGCTCCGTCATGTTTAGAACAATGGATAAGGTTAGGAAGGAAATACTGGAAGCAAGCTTGATTAAAAAAGATGGTGCTAACTGCCTCAGCGTCCCATCGATTACTGTGAGCTTAGGAGAAATTGCCTATCTGAAAAATGCTGGTTTGCACATGCGATTATTTCTACTTGTTTAACGGTAAAAGTACCATGCTTTTCTGAAATGAAATCAGTTGATAGTAGCGCACGTCCTGTCCTATTTCTTGCCTGTGTCCACCTAGCGCTATGACCTCAGTCACTTCAACCAACCAACTAGCCCAAAGATGATTATTTAAGGGCAAGCATGTAAGGGCGGCACAATATATTACGCGTCACGGTTGCAAGATTCTACGACGCTGATCGTAATTGAACACGAAACACAGGTTTTCGTGCTCGAACTCCCTACTTCCCACCGTAATTGCTTAGTCGCTATGGTGTTGGCCTGCTATAAGGACGAGGTCGCGGGATCTAATCCCGGCCACGGCGGCCGCATTTCGACTGGGGCGGAATAAAAAAAAAAAACACCCTTGTACTTAGACTTATAGGCGCACGTTTTAAACAACCCCAGATGTTCTAAATTGCTAGAGTCCCTCACTACTGCGTCCCTAAAATGGGATGACGGTTTTAGGACGTAAGAATCCTTAATTTTGAACTTCCGACTTGCCGGAAGTAAGAATCATACAAAGGGATAATATGTAAAATTTTGCACATTAAGTTGAAGACATCTGCATCTTCAAAGCTGTTGTTTATTCTCGGGCAAGCGGCAGTAAAATTTGTACTTTAGCGTTTCCCTTTTATAGCCATATATGTGTCAACGTCGAGGTAGGCCAGGAGGTCCCACATCAGTCTGAAGGAGCAGGGATATGATCGACCCTTGAGGAGTGTCGCTAATGGCTGACGACTTGCTGCACCCGAGTACGTGCCACGAGATTGCGCCACTATTCAAAAGAAGAAATTGCAAAGCGGAGGAGAAGACTGAAAATCAAAGAACTTAGGAAGCTGGTGTAGACTAGTGCTTCGCAAGAAAAGGCGTGGGAGACTTCGCGTACATTAATTTGTCTGCGCTCAGTCACAGCGCCGTTATATCCGCGCCATTTGTTTTCGTTATCCATTCTAACCTTTAACTCTTTATTTCATTTTCTAGAATACTCTAAGTGTACTGGCAAGGTAAGAACCATGTAACTAATAAAATTGTGTCGTTCATACTTTTCTAGCCGGTTAATTTTCCCTTGGAGCTCAAAGATAGATAGATAGAATAAACTTTATTGTCCAACGGATAAGATGATCTACCCACCCCCGACACGCAGTTCAGGGGCGAGTGCCGCCGCCTCAGATGCAGGCTGGGAAGTCTTGGGTCCCAGCAGCCTCTTCAGCCAGTTGGACGAGCCGGAGCTGGAGCTCAGAGTCCGAGCTGCGCAGCAGGGTCTCCCAGGTGTCTCTACTACCTATTTTGTGCGTTCCCCCGGGAGAGTACGGACATTCTCATATTATGTGGTCGAGGGTCCCTCTCGCCCCACAACGATTACATCTATCACTCCTGGCCTCGGGGAACATGTGGTTCGCCATAACCGGGTGAGGATACGTATAAGGTTGTAGTCGTCTCCACGCGACTGCTTGTCTGTTGTTTAATTTGGGTCTGGCGGAGATACCAGTCTACGAGCCAATCTATAATGCTGCGTGATCTCCCCATATTTTAGCATGCGCTCTCCGCTCCCTCGGTCATCGAGGGGCCCCGTAGCGGCTCGGCGGTAGAGACCTCGAGCCAGCTCGTGGGCCGCCTCGTTGCCGAGGACGGCTTCGTGCGCCGGAGTCCAAATTATTTGAATTTTTCTATCTAACTTTCTCTAGCCTAGGATTCTGGCCACTAAGGGCGAGATCTTTCCCTTGCTAAAATTTTGTATGGCAGTTTTACAGTTACTGATCACAAATTTCGCGTCCGTTCCAGCGCAAGCTAATGCGATCGCAATTTCCTCGGCAACTTCTATGTTGCGCCCGCGCAGAGTGACAGCGGTCACGGGAATACCCCGGCCGCTGACGGCCGTTAAATTTTTTTTTTTTTTTAAATTAGGGGGTTTTACGTGCCAAAACCACTTTCTGATTATGAGGCACGCCGTAGTGGGGGACTCCGGAAATTTTGACCACCTGGAGTTCTTTAACGTGCAGCTAAATCTAAGTACACGGGTGTTTTCGCATTTCGCCCCCATCGAAATGCGGCCGCCGTGGCCGGGATTCGATCCCGCGGCTGACGGCCGCTGCCACCGTAAAACTGCCGCTACCTCCCACCGCGTCTACATAGGCAACCTCATGTTCCGAAATTTTACCGAATCTAATTTTTAATGCTTCGGCTCGTTTATGCCTCCTGTCTTTGGTATGTTCCGGGTGTATGTGTTTTGGCGGGGGGGGGGGGGGGGGCATAATCAGATTTTTTCTCACTTCCCTATCTACTTCATCCTTTTGGGTGGGGCCTCTGTCCGGATTTATTCCAACTTTGGCCAATATGGCTCTTCCTGTCCTCGTGGTGCTAAGTCTCTCAATTTGAGAGGTTCACACCAGTTCTGCCCATGTGTTGTGCACTCCTGGAGTCATCAGTCTCTCTGTGGATGTGCACATGGGCAGTCCCAGCGCTCCTTTTACGCATTTTCTCATTAGAGAATCAATCTTTTCTCTTTCCACCACTTTCAAATCGAGATATGGCGTTGCGTAGCTCACCCGGGTGAATATGTACGCCTGTATTAGTTTAATCAAAATTTTCTCCTTTAGCACGCGGCCTTTGCTGGCCACCCACCTAATTAGGCTCAGGGTCTGTATTGCGCGATTCTGCAGCCTCTTGACGGTCTCGCCATTGTGGCCGTGTGACTGGAGAATCAGGCTCAAGATTCTAATTTGCTCGACTATTGGTACCTCCTTACCCGCCACTTTAATTTTCATCTCCGACGGTGCCTTGCACCTTAAGTGTTTGTGATTTTATATAAACAATTCTGATTTCTGCGGCGAGCATGCTAGGCCTCTCTCGGCCGCGTAATCGACTATGATGGTGGTGGCGGCCTGGCGCAGGCTTTCGACGGCTGAATCATATCCCCGGTTGACCCAGAGAGTGATATCATCCGCATATATACTAAATTTTAATCCCTCGAGCTTTCCCAATTGCTCGGGGAGTTCTCTTATAGCCACGTTGAAGAGTAGGGGAGACAGCACTGATCCCTGGGGCATACCCTTACTCCCTAGCTCAAATGTGGGGGATTCCAGCGTTTGGAACCTCATGCAGGCAGTTCTTCCCGTTAGGAAGTCCCTGATGTATCGATATGTCCTGGTACCTACATTCATCTCGTTCAGCCTTTCCAGGACCGCCTCATGCTTTACATTGTCAAAAGCCTTCGAGAGGTCCAGTCCCAGAATTGCTTTTGCATCTTTAGACCTTGAGTCTATTATATCATGTTTGATTTAGAGCATGACGTCCTGCGTACACAAGTGAAGTCGGAACCCGACCATCTCATGTGGCCACAGATCGCCCTGCTCCATGAAGCCCGTCAGTCAGGTCTGGACGACGTGCTCCATCAATTTCCCCACGCATGAAGTTAAGGAAATTGGCCGTAAGTTTTCCAATTGCGGAGGCTTCCGCGGTTTCGTTATTAAAATAAGGCTTGCCGTCTTCCACTGTTGTGGGAGCTCGCCTTTCTCCCAACATTCCTGCATGTACTTCGTTAGATAACTAATGGAATCATCGTCTAAGTTCCTGAGCATTTTGTTCGTTACCCCGTCCCGGCCCGGAGCCGACTTCGTTCTGAGTCTTACAATCTCTTCTCTCACTTCCGCTTCTGTGATGGGGGCGTCCAACGCCTCGTTAGCCGCTCCACCATAGACGGGAAGTGGAATTCGCGATGTTTCCCCCACGGATGTCTCAATTAATTTCTTCATGAAATAATCATCGTTCCCTACAAACGCGTGCCTAGCTTTTGCCAATCTTATACCGGATTGAGTCTTCGAGCTTGCGGGGTCCAACAAGTGCCGGAGGATGTTCCACGTCTTGGAGAGGTTCATGCTCCCCTCGATTTCGTCCCACTTGTTGGCCCAATTTTGTTCGCATAATGTAAAAGTATAATCTTCGATTTTGTTGTAGTAGCTCAGCCGCGGGATCCAGTAACACTCTGCGGCACCGACCGCTTCGACGTGGACGCTCACACGCCACGCTCACACGCCACGCTCACACGCCACGTATGAGCGTGTGAGCGCCCACAAGAAATGGGATCCGATGATTATGTTGGCTAACTTGGTCTTCAAGCCAGGGCGAAGGTGTGGTATGACAACCAAGAGCAAGAGCTTAACTATTGAGACAACGATGCATAAATAAGATGGCTGTCGAAACCAATTGCACATCTACGCGTCAAATCGTCTTCTGTCTGGCGCCACTTTTGCTTGTGCAGTAAGAATATTGTGACAGAGTTTATCTACTTTCGCATTCATGATTACCTTCCCGAACTTTCATGAAAGTTCCTCTAAATTCTGGATTTCTAGAGAAATCACAGAGTTTAGCTACTTTCCCATGAATGATTACTTTCCCAACCTTCATGAAAGTTCCTCTAATTTCTGGATTTCCAGAGAAATAACGTTCTCAAGTCAAACCTTGCAGCAGAACTGTAGCACATGGCTGTGAAAAGCATACTGACTCAAAAATTGATCTTGTAAGCTGTCGAAGACAAGTACGTCAGCTCTTAAAAATTTACTCGGCCATGATCTTCATGCTTACAGAAAAATTTCTCTTTGTTAGAGAAGTGCGCTCCTACATAAGCGTGTATGCTAAATTATTGCTGTAGTGCGGAAAATCTTTTGGTCTTTCCTTTGACAGAGTAACATGTCTAGTTCTTCAATACGCGGCGCACGAGTCGTATTTTCTGGCAGCTCATAAAACGTAACCATTGTCAAGGATAAAACAGCGAACATCGGTCAAAGAGCAAGACCAAATAGCACGAGCTCAGTATCTGTCCAGTGTGCTGTGCTATTTTATTCTTGACAATGCTACACCAACTGACCTATACTTCTATACTGCTGAAACTTAGAGACTATGCACAAACGTCAATGCAAATTTTGTATAAATGCGGGAGTTGCCGTAACGACACACCAGTAAATCAAAGGGCCCCGTGTGAAAAATAGTGACGCATGCCGGAACACCTCAGCGTCTTGTACATATCTGCATGGCGATGATATTATAACATATATAAGAAAGGGAAGAAGAGAGCACGAAGAGAACGAAGAGCTTTGGAGGCCGAACTGCGCTACCAAAATTATAAAATTTTGACTTACTTTACACTTTCCTTAAACCTACCCGATTCTTGGCCCAGAGTGGTTACGTGCCAGTAGATCACAAGGTTCTACGCCTACATCGACATCTGCGCTACCACCGTCGTCCAATTCCCGTGAATAAAACCACTTCGTCACAACTCTTCGTAACAGTTGTGGTGGAACGTGCTAGGTAATCGACACCCGAATACAGAGATAGAACCACACGTTCTCTGAAGGAGCCTTCGCCTTGCTAGACTTCCACCGAATCCACTGGAATTCTACACTCTTACGACGCCGACGAACCACGGCCAATTACAACTGCTTCGCCGACCAGTTCCATTCAACAATTTAGAGGCCTGCCCCTTCTCCGGAAGACTGGACGAAAAGGTCGAGGAATGGCTTATCCATTATCAACAGGTGAGCGCTGCCAACAAGTGAAATAGCGCTTCTCAGCCTTCGAGCGTCGTGTTCTTTAACGGATACTGCGTTAGTGTGATTCGACAATCACGAGGAAACATGGACAACTCGGGGCAGATTTGTTTCCGAAATTAAAGAGCGATTCGGCGACTTCGCGACGAAAAAGAAAAGGGCGGGACGGATGCTACTGCAACGCGCGCAAGTACCAGGCGAAACTTGCACGACCTACATTGAGGCAGTAATAAAACTTTGTAGGACGGTGGACTATGGAATGTCTGCGGAAGACAAAGTCGGGCACATCATAAAGTGAGTCGCCGAGGATGTTTACTGCTTCCTGATCTCAAAAGACACCCTGGCTTTCGTCGCCAACATCATTCGGCAATGTCGCACTTTCGAACAGCAAAAGACGAGGCGGATCACGGCGAAGTTTGCAGGCCAGCAAATGTGAGGACAGTTACAAGCAAAAATAGCAACCAGTCGCCAGTCGAGTATAGCAACCAGTCGACAAATAGTCCAGGAAGAGCTCAGTCTGCACGCGCAAGCGACACACCCAGGCACTCATAGCTCCCACCTGCCACTAGACTTCGAGCCAAACGTTGCATCCTTGTCCTCGTATCCTGCGGAGAGGGGCATTTAGGACCACGAACTAATGCCTCGACCTCAGACATGTCTCTACGACATAGGCCCTACTTATGACGCTCGGCCACAACGAGGACAACCGCATTCTTACCTACAAGACCCTATGACTTATGATGTCAGGCCGCGACAAGAACAGCACCGACCCTACTACTACGACGCGACTTATGACTGCTACAACGGACGTCAGCGAGCAGCGAGACACGCTACCCTCATGACAACGAACTTTCTCGCCTCCCGCAGTGGCCTACCATTCCTTTCGACGGATATGCTGTGAACGACCATCCTGCTGTGTGCTACGAAGAAGTTTGACGCGTGGCTGCTTCGTACGGGCTCCGTGAATTTGCAATTCCTATGGTGTTCGAGAAAGCAACCAACATCGGAATTGTGTTCCGGAAGATACCAGCTCTCCGCAGAGACCACCCGCATCAAAATCCAAGCAGAGGAAGCACCTTTTTTTAGACTTTTCTACCGCGCTACGCCGCCGCGCCACCAACCCTAATGACGAGCTCGATGGCCAGGCGGACACTCGCCTTGCACACGCGCGCGCCTAACGGGTGCCACCACCGAGCAGTACCGTCGCTTATTAATACCGCAATGAATGCTGTCGAAGTGGAGGGAACCGACATCTCTCCTGAAGAATGCACCGCCGAATCCGGATGGCTCGCGAGCCATAAATACAAACAATTGAAGCAACATCAAACTCAGGTAGAATGATCACATTCATGGCGAAGCAAATGAGCCTCCCTCGCCCTTCCAAGCGGCCGCGAGCCCCAAGACTCCCTAAACTACTTGAGGACGATATCGAAGTCGTAATACGGTTTCGGGACGGCTTCAACGCTGCCACGGTGGACGCAAATAAGAGATGCTATTCTCGCCGCCACTGCCCTCACTTCCGATGAAACCGATGCAGATACCTGCCAAACTAACCGGGCTTGTAACATCGTTCTCGCCAGCACACCCACAAATGCGGAAAGATACTGCAAGATCACCTACTTGCAGATCGGCGAAAACAAGCTTTCAGCCGCAGGATACGCTATCTCGCCTGATGATACCGCGAAGAGAGTCATACACAACGTGCCTTCATACGACAACGTTGAAGCCATTACGAACAGCCTAATCAACAAGCGAAACCCAACACTTCTCCAGGCCCGCCGAATGGGCACCACATACAGGGTGCTCGTCGTATTTAACGGCCAGCAAGTTCCACGCCAAGTCAACAATTAGGGCGCTGAATACAAATGCTACTTGCAGAAGAAGAAAGCAGAATTTTGCATCGCCTGCAGCTTGGTTGGTAACCGAGCGGATGTATGCCCATCCCCATCGCTGAACAGGTGCGCAGCCTGCTACAAGGAGGGCCCCTAACCTGACCACACGTGTCAGCCGTGCTGCTTCCTCTGCGGCCTGGGTCAATCCACGGAGGGACAAGATCTGCACAAGGTGCTATCTCACCCCACGACTGCTTCTACAAAGATGCAGGGAGTAGACATAGCGACGTACTCTTGAAGACGCTGCTCCCGCACTCTTGCTACAACAGCCCCAAAAGTAGCCTCAACATACACCCAGGAGCGGTTCCAAAAGCCGCACTCGCAACCGCTCGACGAGCCGTTGAAGAAGCAAAGCCCGACGCACCTCGCAACCCGGGAACATCCAGGACGAGACGGCACCACGGCAGTCCATCAGAGCCAGTCATCTCTCGCAGGTATAAACTGGGCAGCTACAGTCTCTCGTCCCAATCCGCATCCGCGTACAACAGCACCGCAATCACAGAACCCCACAAAATCCATGCTCACCTATACACCCAGTATTGCGGAGGGACAAGTTCTTCACAGGGTAATGAAAGAGCTTAGTGCACTACAACTAGAGATTCAGGAACTTCGGGTGCAGAATACACGCCTCAGTGCTCTCTTCAGTTAATACCCGGCGTTCGTATTGTCCACTTCTCTTCTCTTGTGTCCTGTCTGCACGCCTCACCTTTTTTTGCATAATCAATGCACTACTTAAGCAAAAGATTCAAATGCAGCATCCTCCCAAGCCTGAAGCGAAGCAGCCGATCAGGGAAGGCAGTCGAAACCTTGCCCCCAACCCACCGAAAGGTAGGGCAAATGCAAAAGACGCCGAGATGGATATTTCCGCGCCGCCAACAAACGCGGGAAGTAGACGAACCACGATGTGAAGTGCCTACAAGGGGCCATCGCCAAAGGGCTGGAAAGTACAGTTGCCACAACGACCCGAACCTTAAAAGAAGACCAAGATAAGCAACATTCGAAACTAGCTCATATGGTCCTTATGACTATCTATAAACTGGAGCGCCACATGGCAAAGGTAGAGGAACACTCCGTTAGAATCAAGGGAACCATGGTAAAGAAAGCACATCCCCGCGCTGACGATGCTTCCGCCTCCTAGCACTAGCCCTGCCGTTTACTGTATCTGGCAGATGAACTGTCGGGGTTCCTCAAGGAAATGCGGAATGCTTCAGCAAGGCATGCACACACTCACACGACAGAGCCCGCCATGCAGACGTCATTGCACTTCAGGAGTCCTTGATGGAGCCAAACTAACAGGATATATGGCTTACAAGCTTCAGACAAACAGGGCCCAGAGGGTGACGGTGGTTTCGCTAGTGAGCCGCACCATAGCGGTAATACAACATGACTAGCTCTCCAACGGACCACTGCAAGTTTTGATCGAAATAATTCTACAGACGCGGAAAGAGCGCTGCAGACTATTTATGTTGAATGTATACAGCCCCCCAAAACTCCAAGACAGATTTTATAGACTCCTAGCCGCAGCGGATAAGGCTGCGAAAGGCTTCCCTCTGGTGGTTGTGGGTGACTTCAACGCCCCGGCACCAGATGGAGTTACTGCTATGACAAAAAGGACACCGTACCCTGTAAAAATATTCACACCCTTAAGGGTGTTTTCTTGTCGCATTGTAACACCCTTGCCGTTAGGGCCTTAAAAATTTATAGAGGACAACATCGGAGCTCTGACGAAACGTGCGATGACAAATGACGTAGTTGAAAACAATGTAATATGTGGATAGAAATATCCGACAGGAGAGTTTCCTATCTCTCCCTGTGAAATTCTCTTCTCGGATATTTCTGTGCGCCCAAGGCTGTCAGAATGATTACATAGTTTCAACTGTCTTTTGTTATCGCACGTCTCGTTAGAGCTTCGCTGTCGTCCTCTATCAATTTTTGTAAAGCCCTAACAGTAAGGGTGTTACAGTGCGACAAAAACACCCTTAAGGGCGCAAATATATTTACAGTGTATGTGAGCGGATATCTAACAACTACAATATGCAGTGGTCACATACCCTACCCAACCCACGTACATTGGTAGCAGCGTGAACAGAGACACCGCACCGGACCTCACTCAGGTCAAACGAGCCTCCTCAACAGAATGGCACAATACCGGCCAAACTTCGGCAGTGGTCACTGCATTCTGCAAACACTCATCACAGTCCGTTCACCTAAACGGGTAGGGCGAGCGCTCAACGTCACGGACTGGGATGCCTTCCGGGCCCGCAGGGTAGCACGTTCCGCCCCCCCCCCCCTCTTGAAGGGCTTGCGCCCGACCTCAAGACATGGACCAGCGACCTCCTTGCTGACGCGGAGGTGGCGACCAAACGGCTATCGGAAAGTGTAGGCTCTAAGCAGCTCGACAGCAAATTGCTACACATGTTAGAGGCTCTGGAGGGGCTCATAAAACGCTACCAGACCTGGAAACTCAATCGCACGTGCGCAAACGAATCATACCCTTAGCAGGCACATGGAGAAGTACGCGCTGCAGCTAATTATTCAACGATGACATACTCTATGCGATGGCATGCAGCGAAAACCCAATCTACCGAAAACGAACATTCTGAGGCGCGTGCCTCCTGGACGCGCCAACCAGCAACACAGCACAACATCACAATCTACAAAAGCTTCTACATCAAACGCAGGCTATCGACCAACAGCTACTGAGCAACCTCACATCGAAATACCTTGGCAAGCAGGTGATTCAACCGCAGAAGCTCTACACAGGTTCAGATAACGTCTCCCTGGACGCCCCTATCACCCTAGCCGAAGTGCAAGTAGTGGCACGCAACCAGCGGCCGAACTCCGCGCCGGGGGACGATCGAATCACCAATGAGCTGCTTCGAAACGCGTACGACGACTGCCTTGAGGCCCTGCTACAATGTATCAATAACGTCTGGGAGTCGCGCTCCTTGTTGCGCCGTGGAAATACGCCAAGATAGTCCTCATCCCGAAACCGGGCAAACCTTTACATTTCGTCAACCTCCGCCCAATATCTCTCACTCCATGCGTGAGAAAGATCACAGAGCATGTCATTCTTACTCAGCTTACTGAATACATGTGTAAGGAAGGCAAGTTACCACACACCATGATCGGCTTCCATCCGCGGCTGTCCACAGGGGATGTCATGCTTCAACTTCAGCATCAAGGAGTTGACGCACGGCAGGGATCTAAACTGGACACGAAAGGCATACTCGGCCTAGACCTTACTAAAACGTTTGATAACGTGAAGCACTTTGCTATTCTCGAGGCACTCGCAACTAAACGTAGGTACAAAGACATATCGCTACAATAAAGACTTCTTTTCCAATCGCGCTGCCAGATTGACAATAGCGGGGTACCAGTCGGATCTTATCCAGCTGGGAAGCAAGGGCACACCACAAGGGTCGGTCCTCTCTCCCATGCTTTTTAACATCGCCCTTCTAGGGCTTCCAATACAGCTGTCGACCATCCCACACCTCCATCACTGCCTCTACCCGGATGACAGCATCCTCTGGACTGGTGGAGGCAGTGATAGAAAATACGAGATACCCTGCAAGAAGCAATCAACACAATGGCAGGGTACATCGAGGCATGAGCACATTCGTGTTCATCAGCTAAATCAACATTACTGATCATAGGTCCCGTTACGCACCGCAGAACGACTCGGGAGAGCATGCACTCGATCACGCTGGAGGTCAAAGGACACCCCATAGCCTGCGTGCCTAGTCTGCGAGTCCTGGGGCTCCGTATACAATCAACCATAAATACAGATTGTAATGGCATGTGACGCGCCCTCGGGCATAATCATCGTTGGCCCGCCAGGCTTGGTGGGCACCATTGGTCACCGCACACAATAAACACCGACTAGCACAGCTACTCGGCGGTCAGTCATCGTTCACCACCACCACGTTGCGGAGCCTCTCTCTTGCTTCCCCTCGTTCCCCTCTCCCTCGTTCAAGAACCCGGGCGGATCGTGACACTGGCGACGAGTGCTCACGCATCAACCCGCGCCGCCGGGAACGGCGAAACACAGCCCCCCGTTTCTGCCGCCATGCCGTTGTATGGAAGGCTCGAGCCGTTCGAGGGAAATGGGTCCGCCTGACCAGTGTACGAGGAGCAAGTCCATGTGTTCTTCCAGGCAAACGACACACCCGAGGCCAAACAGCGTGATATTTTCTTGGCCAGCTGCGGGACCCACGTCTTAAGCCTCCTGTTTGATCTTCTCAGGCCAGCCACACCACAAGACGCTGTGTGAGCTGCTCACCATAATGCGCTCGCATTTCAACCCGGCGCCGTTCAGGCTAATGGAGCCGTTCCGCTTCAACAAAGGGAGCCGTAGGGAAGGAGAGGCTCTTCGGTTGTTCGTCACTGCGCTACGAGGGTTATCGAGTGCCTGCGCCTTCGGGGACCAGCTGTACTCGCTGCTCCGGGATGGTTTCGTCTACGGCATAAACACCCCGCCATGTAGACGCGACTCCTGGAGCTACCCAACCCCTCGCAGGACGATAGCGTGAAGGCAGCGTTGGTGATGGCAGCTGCAACCAAGGATGGCGGCGAAATTACAAGTGCGGCTGGCTCACCGTCGGCGGAAGCAGTGCTCAACAAGTGGGCGACAAAGGACAGTACCTACGGTCGCTGTGGTGGTGCCCACTCCCTCTCACAGTGCCGGTTCTCTCAAACGCAATGCTTCACGTGTGGGCGAACTGGACACCAGGCACGGTTATGCCGAGGGGGGAGGACGAACTGCGGACAAGAGCAGCATCAGCCTGGTTCAAGCCCAGGTTCCACACAAGCCTGCGGCCAGGGTAGCTGTTCCAAGGGTACGCAGTGGAGACGTACGGCAGCAGGCTCGAGTTCTTGCGCAGCCAGGCTCCGCGCCGTGGCCAAGAACCCGCCGATTTTCGACATGTGGCACACAGGCCTTGCTCCGTGGGCTGTTGAAGCCGGGAAACTGTTCAAGCGTACCTTCTCCGGTGTGTCCGTCGGGGCTTCAGGCGTAATGCTGCGCAGCTTCTCAGAGCAGCTCTCCGAGGCACAGCGTGAGGCTCAGGTCAGCGTTGGCTTCGGCGAGAGGGAAGCAATCCTTTCCCTTTACTTAACTAAGAGGTCGTCGCCGACACGGCTGGGCCGAAATTGGATTCACGCACTGGGCGTTCGTCTGTTGGAGTACCAGGAAGCCAGCCTGCATGTGATGAAAGACCTCACTATCCTCCTGACTGGTTTCATGTCCCTGATCGAGCCAGGAATGGGCACATCCGCCGGCGCGCCGGCTGGGATCTACCTACGTGAGGGAGTCCAGCCTTGCTTTTTTAAGCCTCACCCATTGCCGTTCATTCTGAACGACGGGGTCATCGAAGAGCTGCAACGGTTACAGCGAGAGGCCATCCTAGTGCCCGTCAACACGTCTGAATGGGCCGCTCCCATCGTACCAGTCCTCAAGTGAGACGGCAGTGTCAGGATCTGCGGGGATTTCAAGGTTACTACCCGTCACTACCATCGAGAAGTACCCGCTGCCCCTGTTTAAAGATCTCTGGTCAGCGTTCTCCGGTGGACAGAAGTTGACGACGCTCGACCGCAGGGACGCTTACCAGCAGTTGGTGCTTCAGGATGCCTTCCAGAAGTATGTCACAAGAAAGAGAGATAATTTAATTGGAAGAAGGCAGAGAGGTTCGCCTGAGCTAAGGCGCTCTAGCCTGCTACTCTGCACAGGAGGAGGTGGAACGAGGACATAAAGTTGTGATGAGGGATGATGATGACATAGCAATAGGGATGCGTAAACGTGAAAGCGAGTTCAACACTCTGATGAATAAACATTCACAAATGTCACCCATGAAGCCACTATCAGGTTTCGTATCAAGTCTGTAATCACCAATTCAAGTGAACTAAAAAGTAAAGGCGCTAGGACGAAGCTCATGTGCGGGCTTCCCCCACGTGAACAGCACAAGTTCCAAACAAAAGCTTTATAGGATATAAAGACCTGCGATAAGCGGCTTCAGCACGGCGAGCACTTGTAGGGCACTTCTAGCGGCCGGATTCTCGAGACCACCGAAAATCAGGCGCATTGACTCTACCAGGTGCTTCAGCATTTTTTGTACACTCTCCTTCTCATTGTGTTCATCTCATTGCTTGCCCATAGTGTCACCGGTTTCATTGGCCCTATATTTCTTGGCTTCATGGCGCAGAGGACCACTAGGGCCCGCTGGCATGGCGGTGGGCCTTGAGGGCAGCAAAGGCCATTCCGTCTCTGTATCAGCCGGTGGAGGTGAATGTCCTCCCACTTTCACTGCGTCCAGCCTACAGATTTCTCAAGCCGCTGTTGACTTTGCTCGATTAACTGCTCAATCAATCTCTATGTCCAGTGCATCAATGTACTGCCTCGTAACTTCTGTTGGGCTTTCTTCCTGCGAAATACTTTTTAGTTTCTGCCTAGCTTCTTCCTGTTTTTGCCTAAATTCATCCTGTTCTTGCCTAATTGCTTCTTGTTCCCGTTTCTTACTTAGAATTCGTTTGCCCATTTGTTCTATGAATTTCTAATCATTCTCACTTTCGAGAATTGTCTTACGAATTTCTGTTTCCGTCAAGTCCTCCTCTACGTCCACCTCGATCTCCTCACACAACCACAACAGGTCAGCCCTCGTCAAACACATTAGGACCATGGTCGCTACTTTAAGCTTTGGCTCTGCTGTCACACAATACTTGTTGGGATACCCACGCAAATCAAAATACAAGTAAAAGATCCCCAGCGAATCAAATCAAAAACACAGAGAAATTGAAGCCTGGTAAATCTCACAGCCAAAAGCAAACGCTTAGCCACTGAAGCGGCACCATGTCACCAGTCCTTCTCCGCCGTACCCAGTCAGTTGCAAGAGGTGGTCAATCCCACGTCGCCTCCAACTTCATCAGGATACCGGTCGGTCACCATGTGCCAACGTCCGTCAGCTGCCGTTCCTGTCTCCGAGTCATAGTCTAATCTAGAAGCCGTAGGCCGATCTAGGAGCCGTAGGCCGATCCCACCGCTGCCACCAGTTATCGCATTTGGCGTCGGGCGTGCAGGACGAACGGAGGAATTTGCGGGGACAGGACTTAGGCGAGCAGGATTTATTTACATTATTTACATCTTAGACAAGACATACATCGACAGTCTAGCGTGACTCCCAAATGGAGCACGCAAGACGACGAATACAGCAAACAGCTTACGAGCACACAGCTCACTAGTACATTTCGAGCATGACAACGAGCACTCAGCTCACTACGACGAGCACACACTAGCACACAACGAGCACGACGACGAGCACACTCTAGCAGCCGGAAAACGCTGCTTATTAGCACTTGGTCCCGCCTTGATTCCAAGCGGACGGAAACGTTCGTCCAGTTATCGTTCGACGTCCCCGTTCGACGTCACCGTAGACCAGCCCTTTTCGAGGAGGATGAGGGCTAACATACACGTGCCGCACACACACACTGGTGTAAAGGTCCGGAGCCGACGTCAGAGGGGCTTCGTAGAACTCCTTCACTCGCAACGGCGACAAGGCCAGAGGTTGGCGGTTTCAGCACAAAGCCTGCTTCGTCGAACTCCTTCACTCGCAACGGCGACGAGGCTAGAGGGTAACGGTGGCGGCATTCCAAGATGAGGTTACCACCGCTGGCGGAACTGGCTGGCAAACTTGCACTGCAGCTTGCCGTTCTTAACAACGCTGACAGTTTGTCGCGTTACCCTGTTGACGACTCTGACCCCTCCAATATTGCCAGTGCTTTTTGCGTATTCCCTGTATCCCAGCTGCTTCATTTCGCTGACGAGCAACGCCGTGACGCCTACATCAGCGCACTCATCGACCGTTTTGAACACTCTCCGGCCGATGCTGCTTTAGGCCTCTTCGTCCTCCGCGACGGTACTCTGTACCGTCGTAACCTTCATCCGGACGGCTCTGAGTTCCTGCTTGTAATACCTAGACACCTCCGCTCCACCGTTCTAGAAGAGCTTCACGACGCACGAACGGCAGGACACCTCGGCGTATTTCGAACCTATGATCGTGTACGTCGCCGTTTTTTCTGGCCGGGCGTTGCCCGTTCCGTACGACGTTACGTTGCCGCTTGTGAATTTTGCCAACGACGCAAGAAGCCTTCCCAGCTACCCGCTGGTTACCTGCAGCCACTCGACATCCCTGCCGAGCCCTTCCATCGTGTCGGCTTGGATCTTCTCGGCCCATTTCCGGAATCCACATCAGAAAACAAGTGGGTTGCAGTCGCGGCGGACTACGCGACCCGCTACGCCGTAACCCGTGCTCTTCCGACCAATTGCGCAACTGATGTTGCGGACTTCCTCCACATGATATTATTTTGATGCATGGTGCTCCGCGTCAATTTATTACAGACCGCGGCCGTACGTTTTTGGCCAAAGTCATTGACGACATCATGCATGCCTGCTCAATACAACATAAATTTACCACCTCCTACCACCCCCAAACGAACGGCCTCACTGAGCGTTTGAACCGCACCCTTACAGACATGCTATCCAAATACGTTTCAGACGACCATCGTGACTGGGACCTGGCTCTACCTTACATTACCTTTGCATACGACTTTTCCCGTCTCGAAACTGCTGACTTTTCCCCGTTTTACCTCTTGTTTGGCCGCGAACCAACGCTACCACTGGACACTGCTTCCGTCCGCCACAGCTTCAACTAGCGATTATGCACATGATGCAATCGCCCATGCAGACCATGCTCGCCAACTTGCGCGCGCTCGTCTACAAGTGTCTCAAGACAAGCAGAAACAACGCTACGACCTCCGTCACCATGATGTCCATTTTGTGCCCGGCGCCCTCGTGTTGCTTTGGTCACCATCGCGTAAAGTCGGCCTATGTGAAAAACTGCTTTAATGTTACACAGGCGCATATCACGTGCTCTGCAAAGTGACCGATGTCACCTATGAAATCGTTCTAGCCACGCCCACTACGTCCTCCGCTGTGACAACAAGTGGCATTGTCCACGCTGCCCGACTCAAGCCCTACAACTCTCCACGCACCTTGGATATTTAACAGCACCGTGACGGTGCTTTTGCCGCCGGGGGGTAATATTACGATATCATCGAGCTTTGCTCAAGAGACGAGCCACCGCGAGAACGACGATGAAGTGGGTCTGTGCCCTTGGCGCGAGCGAGTGTCGGCTTGGCGCTCTGGCTCCAGTCCAGTGTAAATTAGTTTAAATAGCCTGTAAATAGCCTCTTCCGTCTGTGTCTTTCTGCACGTAACAATATAATGTAATCAGTGACGTGCAGTATGGATTCCGAAAAATAAATCTTGTGAAGCAGCTCTTCTTAATATCAAACAAAATAACAACAAATATTGAAAATAGAATCTATACATTAGGTTTATTTGTAGACTTTAGGAAAGCCTTTGATACAGTATGCCACAGTTTATTAATTAGCAAATTAGAACAGTGTGGTGTACGAGATATCGTATTGGAACTTTAATGACGTTACTTAACCAATCGTTATCAATATGTCAGTATAAATAAAGATGTTTCATCTTACGCTACTATAACAGAGCTCGAATTGAAAGTTAACAATTACCTGAAGCAACTCTCTTGCTGGTTAGAATAGAATAAGCAACAAATGAATTCTTCCAAAACAAAATATGTGATATTTGCTCCTAGTAATAAACCACGTAACTGCAATGCGGCTATTCTTGTTGAAGATAGGCTGATAGAGCAGGTAAAATGACAAAATTTCTCGGAGTGTGGTTCCAAGAGGATTTGGCTTGGAACATGCACATCGACAAACTTGCTATCGAACTAAGCAGAACTGTTGCTTGCTTATCCAGACTGAGTAGTCTGGTTCCTCCATAGTTGAAAATTTAATTGTACTACGCACTCTTTTACCCTAGATTAACCTACTGCATATTAATTTGGGGCACTACTTCGCAAAAAAATTATAATAAATTGATAGTGCTACAAAAATATTCTTACTTGCATTCGAGGGATATTATGGCCTTGTACAAAACTTTAGAACCACACCATTCTTTTTGAAACATTCTATGTTAAAGGCAAACGAAGTGTATTATTACAAGTTGTGCAATATATTGAAAAAAACACAAATCGCAGTGCATCTTGAATGCATCCACCAATCCGCATTACAGGCTCCGACAACATAACATGAGAACACCAAAACTATGAACAAATTACGGAAAACAACTAGTCAGTTACAGGCACCTTCACTACTAAGTCGCCTATGTGATATTGAAGATGAAATTATGGAATGTTCGAATAAATCATACAATACCTTTCTCATTCTGAACAATATTGGGTTTGTCTGATTAGAATCGGAGTATAAATTGTCTGTCTTTTGTTTCTTTTTTTTTCACTTTATAGTTGGTCTGAAACAAGCTGTATCGTACTTTGAGTATCCTGTTCGTTCCTCATATTTCTTGTAGACATGTTCTGTTTCACGAAAATAATATTCTGTCTCGCGACACTCCAGTTGATTTCGGTATGTCCGTATGAAGGCTGTTTCACATGCTGCGACTGCAACGACGAAAATCGGTGCTGTCGCACGCGTCGCAATGCGATTTTTAGAGGGCTCATTTCACATGATTGCGATTTTAACAATGCGACTGGTGCGACGCCCAGGGTTGCTGACTGCCAGGTTTCGTGGCACACGCTGCATAATTCTTTTATTGTAGTGAATAAAACGTTGACACTATAATATTATTGACTTCTCTTGACAAGAAGCAAATAATATGTACGTTTACTAATTTAAAAACGTTAGTTAAGATTTGTCTTGGAATGCGCGACGGCGGTTTCTGTAGTTCAGTGCGACATCGCGCACGTAAACAGCTGTTCGCAGGTGGTTCAGCGCTGTGTGTTGTCTTATCTACCTTCTATGACCGTTTCGTTCTGCCTGCGCTACAACAATCTACAAGATGACCTATCGACAAGTTCATATAGCTACCCTCACCGCTTATGCAGTATTCGGAATTCGGCTGCCACGAAGTTCTCGTGTCAGCCCAACAAGATCCTCGCGCTACCCGTGCTCGGCGTCAGCTCCTGGAGAAATGATGCGTGTATATTGCCCGTAATTGCGCTTATGTGGTGCCTGATCCTAGCCATATTCTTGCGCCAAAAGCAACAAGAAGCACCAACCCGAAAGCCCGCGTGTGCCCCTGAACGAAGCCTCAAATGATCTGTGTGATTACTGGACGTGGAATGAAAATTGTGTTGTGAAATTCAACCTTAGCGCTAGCCTGGTTCATCCATCGCCGTGCTTGCGCTGCGAATATATATATGGGAGCCCTCTCTAAACATTTCTAAAGGCGCAAGAGCCGACGCATCAAATGTTTCGAGCAGTTACCGTCACTTTTGTAGAAACCTGTACGTTGTAACACAGCATTATAAAAGACACGCTCCTCGTCCACTTTGTGTCTCGCGCTGGTAGTATACTCGGAACTTCTAACAAAAAGACCATATCAATACGCGCTATTCTCATGCAGGATCCTAGGCCGACGGTAGGCGCACTTGCCGTAGAATTTTTCGGCTTTCTGCTCAGCCTCGCACGCCGCTCACGGTTAGCCTGTCTTGTGGAAATAAATATTAATATTATATTATTAATGTTATAAAACATTATAGTTCCTTCGCAGTAATTTATAGCAATCATCCAGATTTCTTAAGCTAGTCTGCCTGCTTGCACTTCCTGCAATTCAATGTTCAGAGCTGGAAAAACTGATTCCTTTTCTTGCTGTCGAAAGGTTGATTCAATGTCGATAGCAAGCTATAATTATTCATTTCGAGAGTGTTAAGCAATTACTATATCTCTAAGCTTATCAATGCGTTTTTGTTCCACGAACACAATTAAGTTTTCTCTCTCCCTCTCATTGACAGCCATGGAATGAAACTGTTCACTTTCATAAGTATCAGGATGCAAACATTCTAGAGTTTGTCCTGAGCATTTGTCGGCATCCTATAGTGTGCATGTTTGTATCAAGTTCTGGTGTTACAATCGCAGTGATCTACACATATTGTTATATTCCAACAAACAAATTTATTTAACTTTGTTTTCAAATCTGCAATGTGGCCACGCAGTAACGACCACATTAATAAGCAAAAAAAAAAAAAAAACTGCAGATGCAGTGTACGTGTTGGAATCTGTGCGAAGTGAAGTTTTTGTCAAGTGGTCAATTAAATGCTGTTAAAGTAACTGCAATATATACAATTTGTCTTATTTTCAACATCCAACATGTCATCTTTTGCAAGGTTTGCTATGCACCGCATAGGTCACAACCTTAATGTCATGTAATCTTTATGCATTACACTGTTCACAAACCATACCGAAATGCAAACGGCAGTTAAAGTACATGCACGCTGCGAGACATCAACACAGTGACGTTTGTTGAGCAAGGAATGGTGTGAGATGTATGCAGATGAATGAATGACTTGCTTATGTACTTATTTATTTATATACCTCGCAGGCTGCAAGGTTGGAGTATTATGCAAGGGTGAATAAAAAAGTTCTTACAAAAGGAAGAAGGGCACAACATTAAGACAAAAAACAGCAATAAGAGCAGTACCAATACATTGCACCAACTAGCCCAAAGTGTTTTACTGGCACAACATTATACAATACTTAACAATCAATAACAGAAAGTTACTGCCCATGCACCCTGTACAGACGGTAAACCAGCGAAGCTGAAATGTGCGGCCCCGGTGTTTATCACTGGGTTAATTCCAATTGTTTATTCAGGTCTTTCTATATTATTGGTTATGTCTGTGTTTCTTAATGAGGTTATGCACATGTTTGGCATGGGTTTATCACATTGTTTATTTGTAATGCCACACATTGCACTTTGCAAGATCACCATCATGGAAAGTGCAATGAGTGGTTCATTGTGTTAATCCAGCGGGCCCATCAAAGTCTTTCTGAATTATGTTACGCACTTGCGTTTTGTAATGCGTTAATCATAATGTTTATGACTCAGTTATGCACTGTAGTTACCAAGTGACACACCGGGGCTACACATTTCATTTAATTAAATACAGGGACACATTTTCGAACCTATTGGGAAGTCGGAGAGAGACTGCTGCACGCGCGCTCTGCTGCTAGAGAGAAACGACGTCACTATCGGTCTAGCCAATGGCCCACCACACCTTTGCTGCGAGATAATAATGACATCATGATCTTGTCTTAACCCCATCCCCCTCTGTGTCCCTTCCCTGCAATAATACGCAGATAAATGTATGTTTGAAATGCATAAGCATTTCTATGTCTACCCAACATGAAATTTCTCTGTCCATCATGCAAGGCGAATGCAATGGCTCACACCCCCTTAAACAATGGCTCATACCCCTACAGTAGGGTTTTTGGGATCGGACCACGAGTGTTTCGCCTAGGCATATACAGCTTCACTGTAAAAAGAATGAACACCTTTCTGCTAGAGACCAAGACAATCATGAGGTATATAAACAAATGAAAGTTTATTGAACATGCCGAGTAAATGCTGGTTGACAAGCAATAAATCGAATTTACACAAAAAGCAGAAGCAAGATCTGATGTGTGTCCATACTGATCCCAACAGGAACCGCATCCATCTCTGAAAGTGTACCAGCGGCCATGCTGACACAAGATTCTCCCAGTGTCTTTGCATCTACAGCTTCCATGATTTCTCTGGGCAGCCGATCTCCACAGAATGCTAGCTTCTTCCTTTACAATGCACTCTCCACATCTGAGCGTGCATTGTAGAGGAAGAAGCTAGCATTCTGTGCAGATCGGCTGCCTAGAGAAATTACGGAAGCTGTGACTCTAAAAATGCTGGGTTAATCTTGTCAGCACGGCCTCCGTTAGAAATGGATGCATTTCCTGTCGGGAAACGCACATGAATTTTTGCTTCTCCTTTTCGTGTATGTTCAGTCTATTGCTTGTCAGCGAGCATTTACTCGGTGTGTACATTAAACTTTTGGTTGTTAGATCATCTCGGTTTTCTTGTTCGTCCTATGTGTTCTCTGGTGCCATTTGCAGCCAGGCTATTCATATTTTTTTTAGACTGCAACAAGTCACTTTAATGGCCCTCATGATACCTTATAAAATCTTTTATTTGGCCAATGTAGCAAGACTGTACAGTGTGAAGCAGTAAGAACAGGGTACGTTAACTTCTAATTAAAAGGTTTATTGTGAAAATGCAGTGATCTATAAAGGTTACCACAAAGTAGTACAGCAATAAAACCTGATAAAGACTAGTGCTTGATGAAACCAAACATAAAAGCAGGAAAGGGAGAAAATACATATAGATATACAAGTCCAGGGAAAAAAAAAACATTGTGATCACCAAGTGTGCATGTGGCTACCTTCCAGGAAACTCATTTTTTTCCCAATGGCATGGAACTGGAAGAATGTGCTTGCATCAGCAAGCTGTCAGTCTGTCTATTGGAATAACAACAGTGTTTCTTGAAAGGTGCTGGCATGCAGGATTGGCAATTGTAATGATTTTTTCCTGCACTTGGAATTTTTCTCTATTTTCTTTCTGTAGCATTTTTATTTATGTTTGGCTGCATCAAGCACCAATCTTTATCTATCCTTCAAAGATGTATTTCTTTTTCTGGGGAAATCTGTTGCGCTTTAGTTAATAATGAATACACACAAACTCATCTAGTTTTCAGTTATTATGTCGGGCTTATAAGCCCGCTTGTGTCCTGGAATATCTGCATGGCTATGTATCCTGTAATTTAATTTCTGGCCATGTGCTTGCAAGTCGCGTGTCAATCTCCTGATTTTCCTGACAATCTTGTATGATGTGCAGGCCCAGACAGTTTCTGCTGAATCCATGCAGGGTGTTGTACAGGGTGTAATCTGCACTACAAGTGCTGCTTTGAATGCTTTCATTTCAGTTTTTATAGGTGTAGGATGACCTGGAGTGGTACTCACTTATATGGGGTTTAGTTTTATGTAGTGTCATACTACTGTTACACTGCTATTGCCAGATCAGTGTACTATATGTGCCTTATGTTTGCTTGCATCTTCATGATTAGCAACCTCTTCTGTGTGTTTGGCAGTTGCATATAGTCTCCTGGCCTAATTTTTTGCCCCCATATTTCACGATATGGGCCTGTTGTGTTTCAAGTTCAGGTACTCCCGAGGTTGTGTTTCTGAAGGGAGGGGTAGTCATCTTTGCATCTCATATGCTAGTTGGCATAGTATGTTGGGACGAGGTTCTGAGCTCTTGAGACAAAGCATTTTGCTGCAGGCTGCAACTCTACTCTGTCTAGGTACTTGTTCGTCAGCTCTTTCTCATAGAGGTCTTCAAGCATGGTAAAGTTGGAAAGACCTATTATTACTACCTGATGCCTGTATTCGATCAGTTGTCTTTTTTTTCTGTGCTGCTGCTAATTCATACCGTACTATACCTTGGACACAAGCACAGCATCTGTGATTTTCCATAGTATCCACTCGTACACCCCCATTATTTCGAGATTATTCTTTTCACCAGGTGTGGAAGTTGCGTCCAGGCATTGCATAATTGTTTCACCCACGTGCTGGCTCTGCCGTCATGGGCTTACACTAGCTGAGGATTTGTAGATGTTGACTTGCAGGCATATTTGTCCAGCTATGTGGATCACAATGTGTAATCTGGGGCAGTTCTTGATTCTAGTCTTTTTTTTTTCCGCCGTCGATATGAGCTGACTTATCAGAAAGCGAGAGGCCAGACTGACCAAGAAAGTCTGCAGTGTTGTTGAGGGCTTGTTGCATCATTCTTGATTTCTGTATAAGATAGCTTTCCCACAGACTGTAATACACCATAGGCTGTAGTGTTTCTTGTAGTATGCCCGCGTTGTTGGTGTGTGTGGGCCAAATGTACCTCCAACTCTCACCTGGAATTTTCTGTCTTTCAGAAATTTACTGTTTAAGTGCTTTACCAGAAATGTTTTTGCTCATCGTTCTTCTTATTAGAGTAGCATGAGGTACTGCTGTTAAAAGCCTCTTCACTCTCTTCATTCCTTCATAAGCGGTATTACACAATGTCCTGCAATAAAGTTTCTGCTGCTTATGGCCCACTCGTATCTGCCAGAAGGGACAACTCTTGAAAAAGGTTTTCTTTGTGCTATGTGTGCGACGTAGCATAAGCATTCATGCCTTGACATTTATACATCTGTAGAACCAGCTTCCTACTTGCTATACCTGATCATGCTTATTTGTGCAGTGCTGAACAATACATATTGATCCAATGAATATTTACACACTAGAATTATCACGAAAGATGGTTGTTTTACAATTCTGCCCTTTGCTTTCTATTGGTGCATAAGCATGCCCCCCTATGCAATAGTATTTTGAAGTGTAAGGGTTCAGTGAAAGGTGATGAACTAAATCTAAGTGCAAGAGCTTTTTTTTTCACCTATGACTCCCATCAAAATTCGACTTCCATGGCTGGCAAATCAACCCCTCGCCTTGTGCTAGCAGCAGAATGCTATAGCTACAGTGGCAGGTGAACAAATTGAAGAACGATATGTCTGTCTATAATTTTTTTTCTTGCCTGTATGTAAGTAAAGTTTGGTATAAGTTTGTCACTGCAAACAAGCCCAGTTTGTGGTCTTTTATTGAATAAACCACATATTGTGTATAGTTGAAATGCAGAAATTGCTAAAATCCTCGGGTGATATATGTTCTTGCAAGTAGCATGGTATTTCATTACTTATATAGTAATCGCAACGGATATCGTTACATGGGTTTACACACTAATATATGTGATCACAAACTTATTAGAAACTTACTAGAAACATGTAAGGCATGAATGTTTCTGCACACTTGATCAGCTGTGAACGTGCAAGAGCTGCTTCTACTGGCTGACTTCACTGCACAGTTTTGATTTACTTTTCTTCAGCGTGTCGTTTTATACTGTTTTATCCCCACAAGAACAGGCTGTTTGCCTGGTTTTCGCATTGTTGCACGAGTTCTACATGATTGTGCAGGAGGGTACGTTGTCACTGTGCCACTATAGCAAGCAATTTACTTAATCTACTAGCTGTACAGTTAATTACGTTGCTGAGCAAGTGTTCATACAGATGCAGTAAGGATACAAAGTCCGCAACATAGTCAATGTTTATTGGTTTCTGTGCAAGGAAAAAAAATTCTCCAGAGAAGAGGTGCAACTTAACGCGCATGTAATATTTTATTCAAGCCACGGATTTAATGCTATCGTAGCAAATTCATTACGACAGCTTACACTTTTGCTCTGTCAAATTTAATAAGAGGCAAGATAAGCTTTCAAGATGCATCGGGAAATTCATGCTTGAAAACCGACAAGAAAATGCAACTGAAGGGTACCGCGTTCAGCGCAACGTTGAAACTTCGGGTACTTTGCTGTCTTGTCATTTGCCCTTGCCGAGGTTGAAATAATTCAAGCTGCTCCGTAAGCGCGATTTTTGCATGCTACTCAACAAAAGAAAATTGTGACGACCTCGTCGTCTGCTGGGGGATCGAACACCTCCTAGTACCCACAACTCACAAAGGCGTACGAAGCAAACGTGAAAATGCACTTTATTTGCTGCGTACCGTGTCGACAAATCTACATAAATGGGAGAATCGAATATGCGGTACAAGTTTTTTATTCTCCCTTCGCGTACGTACCGAATTCGGCAATCCACGTCTCCGCGCATTGCACTTGTAGTGCCAGACGCCATTTTCCAAAACAAACCGGCGAAATAGCTCCGTTGACAGCTCTCCGCGCAATTTCGACGGAAAATCGCAGCGATCGGTGCGACGGTGCGACTGTGCGACCAACCGGTTGGTCGCAGCCGAAAATCGGGGGTCGGCACTGCGACTGCGATTTTCACCGCAAACGACGGAAATCGCACTTCCGGTGCGACGAAAATCGCATCATGTGAAACAGGCTTGATACATGTAGCTCCGTACAGCTTGCGTGCCGAATTGCAGTGGGAGCAGAAGCCTTTGTCAGGCCACATGGCCTTTAGCTACTGCTTCGTTTCTGTTGTAAACAGGGGAAATAAACTCATTCATTGATTTATTCATTGATTCATTCACTCATTCATTCGTTCTCTTTACTATTGTTCTTTGTGTATTTACCACTCACTTTATTTGCGTTCCTTCACATCGGTACTAGTTTAATAGATAAGATGTATAGCATGACTCGAGCCAATCATAGAAGGTAGCGGCATGAGCGCGCTCTCCAGTATCAGGATAGTTCTCTTCTGTGACATCGGTGGTGTGGCTATAAGAGTTTATTATACCCCAGACATGAGTTAGCGGTAAGATGGAAAATAGAGGAATTCCGGATCAAGCACCAGAAGAGGTATTCGGCCTTAACCCAGGAAGACGACCTTAGTGTTGAAGATATGAACGACAATCTTATGGGCATCATTAAGGAATCTGCAATAGATGTCGATAGTAACTCCGTCAGACAGGATGCCAGTAAGCTATCGAAGGAGACGGAAGATCTGATCAAGAAACGCCAATGTATGAAAGCCTCTAACACTACAGCTAGAATAGAACTGGCAGAACTTTCGAAGTTAATGAACAAGTGTAAGACAGTTGACATAAGGAAGTATAATATGGATACAATTGAACATGCTCTCAGGAACGGAGGAAGCCTAAAAGCAGTGAAGAAGAAACTAGGAATAGGCAAGAATCAGATGTATGCGTTAAAAGACAAAGGCAGCAATATCATTACTAATATGGATGAGATCGTTCAAGTGGCTGTGGAGTTCTATAGAGATTTATACAGTACCAGTGGAACCCACGACAATAATGGAAGTGAGAATAGTCTAGAGGAATTTTAAATCCCCCAAGTAACGCCGGAAGAAGTAAAGAAAGCCTTGGGAGCTATGCAAAGGGGGATGGCAGCTGGGGAGGATCAGGTAACAGCAGATTGGTTGTAGGATGGTAGGCAGATTGTTCTAGAAAAACTGGCCACCCTGTATACGCAATGCCTCATGACTTCGAGCGTACCAGAGTCTTGGAAGAACGCTAGCATAATCCTAATCTATCAGAAAGGGGACGCCAAAGACTTGAAAAATTATAGACCGATCAGCTTACTGTCCGTTGCCTACAAAGGTAATTACAAATAGAATCAGGAACACCTTACACTTCCGTGAACCAAAGGACCAGGCAGGATTCCGTAAAGGCTACTCAACAATAGACTATAGTCACACTATCAAGCAGGTGATAGAGAATTGTGAGGAATAAACCAACCCATATATATAGCTTTCATTGATTACGAGAAAGCGTTTGATTCAGTAGAAACATCAGCAGTCATGGAGGCATTACGGAATCAGGATGTAGACGAGCCGTATGTAAAAATACTGAAAGATATCTATAGCGGCTCCACAACCACCGTAGTCCTTCATAAAGAAAGCAACAATATCCCAATAAAGAAAGGTGTCAGGCAGGGAAATACGATCTCTCCAATCCTATTCACAGCGTGTTTACAGGAGGTATTCAGAGACCTGGATTGGGAAGAATTTGGGATAAGAGTTAATGGAGAATACCTTAGTAACTTGCGATTCTCTGGTGATATTGCATGCTTAGTAATTGAGGGGACGAATTGCAATATATGCTCACTGACCTGGAGAGATAAAGCGGAAGGGTGGGTCTAAAAGTTAATCTGCAGAAAACTAACGTAATGATTAACAGTCTCGGAAGAGAACAGCAGTTTACGATAGGTAGCGAGGCACTGAAAGTGATAAGAGAATGCATCTGCTTAGGACAGGTAGTGACCGCGGATCCGGATCATGAGACTGAAATAATCAGAAGAATGAGAATTGGCTGGGGTGCGTTTGGCAGGCATTCTTAGATCATGAACAGCAGGTTGTCATTATCCCTCAAGAGAAAAGAGTATAACAGCTGTGTCTTACCAGTACTCACGTACCGGGCAGAAACCTGGAAGCTTACGAAAAGAGTTCTACTTAAATTGTGGACGACGCAACGAGCTATGGGAACATCATATCTTGCTGGTGAAGCCGCGTACTGACACGGACACAGTGAAGACAAACAGGATAGTTGCGAGTGCAGCGAATGTCGTCTTTTCCTGTTTGTCTTCACTGTGTCCGTGTCAGTACGCTGCTTCACCAGCAAGGTATGATGATCACTCACCAACTAGCCCAACTTTCCAATTTACTGAGCTATGGGAAGAAGAATGATATAGAAGTTATATAGAATATGTTGTCGACCTCTGCAACCGCGTCGACGTCACAATGGCTGATGCCGAGAAGATCCGCCATATCTTAAAAGGCATTGAAGACGTCGCCTCATTCATTCTGAACAACTTTGTTCTCCGCCATGGCGCACCCCGTGAACTGCTGAGCGATCGGGGTCGCGTATTCCTCTCGGACGTCCTGCAGTCACTCCTATCTGAATGCCAAATTATTCACCTCAATACTACTGCTTATCATCCACAAACCAATGGCTTAACTGAACGATTCAACAGAACTCTTGATGACATGCTATCAATGTATGTTGCGTCTGACCACTCCAACTGGGATCTTGTACTTCCATTCGTCACATACGCCTATAACACTACCTCTCAAGCCACTACCGGATTCTCATCATTCTTTCTGCTTTACGGCCGCCATCCCTCCAGCACCATTGATACAGTTCTCCCGTACCGGCCGGACCCTGCTGATTGCTCACCTGTTTCTACGGTCACTCAGTACACCGAGAAATGCCGACAACTGGCCCGTTCTTTGACGTCTGCTCAACAGTGCCGCCAAAAAGAGTGCCATGACCTCAGCCCACCCCCTCACCCCTTCCCTATAGATTCACTCGTGTGGCTTTGGGTACCGCCTGTTGCTGCCCCTGGCCTTTCGTCCAAGCTCCTCTCGAAGTACCACGGGCCCTACCGCGTGGTTGCGCAACCATCACCTGTTAATTACGTGGTCGAGCCCGGGTCACCATCTCCCGATATGCGTCGTCGGGGACGAGAGACTGTGCACATTAACCGGCTGAAGCCATATTACGATCCTCTCACCTCTTCCTAGATCGCCAGGATGGCTACTCTTCAATTCCGGGGGTGATTGTGACGAAGAAGATCGGCAGCCTAAAAAGCCCCGTTGCCATAGCGTGGCTCATACCCAGTTCATTCACTGGCTGCGCCCTAGCTGCTGCTGCCGCGTTGGTCGCTGCTTCTCTAGGACCCGAATAAACCCCCCTTACAGGTGTAACGTTAAGGGATAAGAAAAGAGCAGATTGGGTGAGGGAACAAACGCGAGTTAATGACATCTTAGTTGAAATCAAGAAAAAGAAATGGGCATGGGCAGGACATATAATGAGGAGGGAAGATAACCGATTGTCTTTAAGGGTTACGGGTTAGATTCCGAGAGAAGGGAAGCGTAGCAGGGGGCGGCCGAAAGTTAGGTGGGGTAGTTGGAGAAGTATGGGAGAATGTTTTGCCCTGCAGTGGGCGTAACCAGGCTGATGATGATGATGATGATGATAATGATGATGATGGTACCCCAGACTTGTGGGACGAGGTTTCGAATCCACTCAACGTACTTAGGTTTTTTTTCGTCTTCTTCTGTCGTTTATATACTCGCCAAGCACCACACGATTCCTGCGATGGACACCGTCCGGCATCAAAACGACTACGGAAGTGAGTGAGCCCAGGACAGCTATCACTGCTATATGGGTGTTCAAGTTAAGTTTAAAGAAAGGAAGAATGCTTTCTGCGGATTTTATTTAACGATACTACGCTCACACAATCAAAGAACTCATAATTCACTGCACCGCTATGCCGAAACGCAAGCACAATGTCGACATCCTGAATACAGAGGCGATGTGCTCTCGAGGAAAGCATTGCGATGAGGGTTGTATGGCACAGAGAACTAGGGCGTATGCCTAACTGCGTGGTACTATTCTATACACAGGTTGCGTCGCAGTTGCCAGTAATGTGTAACTGGCCCAGATTGGGCACACGTCGAGTGGCGCAATGGCTCGAGAATGACTTCGATATCGGGAAATTTTATTTCCCTGTGGCTTCGCTTTAACGCAACCTTTACATCTAGAAACAGCTGGCTGACTGTTCGACGTGTTCACATCAGTCGCACGCCAGCAACACGGCGGTCCATTGGGGCGACCGAGGCTCCTTTCATTCGCGGAAAAAAAAAAAGGCTGCACTGAGGCGGCCACTAGGCCTAGCGAGAATGCGCCTGAGCGTGGCGGCGACGCGGGCTGCACGGGGAGGGCGTTGCGAGGAAGTTACGTGCAGCGTGGCGAACGCTCTTTTTGTTCAGTGCGCTGAGCACGCTCTTTCGCTCATTTGTAAACATTGCGCGGCCTGGCGACAGATGATCTCCCCATGACTCCACGACTGTTCACTTGACATCGCCCGAATTTGTCCCCTTTAACTTCTACCGGGCGAATTCCCGCGACAGCAGCGCTACATTGAGACTTGCATCACAGCAGTCTAGGTGAATGTAGAGTGCGAGTATTCCTTGTGTACGCTGTCGGGGTGCCTACACAATATAATATCGTAACATTTACAAAAGGCCTTTGTTGGTATTTCAGTCGTACGTCGGTCAAAAAATAATTTTACAGTTTTACGTGCCATAACCACGATCTCTTTATGAGGCGTGCCGTTGTCTCCGGAGTAATTATGAGCAGATGGGCTTCCTTAACGTGCACTTAAGTGCACGAGCGTTTTGGCTCCTGTATAAAATTGACGGCCGGGACGTGGAGCCCAGCAGCGCCCAGCGATCGAGTGTCGCGAGCAGCGTTGCACGCGCGACGCTCCTATGGCCATTCATCCTGTCGCTTGCGCAAGGGGAGGCCTGTCGCAAGAACCTCCTTTCCGTCCGAGCAGGGCAACGTGACGAAAGAGCGCAGGTGGTGCGGTTGCCACACAACCGCCGCTTCCGCAAGTGATTTGCGAGCAGGGGTTCTTCCTGGCCCGCGCTCTTCCCGCCAACGGTTGCATCGCTTCAGCGAAGTGGCAAGCTGTTCTGCTGGACAGAATGGCTTGCACAACATAACTTTCTGCCTAAAAACAATATGTATATATATATACATATATATATATATATATATATATATATATATATATATATATATATATATATATATATATATATATATATACACGCTGGCAGAACCAATGGTCTGCCGAAAATAATATTTGTGGGTGCTGGAGCCTACTGGCGCTCAAATATTTTTCTCAGTAATTACAAACATCTTCAGTGCCATGATTGTTCCGCCAGCAGCAGAATATAGTTGAAGGGCTTTATTCTCCAAGCTCCTTTATGCACAACCACAGATACACCTGTAGAGATGAGCACGACAGTTCAAAAGGACAAATGCCAACTATACGCAATGTATAGCCAAAGCAAAATTAACCAGTGTGCATAGTCGCACTTAAGTGGTTGTGCAGAGGCGTCTATCTTGAAAACAAGGCGGCAGATTATCCCTATAGATTCATGCCAGGACCACAGTGCCAATAACGCAATATTCTGGCAATACTCTGGAATGAGACCATAAATGAAGTCTACATCTCTGTAGGATATGTCTTGTTCAAACAAATGATTTCAATTTTCATTGTTTCTAGAAAAATTTGATTGTTTGAAATGATGTCCTGGAGATAAGGCTTAGCCTGAAAACGGTATTTACGCGATGAAACTTGATTTTGAGAAAGGTCGTTTAACAAATTATAATTTTCCAATTATTGACCATCTCACTCATGATGCACCTTTGTTATTGCATATCATATACAAGGACTTATCTACAGCGACATTGCTGGTTTCCTTACTTTCGGCGAATATTGCTTTACTTTCGGTAATATTGTACAACAATGTTGCAATTTGCTATTTTCTCATGTAGTTACTGTTGCCTCCTTACTTAATGCCCTTCAATGAGTCTGTAAGGTAATGTGAATAAAAATCTAAATAAAAAATATGCCAGGACTCGTAGTTTTTGATGCATTAATGGCAATAGTTAAGGTGGGCCGTTACCATTACTATGTCGATATTTTTATTTTTTTATGGCAGCATAGACAACCGTGTTGGGTTGTAGCGTGACTGATGTTTTCCGAAAAAGCACAAATTTACCGAATTACTTACTTAACGTACAACTTTCGCATCATCCTCGCTCGGAGCCGTGATTATAAATGCTAGAGGGTCTCATAAATGAGTTGAGCTTCGTTTTGCTTCTTTCAATATCAGTAACTAAGTTCTGAATACACTAACAAAATTTGTTCTGGGCTAGTTAGTTCATGCATATGCATGTATGTATATATGCTATACATACGGTTCACGAATACATATGACCATTTAGCTTTACTTGCACGTGGCTTCCATGTTAACAGCTAAATTTTGTAGCCTACACCTGTTATTCAGTTGTACTTAGACATCATGAAACACAGTTCCAGCGCACAAATATATGCAGACGAGCAGAGAACGACAGAAAGACCACCGTTGACCTCCTCTGCTTGTGTGTGTTCATTTGTGCGCTGGAACGATCTTTCATAATACTATCTACAACGAACTAGCCCAGCTTTCCACGCTTAGCGATGCATTTAGGCAACCGTTATAAACACCCTATGCCATTTTATTATAATGCGAATGTTTTTGTTTTTCTTAGTTTCGTACTTAATACATTTGGTACATAAATATGAACAATGAACGAGTCGGCCCACAAAGCTGCGCGAGGAATCGTCGACCGCGTAGCTATCGGCTGGTGCGGCGCTGAGGTTCCGGACAATTATTCCGGCATTCCGGAATGCCGGAATTATCCGCCGCCGCACAGTAAATTGACCAGACCTCAGGCATGGACACTCAAACTCTTGCAAGTTGGGACATACCCTAGCCCCGCCCTCTTACACCAGATCTATCCCGCAATTCAAACGTCAAACGCTTTGTTCAGACTTTGCCAACTTAGATCACATACTTTGGCGGTGCCCCGCTTTACGGGCCGAGGAAGACGTCACGTCATCCAAGTGGGAGGCTGGCCTACGCAGCCCCGATTTTGAAGCACAACTATGGGCAGTCCAACGGACCCGCGACGTGGCGGAGAGGCTAGGTCCTGCTGTCCCGACGTGAGAGCGGCCCGCTACGTGCTAGTGCACGTTCCAACGGACCTCAATAAAGTTTTTCCATCCATTCATTCATAGGTGTGAACAAATTACAGCTTTTCGGGCGTATAACCAAACAAGAGCAAAGTTCGCAGCGACGCACTCCTATGAGAAACTGATGTGTGTTGTGCAACCCTCCGCTTCAAAGAAGAAAGCTATCTGCATTGCTTACGGTTTGCTGGGACCTAAAATGAGTCTGCTGCAACTGCACAGTCATCGCTAATGGTGGGCAATAGAAGCTACGTCGGGCAGGTGGCATTGAATAATGAAACCACGCGCTCGCTTGGTAAAGGGAGAAACTGAGTAACTCACAATTTCCGATTCAAAATACATTGTGTTGCCTGAGTTTTCTAATGCTCCAGTCACCACTGTAGTATCGGCATCGATAGGTATTTCAGCCTTCACATCTGCACGAAGAAACGACGTGGCAACGCAAGGACCAGGTAATTACATATAGCAATTTGGGAAGTATGCCAAGGCATTAAAGTTGAAGCATAAGGGATCGATGTGCAAGATTATGAGAACAATGGTTAATAACGGTCCATGTGTCATTTTACCGAAATGAAAGCCTTGTAAAAAGAGTCCGAACTTGCTAGCCATACCTTGGTTTCTAAAGCACCGAAGTTCATATTTTCCCACCTTAGGATGAAATCGTGGAGCTAGACGAAATTATAGCCAGACAGCGAACTTCGAGACTACTTAAGAGACCTTGCTGCCTGCTGCTACCTTAAGTTGATTTTTAAACCTAGAATACCTCAGTGCATAATCAGAGCGCCCACTGTTTGGCTGCCATCCTGGTAGATATTTTCTACGCGCAAGCGCACATGGCTCATCAGTGAAATCGGCTATGCGATCTTTGAAGCCGCGAAGGAGGAGGAAAGCGCCTGGAGAAGAGAATCGCGCACCGTGGAAAGTACGAAAGAGCGCGCGGGGCGCGCTAAATTAGGCGACGCGTCAAAGCAACGTCATCCAGTGGAAAGTCTAGGTGACGTTCAGCGAAGCAGGGAAGGACACAGGAGGGGGAGCGTCGCAGAGGAGTAGGTTTTGCGGGGTCGCGCTAGCTGGAGTCCAGGGTTGCCAGATTGGGGTACTTTTTATGCGGGTTGGCGTCGAAAATTCTGAGTTGGCTACATGGCTATATTTGGGCTGTTTTTGGCTTAAAGACTTCCGAGTCCCGGGGACCGCGTCAACATTGACAAAAATACAAGAACTCCGGTTTATGAAAACCTGATGCTCATTGCTGTTACTAAGATATGTCGACAATCTCGAAAGCTGTGTTTTCAGGCAATGTCGGCGCTGGCAGGACGGCGTTAAGTCATTGCTGCCATGTTTCTACGTGATTCCAGCGCTCGCTTTCTGTTTTGGGTTAGGCGCCATCTGCTGGAGGTCAACGCGTGATTCAATAAGGAAAACATCAGGGCTGACAGCTGTCGACTACGCGTTCCGCGCCAGCTGCTATACAGCAAACTATTGTGGGGACAACAGCTCAAGTACGCGTACGCCTGTCGTGGCGCATCCTTTTAACCTCCGGTACTTAAATGTTTATCAAGGGTTCCTTATTGCTTGGTTTTCCGACAAATGACGATGTTATTTATTTACCCAGTAACTTTACGAAAATATCCGCATGTCGCTTTAAACGAGGAAGGCAACGGGTCGAGTCTTGATGTACAGTGCGCATCATCTTTGTGTAGAGCGCGAGAACGACGGCCGCCGGGGCGCTCTGGAGGCAGCCAGCGACGTGTAACGCTATAGCTGCTGGGCTCGAGATGTCTGGGCATGCAGCGGCCAACGCATCCAATGCCGGCCCACTGCCGGTAGGCGTCGCCGTCTGCCTTCGGAGTACCCCGGTGGCTGTCGTTCCCGCGCTAGGCTTACGCACACTGTACATGCTCAGCGAAGCGCAGGACTCTCGACTGTCGATAAAAATAAATATTCTGCTCCTGTATCACCAAGCATCGCCAAGTTGGTGGCTAGCATTAGGAATGAATTAGTGCAGCGGTGGCGTAGAGGTAGAGCATCCTCGTGCAAGAGGACCATGGGTCTAATCCCGGTACCGCGCAATTTTCTACTGCATTAAAAAAAATAAACCCGCGTGTTCATAAAATTGCATAAACAGACCTGGAGTGCGGCCTGATCCCGGTAACCAGAACCGGTAACGCATTCCCTCACCATTCCCTCCCTCACCCTGGTGCAGTACTTGGCCACAACGTCCTACATAAGCACATCAAACCCCCGGCCCTCAGACCCCAGCAGCTGCGAAGCAACTGACCACGGCGGCGGTCAGACCTGTGAAGCAGCAGAGGGTGCTAGGAATCCGTGGGTCCGGACAGGCCGCCATTGGAATCTGAACCTGGCAACCTTTAACGCTAGAACGTTATCTAGCGAGGCGAGTCTAGCAGTGCTATTAGAGGAATTAGAGGGCCGTAAATATACAGCTAATATATAACTGGCAGAACTTTCCAAGTTAACAAGCCTAAGACAGCTGACAAAAGGAAGTATAATATGGATATAATTGAGCATGCTCTCAGGAACGGAGGAAGCATAGAATCAGTGAGGAAACTAGGAATAGGCAAGAATGAGATGTATGCGTTAAGAGACATATCCGGCTATATCGTTACTAATATGGATAAGATAGTTCAAGTGGCTGAGGAGTTCCATAGAGATTTATACAGTACCAGTGACACCCACAACAATAATGGAAGAGGTGAATAGTCTAGAGGAATTTGACATCCCACAAGTAATGCCGGAAGAAGTAAAGAAAGCCCTGGGAGCAATGCAAAGGGGGAAGGCAGCTGGTGAGGATCAGGTTACAGAGTTTTGTTGAAGGATGGTGGGCAGATTGTTCTAGAAAAACTGCCCACCCTGTATACGCAATGCCTCATGACCTCGAGCGTACCGGAATCTGGGAAGCACACCAACATAATCTTAATCCATAAGAAAGGAGACACCAAGGAATTGAAAAATTATACACCGATCAAATTACTGTCCGTTGTCTACAAATATTTACTATGGTAATCGCAAATAGAATCAAGAACACCTTAGACTTCTGTCAACCAAAGGACCAGGCAGGATTTCGTAAGGGCTACTCAACAATAGACTATATTCACACTATCAATAAGGTGATATAGAAATGTGCGGAATATAACCAACCCTTATATATAGCTTTCATTCATTACGAGAAAGCGTTTGATTCAGTTGAAACCTCAGCAGTCATGAAGGCAGTACGGAATCAGGGTATAGAGGAGCCGTATGTAAAAATAATGAGATATCTATAGTGGACCCACAGCCACCGTAGTCCTCCATATGGAAAGCAACAATCTCAATAAAGAAGGGCGTCAGGCAGGGGGATACCACCTCTCTAATTCTATTCACAGCGTGTTTACAGGAGGTATTCAGACACCGGGTTTGGGAAGAATTGGAGATAAGAGTTAATGGAGAATACCTTAGTAACTTGCGATTCGCTGATGATATTGCCTTGCTTAGTAACTCAGGGGACCAATTGCAATGTATGCTCACTCATCTGCACAGGCAAAGCAGAAGGGTGGGTCTAATAATTATGGTGCAGGAAACTAAAGTAATGTTTAGCAGTCTCCAAAGAGAACAGCAGTTTACGATATGTAGCGAGGCACTGGAAGTGGTAAGGGAATCCATCTACTTAGGGCAGGTAGTGACGGCAGATCCGGATCATGAGACTGAAATAGTCAGAAGAATAAGAATGGGCTGGGGTGCGTTTGGCAGGCATTTTCAGATCATGAACAGCAGGTTGCCATTATCCCTCAAGAGAAAAGTGTATAACAGCTGTGACTTACCAGTACTCACCTACGGGGCAGAAACCTGGAGGCTTAAGAAAAAGGTTCTACTTAATTTGATGACGATGCAACGAGCTATGGAAAGAAGAATGATGGGTGTAACCTTAAGGGGGATAAGAAGAGAGTAGATTGGGTGAGGGAACAAACGCGCGTTAATGACATCTTAATTGAAGTCAAGAAACATAAATGGTCATGGGCAGGGCATGTAATGCGGAGGAAAGATAACCGGTGGTCATTAAGGGCTGGATTCTAAGAGAATGGAAGCGTAGCAGGGGCGGCAGAAAGTTAGGTGGACAGACGTGATTAAAAAGTTTGCAGGGACAACATAGCCACAGTTAGCACATGACCGAGGTAGTTGAAGTATGGTAGAGCGTTTTCCCAGCAGTGGGCGTAATCAGGTTGACGATGATAATGATGATGATTAGGAATGCAAAAAGCAGTGCCGCAAATCCAATATTCTCCCTGCTGTCCGAGCTTGTTTGTCCATACTTGCGCTGTCTCTTTCGACGCAGCTGTCGAAAGCGTGTTGTTCAGCCAGGTTTCATTGACAAAGGATGATCTGAGAACACATGTCGAACATATCGAATGAGACACTGCGGTGTTCATTTTGGTCTGGCAGAGAGTGGGGACTGCTGCAAAGATTTCCGGCCAGATGAAAAGTTTCTGTCGCGTTTCAACTCTGCAGTTCTGTATGGTCTAAGTTGCAGTGGGAATTAGCTCAAATGGGGCTGGATCGTATATTTAATCTATTTGTGTAAATTCCCAGTGTGTGAACTATCAACTGGCACTCTACACAATGGCTTTTATTTTCGTTCTTTATATTAGTCAATTAGGATTGTACTACCTGAAAGTTGCGATTATTTCATGTACTTTGTGAACGTTGCATATTATTACAATGATAAGCTCTGTAAATATACGAAAAGAATCTTCGTTCACAGGGAAGATGGCAAGGCAATTGGTCACCAAAGGTCGATGAGTGATTCCCTTGCCAACATCGGCATGATAATTCGTCAATTTTCATACCGTACTCCTACGACAATGTTTTGCTTTGAAACTGACAGTAAGTTGATCGGTATATAATTTTTCAAGTCTTTTGCGTCCCCTTTCTTATGGATTAGGATTATGTTAGCGTTCATCCTAGATTCCGGTACGCTCGAGGTCATGAGGCATTGCATATACAGGGTGGCCAGTTTCTCTAGAACAATCTGCCCACCATCCTTCAACAAATCTGCTGTTACCTGATCCTCTCCAGCTGCCTTCCCCCTTTGCATAGCTCCCAAGGCTTTCTTCACTTCTTCCGGCGTTACCTGTGGGATTTCGAATTATTCTAGACTATTTTCCCTTCCATTATCGTCGTGAGGGCCACTGGTCCTGTATAAATCTCTATAAAACTCCTCAGCGACTAGAACTATCTCATCCATATTAGTAATGATATTGCCTGCTTTGTCTCTTAACGCATGCATCTGAATCTTGCCAATTCCTAGTGTCTTCTTCACTGCTTTTAGGCTTACTCCGTTCCTGAGAGCATGTTCAATTCTATCCATATTATGCTTCCTTATGTCAGCTGTCTTACGCTTGTTGATTAACTTCGAAAGTTCTGCCAGTTCTATTCTAGCTGTAGGGTTAGAGGCTTTCATACATTTGCGTTTCTTGATCAGATCTTTAGTTTGCTGCGATAGCTTACTGGTATCCTGTCTAACGGAGTTACCACCCACTTCTATTGGACACTCCTTAATGATGCCCACAAAATTGTCGTTCATTGCTTCAACACTAAGGTCCTGTTCTGAGTTAAAGCAGAATACCTGTCCTGTAGCTTGATATGGAATTGCTCTATTTTCCCTCTTACCGCTAACTCATTGATTTGCTTCTTATGTACCAGTTTCTTCCGTTCCCTCCTCAGGTCTAGGCTAATTCGAGTTCTTACCATGCTATGGTCACTGCAGCGCACCTTGCTGAGCACGTCCACATCTTGTATGATGCCAGGGTTAGCGCAGAGTATGAAGTCTAGTTAATTTCTAGTCTCGCCGTTCGGGCTCCTCCATGTCCACTTTCGGCTATCCCGCTTGCGGAAGAAGGTATTCATTATCCGCATATTATTCTCTTCCGCAAACTCTACTAACAACTCTCCCCTGCTATTCCCTGTGCCTCTGCCGTATGCCCCCACGGCCTTGTCTCCGGCCTGCTTCTTGCCTACCTTGGCATTGAAGTCGCCCATCAGTATAGTGTATTTCGTGTTCACTCTACCCATCGCCGACTATATATATATATATATATATATATATATATATATATATATATATATATATATATATATATATGGTGTTCTACTGCCCTCCTATTCTGCTGTATAGTGCGACCCATAAAATAGATTCTGTGTGTTCCCTAGTAAAATTACATTCCCTTACTTTTTTAAATCGCACTCAAATTAAAGTACACAGCCCCCATTGAAAAGTTGGCAACACAAGCATTCGTGCTGGATTCCCGGAAACTTACGTACACGTTTTCTGATTGCACGAATCTTGCCAGCGCATCCCTGTTTAAATATTGCACAATTCAACTCTTTTTGATATTAATACCGCCTGGATTATTGCCAGCACCGTTATCCAGGTGGTAATTGGGACTATAAACGTTAAACCACCGATTCTGTTGCGGGCCAGCAGGTGGTCCTGTTTGTTCTCACTCAAAGTCGAATTGCAGCTACAATTGTCGCTTCTTGGCGCGAGGAAAATGCGAAAAGGTTTCAAGTTTCCTCCAGAGTTCAGTGTGCCTCCAAGAAGCAGCATTTGCTGACTCAGCGTCGAGCTGCTTTTGAGTAAATTGAAAGAGAAAGAGAGAGAGCGGGAGAGAAATAACATGTTTATTTTATAAATCAAGCCTATATGAAAGACATCCCTATATTATGCCTTGAGTTGGGGCCGCCCTTGGGCCGAATCTGACCCTCGGTGGTTTGCAGCTGGCAATATTTTGCCCGACTCTTATAGAAATATTCCTCGAGTGAAGTGAGGCGTAAACCAAAGCTAGCTCAGAACAATGCTCAGTAAATACCAATGACGTCGTGAGTAAACCGGAAAAAAATTCTTCCGTTCTTCTTAACAGTAAGTTGGGCCTGAATCCATGTCTGAGTGGTAGCTCGCACTGGAATTCTTTACGCAGAGCTTGAGACCACTGCCGTGCAGGTTGCATGCGGCGGAAGTAATTTTAGAGCCGCAAAAATACGCAGTGAGATTTGGGCACCATCTATGAGGCCCCTGCACAACATCATCAAACGTTTTGGCAATGTTTTTGGCTACTTCACGCTCTCAAAAAATTTTGGTCTGGCTATTTTTGGGCTACATTTTGAGATCATTTGGCTATTTTTGTTGGGACCATCTGGCAACCCTGAGCTTGATCTTATCTGGCAGTTGCTACGTTTTTTCGTGTGCGTTATGAAGGTACCGGCTTCGTCTCGGGATCGAGCGAGAAGGACGCAGCAGCAGCGCAAGCGGCGGCAGGCCCACCGGCAGTTCACCGACTCCGAAGTCGTCGCCAAGCCCCCTGCGTGACCCAATTGCTTGAAATAATAAAGACTGCATTTCCTTACAATGCCCTAGCATCATTCCTACTGGCGCTTTACGCTTTACGAAAATTCCCAAAACGGACATCAAACACACAATAATGACGCAGTTTCGCCCGAGAGGCGAATCATCGATTGCCATAGCAAATTAATGGACATCTATACAAAGTAAGGATAGTAGTTTTGTCGGACGTAGAAACTTGCAAACCCGCCGTGATTGCTCAGTGGCTATGGTGTTGGGCTGCTGAGCACGAGGTCGCGGGATCGAATCCCGGCCACGGCGGCCGCATTTCGATGGGGGCGAAATGCGAAAACACCCGTGTACTTAGATTTAGGTGCATGTTAAAGAACCCCAGGTAGTATAAATTTCCGGAGTCCTCCACTACGGCGTGCCTCATAATCAGAAAGTGGTTTTGGCACGTAAAACCCCATAATTCAATTCAAACTTGCAAACATTCGCCTAATAACTAAATTAGCAAGCATGATCTCAGTGCGCACAGGCAAACATGGAGGCATCACATTCGAGAGAGCGCGGACACTCGCTGTCAAAACGCTGGCGTGAGAAAGGGCAGCGGTAGCAGCGAGCGAAGTGAATTGCGTGCTCTCTATCGCTTCAACGCAAACTGAGCGGCGACAACGCAACAAGCACAAAGGTATGAGACGTCGGTGCACCTAGACTGCCGCGCGGCCACGAGCGAAGTGACCTTCGCGCTGTCGATCGCTTCAATGAAAACGGAGCGGTGAGAACGCAGCCCGCACAAAGGTATGAGACATCGGTGCACCTAGACTGCCCCGCGGCAGCGAGCGAAATGACCTTCGCGCTGTGGATCGCTTCAATGACACCGGAGCGGTGACAACGCAGCACGCACAAAGGTATGAGACGTCGGTGCACCTAGACTGCCGCGCGCCAGCGAGCGAAGTTGACTTCGCGCTGTTGATCGCTTCAATGAAAACGGAGCGGTGACAACGCAGCACGCACAAAGGTATGAGACGTCGAAGCGCATAGACTCTGCCCTAAACGCAGATCGCTTTCAATATAGGGCACGCGCCGCCGCACAATACGCAGTTGCTGCCGGAATACAACGCCGTCCCCCCTGCCTCCCTTCACCCCCCCCACCCGGAGCGTAGCGCACGAGAAAATACGACAAGCTTCTTTCTCGCTTTCCTCCCTTACGCGCTCCCCATGGTGCCGCCACCGCCAGCTCACCGTCGCACGCTTTTACTCTCGCGCACAGCATAGGGCGCGCAGGCACGATGTCGTCGGCCTTGCACTATATACGGAACATCGCGGCGACGGCAGGAATGAGCCTGGAGTGTCCATATAGTGCAATTATATAGGAATGGCACCTATACGCTTGCACAATCCGCGCTCGCGAAGTGGAACGTCACTGTATTTTTTTAAGCTGGCAGCGATGTACATACAATGTTAGTTTGGCGCAGAAAGCCCGTGGAGACATCGTCGTCATAAACCACCTCTGTTGCAAATAGCGGCTGGGTGATACACAGTGGAGAGTGCGACGCATTTTCTGCGGCAAAAAAATGAAAAAAATAACTCACGCAATGCCTTTACTAGAGATTAGAAATATCAGTGACTTGAATAAGAGAAAGTTGAATCTCGTGATTTATGCAATAGCCCCAATGCATAATATAATACAAATGTCTCTTAATATCAGCAAGAGTGGCAATCATTTTTTTAGACAACTTTTCCTGGCTGAATAACACTGGCGTACGGTCAGGGGATGATTCCGCAGGTTGAATCATTAAGATACCTGGGAGTAATCTATACAGAAAGGCTGAATTGACTGACATACCTCAAGTATACATAGCACATTGACACCTGCAGTAGTCGGCACAGTGCAAGAGAAGAGGTGGGCAAGGACAAGACCTGCGCGTGCTACACGCCCCACTCAATCCGCACGCCGTTTTCTCCAGGAGCCGGCTGCCCTTAATAAACATCGCCCTTTCAAGACACGTGGCTAGTGGTGCAGCACGTGCCGTTGGACGACAAGTCAACAGCAGTGGCTTTGGAATGCGCAGGGAGACTCTGCTCATGATTTATGGTATTCATGTCCGCCTCATTTTAGAGTTTCAGAACTGATTATTCTCTAGGGTTCCTTCTTATAAATGATGGCCTCTTTTTCCTTTAGAAGGCAAATTATTACGGTTACGCATTGGCCTTCCAAAGTTTGTAGCGAATAATATTCTTTATTACGAAACTAACTTGCCTTCTCTTCAAACTCGATTTCCGATGCTGACTAAATATTACAGAGCATCTATGCTTGTCCCAACAGACGCACCTACTATGGGACGATCCTCTAAAGCTCAACAACACGCCCTATATTGACAAACTGATGCGTTAGCCGCATCCAGTTTGTCGACCCTTCTGCCAACATTGACATGCCAACTGGTTCAATCGCCACTCATGAGGTCGCCGGAGTGGCCTGTAACCCCGCGCAAGACCCGACTTCGCTCGATGTCCTGGGTAGCACCATCGCCGACGCGCAGATTGTTTCACAACGCGCCCACCTTCTACGCCTTCTCAAGAAGTTCCGCTCTACTCTCGACTGCCAGCATGTTCCCCTGGGCCTCACTTTAATCATTTTTTCATCATCATCATCATAATCATCATCATCAGCCTGGTTACGCCCACTGCAGGGCAAAGGCATCTCCCATACTTCTCCAACTACCCCGGTCATGTAATAATTGTGGCCATGTTGTCCCTGCAAACTTCTTAATCTCATCTACCCACCTAACTTTCTGCCGTCCCCTGATACGCTTACCTTCCCTTGGAATCCAGTCTGTAACCCTTAATGACCATCGGCTATCTTCCCTCCTCATGTCCTGCCCATGCCCATTTCTTTTCCTTGATTTCAACTAAGATGTCATTAACTAGCGTTTGTTCCCTCACCCAATCTGCTCTTCTTTATCCTTTAACGTTACACCTATCATTCTTCTTTCCATAGCTCGTTGCATCGTCCTCATTTGTTATCGGGTACCAAATACGCCACTGTCACAAAGACAGTACCGTGTGTCCGCGACAAAGCGATGTGTTATCAAAGACCGAGTAGCCGATATGCTCAAGCGCGGCGTTATCCAGTCTTTGAATAGGCCCTGGTCATCCCCACTTGGCCGCAATCGACTCGTTTCTCCGTCATTTACCGTCGACTTAACAAAATCGCTCGCAAAGATGTTTACTCTTTGTCGAGAATTGACGATGCCCTTGACGGCCTTCAAGGCACCATTCGTTGCAAAGCTTTTCGGGCTTTGCAATGCCCCCGCAACATTTGAGCGTCTGATGAACAACCTTTTGCGCGGTCGAAAGCGTACCTGTGCTACTTAGATGACGTGGTTAGTTATTTAATCTGATTTTTGCATCCATCTCTGTAGGCTAGAGGAAGTGTTACAATACCTGACACCGACCTCCAGCTCAACCTGAAGAAATGTCGCTTTGGCGCAAGTCAGCGCCCCATTCTTGGCCACGTGGTATCTAAAAACGAAATCATTCCTGACGCCACCAAGCTCCGTGCAGTTGCCGATTTTCCCAAGCCTCCCTCCATTAAAGAACTTCGCAGCTTCCTTGGCCTCTGTTCATATTTTCGCTGCTTCATTCGTAATTTTGCGTACATCACCGCTCCCTTGAATCAGCTTCTACGATGCGACTATCGTTCTTTCGTTCCCAGCAGGGTGCGACACGGCTTAGCAGCAACGCCAGGATGTTTGAATTAGCGATCTACTCCTCTTCCTTTCAAACCCATCGACTCTTCCTCCACCTGCTCGAGCTTGGCGCCGTCAAACAACTCACTTCGAAATTCGGGACGGACTTCTCTATCCACGCAATTACACCTCTGGCGCCCGCAAGTGGTTGCTGGTCACACCTCGACATCTTCGTGGTGAAATATGTTCGGCCTTCCACACTGATCCACAGTGTGCACATGTAGGCATCTTCAAGACGTACACCCGGCTGCGCTCCAGGTGTTATTAGCGTGGCATGTAACCTTCGTGTGCATGTACATTCGATCGTGCCTCAGTGCCAATGCCGCAAGGTTGCTGCTCAGCATGTCTCTGGTCCACTCCAGCCAATCTCCTGCCGTAAAACACTCCAGCCAATCTCCTGCCCAGCCAGGCCCTTCGATCACACTGTCATTGACTTGTACGGACTCCTTCCCAGTACGGCTTCCGGATACCTCTCAATTGTCGTAGTCATCGATCATTTGACACGATGCGCAGAAACAGCCACTCTGGCTGGTGCCACAGCGCGTGATGTAGCATACTTCCTCCTGCGAAACTTCATTCTCCGTAACGGCGCACCTGGCGAGCTTTTGAGCGATAGAGGATGGGTGTTACTCTCCGAAGTCGTAAGTGTGCTCCTTGCTTAATGTCGCATCGTTCATCGTACCATCTACCAGCCTCAAACTAACGCATTGAACTAACGGTTTGAACGAAATATTTTTTTTATTGCGATAAGGACTTGCCCTTAAGGCATAATTCTTGGAGCGTATATGTGTATTATATGTTGCTGTGAGGCCTGTGCATGAATTGAAGCAGTGTTTTGTGTAATCTGTTGTCATGTATCCAGCGGTCATAGCTGGTTGTCACACTGTAGCGGAGGCCGGCTTGCAGTAGGAGACGCGAGCGTTCCGATTGTAAACCCGTACATGTCCATATTAGGTGGTATGCATCTGCTTCCACTACAGGAACGGAGCAGTATGGACACGTAGCACCCATTGGTAAATGCGACCAGTTCCACCTTGAGACAACAGCCGGTGTAAGGGCCACCCCGGCCCGAAGCCTCCTAAGCACAACTTCCTCCGCCCTAGTAAGGTGGAGGGGGAGGGAGCAGACACACGGTGGGATAAGAGCGCGTGTGTCCTGCCGGAGAACATTTTTACGGGCTCGGAGCGAGTTACGGGGTTGGGGTGAGTGGGGAATAGGTGGAGGATCACGATTAGGGGGGCAGTGTGCCTGCTGGTCAGCAGCAACGTTGTGAGGGTTCGCTGAATGGCCTTGAACACAGTGTGCCTTGACGCAAGTAGCTGTTTTGCTATTCATAGTGTGTATTGTCTCGCAGATTTCCATCGCCTTATCAACCTTCTTGAGTTCCTGAATAGCCGCTAAAGAATCAGTGAAGATACCTAGTTGCTTGATGGTAGGCAGCTTAGATGTCGCATCTTGCTCAGCATCGTGGATGGCTTGAAGTTCCATTACTAGAGCGCTGGCTTCCGTAGCGCTGGTGGCCGCTGATGAAATTATGCGTAGTATTCAGGAATGATGTCCTTCCGCCGTCTGGGAGAATGGCAGCATCCGTATAGACTTTGCAGATGTTAGCGTATGATGCATCGACGATGTTGTGTTCGTCAATAATAGTTGTTGTATCGCTGCGTCGTAACTTCGTTGGCTTGTTAGTTGTGATGCTGGTGAATTCCCAGGAAGGCATTGGATAGGGCTGATTGTCAATCCGAGAGCCGCGTTGAAAATGAGCATGCAACGCAGCGACAGCCGGAACAAGTTGCTTTTTTATTTCACGTGCTTTTTCACGTAGCAAAATTAGCTCTGCAATTGTGTTGAGCTGGGCATGTTCCTGTAAGGTTGGTATCGGAGTGATGCGGGGCAGTGCTGTGATTGTGCGCATAGCATCGCGATTAATCGTCTCCAACTGCGCCAGCTGTGCCAAAGTGAGCCGTTGAAATTGTGCCTGATATAAAATTCGTGGCTGCAAGACTGCACGCACCAACCGTCGAGCTACGCCAGTACGAGCTCCAGCTGCTTTTGCTGCAATGCGACGAATAAGGTGAAGGGTTTTTGTCGAACTCTGTCTGGTTTTACGGAGCCAGTGTGCACCACTGTCGGAGTTGTGAATATCGAGACCCAGTATGCGGACCTCAGAAGCCTCAGGGATTGTCACTGCGCCGAGTCTAAATGTAAAGGGGTGCTGCGTGATTCTTGTGCGTCCTTTCTTGTTGGCCACCGCAACATAGCTTGATTTTTGGGCGGAAATGTCCGACCGAAAGATTTAACCGCATTCTTGGCTACATGCTCTCCATATACGTCGCCTCTGGTCAAACTGATCGGGACCTTATTTTGCCGTTCATCACGTACGCCTACAACACTGCACCACAGGTGACGACAGGCTCTCTCCCCATTCTTCTTTTTGTAGGGCCGCGAACCTTCGACCAAACTCGACACCATTCTCGACACCGTACCGACTCGACTCATCCGAATGTACGTCCATCTCTGAAGCTGCCCGCCACACCGAGGAAGGCCGTCAGCTCGCCCGTCCCTTTGCAACCGTTGACCAACGGCAACGAAAATTTCGACGTGATGATAACCACCCGCCTTGTCACATTCTTCCAGACTCCCTTGTGTGGCTTTTGGTTCCTGCTGTTCCTGCTGTCCTGTCCTCCAAGCTTCTCTCCAAATATCAAGAACCCTTCCGTGTTGCATGGCAGACATCGCCTGTGAGCTATTGGTCAAGGCTGTCACGTCATTCACGTACCAACGCTGTCGTGATCGCGAAGCCGTCCACGTACAGCGCCTTAAGCAGTATTACGACCCACTCATACTATGTTCACCATGAGTCACCAGGATGCCTCTTGTCCAATGGGGGCGGGGGGGGGGGGGGAGGGTATGGCAGTGGAGCGGAATGCCCGGCGCTGCAGCCACATCGCCAGTCTTCCGGGAGGTGCGAGCTCGAGATTGCCTGGCCTGCTCTGGTTGAGACGCTACCAACGCTGCCTGTCATTTGTTTGCATCAGATTTCTTACGAGAACCCACCGCATTTGAGAACCAATGAACTCGCCTACAGTGTTCCTAGGTAATTTTTGCGCTCTGATATTGGTGGCACCACAAGTAATAATTCATGATTTGGTTTTCCCAAATGTACCTGCTCCTACAGCAAGCGTTGAATTTGATGATATATTTCCTAAAGATACTCAGCTCCTGCGTATTAGGTACATAAAATTGTTGGATGACCACTTTGAGCACCTCCAAATAAATACAGTAAAAGCCACAGATGCTTCTGCCAATGAGGAGAAGGTAGGAGTGGTCATTTTTTCACCATCATTAAGCTGACCTTTTTCTGTGAGACTGCCCGACTTCGCACCAATGTTCCAGGTATAATCATTAACTATTATTATAGCTCTCTGAAGACTTTCCACATGCATTTATTCAGTCGTTAAATTAAGCGACTAGTCCGCTTGCTCTGTCAATGCCAAATTCATCTGTTCTCTGAAAATTTCATCCGTCTATGCCCCAACATCTCCGCCTCGTCCATTTGGTATGGGTACCATGTCACACGAGCCTGACTTTAACCGAGTCAATGGCGGCAGCATCTGTTAAAGGCCCGGTACTGAGGATTCGACGTCATTTGGCAAATATCTCTGCTGCAAGATTTGAAAAGACAATTCAGTTCGTGAGGAACATGCCAAGTCACCTGTAATAAATAACAGACTTTCAGCATCTTAGGTTCCTTTGGCACAGCAGATGGTGTTTCAGTAGATAATTTGATATTTTTGTTTAACAGAATTCCGTTGCCGAATACCAATGCCTAATGTTTATTCCCACAGGTCTCGTTTCGCTACTTCCCCTGAACGTGATTATTGCTAGGAACTGTAAACTATTGAACATTTCTTGACATAATGTCGTAGGTTCTACATGCAAAGAAAACGACTTCTGGAAGGTCCCGTTCGTCAACTTGGACTGTGCATCACGCCTACTGTTATACTATCTCTTTGAGCGTCTGTAGTACGATGCTGCAATAGGAACGTATGTGATACCACATTTCATTTTGTAAGTGAAAGGAAGAGACCCCCATGTTCATCGATTTTATTACTCACCATTAATAAAAAAACAATAATATCACCTATTCTATAACATAGCCCTAAAATTCATATTAACAATAACTATTCATTTAATATCTCGTCCTTAAGTTCTCATTGCCTACTATTTGTTGATTCATGGCCGATTCCCCGTAATGGATTGAGCCTCCATACGGCGCCAAGCCACATCAAACCCAGCACTCCCAATAAGTCTTCTCAAAATTTTCCCCCTTTATGTCTTCGAAGAAGACGGCGGCTGAGATTCCGCGCAAGCATAACGCACGCTCGCGCTTACACGTCCTTTGCGGGAATGTTGGCGTGATTTTCCGAAAGTTGATCGGATACGGGTGGGCAGCTGTTAGCGAAATGCTTGCAGTAGTGGTCATCGTTGACATAAATGAAACGCCTCCGGAGTGCTTGTCAGCAGGCACATCAACGTGTTGGCTGACTGAGGGTATTGCTTCTGCTTCTATATTTGTGTTTTAATAATATACCAGGTTTGGAATGGTTGCTGCTTTGTTTTGCAAGCACTTCTAAAATGGAAAAGGCACTTTCTCACGAAATGCCCACTTCATAACTGCGCTGTGCATCGCGAAACTCCTCAGTCCCATGTTTTCCTATGGGCCGGAAAAAGACCGGAAACCCCAGTTGTACGCCGCTACTGACAACAGCGCCACCGCGTACTGCCGATATTCGCAGTCGCAATGTGTCTATACCAAGATGCACAATGCACAATGGAAACGAGGACGAGCGTCAGGCTCCAGGGCTAAGAAAGATTGGCCTTCAGAACTCCAAGAGCCTGGCTACTCATTTTAAACGCTTGTGGGTGTGCTAATGATGAGTAGTTTCATAGATGAAATCCAATGCTAGTCGAATAGTGTCAGAAGCGAAGCGAATCGAATGTCGAATAGTTTCCAAATAATGTGCGCACTTATCATTGATGTGAAGCAATTCTCACGTCTTCGCTTTCACAAAAAATTAGCAAGCTCTGTCATTACACTGCATATAAAACACGATGTTTTAATAAAAGCGCAAAGGGAACATTAGGAGTATCTAAGCAGCTTGTTTGAAACTCAGGGCTCTACGGAGCATTATCATATGGACACGGGAAAGGCAGCCTTGTTGGCCAATTAAGATCTGAGAATGCACGTGCCTTCGCGACCACAGAAGAAACACCGCTGCGGCAAACGGAGAGCGACAGCAATGCAGTTTTCCTTTAGTTCGTGTGTGTGTATATATATATATATATATATATATATATATATATATATATATATATATATATATATATATATATATATATATATATATATATATATATATATATATATATATATATATATATATATATGGTCGCGGCAGATGATGTCACTATTGCATCAAGTATGTTGCAATGAAAATTACTATTGTTGAATGTGAACGGAGACAATATCCGCTGCCGAATGCCTTGTCTCAGAACCTTATTTCGAGGGATGGTGTTTTCAGGCGGAAAAGTCTGGCTGTCTCAGCGACGCAACGTGCTCTACCACCTTATCTTTACCGTGGTTAAGATGAAGATTACTTCGTTCTTGTTGAACATTCAGGTTTGCTTTTGTACAATAGATCATTTTAAGTACATGAAAACTATTAAAAAGATATTCGGATTTTCGAATGATTGCTATTGCATTTCAGAACCAAATGAAATATTGTCCGCTTGTTTCGAGGACAGAATGTAACCGGACAGTACTCGGTTCGTTATTCTAAACTTTGGAATATTCGAACATCTCTAATAGCGCTTCCACTGTTACAAGGCTGCCGAGTGTTGCCTCCCTCAAATGCCGCCTGTGAAATTCTTCACTCATTTGTTGGAAGTCATTTTATGTGTTGCTGAACAGGGCAACCTTATCTGTATACCGCAGTCAACCGATATATTCGCCCCTGTTCCTCAAATCTACGTCCTCCTAGTCTAACAGTATAAATACTTGTTCCGATTATGCAGGGAATAGTTTTCCGAGACTGTGTATGATTCTGACCCGCTTCTTATTCGGCATATTTCCTCTTGTGAAGATTTATCGTTTAGCTGTGGATATGTTTTTAACGTATGTTTGATATTAATGCCCAACGGTTTCGGTTGATGCAGCTGCCGTGTAGGTTGGTTCACCAATCTATATTTATATATATATATATATATATATATATATATATATATATATAAAATCTGTGGTGCCTAACTTGTAACAGAACGATATACGCAAATATCCACATACCCCTCAAAATATCGCTGGTGTGCAGTATGACAAGGATAACGCTCATTGAAGGCCCCTTTTTCGGACTGCGTACCACACGGCTGACTCTCTAGCGGGAGTTGGTGTATGGTAGGACGCGAAGATGAGAAACGATGCTTGCTTGGGCTTCCTTGTGGTGTTCTCTTTCATATGGCTCACGTGTTCGATTACAGATCACGAATTCAACAAACATAAGCCGTCTTAGTTGAGACGCCCTTTGGGTCATAATTACTAGACACGCTTTATTCCTCATACCTGATGCGTCATTGTTTCACTTATTCTATACGGCGCTCTCAGACTGTGTGAGACAGCAAATGCAAAGGCGGCGTGGGTGCCGGGTTTCGTTTCTCGTACCGCAAATAAGCGACATATGCGAGCGCTGTGCGCCTCTCTCCAAGTTGTCATAGCTGCAACACCAAGCAGGTTGCGCCTCTTGCCACCACTTCCGAGTGCATTCGTCGGATGCTTGAGGCCGGCGAAAGCTCCATTCAGCTTGCCGCCTGTGCGCCGCTCTCTGCGACGCTGCAGCCTCGGCACGCGAACCTGGGTAAGGCGCGCACTCGGGAGCTGCCACGTGGCTCTGCCACCGGGCTCGGCATTGCGTGGATTGCGCAAAGTGATCTGTCGGGCAGCCACCCGCCCCGCTTTTGTATTGCACCAGTAGAAAGAGCGAGGCTTAAGCGCAGATTTCGTGCACAAGGGCGACGTGTGTTCGAGGCGCACACAAGTGCCTTCTATCACGCAACCGGGGTGGGAGGGAGTTGGCGCGCTTCCTTCCTTCAGAAGCCTCTCGGCGCACGAGAGACGCGATCTGCCTCGCCGGCGATGTACCGACTCCGGCTGGGGCTTTCAAGATCCGGGGCCCATTGTGTATACCAAGTTGTTGCAGCAGCGCAGTATTGGCCACTTTTTTTCTTCTTCTCGTAACTGGCTGCGGACGTAAAACAAAGGAATGCCCTTCGCTGAAAAAAAAGCTCTCGTGGTGGCAATGGGGAGGAGATCGTAAACTACAGCTCTGGGCGACGCCTTTTGCTGAGTGCGGTCTCCCACTCGCGCCAGTGCGGCGGCATCAGTGGCCTCGCAGCGCCGGGGCCTGTTTTGAAAAGTTCCCCGAATATAATCGTAAATTACTCGGCTCGCCTGTAGAGCCCCCTCCGCTTCCGCCTTGTTGCTCTTCCGCGGGCCAGAAAGTTATAACGTTGGTCCGGCCTCCTTCTTAGCTCGCCACATGACGTAAGGCTTTGCTCACAAGCAGGATGGAGTGCCGTTGAAAAGCGGGCTTCCCCTCGCTTCTTTATACGAGGCTCGCCGGCCTGGAGGAGGGACTGATAGGCGGTTGTCTCTTTTTGTTTGCCCCCACTGCTTCGAGCATGCTTCACTTCCTGGCGCAACCCTGTCCGTCCTTATTTCGGGTTACGTGAGTGAAGGAACTCGCGTAGTGCTGCCATAGACATGCACCGCGGTCATTACAGCACCGCAAGAATAGCTCGCGTAACGAAAGTGCAAGCAGGATTGTCGGCTCCTTACAGCACCACCATACAGTATGTAGCTGTCTCTTCTTTTGGGTAGAAAAGAAATGAATGTGCACCTATCCTATGTAGAGATGATTTGACTCAACCGATCCGATAGTTGTTGATGGTGTGTTTTACACGAGGGGGACCCGTAAGTAACCGGAATTCTACTCCTGCGCCTCGTGTACGTGTAGTACGAGGCTTCGTCGCTAGGGCGCTTTGGGAGGATCTCTTCTGAGTAAGTACGCCAAGTGGTGTCGACCGACAAGGACTCGTATTGTTTTTCCGACAGTTTCGTTTGTGCGTCTGTTGTGTACTCGTGACAAGAAGAAATGGCAGATTCTCGCGAACAGCGTGCGGCTGTGAAGTTTTGCTTGTTACTCGGCAAGAACACAGCAGAAGCAGAAACTGTTGTGATGATCCCAACAGCTTAGAAAGAATATGCTCTAAGAAAACACAAGTGTACGAATGCTTTGCTCGTTTTAAGAGGGGGGAAATGACAATTGAAGGTTAGCCCCATTACGGTTTTCCTTCAAATGCGCGAACCGTAGACAACATCGCCAAAATCCGTGATCTCATCACGGAAGATCGACGCAGAACAATCGACCAACTCGTAGACTTCTCCGGGTTTTCTTGGAGCTCCGTTCAGCGCAGTTTGCATGACGGTTTGGGAATGCGACGAATGGCTGCTAAGTTTGTGCCCATACTTCTCACCGAAAAGCAAAGGGATCGTCGCGTGGAAGCCTATCATGAAATGAAGGACGCAGTCACAGACGATCCAGAGTTTTTAAACATAATCACCACAGGCGACGAGCCATGGTGCTGTGGGTACGACCCCGAAAGTAAACAACAGACGAGTCAGTGAGAGTCACCTGGCTCGCCTCGTACAAAAAAAGCTCGTCAGGTTGAATCGAATTTGAAGACGATGCTGACACGTTTTCTTTCTTTTTTTTTACATGAGAGGGCTCGCACACTGAGAATTCGTCCCTCAAAACCACACCGTCAACCAACAGTTCTGTTTGGAGGTGTTGAAACGGCTGCGCAGAAGCGTGGCGCGAGAACCGTCCGGCTTTGTGGAATTCCGGCGAGTGGTTCCTGCATCAGGACAATGCTCCCGCGCACACGGCCTTCAGTGTTCGGCAGTTTTTGACCTCAATGGAGACGACTGCTTTGACCCGCGCGCTCTATTCGCCAGATTTGGCTCCTGCAGACTTCTTCAGTCGGATGAAAAAGGAATTGAAAGGCAAGCGTTTTCCCGATGACGACCAAGTCAAACGCCATGTCACGACTGCGCTAGCAGGTATAAAAGAGGCCGAATTAGCAAGGCGCTTCCAACAATGGAATGGATGTTTCGACAGATGCGTTAGTACTAATGGAGAGTACTTGAGAATGATTAACGTTATGCTTAGAAAAAATAATGTCCACGCTTTTTATCAGGAAATACCGGTCATTTTTGGGTCCCCTGTCGTATAATGTGAAATGTGGCACGTACTGTTACGGAGACGGGATTTCGGCGACCTTCAACGGCGTTTTCTCGGAGCTCGAACCAGGTCTACCTTATGAGGAGGTTCGGCATGGAAGACTAGCGGATGTAAAAACAATAACAAAAGTTTAATACAACATTTCTGCTGAGCAGTGTGCTATAAGACAAAAAAAAATACAGAAATTTAACATTCGGCGTGCGTGCTCCTGCACGGAAGGACAAGGAACTGCCCCCCCGTGGCGTCTCGTTGGTTTTCTTATACCCTCCACCACCCGAGCAATATCATTCTCTCTTGCTCCCTGATAGAGAGCCTTGAAGGACAAGTCGGGTTAACCGATACAGAGGAATACGGAGAGAAGCCCCTCCCTGGCATAGAAAGGGTGAACATAGGAGGCAGATTTTCATTTTTCCGGGGGTGAAGGAGCTGAGACCCGACCAGCTTTCTCAACTCCATTTGTACAGGTGCCTATGTCTCTACGATACCGCCATTCCTCAGGTTGACGCTGTCAAGTACCTTGGTGTTACTTAGGATGGAAAGCTCACCTGGTGCACTCAAATTGAAAATATTGTTACGGGGATGTTGGGAGTATGGAAAGATTGTATTTACAATATATAAGCAAGCAGAGTCAGTGCAGTTAAATATGGCTGACCAGCAACAACACGCAGCAGCCAGCGTCTCGCGATCTTCTTCTTCCTTTCTCTTTTTTTATCCTTCCGTAACAATATTAAAACAAAGGCAGACGTGCCGCAGCTATGCTCTGCCGGCTCAACCACTGGCGCTCTGGACTACATAGTGATACCTTACTGTTGATATATAAGATGAATGCTTGGTCAATATAAGGATTCGACTGCGTATTGTTTTCCGTTGGTCCCGACTACAAAATTAAACCTCTCATACTCTTAGAAAGGTAAGCTCTACGATTATGCCTCGGTATACCTACATTTGTTGCCAACACCTTTTTATATCAGGAAGCTCATATAGCCACCCTAGTTTGCAGATTCGTCATGCTTACGGTTCAGAAATGATTACGGTTCAACCTGAAAAAGCGTATAGAGGAAAAGACGACTTCCTGTCATGCGCTGGGAGCCAAGGTGTGACAGAACATGGTCAGGATAACATATTTTGAATAAAACAGATTGCTGCGGAATATAATACGATAGATCTATCGCTGACACAATCAGACCCTTTCTTTTTAATATAAGACGCTTCCAACAACTCCCTTGCAGTTTGATCCCTACTTTTGCCATGAATCAATGCGAAAATCAATACCACTATCGTATTATATTCCGCAGAAATGTGCTTTATCCAAAATATGTTAGCATGACCATGTGGTTCTGTCACACCTTGGCTCCCTGCGCACGAGCGGAAGTTGTCTTTTCTTCTATATGTTTTTTCAGGCTGTCAATAAACAGTTGGTAGTTTGGCGCTTCACTGTCTTCCTTTTTTCTATCCCTTTTCAAGAAATGTATTTTGCGCGACAAGGTATACCTAGAAAACTGATCTGCTTCATCATCATCGTGATGGGATGTGGGAGCGTAGGCTCGTATTACCTTTGATCTATACCTCTTATTAAGTATGATTACGACTATTGCTACCCTCTCATTAATGCTGTAGAATTCGTCAATGTTGCCCGCTATGTCCTTATGGAATACGAATCCTACCCCGTATTGCTTCTTGCCTGGGAGACCTCTATAGCAGAGGACATGGCCATTAGTCAGCACTGTCCAATCCGCACCAGTTCTTCTGATCTGGCTAAGCACAATGATATCCCAAACAATGTCAGATAGTTCCTCAAAGAGTCCTACTAAGCTAACCTCATTCGACAGAGTTCGGCTGTTAAAGGTTGCCAGCGTCAGTTTCCAGTGGCGGCCTGTGCGGGTCCAGAGATTCTTAGCGCCTTCTGCTGCGTTACAGGTCTGACCGCGGCCTTGGTCAGGTGCTCCGCATCTGCCTGGTACTGAGGGCCATGGATTAAATGTAGGAATCATGAGTGAGGTGGGTGCCGAATACTGCACCAAGGAGGCCAATTCCTGTTCTGGTGAAGCAGTGCCTTTGTTGAAGCTTAGTGGGCCTTCCCACAAAGCCTCTCGCGCAACAGCCGACCTTGACACTTCCTGGGCGACTTCGGGCTTTCTACAGCTTTGGACAGCCCTTATACTAGAGCTAATGAAAATGGAGATAGTGGGGGAATGCTGGCCCCGTAGTTTTCCGAGAACGCTGCGGGGCCACACGCTAGGAAGTCAGGAATGCTATGCTTCATTCAACCTACAATGGTGCCGTTCTCGGTCAGTCAGACATGGTTTGTACATCTCGCGCGTGGAAGCAATAAACGGCCCTTCTACTGCCGCGCTTGCAGTACAATTCCTGGGAATACAAACAAAAATACGCTAGAAGGAATAACTCCAGATGTAGACGAAAGGAATGGGCACAACTACGATCATTCTGACTTGATGAAAATCTCTGTGTTAACTTTACTAATGGGGGTGTCGCTACTTGTTTTTCCTTATTCTTTGCGTGAATACTGTAAATACCTTCTCATCACGTTTCTTTGTTCCTTATGTGCGGAAATTTTGCATCATCGAAGAAAGCCCGTTTTGGCAGCGCGCCTCGTAAGTTGCTGCATACAAATTCTTGAACATTGTAGTGGTATGGAGTGTGCAGTGCTAAGATCTATTCACGTATTAGGTTTACCGCATACGTTTACAAGATCTGTATAAGCTAGCTTCTGTATATGTAGGCTTATAAAGAGAGAATCGCGGTTATTGCTTTGCAATAACTGACTTTATTTTTCATCCGGCCTCGTAGAATTACGGTTCTTCAGCAAAAAGAGAGGGCCACAGAGGGGGGAAAATGCCTGGAAAGGAATAGTGCATTACGTTCGCTATGGAAAGACACTTTATTCGCCTTTGTTGCGCTCTGGCCGCCTGAATCTGTCGAGACCTATGATTCAAAGGTTTTCGCTGTCGTCTTGGAGAGTGGCGGTGAAGCCGCCTGTGGTTGCCGCAATGCTCCGCACATAGGCGGAGTCGGCGTCCTCCAGAGCATCGCCTTGGCAGTGTCAAGACGCGTTGGGTGGCCTGGAATATATTGGGGGACATGCGAGAAACGTCTCCCATGCTCTCAACACGTTTGTCAGGCAACTCTAGACAAACCGAGTTGCAGCAGCGCGCGCAAGGCAGTGGTGACAGCTTCCCTCTAAGATCTTGTCTGTGGCGTTTGTGCTGCAAATCTGGCTACGGAGTATTATGAGCATTTTTGCCAACTATCCCGAATTTTCCGTATAGTTTACGAATTTGGTCTTTATTTATGATATTGCCAAAGTTGCGTAAAGTTCTACAAAAAGTTTCTTCACGGAACTATTTCTTTAGTTTGTTTCTGATCATTATTCACTTTGAAAATATTTTGATGTTGAAAGGACAAAACCTGTGTCCCTGCTTCGAACAAGTTTGTAAACTGAAGCTCCTAAAGCATGCAAAATTGGCAACAGCGAAGCCGCTGTGACGTTGAAAGCAGGGTGGTGAAACGAAAAGATACCGGTTCGGTTCGGGTTCTGATTCAACGCGCTCCGATTACGTCCCGGTTCAGTTTCGGTTGGAGAAAAAATTATAGCGGTTCGGGAAAGTAAGGGGAAGAAGAAGAAGAGCCGACCAGTGCGGACGACTGAATTTCGGCTCCCGCTTTGTTAAATGTTTTTGGCAGGTTCTTTTGGCTGCCACGTTACACAATTGCAGTATTCGACGCGGTTGGTCGCAAGGAACCGGAGGACACCGAGCTTTCACCGGTGGGTGCTTTTGTGACTTTTCTCCGAGCTGTTTCTGGTGGACCACGCTGGCGCGCCGCTTAACCTAACACGCTCAGCCTAACGGCAGAGCGGTGGCCGCTCGGCGAGACACGGTGCTATGGCCTCCAATCCAAGCGTGGTGATTGTTGAAGGCATGGATATTAGTCCGGCGGACGCGGAGTGCTCAGGCTGAGTAACAGCGCTGGGCAAAAAGAAGAAGACCGGGCCGGGTGAGCCGAGGATGCCGGGGCCCGAAGCGAAGAAAAAAGGCGAGAAACGCGGTAGCCGCACTGCCGCACCACGGAGCGCGTTTAAGCGTATCGTGGACGCCTCGAGGCTCCCGAGATTACCGAGGGAGCAATCCAAGATCATCGTCCGACCTCGGATTTGATACACCTCGCCCGGGCGCTGGCCATGGCGGTGGCCCTGGCGCCGACGCAAGTGCGGGATGACACGGTGGGCCCCAATGGCATCCAGAACATCCTAGTTATTTCCACGCCGCATGGAGCGAATGCGTGCGCCTACGCCAAGATCCAGAGGATCCACACGAAGGAGGGGCCCTTCGACGTGGCAGCATACGCGGCGGCATCGGGTGACACCTGCAAGGGAGTGGTGCGGGGGGTGGACCCCGAGATCAGCGACGCCGATCTAAAGGCGCTCATTGTCAACCACCGAAACCCCGAGGCATTAGAAGTACGAAGAATCAAGAAGACCCCCACGATCGTTGTGCTCTTTGAAGGACAGAGGGTGCCGAATCACGTGGTCTGCGGGACGGTCACGTTGCCTTGCGCCCTGTATCGCAGGCAAGTAGACATTTGTTACACGCGTGGAGAGCTCGGCCATAGAGCAGACGTCTGCCCTAACGACGAGGACAAAAGGAAATGCCGCGGTTGTGGCATGGTTTCCCCACCAGAAGATCATCGGTGTGACCCAAAGTGCGCCATCTGTGGAGGCGCGCACCCGACGCCCGACCGCAGGTGCAGCCAGCGCTTCCAAGTGCCGTACATCGTACGTTGGAGGCTGCGGCGCGCCCGGGAGGCGCAAGTGGCTGCAGGATCACGTGATGCCAGCGTGGCAGGCGCGGTCCCTTCCCAGGGCCTGTCGGCAACGAGAGGGTGCTCCCGATCCAGGGAGCACGCCGACAGCAGAGTGCGCTCCCGATTCAGCGGGCGCCCCGTCAGCAGAGCGCGCTCCCGTTCTAGGGGCCGCTCGCGCTCCAATGTTCGCATCCAGGAGGGGCCTACCTAGGTGGACAAGGTCACGGAGACCACGACTGGAAAGAAGGTAACGCATGGTACACTGCCAGAGCAGATTGAGGATCCGCGTCTTGCGGCTTTAAAGCAGGAGAACGCGCAGCTCAAGGGGGAAATGCGTAGGTTGAGGGCAGACCTCGAATTGATTCGTAAAGCACAGAACGGTCATGGCAGCACGTCGCCCGCACCAGCACTAAAACCAGTGCTGGGTCAGGCAAAGCGTAAGGCGCCACCTCCCGAGTCGACCGAGGCTGCGGTGGAGCTGATGGAGGAGGCGTCCGTATCGGCTTCCATGCCCGCCGCGACCATCGCGAAAGGGTCGCTTGCGGAACTCCTCGATCGATTAGCGGAGGCGATTAAGACACAGTCCGGAGCTATCGAGCAGCAATCCGAGACCATCAAGAAACAGTCTGAGGCCATTGCTACCCTCAACCGCAGAATGGGGATAATGGAGGCTAAACTTGTTGACGCAACCAGAGTGAAGGTGGCCGGTAAGGTTAAGAAAGCACATCAGGATTCCGAGGCGTCGGGAAAGTGCACCGCGCTCAAGGGGATGCTAACTAAATAGAGACACAATGGCGCACAACACAGGCAAATTATTTGTGTGGCAATGGAACTGCGCCAGCTTCAAGAGGTGCAAGGCCTCGCTACAACAGTTTGTGAAAGCACAAGCGGACAAACCGCATGTCCTGCTCCTACAGGAGACCCTTTGTGAGGAGGCGACCTTCTCGGGTTACCGCGTTGTCTCGACGAGAGGAGACGGTAGGAGAGGGGTAATCACTATGGTTAAGAAGGCAATTTCCTTCCAGGAGCACGAGATCACAATAGGCAGAGCTGATGCTAGGACTAGATTGGAGGCGCAGCTGGTTGAGATAATCCCTAGTGGCAAGATCAAACAGAGCATATTCGTCCTCACTGTGTACAGCCCTCCGGCAGATCAGAGGCAGAGTTTTCGCGGACTCCTAGGCAGGGCAGTCGCCATAACGGGTGACAGCCGTCTGATAGTGGCAGGGGACCAATGCCCCCCCGCACATGGCCTGGGGTTATAATAGACAAACGGCGGAGGGAGTGAACTTAGTGAGCACGGCAGAAGACTGCGCGTTGACCCTAGTGGCGGACCCCCGCTTTCCTACGAGGATAGGCACCTCGGTCTCGAGGGACACGATGCCAGATCTGGCTTTTGTTAGAAACACTGACGCAGCCTGGACTAACTTTCAAGAAAATTTAGGGAGCGACCATCACATTGTGGCGTTATCAATCAGGATCAGAGCGGCCCCGCTTAGGATATTTAAGTACGTTGATTGGGATCTCTTCCGAAAGATACGGGACGAAGATGTGTCGGAGTACGGTGCACTGGAGTATCTACTCGCGCAGGTCAAGAGAGACGTTGAAAGGGCCACCAAGGAGATATCCACGGACCTTAAGACCCCCAGGATGGACGCGCGCCTGGCGCATCTCCTGGAGGCCAAGAGGTCTGTGCTGGAGAGGTGGAAAACGCAAAGGCTAAACCGCAGGTTGAGAGAGAAGATCGCGGAGCTTAATCGCAGCATAGAGGCACACTGTCTGGAGCTCAAGAGATAACAGTGGAACGAAGCCTGCTCGGCAGCAGACGGGCGAATGTGCATGGGGGGAAAATGGAACCTTCTTAAGCACCTGCTCGATGATAAACAGACCAAGGGTAATCAGAGACTCGCCGTAGATAGACTTGTGCATAAGCAAAAACAGGGGGGGTCATTCCGATACGTCCCTTCTCCGAGACCTGGCAAGGAAGTATCTTCCGGTAGGAAAGATGAACTAAGGGAGTGCCCTCAATACGTGGGGGAGGACGCCCCAAAGCTCGATGATCCGTTTTCTGAGGCAGATATCAGGGAGGTGCTCCACAATCTCAATGGCAGGTCGGCCCCTGGCCGGATGGCATAACCAACCGGGTTTTGAGGAACCTGGACGACCGGTCCATTAGCGCCATTGCAAAGGAAATCAACAAGGTATGGGAGGAAGGTAGTGTTTCGGACTCGTGGAAGCAGGCGATGGTGGTGCTGATTCCTAAGCCTGGAAAGCCCCCAAGCCTGGACAACCTCCAGCCCATTTCGCCAAAGTCATGTTTAGGTAAGGTTGCCGAGCACGTTATACATAACAGGATCTCAAAACGCATAGAGCGCGAGGGGTTGTTCTCGTACAATATGGTAGGGTTTAGACCATCTCTTTCCACGCAGGACGTCATGCTACTGCTAAAAAGACAGGTTATTGACAACAGGACTAGAGACGTCAGGGACATTCCTACACTAGACTTGTCCAAAGCCTTCGACACCGTGTCGCACGACTTCATCTTAAATGAGATTTCGGCATTGAACTTGGGAGGTAGATTTTTCGCGTTTGTGGAGTCCTTCCTGAGGGGCAGGACGGCGGTTGTCAAGGTTGGGCAGATCAAATCAGAACCATTCCCGCTATGAAACAGAGGCACGCCAGAAGGGGCGGTGATCTCCCCCCTCCTGTTTAACACTGCAATACACGGACTCTCGAAGCGGCTGGTTGCCGTGCCAAACGTGGGACACGCGCTGTACGCCGACGACATTACGATCTGGTGTCCGGGAGGCTCGGAGGCGGCCGTGGAACAGGCGCTCCAGGAGGCCTTGGACGTGACCCAGTCCTTCCTGGAGGGCACGGGTCTCCAACTCTTCCCGACCAAGTCAGAGCTCATGTTATACAGACCGGCAAGGCAGGGGGTTCGGGGGCTCGTGCCGCTCGAGCAGATCCCCATAGATGTATACACGCGGGACGGCCAGAAGATCCCCAGGTTGAATTCGATTAGAGTTCTAGGATTGTTGCTCGATGCCAGGGGCTGTAATGCCAAAACCATTGCGCATCTGACCGCCAAAACCGAGAATATTCTCAGATTAATCATGAGAGTCTCCAATAAGAAGGGGGGCATAGGCGAGGACAACCTACTTAGGGTGCATCACGCTTTTCTTATGAGCCACATCAACTATGTGGTCTCGGCCCTGCAGTGGACTAAGACTGAAAGGGACAAGCTTGACACGTTGATGCGGAAAAGCGTCAAGAAGGTACTGGTTATTCCGATCACCGCGAGCACGGACAGGCTAATGCAGCTCGGCGTTCATAACACGACCCTCGAACTCATAGAGGCTTTCGTAGGCTTTCGCTTCGGGAATGGTTGCGAGACAGGTGGAGGCGATTCTGAAAAACAAGTCCAGAACTAATTGTGACCCCGTGCATTATATTATATGGTTCCCCGCTCACATGGGCGACAACGTGCTACCGGGCCGCCCGAACCCCAATGAGATTGCTCACCGCGGTGCGCGATAATTAACGCGCCGCGACGGCGGTGGGGCTACATTAGATCCGGAGGAGCTCGGCCACAGCGACCTCTTATTAACTTTTCATGAGATCGTCTCCCATTATAAAGAGGAACGCAGGCGCTTCCCGCCTCCACATCCAAATCTATGCAGATCTCAATCGATCACGCTTAGGATGCTTCAGACGAGGTCATATTTCTCGCGAGGTTTCTTAGCAGGATTTACCCAGAAATTGACCCACAGTGTCCGGATTGTGGGGAGGAGGTTAGCACTCATATGCTCTGGCAGTGTCCTGCGTTACGGGATACGTCCTTCACCAGCGAACGGGACTGGGACGAGGCCACATCAAGTACGGAACTCAAGCTCCAGTCCATGGCCGTCCAGAGGGCCCGTGAAAGAGCGGAGAGGCTTGGCCTCCCGATGCCGATATGGGAGCAGCCAGTGGCGAGCCCGGGGCCCCAACGGGTCTCCGCCGGCTAGTCCCTCAGGACCTCAATAAAAGTTCACTGTCTGTCTGTCTGTCTGTCTGTCTGTCTGTCTGTCTGTCTGTCTGTCTGTCTGTCTCTGTCTGTCTGTCTGTCTGTCTGTCTGTCTGTCTGTCTGTCTGTCTGTCTGTCTGTCTGTCTGTCTGTCTGTCTGTCTGTCTGTCTGTCTGTCTGCCTGTCTGTCTGTCTGTCTGTCTGTCTGTCTGTCTGTCTGTCTGTCTGTCTGTCTGTCTGTCTGTCTGTCTGTCTGTCTGTCTGTCTGTCTGTCTGTCTGTCTGTCTGTCTGTCTGTCTGTCTGTCTGTCTGTCTGTCTGTCTGTCTGTCTGTCTGTCTGTCTGTCTGTCTGTCTGTCTGTCTGTCTGTCTGTCTGTCTGTCTGTCTGTCTGTCTGTCTGTCTGTCTGTCTGTCTGTCTGTCTGTCTGTCTGTCTGTCTGTCTGTCTGTCTGTCTGTCTGTCTGTCTGTCTGTCTGTCTGTCTGTCTGTCTGTCTGTCTGTCTGTCTGTCTGTCTGTCTGTCTGTCTGTCTGTCTGTCTGTCTGTCTGTCTGTCTGTCTGTCTGTCTGTCTGTCTGTCTGTCTGTCTGTCTGTCTGTCTGTCTGTCTGTCTGTCTGTCTGTCTGTCTGTCTGTCTGTCTGTCTGTCTGTCTGTCTGTCTGTCTGTCTGTCTGTCTGTCTGTCTGTCTGTCTGTCTGTCTGTCTGTCTGTCTGTCTGTCTGTCTGTCTGTCTGTCTGTCTGTCTGTCTGTCTGTCTGTCTGTCTGTCTGTCTGTCTGTCTGTCTGTCTGTCTGTCTGTCTGTCTGTCTGTCTGTCTGTCTGTCTGTCTGTCTGTCTGTCTGTCTGTCTGTCTGTCTGTCTGTCTGTCTGTCTGTCTGTCTGTCTGTCTGTCTGTCTGTCTGTCTGTCTGTCTGTCTGTCTGTCTGTCTGTCTGTCTGTCTGTCTGTCTGTCTGTCTGTCTGTCTGTCTGTCTGTCTGTCTGTCTGTCTGTCTGTCTGTCTGTCTGTCTGTCTGTCTGTCTGTCTGTCTGTCTGTCTGTCTGTCTGTCTGTCTGTCTGTCTGTCTGTCTGTCTGTCTGTCTGTCTGTCTGTCTGTCTGTCTGTCTGTCTGTCTGTCTGTCTGTCTGTCTGTCTGTCTGTCTGTCTGTCTGTCTGTCTGTCTGTCTGTCTGTCTGTCTGTCTGTCTGTCTGTCTGTCTGTCTGTCTGTCTGTCTGTCTGTCTGTCTGTCTGTCTGTCTGTCTGTCTGTCTGTCTGTCTGTCTGTCTGTCTGTCTGTCTGTCTGTCTGTCTGTCTGTCTGTCTGTCTGTCTGTCTGTCTGTCTGTCTGTCTGTCTGTCTGTCTGTCTGTCTGTCTGTCTGTCTGTCTGTCTGTCTGTCTGTCTGTCTGTCTGTCTGTCTGTCTGTCTGTCTGTCTGTCTGTCTGTCTGTCTGTCTGTCTGTCTGTCTGTCTGTCTGTCTGTCTGTCTGTCTGTCTGTCTGTCTGTCTGTCTGTCTGTCTGTCTGTCTGTCTGTCTGTCTGTCTGTCTGTCTGTCTGTCTGTCTGTCTGTCTGTCTGTCTGTCTGTCTGTCTGTCTGTCTGTCTGTCTGTCTGTCTGTCTGTCTGTCTGTCTGTCTGTCTGTCTGTCTGTCTGTCTGTCTGTCTGTCTGTCTGCAAAGTAAACTTATTCGTGAAGGAATAGAACCACAGACACCAACAACCAAAAGAATTGCTCAAAATGAATAAATCTTTAAGACGTTCCGGCTTCGCAACGGAAGCCTCGTTCACAAATCTTGTGAACATGATTTGTAAACAAGGCTTCCGTATCGAAGCCGAAACGTCTTAAAGATTTATTCATATTCAGCACTACTTTTGGTCGATGTCTATCATTTTATTGCTTCATGTGTCATCCCGACTAGACGGGCTTCCGTCGAACCCTCGACTTCGGGAAACTTATTATTGTCCCATGTGGCGACACGATGCTTGTCTAGCTGGCGCATGCGCATGGTTTGTTAGGAAGTGGAAAGAATGGGCCATGCCGGCAGTGGAAATTTATAGCGGCGTTTGAATAGTGAAAGTTTTTTGGTCTCCTGGCTCAAAAATTGCTTGGTATCCGGATCATAGCCATCGCATCAGCTTTGGTCACCCGGGATGATTTTCAAAATAAGGTCTGGGTAACGTTATCTGTTGTTTTTCAAATCGTGGCATAAAATCAAAAAAGTTTTGATCCATTTTTCTTCGGGCTTTATGAGCCAAGCTGATAACAAACATCTCGGCAACGCATATAATGCCAAATTCTATACTCAAAATACACCCAGAAGTGCTCCGACTCCTTGCAGCAGCTTTTAACATCTTGTAAATTGTGCAGTGACAAATCTGACAGGCTTTGTGTCGAACCTTTTCGACAATCTCGTAGGTACTACTCGTTGTAGGCAGGCCGAAATCAGTATTTTATGCTCATTTCTCCCCTTGGAACTGGCCAAACCTCTCAAAAACTCGTGCATAGCTCAGTGTATTCTCCGTAATCGTAATATGAAGCATTTCAACTGTTCATTTCGTGGTGTTTTGTAGGTAGAATAAAAAACTCAAGGTATTTCACTGTCCTTTAAGAACAGAGGTCACTATTTTGTAAGAGTAGCGCGACAATAGTTTTTGGTGACAACTGTCACCACAAACCCATATCATATTTTACGGTGACGAGACGTGGCTTGGCTACTGACTTGTGAAGTGTTCTACACCCACCCGACGGGTAAACACACCAATGCGATCACGAAGAACTCCATCGTCCCCTTCTATTTCTATTGATTTTTTTTTATTGTGGGAGGGAGGAGTACGGGGGGGGGGGGGTTGCCGGGCAGGTGAAAGAGTGACAATAAAAACATTCCTCTAAAATTACCGTCCAATATCTGCGTCTAATGTATGCATGCGCTCTTCGAAACACTCATTATTATAAGTGCGATGATTTTTCTGGAACGATAAAACATCATAACAGCCTATCAGTACAATAGAGAAAAAAAAAACGTTAGGTGATGTGGCAGCATTTACTCTTTGTGACACCATGATGGCAATTGCGTGCTGATTCCGTAATGGTTTGACCGATGACAGCTGATTAACCGAACAAGGCCCACCCACCGTATGCTTAAGAAGGCATTCGCGACCGCGCTCGTTCAATGTGGATATAGCCATATCCTTCACAGGAAAGGGAAGGGACGTACATTTTGAATCCTCCTTCTGAGAACATGCGGGCATTCGATTGCCGCGAAGGTATTCAAGCAGAGGAAACGCAGCCGGCCTTGCCTCGGCTGGCATCACCCGACGGAAAACAACTTGTTTGACGGCGGCTCCTTTGTGATCCAGCCCTGCCGTGTGCGGACCCTCGCGAAGTGGCGTTGAGCACCAGCGGTAGCCGCGCGTACCATCGACGCTTCCGGCTGTTGGTGTCGGCTGCCGCCCCAGATGGCAGCACTCACCAAGCGTCGTTTTTGCCGAAACGTCTGTGCAGGCCCCTCGGCAACCCACAATCGTCATATGCGCTCTAGTAATTTGGTGCAGTCCGAAATGTATATTTTGTAATTGTCCGGTACGCGGCTATGCCAGTGTTACGAGCGAAGCACTGCCTTATGAAAAAGCTTTAGCCTGGGGCCAACACCGATTTAATGATTCGAATGCATGTAAAACACCTAAAAACGTTTATGACACAACTGCTGCAAAAGCGTAGAGAGTAGGAGGGTGCGGAGGAGACCGCACAACCCCCCCCCCCTCCGACAGTTAGTATGCGGCCTGCCCAGGCTTCCCTCCCCGTTCACCCTCCCAATCAAGGGCCAATGGGGCGCTTCACCGAAAAAAATTTCTGGCTACGCCCCAGAACTGTTGGACTGAATTTAATAAATGTTGTACTTCACAGAGAAAGTTATACACTAGCAACTCTACAAAGCGAAATTTTGATTTAGAACTTCAAAGTATTTCTACAAATTTCTAATAATGGGCAAGTTTAAGACATACAGCCAATTCAGGAAGCATTTAAGGATCAGGGACTATGCAACAAAAGCAGACATCCAGTTCTGTCAACTGCATCCGTGATAAGCGGGCAAATGCGCCATATGAATTTATAGCTTGAGGAAAAGTGTTTCAATGCCTACGAACGTAATGCAGAAGTCCCGCTCAGGAAAATGCGGTATATATGAGAGCGGTACATCAATTCTGTCCGCTTTAGATGTATATAAGTTGGCGCAAATACTTAGTTGCGATGTAATTTTTTAACATTGAATTGTACAGCTGACACTTGCTTTTTTGAAATTTTAAAGTATTTTTTCGAATATTTCTCAAATACGTCAAGATATCGCGCTTCTGCAGCTTATGATTTCGGCACCAGAACATACGATAGTCACGTGCCGGCTCATATAGATCCTAATTCGAACCACGCGTCCTGCACTCTTTCCCCACCCTAAGGTCTCATGAATATCTAATAAGCTCCGGTCGACCATGGCGTTCCGCTAAAGTTTGCGCGTTACATACGTTCTTAGTTCACTCACGTGATATATAACGCATGCGCATAGTAGCAAGTGATTTGATCTCGGCTGAATAGTCAACTCGGCGTCTCTCGCCATTAGCAAGAGCAGTTGTGCTTCGCAAACAACTGAAAAAAAAAGTATTCTGAACTACTAACCAATCAGAAGGAGGCAGTTGACGTCACCAGACGTATATTACATATGTTCTTAGTTCACTCACGTGATTTATGACGCATGCGCATATTAGGAAGTGATGATCATCTCGGGCGAATAGTCAACGCGGCGTCTCTCGGCAGTAGCAAGTGCAGTTGTGCTTCGCAAATAACTGAAAGAGAAAGTACTCTGAACTACTAACCAACCAGAAAGAGGCAGTTGACGTCATCAAACGTATATTAAAAGAGAATGCAGAAGACCCTATTCCTCGGTTGTGAATGGCACTCCCTTGGAAGTTCCTGACCGCTACGGAACAAGAAGAAGAAATGGCCTGAAACTAAGGGCACGTCGTAACCTGTAAACAGAGACCTGCAAGTTGTACATGTACATGCCATACGACGTGTTTCAACGCACCATTCCCTAAACCTAAGGAAGGTTCCCTTACACGGAAAGACATTAGGGCTTTGTTCTGCCTAATGTTATTGCAATAGCAATTATATGGACACTCAAAGTTCACTTCTGCCGTCGCCATCACCCTGAGGTTCTGTATACAGTCCAAGAGCGATAAAATCGTCGCCGTCTGCTGTGTGTAACAGCGTGCGAAGGTGAGCCGCGAACGCGGCTCCATCTGGCGTGTGCGAGCGAGGAAGTTTCTTGAAAGCGATCTGCGACGCGGTCGAAGTGCGCGCCCGCGCGGTCGTCATCTTCAAAGCGATCTGCGATGTTTGCCGAGTGCACATATTGCCGGTAACTTCGTGTGCGCTGTGCTTTCGACGTTTCGTTCGCGTTGAAACGAGAGATGCACGAAGGTCAATTCGATAGCTGCTGCCGCCGCGATTTCTCGCTCCAGCATTTTGACAGCGTTTCCGCACTCAACGAGCGAGATGTTTTCATGTTTGCCCGTGCGCATGTGACACCGTGCTTGTTAATTTAGTCAAAACACGTTGGTGGGCTGCTTGCTTTGAATCCATGAAAGAATGTGTAAGCGCAACTGAACGACGACGTAGAAAGAAACATACACACAGATACAGCGCTGTCTCTGTGTGTGTTTCTTTCTACGTCCTCGTTCAGTCGCACTTGCACATTAATAATTTGAATTTATTTAGTAAAGGAATGTTTACAAGTTCGTACGGCCAATAAAACTACTATACTTACTTCGTATAACTATCTACTGATTTGCGTTTGCAATCGGTTCTTGGCTTTTCGGGTGAAACTGCGATATTTTTCCTTATCTTTCTCTCTCCCTTTCTCTTTCTCTCTTTTTTTACGCTCGCTCCTTATGTTTGTTTCTTAGATTTGTGTGACAAGATGAGCTTGTTCTTAGGCACAGACGCAAAGAACACAAGTCGCGTGCACCAAGGTTACACAACTGCTCACGAGGCGGCTGCGCAGGCATTGCGAGTCCCTGCTACGCGCCCGTGAGAGCACGCATTCTTCACTTATGCGCATAATGGCTGCCGAGCATTCGCTTCTCCGACACGGCACGCACTGTGGGCGATATATGCGCGATACAGGCTCAAAGCGAGCGCAGCTTTGTGCCTTTGCTTTGCACGCACAGTTCGCCTCCGATTTCCGCGCCGTGGTTACCACGTCTCTCAGCCGTGAGTGGGCCCCGGGGGCATCGCAGTAAGGGGAACGAAAACGGCGCAACGTGGCGGCGTCTCGAGCCACGCACGCGTCGTACACCGCATCGTGCCTTGCATTACAGGCTGCTCGGCAGCACTGGAGGCTCTGCTGCGAACTGCGCTAGCTATCGCAGGGCTGCATTCATTTGGCGAGGCAATGTGCAGCCACCGATTGCCGTTTCACCTACACCAATACACGGGAATCGCATGTAGGCCCTGTTGCCACTAATGCAGAACCTCTTGTCTAAACAGATTTGCTATTGCCATCCTATACCCCGCAGCCTTGAAGCGAGCTTAGTCAAATCCTGCTTCTGTTGTTTTCTACAACACTGCGCACGCTGGTGGCACTCGCACATGCCCCGATCACGTGACGTCTTCCCGGTCATCAATACGTGCCCCGCCTAGTTGTGTGCGGATCCGGCGGAGGTAACCAATCTACAGGGGCCGCACGTAGGCGCAACCTGGAGCAGTTTGCCCGGCTGGCGCAGAATATATACCGCAATTATGGCACGTTTTTCCTTCGACCTTCCTTTTCCTTCGATAACGCACGTTTTTCCTTCGACCGCGGATATTGATCTGGAAAGACGGGAGTAGACCAGCAGTTTCAGTGCGCCGAATTCATCGTGGAGCCTGCCAAGCTGCTTACCGAAGCTTTCAGCCCGGAAGCTTGACCAGTGCACATATTCTGGACAAGTAAAACATTATTTGATCTGATTTATTATACGCCTTCCTACTATTGTGCTGAATCACTAGGGCTAACTTCAGTGGAATAAATGATGATTACGGCGCCTCTACATAGCGCCAGCAGAAAGACGCGCCTGTGTATATTGATATGTTTGCACAGAGCAAAAGACGAAGACGGAAGGGAGAACACAACACAGGCGCTGACTTCAACCGGTCTTTATTTGCGAAATCGCCAGAACTATATACATGAGCAAAAGTAATCAAAAAACAACTTTTGCATTAAGTCACACGTGAACCTCTATTGCATCACAGCCAGATACTTGATTTCGTCTTTTGTTAGGGCAATAGACGGCATGCTGATGCAAAGGTCGCCCAACCACTGTGTCTTGTCAGCCTCTATGATTTCACGTGTAAGTTGTTCTCGCTGTTTGGAAATTACGACGCAGTTTTCAAATTCAGGGTTACAATGGCAGTCTCTGCAGTCAATGGCTAGATGACCTTGCACGGCGCTAAAAACATTGTAAAAGTGCTCTTTCAATCGTTCATTTAAACATCTGCCTGTTTGGCCAACGTATTTCTTTCCGCAAGTCAAGGGAACGCCACACCCAGGGCGCATGCCCCAAACTGCTTCCTATGGTTAGTATTCCAAATATGTCGTCGTGTGGCATGAGCATTCACACGCCTACAGAGCGCTGATAATTTTTCCGGGGCAGAAAAAACAACTTTAACATCTACTTTGCTGCCTATCTTCTTCAAGCTGTGCGAAATCTTGTGCAAGGAAGGGAGAACCGCGACTGGCTTATTGTCTCTGGCAGCGCTGTCAGCTGGTGCTTTGTCCCCTTCCAGCTGGAGAAACTAACAAAAGCTCGGGGTGGCCAGCATATGTCAGGCGGGAGGCCTGCGCTTGGAGACTGCGCGTTAAAGAGTGGAAGAAATACTTGTTTAGGGCATTTGTGAAGCAAAGATTTACAATGCCCCGTTTAACCAGCTTAGGGGGCATTGCAAGTCATTGCTTCACAAATGCCCTAAACAAGTCTTGCTTCCACTCTTTAACGCGCAGTCTCCAAGCGCAGGCCTCCCGCCTAACATATATTTTTTTAATTTTTATTTACAGAATACTGCAGGCCCGAAAGAGGGCCCAAGCAGGAGGGGCAAACATACATAAAAAGATATCCAAGGAACGCGTACAAATAATAGCATATAACACGATCATATACCTAGCAACAAAGAGGAGTAGTAATTGCAATAGCAGAAAAATGAAAAGAAAAAGGTACGAACCGGACAAATATTAGCAAATAGCTAGGTCAAGTGCGGGGCACTGAAGCGTAGCAACACAATGACATAAAGTTTTTCACGCACTTGAAACACAACCAAATTGTCAAAAGCATGTCACACACGCAGGTACACACACCAAAAGAAAAGAAAAAAAAACAACATTTGACGAGGCCGTTACTGTAGCCAACGAGACACAGGATAGCTGGACACAAGAAAACAGATAAGTGTAGGTATGAATTCGCAGTGCATTAATGCCAGTGATGTTAAAGACTTATATGTTCTAAAACGTCAGCATTAGATAACTGTGGAAAAGGTAGGTTGTTCCAATCTGTTACGGTGCGTGGAAAGAAAGAATATTTGAAAAGATTAGTTCGAGTGTTATAAGGTGTTAAAGAACCAGCATGACGATGCCGTGTTCGACGTGCTGTTAGTGGTTTTAACTAAGGTTCTGGGTTTATAGACAAGAGATTATTCTTGAGCGAAAACAGAAATTTTATTCTGTATTTTTCTTCGTAACTGCAGAGTCTGGATGTTATGCTGCGTCATTAGACTAGAGGGACAGTCACGTGCACGATATTTAATATAAATGTACCTGACAGCTTTGCGCTGTATCATTTCAAGAGCATCGATGGTAGTTTTTGTATAGGGATCCCAGACAAAGCTGGCGTTTTCGAGTTTAGGTCGAATTAGATGTGTATAAGCCGTTAACCTAGTTCTACGAGGTTCATGTTTTAACTTATGTCTGAGAAAGCAAAGTTTCCTGAACGAAGAGTTACATATGTTAGAGATGTGAGTACTCAAGCTAACGTTGTTGGCTGTTGTGATTTTCAAGTATTTGTACTCGCTGACTTCCTAAAGCAGTTCGGAGCCTAGTTTGAAGACAAACGAGAGTTTTTTTATTATTTTCGTTTTGGTTATTGACATGTGTACTGTTTTACTGGTATTCAATTCCATGCTTCATTGGCGACACCACGAAAGGATGCTTTGGAGATTAGAGTTTAGTACTAATTGATCTACCCGGCAGCTAATTTCGTTACACAGTACACAATCGTCCGCAAATAATCTAATTTGTGCCGGGGATTTAATTCCATTTGTAATGTCATTATAATGCATATCAGGAACAGTAAAGGGTGCAGTACGCTGCCCTGGGGCACTCCAGATGATACTGGAAGTTCGTTGGATGAGAGAGAGAGAGAGACAGAGAGAGTAAACATCTTTATTATTAATATTTGAATGGCGAGAGCAGTGTGGGAGGAACCCTCAGCCCAGGGTCCCCAAGATGATTCCGGCGATGTTTCGAGCCCGTTGTATCACAGCTCGGAGGACCTCGGGAGGTCCGTCGCGGAGGGCATCGTCCCACAACTCTTTGTTGAGTAGTAGGTAAACGAGATTTGGAAAAGTTGCGGTTTGTAACTGGCGTAATGCCACTGCTTCTTCTCGCGAGAAGGACGGTGGTGGTGCGGCTTGGGTGCGACGAATGCGCGTATTATGGCGGAGTAGGTCTTTGTAACGGAGCAAGGGATCCCCCCACTCTGAACTGGTCGCCTCACCATGCGAAATTTCTCGGGCCACCGCATGTGCGCGTTCGTCACCCCGCAGCGAGGTATGACCAGGGGTCTAGAGTAAGTGGATGCAGGGAGGTGTGGTTGGTGCATTTTGCGGGATCTGTTTGAGAATTTGGTGAGCCACTCTCGGGATGCCATGTCCTGGTAGGAACGTCCGGCAGTGATCATTAATTGAAATAAACTGCATGCGGTTAGTCAGATTAGCACCCACCCAATTCACTAAGTAGATCGGGAGGTTAATTGATTCTAGTTTATTAATAATTTTGCAATAGGATACGACATCGAACGCCATTCTAAAATCTAAAAATATTACATCTATTTGACCGGTCCTATCAAGAACACTAGCAAAATTGTGGATAACTGTTGTTAATTGTGTTACAGTAGAAAAATCCTTGCGAGAACCATGTTGGCAAGAAGAAAGTATGTTGTTATCCCCTACAAACTTAGTAATTTCCTTAGCTATGTTATGTTCTAGTAGTTTGCAACATGATGAAGTTAGTGATACAGGACGATAACTCGGTACTACTGTGTCGCAGAAAATATATTGTTACGGAAGGATGACCAAAAAAGGAAGAAGATCGCGAGACGCTGGCTGCTGCGGGTTGTTGGTGGTCAGCCATCTTAATTACTCAGGCTGATTTTGTATATACATTGTAAATATAATCTTCCATACTCCCAACATCCCCGTAACATATTGGTGAGAGGTGCGGGGTACCACGGCTGGAAACGGAGCTCCGCAGTGGACGTCGCATCACCGTCCGCACCATGAATTACGGTGAGCACTCGGGATCAACGTCGTTTCTGCCTCCTACGTCCTCGTCGCATGCTACGTCGCTGTGACCTTCGGTTGTCGTTGTGCAACCCAAGGATCCTGGAACTTTCTGCGGGACCGATGGCGCCGACGTTGAAGAGTGGGTGGCCATGTACGAACGCGTGAGTGGAATCAACAGGTGGGACCCTACGCTTATGCTAGCTAACCTGTTGTTCTACCTAAGATGCACGGCAAAGGTGTGGTACGAAAACCACGAAGAGGAGCTAACCAGCTGGGACCAATGCAAAGAGAAATTGACATAGTTGTTTGGCAAACCAGCCGGCCGTAAAATTGCCACAAAGCAGGAACTGGCCTCCCGTGCCCAATCCCCCACCGAGTCCTATGTCTCGTACATCCAGGACGTGCTGGCACTTTGTCGTAAGGCCGATCACAACATGACAGAAGCTCAGAAGGTCGGGCACGTGCCTAAGGGCATTGCTGACGATGCGTTTAATCTGCTCATGTGCAAAAGCTGTTCCACATTTGATGCAATCATTAAAGAGTGCCGACAATTCGAGCAGGGCAAAAGCCGACGAGTTTTGCAACCATCCGCCAGACTTCCCAATACTGCCGCAACCTCTACGTGTGAAGATCAATCCACAGAACAGCATGCGTCACCATCAGAGGACGTGGGGCGAATCGTTAGACGTGAACTGGATGCGATGGCGCCCGCAGCTTTCTGTTCGCATAGCCCTGATGCTACCACATTTTCAGTTCCTCTCGTACAAGCCATCGTTCACCAGGAACTTGAAAACATTGGTTTACATTCTGTATGTGCTGTCGCCCCATCCCCTTCTACTATTTTTGCTCCACCCCGGCGCTTCTCTCCGCATTATCGCAACCCGACTGAGTGGAGAACTGCGGACAGCTAGCCGATATGTTTCACCTGTCGCCGCATTGGTCATGTCGCCCGATACTGTCGAAACTCGTGGCCCTCAACACCTCGCACGCCGACCAACCTCAGCCGTTTTGATGGAAATGCCCGCAATGTTTCGCCCACCGCCGACTCTAACAGCGCCGACAACTCTGTTAGGAACACGTGGTACAGCCGCTCATCATCGCCGCGCGGACACCAGTCTCGTTCACCGCAAACACGTCGCCCATCTTCCCGTTCTCCTCAACCACGTCGCCTTTCGTCGCCTGTGGCGTTTGGCCGCACCCTTTCGGAAAACTAAGAAAGGCAGCCCTCAGAGTTGGTGCTGCATTGCCTACTGCCGCAGCAAATGCGCTGTCTGTGCCCACAAGGAGAAGTGTAATAGACGTTAAAATAGACGGCGTACCTGTCCAAGTACTCGTTGACACTGGAGCCCACGTATCTGTGATGAGTGCTAGCCTGCGTAGACGTTTAGAGAAGGTCCTCACCCCAGCTGCTGCCCGAGTGCTTCGTATGGCTGCCGGCGGCGTGCTGGTTGTTCTTGGAATGTGTACTGCGCGTTTAATTATAGCCGGCCGCCCTACTTTTGTTATCTTAGCTGTGATCGACAACTGCCCTCGCTACGTTATCCTTGGATTGGATTTTTATCCACTCCTTCTCTCATCGACTGCGCGACCGGCGTTCTTCAGTTGGACCTGCCTCAACTCGCCGATTCTCCGAGCATTGCCCCACCGCACTTGTGCTCGCTTCACGATGTGCGTCTGTCCCCCGAGGCAGTTACTTACATCACTTGACTGCCCAGCCACAGGTTCCTGACGGTGAATATGTGCTTTGCCCCATCATCGACGTGCTTTTGAACCGGAACGTTGCTGTTCCGCATACGTTGGTCAAGGTTACTAACAACGACGTCGTTCTACGGCTTCTGAATTTCACCCTGTGTCCTCAAGTGATTCCGGCCGGCATGTTCTTGGCCAGCGTTTCTAGTGGTTCAGAATTTGACATTGACAGTTTGAATGCCGAGAGTGGCTTATTAGCGCCAATTGCAGCTCACACCTCTTGTTCCTTAACGGATGACTTCGCGAAAATGATTGCACCTGACCTCACCTCTGCACAGGCCACGGACATACGTCACCTGCTTGAATCGTACAGTGACATCTTTGATTTCGGCAACAGGCCTTTAGGCCAAACATCTGTCGTTCACCACCGTATAAACACTGGAGACACGAATCCTATTCGTCGGCGTCCCTATCGGGTATCGCATGCTGAACGTCGAGTCATCCAATCAGAAGTGGAAAAAATGCTCCGCAAAGGGGTCATCGAGCCATCAGCCAGCCCTGGGACTTCGCCTGTCGTCCTTGTGAAAAAGAAAGATGGTACCTGGCGTTTTTGCGTCGATTATTGCCGCTTAAACAAGGTCATGCGCAAGGACGTCTACTCACTCCCACGCATCGACGACGCCTTGGACTGCTTGCACGGAGCTAAATACTTCTCGTCCATCGATCTCCGATCCGACTACTGGCAGATTTCAGTTGATGAAATGGACCGCGAGAAGACGGCCTTCGTCACGCCAGATGGCTTATATCAGTTCAATGGCATGCCGTTTGGCCTACGCAATGCTCCTGCGACATTTGAACTTATGGTGGACTCCCTTCTGCGAGGCTACAAATGGACCACCTGTCTTTGTTACCTTGATAACGTTATTGTTTTTTCTCCCATGTTCGGCAGCCACCTTACCCGACTCGCTGCAATTCTTGCAGTCTTCCGAAAAGCCGGCCTTCAACTGAACTCCGCGAAGTGTCGATTCGGGCGCCGTCAGATTACAGTGTTGGGACACCTCGTTGACGCGTCCAGTGTCCAATCAGATCCGGAAGAAGTTTGCGCCGTACGCACTTTCCCTGTGCCACATTCTGCTTCTGACGTGCGCTGCTTCGTCGGTCTGTGTTCTTACTTTCGCCGTTTCGTCAAAAACTTCGCCGACGTTGCTCGGCCTTTGACAGATCTTCTAAAGAAGAACACGCCATTCTCATGGGGCCCGGAGCTGGCTCAGACGTTCGCAGCTGTCATCGGGTTTCTGACCACCCCTCCCATACTTGCCCACTTTGATCCGTCTGCACCGACCGAAGTCCACACTGACGCAAGAGGCCACGGCATCGGCGCTGTTCCCGCCCAACACCAGAATGGTACCGAGTGCGTGATAGCTTACGCCAGCCGCCTGCTGTCACCTGCCGAGAGAAATTGCTCCATCACCGAGCGGGAGTGCTTGGCTATAGTTGGGCTGTCGCAAAGTTTCGGCCATATTTGTACGGCCACACGTTTTCGGTCGTCAGAGGGCACCACGCCCTCTGCTGGCTGTCTTCCCTTCGGGAGCCCACTGGACGGCTTGGTTGCTGGGCTTTGTGGCTCCAGGAATTTTCATTTGTTGTCAACTATAAGTCTGGACGTCTGCGCAAGGACGCTGACTGCCTCTCCTGTCACCCCGTGGATGCCTACATGCGCACTGAACAACAACGCGACGCATCCTTACAGTCTATCATCGCCGGAGTGCAATCTGGCATCACCGACGGCACGTGCCGCATGTTCGTGCTGCATGACGGCATCCTGTACCGCCGCAATATCAACCCTGACGGCCCCGAGTTGCTCCTTGTCCTTCCTCGTCATCTACAATCCGTCGTTCTCGAACAACTTCATGATGCAGTGACGGCGGGACACCTTGGAGTTTTGCGTACATTCGACCGCGTACGACGCCGGTTCTTCTGACCGGGTCTCTACCGCTCTGTGCGTTCTTATGTCGCAACTTGCGAATTGTGTCAGCGCCGGAAGATACCTCCCCTGCCGCTTGTCGGACGAACCCTACCAATTGAAGTTCCCTCTGAACCATTCTTTCGTGTAGGCTTTGACCTGCTTGGCCCTTTTCTGACGACGACTAGAGGGAACAAGTGGATCGTCGTCGCTACTGATTAAGCGACACGCTACGCGATAACAAAGGCATTGCCGACTAGTTGCGCAACAGATATCGCCGATTTTCTCCTTCACGACGTCATTCTCCAGCACCGTGCACCTCCACGGTTACTTACAGGCCGCGGTCACTCGTTCTTGTCTCGAGTTGTGGACGACCTCCTCCGCTCTTGTGCCACTGAGCACAAGCTGTCCACCGCCTACCACCCACAAACGAACGGTGTTACGGAATGTCTCAACCAAACAATCACAGAGATGCTGCCGATGTACGTCTCCAACGATCACCGCGACTGGGACGCCGCGCTGGCTTACGTGACGTTCGCGTATAACTCGTCCCGACATGACACCACAGGATATTCACCCTTTTATCTCTTGTATGGTCGCGACCCCACACTGCCGTTTGACACCATCCTGTCTTCTGTACCACGTGTTGCAAATGAGTACACTCTCGAAGTCATCGATAGCGCTCACAAGGCGCGTTATATCGCCCGATTTGGCTTAATAGCCTCGCAGCATCTGCAAAAATAGCGTTACGACCGGTGCCATCGCGATGTTCAGTTCGCCCCAGGTGCTTGGGTGCTGCTTTGGTCACCATGTCGTAGGGTCGGCCTCTCCAAGAAGCTTCTCTCTCGCTACACAAGGCCTTGTAAAGTCTTACGTTACGTTACGTTAAGTTAACGACGTCAATTACGAGATCGCGCCGTTACGCTTTGATCCATTCTCAAGTCCGCCGTCTGTTGACGTCGTGCACGTTTCGCAGCTGAAGCCATACTTCGCTCGCAGTTCTCCTACCGTGCGCCGAGACGGCGCTTCACCACCTGGGGGTCCTGTTACAGAAGGATGAACGAAGAGAGGAAGAAGAAAATCGCGTGACGCTAGCTGCTGCGGGTTTTTGGTGGTCAGCCATCTTAACTACTCAGACTCATTTTGTATATATATTGTAAATATAACCTCCTGTACTCCCAACATCCCCGTAACAATATTAAAGAAAATCAAGCTGGGAGACAAATCACCAGCTCACAGCGATGCCAGAGACAATAAGCCAGTCGCGGTGCTCCCTTACTTGCACAAGATTTCACACTGCTTGAAGATAGGCAGTAAAGTAGATGTTAAAGTGTCTTTTTTTTCTGCCCCGGAAAGATTATCATTGCTCTGTAGGCGTGTGAATGCTTAGCCACACGACGAAATGTTTGCAATACTATCCGCAGGAAACGGTTTGCAGCATGCGCCCTGGGTGTGGTTTACATGATCCCCTTGACTTGCTGAAAGAAATACGTTGGCCAAACCGGCAGATGTATAAATGAGCAATTGAAAGAGCATTTTTACAATGTTTATACCACCATACAAGGTTATCTCGGCATTCAATGCAGAGACTGCCATTGTAAACCTGAATTTCAAAACTGCGTCGTAATTTCCAAACACCGAGAACGACTACACGTGAAATCATAGAGGCTGACAAGAAACAGTGGCTGGGTGACCTTTGCGTCAGCATGCCGTCTATTGTCCTCACAAAAAACGAAATCAAGTATCTGGCTCTGATGCAATAGCCGTTCACGTGGAAGTTCATGCAAAAGTTGTTTTTTGATTACTTTTGCTCATGTATATAGTTCTGGCGATTTCACAAATAACGATCAGTTGTAGTCAGCGCCTGTGTTGTGTTCTCCCTTCAGTCCTCGTCTTTTGCGTTGTTCAAACATGTCGATATTGAATCACCAACTCGCCCAAGTTTCCACCTTATCAAGCCAGTGTATAACTTCACAAGTTATAGCCAATGGAAATCGGGGATGATTTGCGCAGGGCAGTTCGTTGTGTAGTTCAACTACCTTAGTGCAATTACACTACGGCGTTTAAATGCTCATGAGTAGGCAAGTCTAGAGGCGCAGAGTGAGCAGAACGCAAGAACTCACGAGCGCATTACTGTATTATTCCATGCAGATCCTCAAGTAAGCTCATTTTTTCCACTTCGTGCCATACAAAGTCACCTGTCTGATTTTTTCGCCTACAACAAGGACTCGGAAGGCTTACATTTGTTTGTGCGTAGAAATGTTGCGCACATCGTTTCTCGATTTATATTTACGACATTGGTGTTTACGACATTTACGGCATAGTTGAGCTCCCCCTTGTGTTACCGTATCGGGGCATATTCGGCAGTATTAACTGTTGGTGCGGTCGCTATTAGGCAATTCAAGTTTGTTGTCCACAAGAAAATGAAATCACCTCCTTCTGCCAGCCGGGGCTCTTTACAGCACGAACGTGCAAATGATGCCACGAAAAAATTTGTCTGTCGAGAAGCCACTCGACTCCATGGTTGCAGCTTATGCTCGTATATGCGCCCAAGAAGATTTTGTCCATAGTAAGTGATCACGCTAACTGCAGTGTTCGATTCGCGCAAGCATCAGGCAAGAATTGTCAAGCTGGCATCTCGCAGAGGCTGGCATATCTAACCAAGCTTCCAGACCCAGACCGTCAGGTATATTAAGCAAATTTATGTACCCGAATATTAACTTGCATCGAATATGAGGGATCACGAAAATGTAGCCAGGAACATCTAGTAGAATACCGAATAATTGTGCCTGTAAATAAATAAAGAGGTGTTGATAAAGCACGCACCACTGGCCGGATCTCGGCAGCGATTCGAACAGCGTTGACCAACAGCGCCGCCTTCTTACCGTACTGCGTGGTTGTAGCGCGCAACTTGCCTGGAACTTGGTTGTTATGATGTCCATGTGGCTGGTGCACACTGCTGTGCAGCGCTGGTGGCCATAGGGCTTGAAGATGCAAATATTATCGCTGGATAGAGGGCGCAGCCTCAGTGCGAACGTCTTGCGCATACTGTTCATGGTGTATGGGTAGAGAAATGATGTAACCAAAGTTACATTTATTCGTGCTGTTATATTATGGAAATCATCGTCATGGTCCACACGCGGCGTTCATCTCAAAGCGCTAGTTGGCACGACAGGAGTGTGGTTGTGACATGCACTTCTAGATGAAATTTGTTTCTTCAACGCTCCTATCAAAGGGGCTGTCTTCTTCTACCGGACAAGTACAATTTTCAGATTATTGTATGATGATGTGTGGTGTTTTATGGCGCAAGGGCGAGGTTTGGCCAAAGAGCGCCATGACAGGTGGTAATGTTGACGATGTGTTGTGGATGACGTGCACAATGAACTCATCATGGTAGATGTGATGTGGCTGTTAAAGGGCCTAAAAACTTCCGCTGTAAGTGGAGTGAATATATATGTGCTAAAATAATGACGGTGACTAGGATGTGATGTGGGCTATGGCAATGGGGTTTCGTTAAAACATGATACAATAAAACTTAACACTGACATCAGAGTTTCAAGAGAGCCCTTGAATGCAGGGCTGTTAGTCGTATGCTAAAAGTTGTCTGGCCAGATGATTTTCAGGGTGTCCGTTTCGGCTAAAAACTCTAAGACTGTTTGCATATTAAAAAGCGATTCATCGCTAAGAAAAAATGCAGGGTGAAGGAGTAAGTTCTCGCGATATGCAGCAGGGAAATACTTTTTCCTCTCTGTTTCTATTGCAGGGCACTGAATAAGAACATGGAGGACTGTGAGACTATTGCCGCACTTAACACAAGTTGGAGGATCACCCCCAGTCAAGAGGTGAGAGTGGGTACCGTATGTGTGGCCTATCCTTAATTGACAAGGAAGTAGTTCCTTGTACCTTGCTATTTTTCCATTTATCCAGTTCCCCAGTTTTGGTTTTATAATGTGGATCTTATTCATTGCTTGTCTATCCCACTCGCCTTGCCAATTATTCCTCAATTTACTGCGCAGAAAAGGCTTTAGGTCTGTGGCAGGGATGGGGATATTTGAATCTGCATCGCTAAAAGTTACTGCCCTAGCGCTTTGGTCAGCAACTTCGTTGCCTTTTATACCTTTGTGACCAGGTACCCAGCATATGACAATCACTTGATTGCACATATATAGGGAGCACAACAGACTCTACAGATCACTAAAAACTGAGTTTTTATATTTTCTTGGGCTAAGTAGGGCTCTGACTACACTTAGTGAATCTGTAAACACAATAGCCCTAGCAAGTTTCGTGAGCCTTATGTTTTGAACAGCCGATAGTATAGCGTAGGCTTCAGCTGGAAATATACTTGTGTGTGGATTTAGTGCTCCGGATACTGAAAATGAAGGTCCCAGAGCTGCGTCGGAAACTCCTTTAGAGGACTTGGAAGCGTCTGTACAGTATTCTTTACAGGAGTACTTCTCCTGAAGTTCACGAAAATGGAATTGTATATGTGCTTCTGGCGCCCTCTTAGATATTTCTACGAAAGAGACGTCGCATTCAATGGTCTGCCATTCCCATGGTGGAAGCAGGCGAGTGGGTGCCATTAGGACATTCTCTGGGACTAAGACATCTGTTTCTTCTGTCAGTGTTGTCAAACGAAGGCTCAACGGAGCTCTAATAGCTGGGCGGTTATGAAATATTCTGGCTGTAGACACTTCTTGAATAGATGAGTGACATGGATGGTGCACGTCTGATTTGACCTTGAGAGCATAGGAAAAAGTTAAATATGTCCTTTGGAGATGTAATGACCATTCATTACTCTCCACATACAGGCTTTCTACGAGACTTGTCCTAAAAGCGCCTGTAGCCAGGCGTATACCCAAGTGGTGAATGGGATCTAGCATCTTTAAAGCACTAGGCGCAGCAGAGTTATATACTATTGCTCCATAGTCGAGGGGGGACCGTATAAGGTGTTTGTAGAGGTTCAAAAGGCATCTCCTGTCACTTCCCCAAGATGTGCGGGACAAGAATGCTTTAGTAAATTCATTGTCTTCAGACATCTCGCTCTTAGATACCTAAGGTGAGGGACAAATGTTAGTTTCGAGTCTAGGATGGTTCCTAAATATTTATGTTCGTGGCTGACAGATAGCCGTTGTCCATTAAGATAGATAGCAGGGTCAGGTAATATACCTCTCTTTTTAGAAAATAGAAGGCATGTGCTTTCTTGCGGGTTTAACTTGAATCCATTCTCGTCAGCCCCCTTAGATATTTTGTTTAGGCCAAGCTGTATATGTCACTCACAGATAGAAATATTGCATGATTTAAATCCTATCTGTACGTCATCCACATACACTGAATAAAACATTGTTCGTGGTATGACGCTATAGAGGGAATTCATTTTTACGATGAAGAGTGTGCAGCTCAGTACACCTCCTTGTGGCACACCTGTTTCCTGCGTAAATTGACGAGATAGCACTTTACCAACCCTCACACGGAACGTACGATTAGAGAGGTAGCTTTGGATCAGATTCAAGAGATTGCCTCTGACACCCATACAAGCCAGATCACGAAGAATTCCATAACGCCAGGTTGTGTCGTATGCCTTTTCCATATCTAAAAATACGGCTAATAAAAACTGCTTGTGCACGAAGGCATCTCGGATATTCGCCTCCATACGGACAAGGTGATCTGTCGTACATCTACCCTCCCTAAAACCACACTGCAAGGGGTCTAGTATTTTATTACTTTCAAAATAATGAATTAGGTGTCTGTTTACCATTTTCTCAAAGAGTTTGCATAGGCAGCTTGTCAGGGCTATAGGCCTGTAGCTGCAGACCTAAGCTGGATCCTTGCCCTCTTTGAGAATAGGAATTACGACTGCTTGCTTACAAGCAGATGCAATGTAGCTGGCAGAGAATATGGAACTAAAGAGTGATAGTATTGTTTTGTGTGTTTCGGCATGTAGGTGCTCAATCATCTCATAAACTATTCGGTCGCCTCCAGGAGCTGATTTATTGCAACAGTTCAGTGCAGGCTCAAATTCCACCATGTTAAATGGCCGGTTGTAAGCTTCATTTTTATTTCCTTTCCGGTTCAGAGGCTGTCGTTCCGCTTGTCGCTGATATCTTAGAAATGTATCTGAGTAATGGGATGAACTCGTGATGTACTGGAAATGTGCCCCTAGCGAATCAGCTTGGTCCTCAATAGTGTCTCCTTGTGTGTTTACTAAAGGTAGAGGGTGAGTTCGGCGGCCTTTTATTTTGTTGACCCTATTCCAGGCTTTCCGTTCGTCTGTATATGAATTGATGCTACTGATGTATTTTTGCCAACTTTCCCGTTTGGCCCGGCGGCGTGTTCTTCTACCTAGTGACTTTATTTTCTTGAAATTGATAAGATTCTCGGCGGTTGGAGATTCGCGAAGGTGACTCCAAGCCTTATTTTGATTTTTACGAGCTTCTTTGCACTCTGCATTCCACCAGGGAACACGTCGCCTAGTGGGTGACCCATTTGATTCAGGGATACACAGTGACGCCGCATCAACAATAAATGCTGTCAGATATGCCTCGGCGTCATCAACAGGAAGTGCAGAGATGTCTTCCCAGGTCATGCGGGTGAGTTCTTTATAACGCTTCCAGTCGGCTGGCTCGACTATCTAGTGGGGGACGCATGGGGAGCATTGATCATGTTTTGTTGATTTTATGAGAATTGGAAAATGGTCGCTCCCATATGGGTTTTTAAGCACGTTCCACTCTATATACGGTACGAGTGTACCAGATGCAATGCTCAAATGGATCGATGAAAATGTTTTGTTTGCCACGCTATAGAATGTAGGCTCTTTATTATTGAGTAAGCATGTACCTGTAGTGAAGAGGAGGCTTTCTACTAATCGTCTCCTGGCATCACAACGAGAACCTCCCCAAAGGGTGTTGCGTGCATTGAAATCTCCGACGACAATATAAGGTTCGAGCAGTTCATTAATGAAGCTTTGTAATTCCGTTTTTGAAAGATGACAGTTCGGGGGGATGTATAGTGAGCAAATTGTTACTAGTTTATTAAACAATATCGCACGGACTGCAACGGCCTCTAGGGGTGTTTTAAGCTGTAATTGCCGGCAAGCAACACCCTTATCCACAATTATCGCCACACCGCCAGACGAGGCAAGGCGTCGTTGCGGTCTTTTCGGTATATGGCATACTACCGGAGAAAGTTCGTGTGTGCAGCATTAAGATGTGTTTCTTGGACACACAGCACCTTTGGACTGTACCCTTAATGTCGTCTAGGTTGTGAAGTAAACCCCTGACATTCCATTGTATTATCTGTGTATCCATAATGTATGTGTTTTGTGCTGTGTGTCTAAGAAATATAGATTAGATTATCTCACGAGACCTTTCCAGGCCCCGTGAAACGAGATCTCTCTATCTTGCGGACGCGCTGAAGGGAGCTGCGCCGTTCCTTGGGCGTCTGAGACGCCAGGTTTGTGCTCGTATCCATCACCTCTTCTGAGGCGGTGGATACTGCCCGCGGAGCGGGCGCTTTCGCAGGAATGGTGGGCCGATCTGCACCGGCAGTGGCCCTGGGTTCAACAGGCCCGGAGGTCTGCTGGCCCTCATTTGCGGGAGACGGAACCGCGTTGGCTGTTCCAGTCAGGGAGGCGGATGGCGTGACCGCCGTCACTCTCCGAGTGACTTGGGCGGCCGCCGAACGATGTGGCGCTGCCCCCCCGGCGCGCCACATCGGTGTAAGAAGGACTGGTCTGATTGTTAGAATGGAAAGGCTTGCGTGCCTCTGGGAAAGTTCGATTTAGTTTCACCTTGAGTTCTATTATTCGTTTTTCTTTCTTCCACGAAGGGCAGGATCGCGAGTAAGCAGGGTGGTCTCCTTTACAGTTGGCGCAGTGGGTTGCGGAACTGCAAACGTCAGAAGAGTGTTCGATGGAGCTACACTTGGCACAAGTAGCACGCCCTCTGCAGGTTTGGGACCCGTGCCCAAAAGGTTGACACTTGAAACATTGACGTGGTTTGGAATGTATGGCCTGACACGTAGCTTGCAGTAACGGGTCTCGATTGATTCAGGAAGAATGCTGGTTCCAAAAGTTATGATTATATGCCTAGTTGGTATTTCTTTGTCATCTCGTCTTATTTTAATCCTTTGCACTTTGACAACGTTCTGTTCCTGCCATCCTTCAAGTAATTCACTTTCACTAAGTTCGAGAAGGTCATCTTCCGAGATGACCCCGCGCACTGTATTCATCGTCCTGTGTGGGCCTACTGAGACGGGATTGTCCGCAAACGCTACAAGTTTCGAGAGTCTGTCGTATTGTGGCTTGTCGCGAACTTCGAGAAAGATCACCGCTTCCCATCTTGGTTACGTTATAACCTGGGCCTATTGCTTCTGTGAGGGATTTAGCTACAAGAAAAGGTAATATCATTCGGACTGTCTTAGTTTCGTGTTGACTGTGAACAACGTGGTATTTCGGAAAGGACTCTTTTGGTTGCATAAAAAAGCTGAAAGGTTCATCGGTGCGCCCCTTCTTCAGGGAGCGATCAGGTAATAGGGGAAAAGCTTCAGCCATAAAAAATGGGAAAATTCGGTGGCGATGGTGGCCACCCACCACCGAGCCCAACAAAGGGACGCTACAAGGTCGGGAACATACCTGCAGACGCCAGCCATGCATCGCCGCTATAACCTAATATACGATACCCAAGGTTGGATAACTACACCAGGTTAACCCTCGCCACCTGGAAGTCTGGAAGTAAGAAGAAGCGAAGAGAAGACAGGAAAGATTGAAAGTGCGAGAGAAAGACGAAGATTGAAGTGAAGGACAGGAAAAGGTGACTGCCGATTTCCTCCAGGTGGGTCAGCCTGGAGGTGCCGTCTATGTGAAGCCGAGGCCGAAGAGGTGTGTTGCCTCCGCCAGGGGGCCTTAAAGGTCCAAACACCCAGCATCGGCTCAACCTCCAAGATCCCCTTCTCCCCAGACACGGCTAAGCCGCTACGGCTACACGCGGGAGGGTCCAACCCTCGTGTTCTCGGTTACGTGGTGTCGCAACATACCAAACGCAGACGCCCCTGCGGGGTCAGATTATTGTATAGTTATATGCCAACTAGGTGCAAATTGTTATGTTGAATTCCGCCCACATCGGGCGCTTCGAAAATGTAACACCAAATTCATCAACGAAGGAATTTGGCATTCGTGTGTGCAATGCTTTGACTACATGTTTTTCTACTGATTTGCCTTTATTTGCTGCATGGGAGCTGTTCAACCAAGAGTTGCGCACAGTTGCTATAGAACTAGGCTCTCTGAGGTAATCTCATAAGAAATAAAAAATATATGGTGGTGAAAAGTCTTAAAAGCCTTTAAAGAGCTAGAGTGCAAGGTGCCCGGCTCACATATTGAAGAAATTGCCGACGTTACACGTCAGCTTCAAGAACACGACGCAGAACGCCACAGAGGTGCCCGTATGCGTAACAGCCGTGCATTAAATTCAGAGAAACTAAGTCGTAAGTTCTTGCTAGATGAGCGTCGCCACGCAAAGTCTGAAAATATTTCGGAAATATACTTTAATGCCCCCTTGGTAACAAGCACTGATGATATTATGATACAACTTAAGAATTACTGCAGAGCTCCGTTTAGAGCTAATTAACACATCGAGGCAGCTGAACTTCAAACCATTTCGTCTTTCCTATTAGACCAGACGAATAGGGTTCCGCTGTAAGCGGCCATATTGCTCTGCGAATGGTTCAACGTGCCATAAATGAACTGCCATTGTCAAGAACACAAAGTCCTGACGGAATTTCAGGAGAATTTCAGGTGAATAAAGCATTTAATATTCACCTTTACATCGTTCTAATGAGAATTTTCCGCGATGGCTTCGAGAAAGAGACCCTTTCACAGTCGTTCACCAAAAGTCACACGACTGTGATTCCAAAAAGTACCGATACAGAAAAAACGTCCCGCTGAGGGCCACAGGCCCATATCGTCACGCAGTGTTGACTATAAAAGTTTTGCCATATTTTGTATAATAGCTAGATCACAATTGGTAGTGCCAGTTCTAATTCGACATCACCAAATGTGTGAACTAAAGGGCTGCTTTACACTAGCTAACATCCATATCGCTCGTACTATTCTTGATTATTACTCCAACTCTTATGAGCAACTGGTATTTCTTCAAGCTGGCCTCGCAAGAACATGTCATCGTGGTTCCCATACATTTGATTGCTAAGGCAATGTTGGTTCTACTTCGTTGAAAAGAGTGTTACAAACATTGTTCTACCCACTTGATTGCGAATGGCCGTCTCTGGGAACCTGTGTTTATTTAATCCTCTCTGCAAGGCAAGGCTGTCCTATATCGCCTCTCCTGTTTTCCCTTCACTTAAAGTCACTGTGCTTGAGCATTCTGCAATCTGATAGCATTCATGCACGATTACAGCCTACCAGGACCGGACGTTAAAGTGCTAGCGTATGCAGATGATATTCCTATGTTCTGCAAAGATAAGCCAGGCACTGAACAAATTGTAAGCGCTACATGTGGATCAATATGGTATTGTTTCAGGCACACGAATGAACTATTCAAAAAGTTCAGGTCTGTGGTTTGGATTATGGCGGTCGGCACCTACTCCGTTCGCTGTAATAGAATGTCTGTGGCGCCCCAAAATGCCTCGGTTTTCGATTAAATGCACACAAGTACACACTGTCGGAAAGAGAAAGTTGCAGCCCTTGAACGTCGCATTAGATTCTTTGTATCGGACCACTTTTCAATTTTCGGTAAAGCTGAGGCATGCAACACGTTCTTAGCAACAAATGTTTTCTATGTATTACAAGTGTTCTACTATGCCAGATTATACATCGTCACGATACTATCTGGCTCGTCTTAAAGCATATAAAATAACGACGATGTATCTGTCATCGGCAGAGACGAGACCTTTTGTAAACAAATGAACAATCACTATATTTAGCGGATGCAAGGAAAAAAAATTTACGTGTCAAGATGAAGCAAGTACACAGCATGCAGAAAAGTCATGTAGAAAGCTAGCACATTTAGTACATTTACGAAAGTAGCGAGTTGGCTGGTAGTTGGTCCTGGTGTCGATCCTAGAAGCCTGTAGCGGCCTTGAGTCAGGTCAAATTGAATTTGGTCAGATTGGTCTCCATTGTTGGTCAAGCGCTTATCCTTACCCCAATTTTAGTGTTTCTGGTGCAGATTGACCGCGACCTGAGCAGCGCGTTTCAAGAATGAAAAAGAACTCTCTATGATGCTTAATGACATACATTAATTAATGTATGACATTAATTAATGTCATTACACATTAATGACATGCATTAATGACATTAATGACTTACCTACTAATATTTCATCAAAGATATGTTTATTTGCAGACGACTGTGTGATATACCGCAAAATTTCCAATGATTGTGATGTAACAGCTCTGCAAACGGGCTTAAATAATATAACTGATTGGTGCAGCACGTGGAAAATGCAACTTAACATTAAGAAGTGCAAAACTATGAGGGTTTCTCGTACTAACTCCAGTTCTCCTAATTATTCTCTCACTAATATATCACTTAAATGTGTCACCTCGTATCGTTATTTAGGAGTCACCATAACTAACAATTTGTCTTGGAAATCGCATATTGATATTATAGTGTCCAAAGCTTACCGCACTTTAGGGTACCTGCGCCGAACTTTTTCTCGTGCACCATCATCATTAAAACAATTACTATATAGCACTTACGTTCGCTCGCAACTTGAGTATTCTTCATCAATATGGGATCCCTGGCATTCAACACTAATTCATTCGCTGGAAGATATACAATACCGCTCAGCCCGTTTCAATACCGCTCAGCCCGTTTAAGCAAGCGTAATACACATGAAATGTTTATTAAACCTACCTCTCTAATCCGACCGCTGAAAACACTCACGCATTTCTCTTTTTCACAAAATCTATTATCATAACACCTTTTTACACACTCTTTGGATCAGGCCAGCACATTTCATTTCTTCTCGCCGTGATCATAATCAGAAAGTTAGTATATCTCATTTCAATACTGTCATAGGTGCAAATTCTTTCTTACCAATGACTAGCAAATACTGGAACAGCATATCCCCTTGATTAACAGGTATAATTAATCCACTTATGTTTAGAAACGCACTTGAAAACGAACTTTTGTAATATACTTACCATTTGTCTTGCCTATGTGTATGTACCTTTCTCTATTGCAGCGTTTTCATCAGCATCATGATCAAAAAGTTAACAATGCAATGCGTTTTGTAAATCCACTGTACATATCATGTTTTTCGAACCTCTTTACCATTGTGTACATCACATTTGTATTTGTATCTTTTGTACCTCTGTTTGTTATCATCGGATGTCAACTAAAACTTTGGAATTATTACTGCTGTTACTTATTTTGTTTGAGTTACTTTTACCGATGTGTACTTTGTATTCTCTTAGCCCCTCCCCTCTATAATGTACTATGTACCTTGAGGGTAAAATAAATGAAATGAAATGCTCTGTGTATGTGTCTTACTCGTCGTGCAACTAGAAGAGACTCCTTAGCTCGTTTATCGGCTTGTTTCCCGCAGCAGTCATGCGTGCCTGAAAGAAAGGTCTCAAAGTAAGCAATTGTGGCCTAGTGGTTAGAGCACCGGGCTGCTGTTCTGAGCGGCCGCGAAAGGCCGCGGGGGGGGCGACGCGGTGCACGGGCGGCAAGTGCGAGACCGGCCACGAGGCTCAGTCTCGCGCGCCATACATGGAGGAAAACGGGGAGGCAGCGCGGGAGGGAGGGCTCCGCCAACAAGTGCATACTTTGCACGGCCGCGCTCACCGTATCTTGAAAGGGATCTCACATGCCTTTGTGCGCGCTGTGTTGTCGCCGCTCTTACGTTGAAGTGATGGACCGCACGAAGGCGCTCGCCGCTGCTGGCACGCTTGCTCGCAGCCGCGTTTTGAGAGCGAGCTCATCGAGTGGGATGCGTCCATGCTCGCTTGTGCACGCTGACACCGTGCTTGTTCATTCACTTAGTAAGCGAACGTTTCCAAGCTTATACGGCCGATAAAACTACTATCCTTACTTCGTATAGCTGTGCACTAATTTGCTATCGCAATCGTTGCTTCGCCTTTCGGGCGAAACTGACTTTCTAAGTGAACAATTTTTCCTATCTAGCAGAACGTTAGGTGATTCCTGAAATAACATGATATTCGTAATTATGTAAGGGCCAGGGGCACTCTCAGTGCAGCCAGAGATAGATAAGGAAATCGCCGTCAAGCCACCTGAAGAAGCTAACGCGAAAGCGAGTTTAAAAGTGGACTTGTAAACACTTGGCAATTCCTTCAAGAGAGACGTTAATTTCTTACCGTGGACGCAGATGGAGTTAGTGACAGCCAACATAAAGCTACTTTGTTTCATGTACGCTCCTTTTCCTCAAGCGTCTCAGCATGCTTTTTTTTTGCCTTCCACATTGTTTTTCTTGACTCATGGCAGCCCGTGAAACATATATACTACTGGAAGAGTATTTCGAATGTTTCTTTCTTTCTTTTTTAGTGTCACTGACTTCGGCGCAAAGATGCAGCAGGCACATTGTGCATTTGTTTTCAAAAGGAAGCTCTTACGCAATGGCAATAAGCAACTGCAAATCGACAGTAAGAGAAGTGTGCCCGCCATGATTGCTTGGTGGCTTTGGCATTGCGTTGCTAAGCAGGAGGTCGCAGGATCATATCTGGGCCGTGCCGGCTGCATTTAGGTGGGGGCGAACCCCTGTACCATGCATTAGGTACACGCTGAAGAACCCACGTGGTCGAAATTATTCCAAGTTCCCCACTACGACATGCCTTATAATGAGATCGTGGTTTTGGCACGTAAAACCTCAGAATTTAACTTCAATAAGCGAAGTCTACTTAACACGTTCTTTCTTAATTTACCAGAGTCTCCAAAAAACGGTTCCTGCCACGACTACCGCTTCATTATAGCTAGACGACCAGGGTGATGGGTGCCCTTCGCGAAGTCTCCTTGTTAACTGCGCATCAGTTATTCATCTGTGGCGCTGCATTTGAAGGCTCCACTGGGTTGAGTGATTTGTTGAAAATGCCAGTGTTTCTCCCTCCGCAATGTCAAGGCCGGGCTGCATTGCGGTATCTGCACGGCACCGGCCAGAAGCCCCGCTCACAAGGAGCCGGCTGCTGTGCGGGGAAAGCGGGCAGGATCCCGAGCGAAACTTGTTTTTCCGGCTGCCGGCCGCCACGTCTGGGCGTCGCGCTGACCTTGGCCTTGACTGAGCTGGGCCGACATTTATGGGCCAGTGGGGAGCAGACGGCCGGACCGAAAGCTGCTGCGGCCCGCGTTTCCTCACCGACCTGGCACCGTTCCACCTCGAGCACGGTTCACGTGACCGGGCGGGAAAGGGTTCGGCGGCCGCGCTTTCTGCTCGCCCGCCTTCTCGCTTTCCCGGTGACGAGACGGCGGTTGCCCGCGCTAGCTGGTGAAACTTCCAAGTGCCGTATTTTGCTCCACACAACGCGCGGCAGTATGTCGTGTGCAGGACGCCACAGAAAGTGGCTTCTGAAGTGAAGCACACTTGATGGCGGTGCACCAAGGGATTCGACAGGTGCTGCGCTTTGTCCCTTCCCGCTGGTGGTGGTGGTGGTGGTGGTGGTGGTGGTGGTGTGTCCTATAGAGACATATACAAATTGTCTAGGACGCTGGTGAAAAGGCAAAATGAATGCCTGACAAAGCGCTTCCACTACCCATACGCAGTTCCTCACGGGAAGGTGCAACACTCGGTGCGGAACAACAAGAGAAAACAGTGATCACCGAGTACAAAAGGGAAAAAAATCGAAGCTCATCGTGCAAAAAATAAAAAAGAGGTATACTCCGTTCCATTCCAGTCAACGGTGTGGAAGCGAAGCAAAAAGTTGGGTTACCGCTCCACGCGGCCGTGCTTCGCTGCGCGCCCAGCATGCACGTGACGCTCCTCGCGACGGGTTGCAAATGAAAAACCCGAAAAGAAAAACAAAACTAAAAATGATGGAAAACAACGTAGCTTTTAATCACAGTGAGTTTGTTGCTAAGGGTTAAAACTTGTTTCATTCAATACTGAGCCTTTATAAAAAACAGCTGCGCACAATTGTGTTAAAAAACCATCGAACTACATCCAAGTGCGAACGATGCCACTGCAAGAAGTCTTTGTAGCCTCCCACAGCGTTGACTGCGATGTATGGAACGGAGTGCAGAAACTGCATATAGCTACAACGCAACACATTATATGGAAGACATTACAAAGCATCACACAACGACTTGACCATAAAACGTCCAATAATAAAAACAACACAATGAAAGCTCCGTGCAAAAGTCGGCAAGCGCTCACCCTATCTGTCACCACTGAATTGTTAATAGTTAGGTATGCACAGTTTTCTTGAAGATGGGGACAGAAGTGCTTTTCTAGGTAATCGACTGTGCAGCACGATGTTTAAGAAATCTGGTATTAAATCTAGCTTCTGGGTGCCGTAGTTCGCAAGTAGTTTTTTTTTTAATAAGACATATGTAGCAAGTTGTGGCAGTGGTCTCTCCGGAGTTACCTTACTACGAAACCATAAAGGTCGGTTCCTATTTGGTTGTACCTTAGAGTAGTTATTTGCTTACTCATTTTATTTGCAATAAACAGCATGTGTTGCTTTTTTAAAGATTGGAGCCTTGTGACAATGCTATGATTCACCTTCTATAATACGCAAGGTTGTTTTATTTCTTTATTTTTTTAGTGCTAGTGTGCCTGCTATACTGTTAGTCTTTGTGGTGGTTGCCCACATAAGTAGACAGTAATCAGTGTGTGAGGGCACCAACGTGTCATGCAGCTGTTTTTTTTTTTAACCGCACAGGTAATTAAGCTTCGGAATTTGCAAATAATAACAACAGTTGTCAACACATCTGGGTCGTCTTACGCGTAGACCAATCAAGATGTTTGTGCAAAAGTGCACCGAGAAATTTGTGTAATGAAACTTGGTCGATCACATGATCCCGAAAGTAAATAAAATTTTCTCCATAGGCTGCCTTAATCATCATAATCATCATCAGCCTATTTTATGTCCACTGCAGGACGAAGGCCTCTCCCCGCGATCTCAGTCGCCCCTCACCTGCGCCAACCGATTCCAACTAGCACCAGCGAATTTCCTAATTTCATCGCACCGCGTTGTCTTCTGCATTCCTCTGCTGCGCTTCCCTTCTTTTGGTGCCTATTCTGTAGCCCGATTGCTCCAACGGTTATCTAACCTGCGCATTACATGACCTGCGCAGCGCCATTCTTTCTCTTTTAACGTCGATTAGAATGTCTGCTATACACGTATGCTCTCTGATACAAACCACTCTCTTTCTGTCTCTCAAGGTTATGCCTAGCATTCTTCGTTCCATTGCTCTTTGTGTGGTCCTCAACTTGTTCTCACGCTTCTTTGTCAGTCTCCAAGTCTCTGCCCCATATGTCAGCACCGGTAAGATCCACTGATTATACACCTTCCGTTTCAATGATAATGGTACGCTTCCAGTGAGGAGCTCACGGTGTCTGGCGTGTGCGATCTCACCCATTTTTATTCCTCTGTGAATTTCCTTCTGATGATCAGGGTTCCCTGGGATTAATTGACCTAGGAAAACGTACTCCTTCACAAACTCTATGGAGGCTGACTGGCGATCCTGAACTCTTGTTCCTTTGCCCGTTTATTCATCATTATCTTTGTCTTCTGCACATTGACACGTGCACTTATCTTTATCGGGCGACCACGTTTCACCGCCTAACAAATGTTGTCGCACAGCGCGGGACGCGCCTGCATGTATCCGAATTTTCTGGAAAGTTATCGATGCTTCTATTCGCTGTCTGTTGTCGCCGAAGCTTATGTTATCTGATTTCATCGCCTGACGCGAATGGTGTAGAACTTTGTGGAAGGCTCGCAGGTCCCAGCGATTAGTCTGGAACATTCGAAGATTGATGTATAAAAGGCGACGCGCTCGACTCGTTGACCAGATTTCGACGATCGCCGACCGTGTTCACCGCTAAAGTTGTGCTATAAGTGTAGCCTGTTTTGTGGGCGCAGGTTCGCCGAATAAAATTTAGTTTTGTCGTTCACAGTATTGCTACTGTGTTATTCAACGGCACCACCACGTGACATCTGGTGGAGGTGCTTTACGTTCATGTACCGGACGCCCCCGACAAACCGTAATTCAAGCCCGCACCGCAAAGACAACAGCAACGTCGTCCCGGACCATCGAGCAAGCCGCCGGCTACAGCAGCTTCCCCCGGAACACGGATTTCTACCAGAGACGACCAAGAAGATCGTCCGAGAAGATCGTCCAGAGAAGACCAAGAAGACAGCCCCAATGGCAGCCTCAGCGGCCCCAATGACCACCTGCGTGAGCACCACTCCTCTCTGGGGTCAGATAACGGTGCAAACTTGCCTCGCTATTGCAATGAATGTGGCTGTTACCCTTTGTTCAGCAATGTAACGATTCTCGGTAGGGGCAAGGCCAAAGAAGAGCGAGAAATCCTGGAAGCGTACTACAGAAGTTAATTAGGTGACGACGGCATTAGTACAACCTCGGTTCGCTTACTTGAAAAAGAATTTGCATTTCTAGGTTGGTCACGATAGATGCGACATCTTGTCTTTTCATGCTCCGTGATTTGTGATGGTGTGGTTGCGCATGCTCTGCTGGCATTGGTGCCGTTTCTAATAAAGCTCAGTTGATAGTCCAGTCGTAGTGGTGTGAACCTCTCCTCTTGTCCTTTGTGTTTTTGACTGGTTTTTACCTTCAACTATTTACACTGTTAAGAGGGCTGTAGGTACTAGCCTATGTCTCCAGGTTCCATGCTGTTGTGCCTTATGTACTGTAGTGTTTCACTTGCACGCATCTTTAGTGCAAATAAATGTACTCAAATTCATCAGTCTCTCCTTTGCTTGTGTTTGTGTTAGGGAAAGTTATGAGTACAAATGTTAATTGTAAAGCAATTTCAATATATTAATAAAAATCCACTAGCCCAAAGAAATGTCAATCATATTTCAGTGGCGAGTTCTGAAATCTCAATGCCATCTCAACTGGGCCACAATGTACTTTTCAGTGTTGTGGCAATAATAACTCAACAACAGGTCAACAGAACTACCATAACGTCAGTTCAATGCAGCATCAATGGTAACCCAACAACTATTCAACAAAACGAACACAACGAGATGTTTATGCACAATGGACTTTCGATGGTAACTTAACAATTATTCAACATTGAGACACTCAATGATGTTTAAATTAAATTTCAGCGGCCAATATTCAAAGTCCTCAACACTCAACCCAATAATTCTCCAACTCTCCATGATTCCTCAATAAAAAAACTCAACATTGACCAATGGCATTTCAACGCCTTCTCAATAATTTTTTGTAAGGGCGGCAAACAAGTGCGCTCATACTTCTAACATTGGAAGGATTGAGAAAACACGACATCGGTATGAAAGTAACTTCACTACTGCGAGGACGAAATGTATGCAGTAAATAAATAGTAAATATGGCAATATCTTCAGTTTACGTGACGCAATAAAGGAATTTGTCAGGCTGATCTGTACATCACCCAAACGAACCGAGCTTCAGCCATATAATGTAGCGACAAAGAATGTATAGAAAACTCAAACCTAACTTTGTATGAAGACAAAAAGGCTCCGCAATATGTACAGGGAAAAAGCAGCATAAAACGATGTTAGTTAACCTGATCAAATAGAAAATAGAGGTTGCAGTCGAAAAACTTACCGCCCTCTTTCCGCTATGCATGATTCCCTCCATTATGCCAGGGGATTGAAAGAACGCCGGCCTAATACGAATCAACACGGAGAGAGATGTCAAATAAATGCAAATGTATTATTTTAGACTTATTGTTTTTCTATCTGCATTTTACAACATATTCATTGAGGTCCTGTTTAATATAATCGCGGAGCACTTGACTGGAGTGAATGCAGAGAGCAAGTTCATGTTAGAAAAAAATATAAAGACCATGTTGATGTCGTTAGCTAGATATTGAGGAGTCAGTGGTGCATAAACACCTTCATAGATTACGAAAAAGCTTTAGATTCAGCAGACACACCAGCAGTCACGAAAGCATCGCGAAGTCACGGTTCCGAAAAGTCATGCGCGGAAATCTGAGAAGATATTAACAGGAATTGCACAGTTAGGGCGACACTTTGCAAGTGGTTAAGAAGGTGTGTCAGGCCAGTAGGCACCATTTCTACTTTTTATTGACTGCCTCTCTGCAAGTCCTACCCCTGATGCTAGATTGGGAAAGATTAAGCGGGAGGCTTAACGTGGCACCTTATTTACTTGCGATTTTCAAATGACGTTATGGTACTGCAAGAGTGAACCGCCCAAATCTAAGTACAGGTTTTAATGTGGGCGAGCACGTTGTTGGGCGAGTCGGTCGTACATACTTAAAGAAGGGAATTGCGCTAAAAAAGACACGGACACGCCCGTCCATGTCCTTACTCGTCCGTGTCTTTTTTAGCGCAATTCCCTTCTTTAATGTGGGCATATTTTGTTAAATTAGGCCTTACACGTTACTCAACGACCCAAGTTCGTCGGCCTGCTTCTCTCAAAGCCTGTTCCTTCAGCACAGCAGCCCGATGCGCTGCGCATTCGACCGCGCACTACCCAGTGACCAGGTAGGGGTGAAAATGTTTAGATACAAATGGCCCCCGGAAAGTGTGAAGTACCCTAAGAATGCTAATGCATTCAAATTGGCATCCACCTGGAGTGACAGCATGAAGCTACAAGGGAAACCCCTACGGGTTTCTTTCTGGGAAACCCTCCATGTAACTTCGTGCTACAGTCGGGTGGAAGACAATTTTCCCTATCGCGCCTTTATTAACAATCTGTAGTGGGCAAGTAGGCTCAAATTGCTTCGTGTTTAGGAAAAGTTTATTACTGCATTGATGATTGAAATCTAATAACAGTACAAGGCACTGTAGGTACACGACTTGTAAGATGCGCGTCCGATGCGCTGTAACTCCACAAGACTGAGAAAACAGCAGTCAAGTCTGACTTAGATAGTAAGGTACATTGATAAAACAACACGCACAATGATGTGTCAGAAACATGTACACGAGTACAATGAATGTACGCCAGATGGGATTACATATTGCTGTCGCAATATACGCCTACATGGTACAACCTCAACACCTTCAGACGCCAAAAAGAAAGCTTGCTTAAACGAGGCCTCCCAATTTCAGCCAGTATTATGCCGCTCGCACTGTAGATTTGTAGTTCAGTATCTCTGATTTAAAATGAAGTACGGCGCGATTGCATAGATGATTCATTCAGGCGTAAAACCTTTATTGCCAAGAGCCCACATTCTACGTTCTATTAGTCGCGCAGTGTGTAGCCTCGTCGTGTATTACTAAGCGCCGTTAAAAAGGTTTAACAGACAACGTCAGAGCGAAGGGTGCTTGAAGTATCAAAAGAATGTTAATCGCATTAATAGTGTATCCTACAGATGTTAAATTTAAGTATTCGAAGGTCAAATATAAACAAAGGAACTCACCGAGGCTCAGCGCTGAATAGTATTTGTGAGTGGCTATATCTATTTGTCCCGAAATTGTTGCGAGACTGGTCGTTGCGCATACCAATAGCCGTCCACAAAGGTAGCGTTCACTGTGTTTCACAACCATACACGCGCCTCTGTGCAGCGAGACAAAGTCGAAACATAAGACGTCGTCGCCTCCCTTTTAGGCTGCAAACTCGCCAACGATGGCGCTCCCTTTCTTTTGCTTCCCGCCTCACGCATCACTGCGCCCTCCAGTCCGAGAGCAGCCCGCTCGCTCGAAGGCCTATCGGTCATGGACGAACCCTTGCGCAGCGACACAGCGGGCTACGCTAATTACGGTGCCTGGCGAAGTGCCTTCCCTGCCGCGACTCCATGCTCCTTGACTGCGGGACCAAGTTTATCAGTTGCTTCTGGCGAGCTTTATGCAAACTTCTACGTAAGAACAGTACGCGAAGGGCCGAGCACGTCCGCAGCCATAAATATCGGTGCCCTGAAAGATGTTGTGATTGATTGCTGTATTGGAGGGTCCAGTAATTAGGTTTTCGGTGGAGCGAGGACGGCAATTTTTTTCTTTACTCGTTCACTATCATCTAGGCTCGAAACTCTTTGCGATATAATGCTCCCCTTTTTGTGACGTTCGTAGCTCATTCACTAAGTGCATGCCTCTCACTCACTCTGCCCCGTAGTAGCAGAAAACGTAGACAAATTAAACACTCTTTAGTTGTTTCCTGATCTAGGGTTGGCAAAGTGTCACTGTGTATGCATACGTGCGTGTTTGTACCTTCACAAACACGTTGTGCGTGTTTGCGTGCCTTGACATAAAGATAAGGCTTAGCGCCTGCCCCCCCTCCCTTCCTGGTGCTTCAAAACTAGAACAGAAAAACAAATCCCACGGCACTCATAAATAATAAAAAGAGGCATCGCGAAGGCTTCCATCAGTCAAACAGTTGAAAAAAATGCTGTAGGGGAGAGCATCGATCTTCAAGTTGCCTAAAATAGAGTGGGTACCCCAAAAGCATTGTTGTGTAAATCTGGGAAAATATGTCGCCGGAAATCAGGACGAAGAGGAAAAGGCGAAAAACACCGGGAAAAAAGATCGAAAAAACGCGCGCTGTTGCCTTAGATACATGGACTGTCACATAGAAATAAGAAAGACAGCCCAATGCCATCACGCTCAAGTACTGTTCTCCACTCCGTAAACACTAAAAGGGCCGTGCAAGAGGGTCAACGCAGTATCCAAGGGAACAAATAAGTGCTGCTGTCTCTCAGACTAAGCGCATCAACAAGAGCACGGAATGCGCCAGTTGCGTAGTTAACCACATCCCTCTAACTTGCGAGAAAGCGAATATTCGGCAAACCGGACGCTGTCTCCACGGCATATTACGGGAGCACAAATACACGGGCCAGCTTCTGAGATGCCTGGAAACCTGGGTTCGCAGTGCAAACAGCGCAAATTCTCCCTGCAATTAGATAGCACCAAAGTCATTCGCACAGAAAAACGAAAACAGAGCGAGAAATATAGGAAACACTCGCGATAGCAAAAAAAAAATGGCCAGGCTTAGCTTGGTTAAGCCAAGAATGCGTTGCATATTGCGCGCGAGTTGGGGCCCAGCTTTTCCTCCGGCTGTCGTGACGTCACGTCACGTGGTTGCGCTAAAGGTCAATGCTGGCTGCCCGGCCGCGCCCAAGGGCTGAACTGAGTGATTGCAATATTCAACGCATAAAACTCTAGTGTAAGGGTATGAGCCACTATGATGGCTCATACCCCCAATGGTGGCTGCCCGGCAGCGCCCAAGGGCTGAACTGAGTGATTGCAATATGCAACGCATAAAAAACAAAACAATAGAAGTGCATAAGCACTCCGTCCATCACGCTCGTAGAAGCTGACGTCGAGTTTGCCAGGGCGAACTGGTGCGAGTGAACACAGCTGCTTCGGCTCACCACATCACGTGCCATCACCTTGTCATATCTTACATTTTGTCGTCCCCCTCCCCAAATCACCATATATATAAGCGCGTTCTCCAACAGTGCTGAAGGAATTGGTAGTCTGCGCGACGTAGGTCCACTTTTTGTTCTTTCATGTTCGTTGTTTAGTTCGTCCGTCAGCGTAATACTAAGCGCAATACAATCATGACACTAATAAAAAAGATGAGAATATTTTTTAACGCCGTGTTTTGATGTTGCACGACTACACTTACGCACATGCGCGCCATTTGCAGCGAAACACGAAGATACGCCGCTAAGTTTCATCTTTCCTTTTTTTTATCGGCGAAGCACATAACCACTGGGATTCTGCACAAGGATGCTGCCTATGGGTGGTTCCCAGTAAATGTTAGCATATGCGTGCATTCTTGGCTTTTTAGTGCCACGACCGCGCTTATGGTGCTTGGCGCTAGGTGTCCGCTTACTCTGCCATTTGCCCGCAGTGCTTTCCTTGCTGTTCTAGCATACATTAGCTTCACCGATTATATTACAGATAAATATTTGATTAGGGTGCCATCGCAGCCCAGCTAAAGCTACGAACGGAAGAGTCGCAGTAGCCAGTGCTTCGTTATATGGCCCCACACACTGTCGTTCAGTGGGCGAGATGCGCGCACATCTGTACGATCAAAAGACGTAGTTGACATGTTAATGAGCAGTTAACTTGCAAGTGACTAAAATGAAAACACGAGGTCCCGTCAGCAGTTTCACCGTTTCAATGTCCTAGCATGGCACCTTCCTATTTCCCAAAACAATGCATAAAATTCTGGATGCATATAAATTTTCCTAGAGTTGGCAACACTCCTCTGAGGCCTTAGGCTACGCTAAACACTGTCAACAGTGGCACACGGAAGAGGCTGCCATCGCCCTGGCCATCATACACGTTTTAACCATACCGGCACCGGACGGAATTATCACATCGGTCACTTATTCGCAAAGCGCCTGCAGGACTTTGACAAGCCTACGTAATCTTGACACCCTACACACACATCGTATCCGCACAGCATTACACCCCACCGCGTAACGCAGGGTGCGTATCGTCTGGACATAACATTCTCCATGGTAATAAACAGAGTGTGGGCTGTTGCTACACCTTGTAAACAAAAATAGCCTCAAAGAGCACGACACGTCGAAAAAAAAACCACATGTCAATGCTGTGATTCTTTGGCTGTGTCGCGTTGTTTAAAGGTGTTGCAATAGCAGTCTTTCGAGAGCTCGCTAACCGGGGGCCATTGTAAGAGCGGTCCTACCCTGACGACTGACCGACAGAGCTACTGAGCTACACTGAAAAAATTGAAACAATACATACATAGCCCGAGAAACTCCCCCCCCCCCCCCCACCATCACCACCCCATTGCCTTAACCGACAAGGTGACGTCGCCATAACGACAACTGCAGACTTATTCATTGCCCTTGACATCTTTCATCCCACACATCATCGTTGGTACAGTCCCTATTGTGGAGCAAAGGCTACAGCACATCACTGCACCTGCTGGCACCCTCCGGGCTACCCTCCTGTTCCTTCACCTTCCTCCTGTGCTGACCTGCTCAGAGGTGCAGGACCAGCGATAGCTGATCACGCGGAGTCGCGCGAGCCAACAGGGCCCCGAACTAACAACTCCAGTCTACGAGGAAATCCCCAAAAGGAATAAATCTCTCCCTCGAGCTCGCCGTTTTCGTCGGCCGAACCCTGTGACAGTGCAGTCTAAAACTACGTGCAACAGGGCGACTAGGTATGTGCACTGCAGTCACTGTGTTTTTTAAAGCGAATGCCTTAGATGCCTCATGAGTCGAAAAATACGATGTCCCGTGCTTTGGCACCGAAATTCAAGCGAACCAGCTTGGAGATATATAGTTAATTAAGGCACTTCAACCCACGACCTTTGGTGGAAGTCGAACCCTCAACCTTTGATGGGAGTAAAACTCATGGCCTTTGGTGTTAATTGAGCGCATTTGATTAGGTTAGAGTTAATTAAGGAACTCGAAACCATTACTTTGGTGGCAGAAAACAGGTAATAAGAAGTACTCTCCTAACAATGCATTCGAATAAAAATGTCAAGTAATGTGATGAAAGTCTCATAAGCGCGCAGTTTTTCGCCTTCATCCTCTTTAGCGTATGCTAAAATGACTATCAACTCTTTCACTGGGCTTTGCTGTCAATCTTTTATTTTGCCATCGCAAACATCGTTATACTTAATATATACCTAAACACCTATACCATATAACACATACATAACCGTTCGCCAAAGAACATTTACAATTTGCATTCAAGAAAAGGTGGGCGAATAAGAGCTATTTCCAATACGAATAGAATACCAATATTTAATATCGAAATCGAATTACATCTTAGATAAACACCGCCGCATACTTTTCGAGGAGGGATATTTATTTCGGTATAATTCGGTACTATTGCCTTACTGACTAGTGCAAAAAAGGACCGCTACCTATCAGGGACAAAGCAACAGCTTTCCAAAAAAAAAGGTAACTAATTGTCATTAAAAGACGGCACGAACAACTTTAGAGCCAGCTTGAAAACAGTATTTCGAAGAAAGAATGGTAGCTGCATGACTAGCTTTCTAAAACGTGTTAAACAAACGGTTGTTTGCTTAACAAGGGCAAAGGGGCACGACGCCGCTGAAAGGATGGGACGCATACCGTTGCTGCCTCATCTCCGCGGGTTCCCAAACCTTGGCCGCACTGGGTTGGTCAAGCATTTCTTTCTGTCCCGGTTTCCAAAAGTGCAAGGGTGGCCAAGCTTGGTTCCTTCGGCTACTGGTGGCTGACAACATGGTTCATTCACTGGCGCCCTCGCAGGCTTTGAAGTGGGATATAAAGGCCAGCCAGGCACCACTTCGGTTGGGCACGGTGCCGCTTAAAGGATAGGATGCTTACCGTTGCTGTTTTTCCAGGTCGGTTACTTCAAAGATGCATCCTGTCTAAAATGCAGCCATTACTGCCTTGTTATGGTGTTGTGCCCGACCGAACTGCATTATAAGATGCGGCGTTTACTGCTGTTCTTTTGATTCTTGCGCAAGAATTCTGCATGTCTGTTGTTGTTGCTTTCGGGTGATATTGAATCAAATCCCGGCACTAGCGTTGAACAAACACTTGAAATTGTCCTTGAAACTGTGCGTAGGCGAGAAGTGGGTTAGAATACATTAATCGGTGAAATTAAGAGGCTGAGCGAAAGGCAAGATGCTACCGATATAGAAATTAAAAGCTTGAGAGAGAAAGTGGTTACTTTGGAGGCAAAGCTTGTTTCACATGCTCCCACAGTATCTAAGTGCTCTGACCATGCAACTGGTTCATTTGCCAATCAACTTCCGGCAGTAGTGTCAAGGTGTGACGTAGCTGAGTGCACAATGCGACGGTGCAATCTGTTGTTCTTTGGAATTCCCCACCAGGATAAGTTAGTCAACTACAGAAATAAAAGTTATTACCCTATGCTCAGATAAGTGGGAAATCACAACTGCCAGTTCTCAGTTTGAACGTGTGCACAGGCTGCGAAAGCTTACTTCAAATAAATCTTGACCACTGACTGCTAGGTTCACGTTTCTTAAAGATAGGCAGGAAATTCCCACTATAGTGCACACGCGCTGAAAAATACCGGGATCTCTATTAGAGAAGATTTTTCGCTGGCTACTCGACCGGCACGTAAGAAGTTGCTTCAATTTGCCAGAGGAGGTAATTGTCCTTACAAACTCAATGTCGACAAACTTCGTGTCGATAATACCACGTATATTTACGACAGTTGTTCTGATTCCGTAGTACGTGCTCGATAGCTAGTTGCCGATGTGCGCAGTTTTAAAATCCAGCGGCCATCAACTTCCCGCGCACCTTCACTTTCAGTATCATTCACTAACATCAGCAGTCTGTTGAGAAAACGTGCGCTGCTTGAATTATATCTTGAAGATAGCGAGTCTGATGTTGTATAGCTAACCGAGACCTGGCTTAATGCAGATGTAGGTGACTCCGAGTTATTTCATACTTCTAATCAGTACTCCATTTATCGCCACGATCGTTCACATAAGAAGGGTGGCGGCGGCCATCAATAGATCTATTCCTTCTTTCCTTGTGACACTGACAGTGCTCTTGATGTAATTTGGGTGGCTTCCTAAATTACACGGGAGGTTACTGATGGGCGTTTGTTATCGCCCACCTGCTTGTTCGTGCCTGATCTTCATAAGAGTATTTCCAGGGCCCTTGAACAGTTTCTCATTAATAAAATCTACCTATTTGGGGATTTTAATTTCCCTGATAATAATTGGTCTCGCTTTTCTTCATAGAGCATTGATTCAGGTGGTTTTATTGAGCTGTGTTTACAGTTCAGTCTTACCCAGAGTGTTTCTGAGCCTACTAATATATTGTCACGTGGTGGTGACGTTGAAGAACACAGTAGCAACACTGTGAAAGACAAAAACTAACTTTTATTGGGCGAACCTGTGCTTACAAAAAACAGGCTGCACTTATAGCACAACGATAGCGGCGAACACGGTCGGCGATCGTCGAGAATCTGATCAGCGGGTCAAGCGCGTCGGCTTTTATACAGCAGTCATCGAACGTTCGAGACTGATCGTTGGGACCCGCATGCATTCCACAAAGTTCTACGCCATTCGAGTCACGCGATGAAATCAGATAACACAAGGTTCGGCGACAACAGACAGCGGATAGAAGCATCGATAACTTTCCAGAAACTTCGGATACATGCAGGCGCGTCCCGCGCTGTGCGATAACATCTGTTAGGCGGCGAAACGGGGTCGCCCGATAAATATAAGTACACGTGTCAATATTAAACCTCATTCTCACAACAGAGCCACATGGCATAAGCCCTGTCATACAGCTTGATGGCTTCAGTGCCCATAACCTGCCAAATTTCTCAATTTATATTCCACTGAAATTTGCTGGTGCTGAACTTAAGATTATCAGGGATTATAGCAAAGCAAATGACGAAGAAATAAACAATGAACTTCAGGTTTTCTTTCAGAAAATGTTTCTTCCAACATTCACAAACAATTCTGTTGAAGCCAATTGGAATTCATTTAGAAGTGTTATGTCACGTCTAGTAGATAAATATGTGCCACTAGACACTGTATCTAATGAGAAACGTAACCCATGGTGTAATAAATCGCTAAGATCACTCTGAAATAAAAAAAAAGGTTATACGCTTCTGCTAAACGGCTATTATGCCCCTCGTCATGGTCTAAATATAAGGATTGTTTAACGTCTTATTCTCTAGCAATGTATGAAGAGAAAAAGAAGCATTTTTCCAAAGATCTGTCGTCACTTCTACACACTAACCCTAGAATGTTTTGTCGAGCTATCTCTCCGGATCGTTACAGTAATACTGTTACATTACATAACGCTTACAATGTTCCTTTCTGTGCATCTGAGTGTGCTTCAACTTTCAATTCGTTTTTTAGCTCTGTGTTCACTAATAAAGCCTACTCCTCCGTTCCCTGTGTCTCCGACCTTCATTATCGCTTCATGTCCTCTATAAATATTAGTGCTGAAGGCATTTCAAGAATAATACGAGATCTAAAGGTGTCTACATCATGTGGCATTTACAAGAATAATTCTAAAATTCTAATGAATACGTCAGCAATATCCAGTCAGATTTTGTACTACATTTTTCAGCAGGCTTCATCAACTGGTCTTCTTCCTGCTGACGGGAAGATAGCCAAAGTTATTCCTATATTCAAAGATGGAAACAGACACTCGCCTGGTAACTACCGCCCCATTTCCCGAACATGCATTTGTTGCAAGCTTCTCGAGCACATCACTGCTTCCCATTTATCCAACCATCTTGAGCCTAATAACTTTTTCTTTCAACATCAGCATCGCTTTCGTAAAGCGTTTTTTTGTGACACTCAAATATTGGAATTCACGTCAGATTTGCGTTATGGCATGAATAATAGCAAAATTATTGATTGCGTCTTTCTCGACTATGCCAAAGCCTTTGACAGAGTTTCTCGCTGTCGTCTAATAGCTAAATTAACTACTCTTAGGAACGACTCATTAACATTATCTTGGCTTCGCAATTTCTTATCTAATAGGCAACAGTTCGTATCAGTGAATAACTTTAGCTCCTGCACATCTGTTTTAACGTCAGGTGTACGCCAGGGTAGTGTGTTAGGCCCTCTTTTTTTCCTAATTTTTATCAATAATTTGCCGAGCAACATTTCCTCCTGCACACAACTTTTCGCCGGTGATTGCGTAATTTACAGACCAATTGTCTGTCATGATGATCATCTAACTTTGCAAAATGATATTCACCTAGTTAATCAGTGGTACGCCGGTTGGCAAATGACACCTAACACATCTAAGTGCTGCGTTCTTTCCTTCACTCGCACGAAATCATCTCCCGAGTTTCCCCACAAGATCTGCTCATCGGAAGTTCCTCGTGACTCCGCTTACAGATATCTTGGCGTTTATTTTTGTACTAATCTTGCCTGGAGCTTTCACATCGAGAAGATATGCGCTAAAGCTAACAGAACTTTAGGGTTTTTACATCGTCATCTGCACTTTTCGACATCTATATACCATCCGTCAACAGACCTACCAAACTTTGTTAGGCCCTCAACTTGAATATGCTTCATCGATATAGTCTCTTCATCAAGAATACCTAATAGATAAATTCGAATCCATCCAAAATCCTGCTGCCCGCTTTATAACTTCTAATTACAGTCGCCAATCTAGCATTACCCAAATTGAACGCGATGTTCCCCTGCCGGACTTGGATTCCCGCCGCTCTGTTGCTCTTCTATGCCTCTTTCATGAATACTACTATAACTCATGGTCCAGTCATTTGTCGCTTGTAATTCCTTCTCGCACATCTACTCGACTTCATAGCCATCTCAGTTTCAGGTGCATTTTTGGCCACACACAGTCATTCAATACCTCTACAATACCGCGCGCCATCGCACTATGGAATGGTCTTCCAAATGACATGGTCTCATTAAAAGATCCTGCCAAATTTCGTGAATTTTTGGAACTTCACATGTTCGCTTGACCATGTTGTATGACTTCGTATTGTATACGCCTTTGTATCGTTTTCCGACTTTGTTGTCCCTTCTATTCCTTTGACTTTGTATGTTCTTTTTGTAATGTTTACCAGTGTTCCTTTTTTCCCAATGCACAATCTTATTTGTTTCTCCTATTATGTACTTCCCTTATCTGCCTTAAATATTTGTCATTTTTCTGTAACCCCCCTACCCAATGCTCCTCCGAGCCTGTAGGGTAAACTGAATAAACTGACTAAATTGTTTAAAAGAGATAAGATATTGTGGAAAACGGAAGAAAGCTGCTGAAGGATTTGTGTGCTATGGCAGATGTAAAAGGGCCCGTTACTTGGGAAATCTCGCACGAAGTAACGCAAATGATAAAACTGCTACATTAATAGACTACCAAAAAACACTAAATGACATGCTATGAGAAAAAATTACATGCCATGTTGGCTTCCGCTATGAAACCAAGAACAAACTTTGCATTAGTGATTTTGTTTCTACATTGCTTCGCAAACTTTTGTCGCTGTCTCACTTCGGATAATTGTCATACAATGTTTAGCCACCGAATGACAGTAAGTTTCGCTTGTAGGCAAATATTTTATTAGTTTCCTACATTCGAAAATACGGAATAGTTTCTCTTCGAATACGAATACGACTATAACGTGAACAATTCGATTCATATCCGAAACTTGGAATAATCGCCAACCCTTACATACAACCTTTCTCTGCTAATCAATAATGCTTCGCATTACGTAGACTTCATCTACAGTTCACTCTCCTTTTTTTTTTTTTTTGCAAGAAAATATAACCACGCACGTGTTTCGATTCCATAGAAGCAGCTGTCCCCCCGAGAGGCTACGCTCCATTCACGCTGCCTTGCGCTTCTCCGCGCGGGAAAAGCCCGTCAGTGCTCCTTGTGCTACCCTGCGCGCAAATTGAATTTACTCGGCAACTTTAGGCCTGAATGATTTATCGCGATCTGCGCGCTTTAATTGCAGTCGTTCCCGCTCCTCTTCACAGGAGTAAAACGAAAAGAAAAATAATTAAAAGCTGCGAATGTTTCTAGAGGCCTTGCGAGAGATATTTATTCCTTATTTACGGAGATCGGAGCGCGCTCTTGGCGATCAGCTTGGCACCACGTTGTCTCTGCTCGGGGCCGCTCCGAGAAAAACGCGTCAAATCTCCGAGCGAGGTCCATTGTTTTTTTGTCTGGTCGTGGTGCTGCATAGCCCATTCGCATGGAAGCGGGTCGCTGGAAAAAGGGGTTCGGCACCAGCGAACACCAGCTCATTGCGGTGCATTGCGGAGAGGGAGGGACGTTCGGCCGAAGCCGGTTCCGATCGAGTCTTATTCTTGTGCGCGAGCCCCCGGGCCTATCTGCAGATTGAACGAGCGCGACGAAGAGACCGGCGTTCCGGCCCCGGAGCCAAACAAAAGGAGCCCACGTGATTTCCGTAATGTTACGCGCGAATGCAGTGCTGATGACAATGCGATGCCTGGGCCTGCTGGAGAACGCGTTCATACTCGGTCGGTTCGATTCTCGTTCGCCGGCGCACTTTGCACACACTGCGCCGTTCCAAGCTCGTGAAACGCCAAGTGCAGCCGCCGACGAATCGCGAGTGCCGCCTGGGTGCGGTGCAGGCGTCTCGCGCATTTCGTTGTCCGGCGTGTGCTGTGGTTGTACTGAGCCCATTTTTGTGATATTTGTTGCTGCTGTGCCGCAGAAATGATGTGCAGTGGCTGTTTGCTAGCACAGCAAAGAATGACCAGCGTAACGGTGTTACAGCGGTAATGTGGCTGCGCATAAGCCGCTGGTCAAAAGGTGGCAAGAAACATATTCTTTGAATTCGCGTTCAAGCGCATTTTCCACTTCTCTCTGAACACGTTGGAAGCTCACATGCAAATAACGGCTTCATTCGGGCACATGGACACCATGTAGTTGGAGATTAGCGGCCCAGTTTTTGTCAGTGTTTGCCTTTTAGCAGCGCGGTTGTTTTTCTTGTAGCTTCGTCTGGCCGTCATGGTGCCGAAGGAATCGTCTGCTGCTTCGTCGCTGCTCGACATTAACACTGGTAAATGGAGCGGTGCACAAGATTAGGGAACTAAGCCTGATATTTACCTCCATTTTTTCAAACAAACGGGTGGAGGCGCCGCGCTTCCATAAAGGAGAGCGGCTTCAGTTATGTAAAGTCCTTTGATAACGCAAGTTTGGTGTGGTGGAGACCACAACGAACGGAAGTGGTTTAAGATGATCTGCTTCATTTCTGTTTCAGTCTTCTTCGTAAGCGGGAGCTGTAACGCCTTGCTTCACACAAGTAAACCTGAACGAAGTTGGAGTATGCTGAATCAGAACTGAACATGCTTTTTTTTTCTGTTCGACGACTTTTTGATGCCTGAAATGACCTTCACAGGAGAGAAAAGGCAAACGTCGCCGATGACAAGCAATAAAAACTCGGTGTAAGCGTGGCGCATTTCTGTGTCTGCTGCGAGCGCTTTTGTTGGTTCTTCCTTTTATTGTGCTGCCTTTTGGAACAAAGAGCGCTTCGGTACAAAGCACCCCTAACTAAACGAGGGCTCACTTACGCCTTAAGATCGCGTGAATTGAGCGTTGGAATTCGTGTAAAATTATCTCGACTTAGTTGCGGTTCCTAATACTATACGAAAAATTGGAATGCAAGAAAATGCCACTCTCAAAATTTGCCGTATAAGTAAGTACCATTTAGCCTCTTGTAAAAATTTTGTGAACCAATTTTTGTTAATTAGCCTTCGAAAACACTTTATTAGCGGCAAAGTATGCCCCGCCACGCCCATAGGAACTCCTAGCTCTGCAAAAACTCTACGTTCGCTACGCTCACAAACATTTTATAAATAAACTGTAGAGTTAAAAAAAAAATGGGCACCCTGTATAATAACCTTCGTAATGTATACGTAAACATATCCGCCGAGATACTTACTGACACAGCCAGCACAGATAGGCGGGTGCGACAATCCGACCTGTGTTGCCGACGTATGCCGAGCGCTATTCCCGATCTTCATAATAAATGGCTCTAAGCATAACTGCTCTTCGTGCTGTTATATATCTCGCAATGCCTGCCAAGCCATGCATTCTTTAAAACTGATGGTAGCGCTAAAAAGGACGAACACACGGTGAAAAGACGACATGACGACGAAGAAACGCTCAGTTTTAAAGAATGCATCACCAACTAGCCCAGCACCAAGTTTTATTGAAGCATATTTCTAGTACAGTGGGCCCATCTTTTTGTGTGTTTTCTCCTTGGGCGTCTCACGTTAAGTCACCCTCGTTCATCGAGCGTTTCCTCGTCGTCGTGTCGTCTTTTCACCGCGTGTTCGTCCTTTTTAGCCCTACCATCAGTTTTAAAGAATGCATCACCAACTAGGCCAGCACGAAGTTTTATTGCAGTCATGCATTACTGCGGTATTAATATTAATAAAAAAGTCCTGCTTCCGAAATATGTAGTTCATAATTTCTTTTCACTGCATTGTAGCGTACGACATGCACGTATACAAGTACGAACTTCCAGGAAATAAGTTTCATAAGCTCGCAACAGAGAAAGCAAGTATATGGATGATGCTGCGAAACAATGAGAGAACAGATACGCATGCAAGTGATAGCATATAAACCGATTTCCGAAGTCTACGGTGTTTTCATCCTCGCCTAACAACGCTAAGAGGGCGGAACGCATGTTCCCAGAATACGCAAGCCCATCCCACTGAACGCGGGCTCAATTGAATGCGCGCACGACCTGTCATCGCCACGAGAGCCTTGCATGTAAACAAACAAAGCAGCCATCTGACAGAGCCGTCGGGCTATTAAGTCCACTTCGCTATTTATCCTTCCGCCCTTCGTACGCCCGCTAGAAAAGACGGGTGCACACTACCGGTTGCAGTTAGAAATCCGCGAAACAAAACCACGCGCAGAACTCGGGTGCAACTTTTGATCCTCTCCGCAGAAAATGAGGCACGCATCGAGGCTTTCGCATCGCGGTTGATGACACGCTGCCAGATTTGCACGATCTGCTGCTTCACAGCTGCCAGCCGATCTTTTTTTGCCTCGCAGACTGTCGTCGCCGAGAGCTCGCACGTCGCGTCCACCTCGTGCAGGCTGATGACAGCGGCTATGCGGGGCTGACGCGGAAGCGGGGTAATTAATGAGATGCGCTTCTTTTTAGGCCTCAATCAACACGCCGGGTTTGTCACGCGCGCGCCTGCTGAAGCCGTTCGCAAAAGAGAAAAAAAATACAGTTCCAGTTCGTGTGCTTCGGCGAGGGAGCGTAATCGTGTGTTTGTGCCCGACGATCTCGTGTACTTTCAAAGTTACCCAGGCAATGCGATTACTTAGTTTTGATATGAAGCTGATGCACCGCGCCACATAATAGCTCGTCGAGAAGCTTCTTGTTGCTAAGTTAATTTGGGAGCATGCAGTATTCGGGACTCCACACCGTCTCTAAAAAAAATAACTGCCGAGCACCAGCGAAGAGTATAAAAATACCCTCTAATAAAAGGCACATTATGGGCTTTCCGTCGATAAATAAAGGAACAGCATGCATGCATAGCGTGTATTTGTCAATAAACTGCTTCATGCTGTGCGTGAAAAAGGCTTATGCGTCCTATCAAGCGCACTCGACTGTTTCCCAACTGTTTGATCGCAGCATAGGACACGTGGCGAACGCACTCTTCAAGCCACGTTGCGGACGAGTCTTCGCCGTTTCCGATATCAGAGGCTGCGCAGTGCAAGATGGCTGCAGCCAAGTGGGCTCCAGCCATCGTTTCCCGGAGTCTCGCAGTTATGACAGTGCCTTACCGGCTTCGTAAAGTGCGATCCCCCCAGGTTGTAGATTAACAAAGCAAGAAAAATAACGTTATGCAGCCATTGAAAAGGAACTATGGGTTTCCAGAAACGGCACATGACATGAGGTCGGTTGTCAATCGGGCAGCTGCAGGACCTAGGAACCCCTACAATTGCCTTTTTGAGAGATTTAGCCAACGTATTGCTGATTACGTACACAACACCGGATTACCGGAAAACTAAGCAGCTGCGCTGGGGTTGAGTTCTTGTGATTCACCAAAGAACTATAGTTAGAATAACGGACTATGTGCACTTAGCTGTCAGCGGTGGTGCGATCAGTAATGCATAGGCACTTTTGATAGTTTGATTACAACAGTAACTTCGCATCTTATTAACAAAGCTATACTGCAGCATCTGGAACACAGTAAGGGACGAAGTGGCCAAGGGAAGCAGCTGGATGTGGAGGAAGGACTGAAAAGAACAAAGTGCCAGCAAATGGCATTGAACAAGCAAGATTTCTTTAGGAACATTCAGGTCCACCCACCGGAATGGTTGCTATGTGGTGAACGACTTCATTCTAGACTCACATCGCTTGCCTTCCTAAATAAGCTATAGTATTATTAATTTTTTATTACAACATTTTTGATCAATTTCAGTGTGATGACCGTTGTATTAGAAACAGTATTTTCCCAGTGGGGCAGTTTTAAACCGTTAAACTTATTTTGAAATTTACTGCCGACTTTCCCTAATTTTTCCTCAAATTTAGGAATTTGGAATCGTTCTACGATTGTTGCGTCATTACAAATGGTGCGTCAAGCGTTGTGAAAAAAAAAATACTGCAGAACCCATCTCACGATGACTGTCGGCGCTAATGCGATTAACATTCAAGCAATGCAGTGGTGCATCGTATTGTTGAATTCATGTTTATTTAATTTCTGTAATGATCATTCTGAGACTTTCCTTGTTCCGGGTATAAACGATATGTACTGTCTGCGGCTTGAGCCGACATTGCTGTGCCACTTGCTTGCCAAGGTCGCCAATGTCCATGACGGCGGGACGGCGATTGTATGACATCTACGCCGTGCCGGCGATGGAATGACGAAAGTGGAATGACGTCGATGGAACGGCACAGGCGGTACGACGAGATTACTATTCTGGAATGATGACGATGACAGTGTGACGACGCTGGAATGAAGACAATGAGATTACATGCGACAATGGCCGGAGAATGACGGCACGACGACAACCGAATGACGAAGGTGTAACGACGATGATGACACAACCACAACGGAATGATGACGATGGTGCGGCAGAGGGTGCATGAGACCGACTGTCTGAAGACGACGCAATGACAACAGCGGCACGACAACGGTGGCATAATTACGATTATGTTACAACAGCATGACCACGATAGAATTACGAAGACGCGAGGAAGTTAATAGAACGACGCAGGCAGTGAAATGACGGTAGCATGAAGACAATGGGTTGACTGTTCTAAATTGATGAAGGCGATGAAACAACAGCGTAGCGTTGACGGCATGACGACAATAGTATGACGATGGCTGTCGGACGACGATGGAGTGACGACGACGGCCTGACACGAGTCGGACTGCGAAGTTAGAATGACGGCGAAGGAAAGACCACGACGTTGTCGCGGCGATGGTATAACAACGAATGCGTGACGACGACTGCATGACGACAACGGGTTCATAGCAGTGACTTAACGATGACGTCATGACACAAGTCTCATGACGAAGCTTGAATGACGACGATGGAACGACTGCGTCACGGTGACGTTATGACAACGAATGCATGATGACATATAACGACGATGGCATGATGATGATGGCACTGCGAGAGTCGAATGACAAAGCTGGAGTACGACAATGCAACGACTGCGACAGCATCACGGCCTGCGAGCACGTGCCTTGTGGCAAAAGCTATTACAAAACTTAGGCTATTGTATCGGCGTAGAAGGTGTGAGACGATGATATGGCAGGAGCAGAATGACGAAGCTGGAATAACGATTATCGAATGATCAAGATGACATCCTGACAACGAGCATGACGTCAAAAGTATGACAACGTCTGTGGGATAACGAAAGATGACGGAAGTCGGATGACGAAATTAGAAACATGACGATGGACCAACCACGCCGATATCACGACGATCGTATGACAACGAACACATGACGACGACACAATGACAGCGATAACATGGCGACGCTGGCACGGCAAGCGTCGGATGAAAGAGCTGTAATGACGATGATAGAAAGACCACAACGGCATCATGATGACGGTCTCACAACGAATGCATGGCGTCTGTTTGACTACGACGGCGTGACGGCGACAGCATGTTGAGAGTCGGATGACAAAGCAGGAATAGTGATGATGTATCGGCAACGACGGCATCACGACCCCGAGCACGTACCTAATGGACCAAGCTACTACACAACTTAGGCCACGTGATCAGCGTAGTAGGCGCGACGACGGTGGCATGACGAGGGTCAGGTGACCAAGAGGGAATTGTAACGATGGCATAACCAGGACGGCATCACGCCCATGATCACATATCTAGTCGCCCTAGCTAGAAGGAAACTTGGACGGTTCGTTCGTTCGTTGGAAGTGTTCGGATGGCGAGAGAACGGAAGAGGGGTACGCTTAGTGCAAGTTCACAGAGACAAGCGCCCGAAGGAGGCGAAATCGGCAACAGCAAAGTTGAAAAGCAACCTGTTGCTTGTCAGCCTTTGTTGTTCCATGTTTGCGGCTATTTCTGTGCTACGTTTTAAAGTGAACCACCGTTAATAAAGTGCTTACGTTCCCTTCAAAAAAGCTCTCCTCGGGGCAAACATGAAAAAAAGGAAGTGCTCTATCATTGTCAGAGCGCCTTTTGTCAGAAGAGCTCCGAGTACTTTCAGCCTTCCTGTTATCTTTTCATCCCTCCTTCCCCAGACTTCCTCCCAGCGTTCAGGTGTCACCCACGCCCAGGTCTGCTGTCATGTGGTCAGCAGGCATTTCATTTCTCTGCCAACCAATGTTTTTTAGCTCTGTAAGGTCATACTACATCTTGTGCCAGTGGCACTGTGCCTAACTACTCCATAGCGTGTAGACAGTAAGTATGACATGCGAGTGACGATAAAACACGGCGGCAGTTGTTGCTCCCCCACGGGATAGACTATTTGGGCAGCTTTATCTTCTGTGCGCATTCGCAAAAAGAGGAAGAAAGGTAGAATGAAACAAGAAAAGCTTTAATGCGCTAAGTGTTGCTCGAGTCAAATCTACAGCAAACGAATTTTCTTGAAGTTCATACAAACACTATAGAATGCCGCCAAAAGAAACCTTTCCACCGGTGATAAAGTGTGATACCAAAATTTCGAAATATGCGTAGATAAGTTGGCGCCATTTTGAATGAGTTGCATCAAAAAAGAATCTGCGGCTTGAGCAAAGCAAACCGGAAGCAGCCAAAATGACCTCTCAATTCAGTGAGTATATATTATAGGGGTATAGTGCCATTAGGCTTCATTTATACAAACCCCAATGCCTGATACGACTCTCACCGCAAATGTAATACACGAAGTTTCACTGATAGCTGCAAAGCGCCTTTTTTGGCAGATCCTGAAATCTTGCCTCATTTGAGTAGGCTTTAACAGGAAGCGTCCCTCTGCTAATCCGCTGTCCGTGCCATCGTTGGCCCTCACTTCTCGCCTCGGGAACGACTGGAAGCCTGCTTAGACGAGCCAGACGCTCGGACGATCGAAGTCAAGCCGAAGCCTCTCCAGTGAAAGGGAGGGGTGTTGCCCCTTACATAGGAACGTAATTAAGCCGACTTGTTTCACGACCGCAGCTCTTCCCTGAAACTTGAGACCTGGATAGGGTGCCTAGGCAACTTTGACAGGAGGGGATGCCGCTGCTCTTCCCTCGAGGCGGTTTTAAAACCGCGTGGAACTTTTTGCGAGACGCCTCGTTCGGTTCGCCGCGCATTGACGAGGCCGCGAGTTAATATCCGCGCGACGGCCGGTTGTCCCGCGTGGCCCTTCTGTCAGCCGCGGGCTTCTCGCGCGCACCGCCACTCGTCGGTGCAGGAGGGTGGGGGCTTCTTCCGGGACCCGAGCCGTTCCTGTTGAATAGTTTAGCAAGTTGCGCCAACCTCAGGACTCGTGTGTGTTGCGAGCATCAAGAAGCGAGGCGTGAACGTGTGACTCTACGTACGCCCAGACTCCGTGTCGCACCAGACCCTCTGCTCGCACACGCCGCACTGTTCGGCTGGTGCACGGTATGCACTAGAAAGGGTTCCAGCTTACCATATGTGCGCACCTGAATAACTGAACAAGGAATTAAACCAGCGAGCTAGACGCATACACACAGAGAGAGACAACAAGTGCACACGACGATGCTGCACCATCAATTGGCTTTGTCGTTTACAGAAACCCAAGAGGTTCACCCCTTGTTCCTTGTTCAGAATGTTTAATATGCTCCTTGTAAATATACATTGAACAATTCCTTGTCCAATGTGTACCAAGTCGCCCAGCACCTAGCCTAACCTAAATAATCGAGACGGTATTTACGATGTCTTACACGTCAAGCTTTTGTGCAAACGTGCGCCCACTCTTCGTGAACCAGGCGTTGTAAGAACTACGCCACGTCACTTCCGTAATAATATACGATGAAATCTGTCTCGTTACATTGTCCTGCAGGATAAAATGTATTTCAGCGAGCAGTACATGAGAATAACGTAGATCACGGTCCTTGCGCCCAAAGTAAACATTAAATTAACTTTTTTAACTATTCTAGACAATAATTTTGGCACGCCTGCCATCTCTCGGGGAAGAGAAGTCAAAGGGTGCGCTAGGCTTGTTTGACGAATGGAATAATAGATCCAAAGTCAAACTCCCGTCAAAGTTTGGATATTGGTGTGTGAAAACTTTTATTGGAATGAGGTCCGGAGGCTCGACTTTTTAAGCCAAGGCTCCCACGTTGGCACTGCCAGGCCAAGCCGTTGAGCGACATCATAGATCGTCTGGATGGCCCTCAGTTGGTCTTGAAACAATGGGCTTTGAATTCTTTTTTCCCACTGTGTCCATTCTTCAAAGAGGCTGGGGAGAGTCGCGGGACACCCCGCCAGCATATGTCTGATTCCAATGGTGCCATTACAATCGTTGCAGTCCATCTTAATCTCTCTCTCTGGATATATTTTATTAATGTGGTACGGCGTGAGATATGTACCTGTTTGCAATAAGTGCAGTGAGACTGATTGAGCCCCGTTCAGTTTTGAATGTGGCAATGGGAATTGCCTGCGTCCTAGATTGTAATGTTTGTTAATGTTATTGTAAGTTATTAAATGATCTCTTTATTCCCTGGCTTGATGGTGAACGGCTCGGTTGTGACTGTCACGGTTAGCAAGCCCTAGTGCCAAGTCATGAGCAACCTCACTGAGGTTTACCCGAGTCTCGTCCACTTTTCCCATATGCGCAGGAAGCCATTGGATTTCTTGTTTCGCAAATTAACAGCGCAACACAGACAGGCAATCCCACCAACTCGCCCAAGTTTCTCTTCTAGTACAGTTCATCGGATTTCAGTTCTCATAATCCCAATGTTTTCAGAATGTTTAGCTGCTACTCCAGCTACGTAGTCTTTTAGCAAAACCCTTTATAGCAACTTTTGAGTCACTGTAAATGCAGGCTCACTTATTACTCCTGATGGCTAGAGCAATTGCCGCTTGTTCCGCCACCATGAGGTCCTTGGTAAAAATTTTCGTAAAAGTTTGAATATGGAAACAACGATATAAAAATTATTCATCCCGTCTAGCGCTGCCGAAAAGCAGCGGCGTCGAGTATATACTTCGGCGTCATCGGCAGAGCGACAGAGGCGCCTGTGGGAGGCGCATGTCGGGAGAAGCCGACCGCGCGAAGAATAATTACTGGGGGGGCGAACGTCCGGCGAGCGCCTTTCCCGACTCGGATGACCAAGGTGGGCGAGAGCCCGGCAGCTCGAACATCTCATTAAGCGTTGAGAAAAAGTAAATCGATGCTTGCTTGGATGTGGAACTAATGCGCTGCGTTCCCAAAGTATTTGAGGCAGCGCCTAGCTTCGGTAACGCTGTGTTCATTTGGTGCCAGTGCTCGTGGCAGATGACTTAATGTCGGCGTATCCGATAAGCAAATCTGATTACGTGGGCAATGCCTTCAATAAGCATTTGTTATGCAGTCCATATGTTGACTTATAGCGTAAGTGGACACCGTTATTTCATGCCACTTTCTTCATTATTTCATGCCACGTTTATTTCATGCCAATTTGACTACCTGGGGTCTTTCAACATTGGGTAGGGGGCAGTATATTACAAGGATTTACATCTACTGAAGTACTCAAGCGCCCAACGAGCCACACAAGAACAGATACGGACGAGCGCTTAGTAACAACTGATGCTTTATTGACAGAAACACACAATATATATGCAAATCTTGCAGCGCAACTCACACGTTGTCGAAAATCACATGGTAACCAGGAAAAAGGCGATAAAACGATTGTAAAAGATGGCCAAACTCGAATAAAAGATGACGTTCTCGACAATGACACGTGGTGTATATGGTGTGTCATCTGTTTGGCGCTTTAGTACTTCAGTAACATGCACCAACTAGCCCAACAAAAAGTTCTGATCTACATCTACATTAACGTGTACTCAAAATACGGTACACGGGCGTTTCTGCATTTCACCACCATCGAAATGCGGCATTTCGTCCCGCACCCTCATGCTTAGAAGAGCAACTACAAAGCCACTACGCGCCGATTGAAGTTGTTCTCTTTTGATGACCGTGCATTCCTTGGTTTCGTCGCCGCTGCGTGCTTGCATACCCAGTATCACGTCGGCTACAATCGTAAAAGGCACTCCGTCATCATTATGTGCAATTGAGACGAATCCTGGTCCGTCTACTAACGATCACCGTCGTCATAATCATCATCATCATCATCAGTCTGGTTACGCCCACTGCAGGGCAAAGGCCTCTTTCATATTTCTCCAACTACTCCGGTCATGTACTAATTGTGGCCATGTTGTCCCTGCAAACTCTATAATTTCATCCGCCCACCTAACTTTCTGCCGTCCCCTGCTACGCTTCCCTTCCCTTGGAATCCAGTACGTAACCCTAATGACCATCGGTTATCTTCCCTCCTCATTACATGTCCTGCCCATGCCCATTTCTTTTTCTTGATTTCAAGTAAGATGTCATTAACTCGCGTTTGTTCCCTCACCCAATCTGCTCTTTTCTTATATCTTAACGTTACACCTATCATTCTTCTTTCCATAGCTCGTTGCGTTGTCCTCAATTTAAGTAGAACCCTTTTCCTAAGCCTTCAAGGTTTCTGCCCCGTACGTGAGTACTGGTAAGACGCAACTGTTATACACTTTTCTCTTGAGGGATAATGGCAACCTGCTGTTCATGATCTGAGAATGCCTGCCAAACGCACCCCAGCCCATTCTTATTCTGATTATTTCAGTCTCATGATCCGAATCTGCGGTCACTACCTGTCCTAAGTAGATGTATTCCCTTACCACATCCAGTGCCTCGTTACCTACCGTAAACTGCCGTTCTCTTCCGAGACTGTTAAACATTATTTCAGTTTTCTGCAGATTAATTTTTAGACCCACCCTTCTGCTTTGACTCTTCAGGTCAGTGAGTATGCATTGCAATTGGTCCGCTGAGTTACTAAGCAAGGCAATATCATCAGCGAATCGCAAGTTACTAAAGTACTCTCCATTAACTTTTATCCCCAATTCTTCCCAATCCAGGAATCTGAATACCTCCGGTAAACGCGCTGTGAATAGCATAGGAGAGATCGTATCTCCCTGCCTGACGTCTTTCTTTATTGGGATTTTGTTGCTTTCTTTATGGAGGAATACGGGGGCTGTGGAACCGCTATAGATATCTTTCAGTATATTTAGATACGGTTCGTCTACACCCAGATTCCGTAATCCCGCTACTAACAATATACCTATCTAAATATATCAACATCTCAATATCTTCTTGTGCAGGAAATGATCACATCAATTTCAAGTTTCTTAAAAACACGGTGACGTATTCTTTAATACGGTCGGACATTTTTGCTGAGTCAATACAATCATCCACCCGGCCAAATGATTTGAAGCGAGGGAAGGTGGTTCCACCGCATAAATTGGCTGCCAGTAACTCTAAGTTTAATTATAGGCCCATATCATTAACCATTGTACCTTGTAAGCTCATGGAACATGTTGTTTGCTCGCATCTTATTACTCTTCTGGAATTAAACTCGTTTGTGACTAACTGTCTGCATGCTTATAGAATATTTTTTTTTTTCATGTGGCACTCAGCTCTTGGTTTTTACTCATGATTCATTGAGTGCTACAGCCAAAGGACTAAAAATAGATTGCATATTCTTGGATTTCGCTAAGCTTTCGACTCTTTGTCTCACAAATCGCTTTCTCTTAACTGGCGTAAGCTTAATGTCGACACGAATGTCTTCCGCTGGACTGATGCTTCCTTTCTAACCGCTTGTAATATGGAGCTGCTAACGGACATAACTCTTCCATCGCTTTTGTGCAGCCTGGTTTACCTCAGGGGTGTGTTTTGGGTCCACAACACTTTGTAATTTTTACTAGTGACCTCTCTAAGTTCGTTACTCCTTCTATAAAACTTTTCGCCGATGATTGCGTAGCGTCATCACTACCGCCTCGGCTCATGCTGCCCTGGAATTCGACCTTACCGCCATGTCTTCTTGGTGCTCCGTTTCGTTAACGACCCTCAATATTGATAAATGTAAAACGACGCGCGTCTCACGGACTTCCTCTTGCCCCGTTTCTTTCAGCTGTGCCCTCAATAGCACACCATTAGCCTCTGTAGGATATTACAAATATCTTGGTATACATATCACTTGTAATCTCTCGTGGAACGCACATCTCCAATATATATTTAATAAGGCTAACCGCATGCTCGGTTTTGTACTCCGTAATTTTTCCAGTGTGACTGCTCACGTTCAGTTACAACTTTATAAAATTTTACTATGTCCCAAGCTAGAATATGCGTTTTCCATTTGGGACCCTGGTCAAGCTAATCTAGCAAATCTTCTAGGATCACTTCAGAACAGGGCAGCTTGCTTCATTTTAAGAAATTATGCACGTCACGCAACCGTATGACGAATGAAAGTGTCGTTCGGTTTGCCAGAGCTTTGCCTCACATCGTCTGTTTGTGCATTCTTTCGTAAGATTTACTACACTAATCCCTTTCTTCAAGATGAGTTGTTCTGTCACCCATCCTACGTTTCGCCTCGCATCGATCACCAAATGAATGGGGGAAAGGGGGGGGGGGTACCACCATGCAACTCCAACTCTTCCTTTCACTCATTTATACCAGGCACTGCCGACGGTGGAACCAATTTCCCCCCTCCATCGCTGCCAGCTGTGACATGACTAATTTCAAGAACATTGCTAGTGACTACATATCTTCTCGCCACTCCTGTCTGTAATACCCTCGCACCTTAAGAGCATGTAAATAATTAATAAATAAACAAATGCAGCTCAGTTCCCTAATGATATGCTAAAAGTGCTCCAACAATTACAAACGGGGCAGTCTGTCATACTTGATCAACTAAAGTCATATCATAAGAAGCCAAGAAACACTGACACCGAACGCACTATAGGATAAATTACTTGTGCTTAATAAATGAAATAAAGAAACGATAAATTAATCGAAATGAAAGTGGATGGAAAAACAACTTGCCGCAGCTAGGGAACGATCCCACAACCTTCGCATATCGCGTAGGATGCTCTACCAATTGAGCTAACGCGGTACCGTTTCCCTACCCACCTTCGTGGGTATTCGTTTCCTAATAGAACCCTGGGAGTGTTAGCCAGCACCACCGCTTACAAACCTTGGCGGCGGACGTGGAACAGCCTTTCTGCCGCAGGCGTCACGAGAACGTGATCTTTTTTGGGTGAAGGCAACCGGTCAATAAGCTCACACTTGCTACCTGAAGGCATCAATGTTGCCGTTTCGAGACCCTCGTTATGTAATAAACGAGAAGAAAAGGGGTTAACCAAGGGGCCCGATTTTTATTAGTCATATCATAAGAAGCCAACAAACATTGACACCGAGGACGACACAGCGGAAATTACTTGCGCTTAATAAATGAAATAAAGAAACGATAAATTAATGGAAATGAAAGTGGACAAAAAAGATAAGAACTTGCCGCAGGTGGGGAACGATCCCACACCCTTCGCATTTCGCTTGTGATGCTCTACCAATTGAGCTACCGCGGCGCCGTTTACTGGACCACGTCCTAACATCTAATACTTATACTGCTCTGCCTTTTACATGTCTGCCTGGCCAGAGGGACCATTTCGTACTTCAAGCTACCTTTTCTGTAATATTTTTTTTCACTTATTTAACCTAAACGTCCATTAGAGCATTACATAAAGCGGCAGGGGAGGAGACAACAACTGATAAAAATAAACGTGAACAAACATAAGTGTAAGGCGAACAATCAAAAAGAACTCTTTTCACAGTTCTATATTAGAAAAATGACCAACAACATAAACGGCAACACTGAACTGAATTAGTCGCATTCATTTACAAGAGGAACGCTTGCAAAAAGGTTAACAATGTTACAGCAATGTTACAACAATAATTACAGCAAGATTACGATAATGTAGGAATGTTTTGGAAAATGAAAGTAGAATAATATGAATGTACTTGATTTCCTTATTTCAGAACCTTTATTGAAGTGCAGTTTTGAATGTATAATATATTCAGCTATTTCCTCTATATTTCCAGGAAGATGGTTCCATTCGGGAAGTGGGTTAGTACGTGCATATGGAGGTTGAACCTTACATGCATGATAAATTAGTAAGAATTTCCTTTAGGCGAGCAAGATGCGTACCTGTGAGGAGGGATTACAGTGGTGATTAAGCTGATGGAAGAATGTTAGCCGAGATAACTTCGTCGTCAGTGAAATGAGCCCAATGTCGTTTTTCTTTATTTTGGTGATGCTTCAGAGTTGGAACTACTTACCTGCAATAAATGACGCTTTCTTGTTCTGCAATGATTCCAATTTTTTTAATAAGATGCGCGTGATGCATGCTCCAGATAAATGAAACGTACTGAAGTTTTATGAGCGAACTCTATATGATAGTGTATGCAAATCAACTTTGTATCACTATTAGCCTTACGTAGCCTACGACGATTCAAGCCAAGAGGATTAAACGTCGCAAAGACAGTACAACCCACATGATAATATCAGGACAAAGTAGGATAAAGATGGATGCCTAAATATTTAAAGCACTGTACTGTTTCAAAAATTTCACCAGTTAGTGTGTTTGTATGCGTCGTATTTCACTGCGACAGGTAAGTCCGATCAGATAACTTTTTTTGTTTATTTACGCTTATTTGCCAGTCTGGGCTCTATCTTTCATTCATGCTAAATCTGCTCGTAATTTAGTCGATGCAAGAAAGTCGCTTAGTAACTCAGGGGACCAACTGCGATGCATGCTCACTGACTTGGAGAGGCAAAGCCGAAGGGTGGGTTTAAAAATTAATCTGCAGAAAACTAATGTAATGTTTAACAGTCTCGGAAAAGAACAGCAGTTTACAATAGGTAGTGAGGCACTGGAAGTGGTAAGGGAATACATCTTCTTAGGACAGGTAGTGACTGCGGATCCGGATCATGAGACTGAAATAATCAGAAGAATAAGAATGGGCTGGGGTGCGTTTGGAAGGCATTCTCAGATCATGAACAGCAGGTTGCCATTATCCCTCAAAAGAAACATTTATAACAGCTGTGTCTTACCAGTACTCACGTACGGGGCAGAAACCTGGAGGCTTACGAAAAGGGTTCTACTTAAATTGAGGACGACGCAAAAGACTATGGAAAGAAGAATGGTAGGTGTAACGTCAAGGGATAAGAAAAGAGCAGATTGGGTGAGGGAACAAACGCGAGTTAATGATATCTTAGTTGAAATCAAGAAAAAGAAATGGGCATGGGCAGGACACGTAATGAGGAGGGAACATAACCGATGGTCAGTAAGAGTTACGGAATGGATTCCAAGGGAAGGGAAGCGTAGCAGAGGGCGGCAGAAAGTTAGGTGGGTGGATGAGGTCAAGAAGTTTGCAGGGACAACATGGCCACAATTAGTACATGACCGGGGTAGTTGGAGAAGTATGAGGGAGGCCTTTGCACTGCAGTGGACGTAAGCAGGCTGATGATGATGATGACGATGATGAAAAAAGTCGCAGTTTCGTCCTAAAGGCGAGGCATCAGTTGCGATAGCAATTTAGTAGATTTATCAGCCGTTTAAGCTTGTAAACATAGGCACACTAACCGAGTTAACAAGTATAGTGTCGCGCGCGCACGAGCAAACATGAACGCATGTGACTTGATGGCCGCGGATAGTCGCTATCAAAACGCTGGCGTGTGCAAACGCCGCTGCAGCAACGAGCGCAGTTATATTCGTGCTTTCTATCGCTTGAACGAAAAGTGAGCGTCGAGCAAACCGCTCTCGACACAGGGCCGGGAGACCGTGCCCAGCTGCCGCATGCACAGCTGCAGCCTTTTCCCCGGTGCTTCACGACTGTGGGTGCCTCGCGCAAGACGGCGCGCTTCCTGCCCGGCTTCGTCTCTTTCGCGTGGCCGAGATTGAGCCGCTGTTGTCGGCTCCCCTCGCAAGCCGTCACTCGCACATACAGCATAGGGCGCACGGGGACGGTGTTATCGCCCTTGGGCTTTATGCGGAACCTCACGGCGAAGGGGATGGCGACGTGCGGTTGGAGTGCCCATATAATTGCGATCGCAATAGAGGCAAGCGTCGGCACACAGCCGGACTTCCCAGTGTATATTTTTCCGCATGAATATCATTTATGTAGATTTATATCGTCGCAATTTCACCCGAAAGGTGAAGCATCGCTACTGACTGCAAATGATTAGATAGCTACACTAACAAAGGATAAGCGTTTTATCGTCCGTATATATCGTAAAATTAATTAGATCAGTAAGCGCAGTGTCACGAGCGCACAAGCAAACATGAACACATCTCACTCGATGACCGGGGACACTCGCTGTCAAAACGCTGCTGTTAGGAAGAGCGGCAGCAGCACATAATGAATTGACCTTAGTGTTCCCGGTTGCTTTAACACAAGCAAAGTGGCGAGAACACAAAGCACACAAAGCTAACAGCCCTCGGAGTGCCTAGAATGTACCTATCGCAGATCGCTTTCAAGATAGGGACCGCACGGCCACCCTCAGCCGCCACCGCTCGTTATTAGTAATGTGTTGCCTGATTTAATAAAAAACCATTCTACTCGGTGAAGATGGAATGGCAGCGAAAGCTGACGACAGTGAAAGTTCTCAGACGAAAAGCAAAGTGCTTTCGCTGCCATTCCATCTGCACATAGTGAAATGGTCGTAATTTCTGCGTTGCGAGTCTGGCGTCGTTGCTCGTTCTAAGGTGCCCGGGCTCGCGATTGCCATTTTCGATCAGCATCGAGGGAACGTTCTTCGTCGGTGGTCGTTTCGCGCGGGCGCCAATTACATTCTCGTTGCTGTTCCCTCCAGCACTCCTCGTATGCATGTTGTTCTTCAGGCGCACGAACTATACGTGTCCGCCCCATCGATAGCGCAGCTGTTGAATGGCTCACACCCCCTTAATCGACGGCTCGTACCCCCGCAGATGAGACCTCCCAAGTACGACGACAGAAAGGAAGTTACTTCTACGCTGGAATGATGAGTGATGATGGAGCCAGCTCTTTGTAGAACAGAGTCAGCTGCGGAAGAGGACGACGACGACAAACGCCCGAGCAGTAGGGCTGGCGCGTTTGCGCTTATCGCGCCGATAATTTTAACGCGACAGCGTTAAGGAGCTCGTGTCGCAGAAAAGCCGGTGTCGTCGGCGTAGGTGTCGGCGTCCGCGGCGTTGGCCATGATCGATAAATCCAGGCAGGCACTTCCTGAATAAAAAACGACTTGCAAGATGGGCTGGGTGGGAATCGAACCAGGGTCTCCGGAGTGTGAGACGGAGACGTTACCACTCAGCCACGAGTTTTTTTTTTCTTTATTCACAAAATGACATACATACATAAAAACCCGTAGGGCTACTTGGACCAACGTGACAAGCTTAAATTTCTTGAAATTCACTAATTCATCAAGAATACCCAACCAGTCAGGCGGATCTGCCTGTACACGATATATCTCACGTATGAAGATAATGCTTTCAACAAAGTTTTCTCGTCCTGAGCGCGCATTCACATCGGCGTGCGTTACCGCCATCCGTGTCTTCCAATGACTATGGAGGCCCAGGAGCATTATCATGTCGTACGGAAAGCCCTGATGGCTGTCTACCGGCAGGAAACGTATACCCTGTGCTGTTATCGGCAGTTCCTTTCTAAGAGTTCTTTGCAAGACGTCCCAATAAAAAATTGCATCCCAGCACTCAATGAAAGCGTGCTCAATGGTCTCCGGCTTGTTACATAGCGCACAGTTTGTCGTCCATGGTACAAATATTCCTTTGTCGGCTATCCATGTTTTGACCGGAAGGGTAGATGTATGCAATTTAAAGAAGAACGACTTTACGCTTGCTCTCACTGGCATCCTTCTAACTCTTTTTAAAACATCTTGTCCTGGGCCTCCATAGTATTTCATTCGGTACAATGGCACTGGCATCATACCTTCAACTAAATCCTTGTAAAGTTTCTTTCTTGTTGCTGTGCTCAGGTACTGAAGGGAAAACCGAGCTTTTAATATTCGAAGGGAGTCGACTACCTCTCGCAAGAAGCCTTTAAGCCGATAGTGTACAGGCTGTGCACTAACTCAGCCACGAGTTCGACGCTTCAAAGCGGTGCAAAAGCGCCTCTAGTGAATGCGGTGTTGCCTTATAAACGAGCCGTAGAAAGTTATACTGCGGTGTATATCGGTAATTATGAACATGTAACTTACAGAAGTCGCAGTTACACGAGTAGCGAAGTGCGTTTCCGCTACATTTCTTCAGCGCTTTCCGCACACGCAGAGCCATCTTGCGGCAAACACAGAAGACCCCCTCCTCTCAATGTACGGCGCTGCCCCGACAGGTGCGAGGCGCGTCGCGTCCCGGACTCTTCTCCCCTGACGACGTTTCTCCTTGCTCCCTCACGGGTTGCACAATCAAGCGTCCTTCCATTCTTTAGATCACTATCTGTCTATCTCTCTGCCCGTGCCGATCACGACGTTTGGCTGGCGTGCATCGTTTCCCCCTCCGAGACACCGAGTTCTTTGGTTCGTTCCGCTTGCTCAGGCGCACGTTTCGTTGCCGCGCCGAACGCTCCGTTGCTCGACGCTCACCGCGTCCGATGCGGGGCGCCTCGTAAGTGATCGCTGCGCCGTAGCCCATTGTCTTACACCCCTTGGCGGGTCGATGGGAACGATGTCGCGTTCCACTCTTGAAGGCGAAGCTTAAGCATCCTCCAATTTTTTAAGTCCATTTTAAAAACTTTGTACGAAACATTTTATTTTCAAAAACAACTGTTCTTGCCCATGTGGCCAGGACCTATTTGGGTCCCCCGTGTGACACGAATAGTTCAGTGGCGCATTACAGGTTCCTGAGTCCACAGGGGTATGTGTCATTGAGCTTGGACCCTATCTCCACCATCAACAAGATTTCTGTTGACGGACTGCGAAAACAGTAGGAAGGCTAGTCATATACAGCTTTCGCTGTAATAAGACATGTTCAAGTAGTTTGTATACCATGGACATTACGGATATAGCCTGCATCTTGTCAGTTTGTTTTTTGTTGCCAGTTTTATGTACGCGTACGCCATACGCAAATTTTCAGTCATCTGGACATTGACCACTGCTGGCGAACTCTTCAAGCATAAGTGTTTGCACGAAAGCTCAATTCTGCTTTGTCATTTGTAATACCTTAGTAGTCATACAGTCAGCACCTGGAATAGAAAACGTTGACAGACCCTGTGAAGGGCACTAACCCTTCACAGGTCAAAGTATTGCAAGGCATAACTGGTGAACTATCAGAAAATTCTGATGGCATATTCAGGGGCATTTAGTCATTACATAGCCTCAAATATAGTATGTTAAACCGATCAGCAACATCCCGAACATCAAGTGTAACACCAAACTTAGCGCTACACAGAGGTAAGTACTTTGCAGGAGCCGGATAAACTTTCCAAATTTTTTCCCGAGCTGCTTTTATAAACTGCGTTCATTGGTTATAAACTGCGTTTATAAACCAATGTTCAGGTTAAAAATTTTAAATTTATGAGCCTCCATTTTTATTCTACAGATTTCAGATAAAGATCAATATACAGACCAAGCTTGATCGAATTTTCTGCGCATTAGCTCTCGATAGAAACATTTCAATAAATTTAACTATTGCTGATTCTCAAGGGTAAACCTTCATGATAAGGATTGAGATAATCCTTGAGGTAATCCTTTAGGCTTATCGCCATGATTCATCTCTTGTTTCATATATTGTTTTAGGAATGTATCTCTCCAACAGCCTTATAAACCTGTCATAAAAAGAAAATCGTTATTAGGCTGCTGACATTGTTTATATGTATGTACGAATGACAAGTAAAATTCAAAATGCATGGAGTTGAAGCCTTCGGTATCAGCTTTAGAATAGACATAAACCTCTTTCTTCCACCGGGGTTGGTTCACGGATAGTGTTTTAAACCTGCAACGCATAACGTGATGGTAACTGATGTACCCTAGTATTTCTACAGTAGCCCGTTCGTAATGTGTTGGAAGCGGATTTACAATACTATCGGCACGTGTACGAGTTGCAATAAGGCCCACGAAATATGGAAGCAGCTATTTGATGTCTAGAAGATGTCTTGAACGGCTAATTCAAAAGTCTACTAGCTGTCGTGATCAAGACATTTTGTAGCCATGGACGTCTAAAAGTACTTCAGTAAGCCCTGCTAACGCTACGCTAAAAGTTGGCTAATGGACAGCTTGACAAGAACAACTGAATACTTCTATTAGACATTCCCTCAAATGTTTGCGGCAGCTGTTACAGTAACACAAGGTTTGCTCACAGTTACAATTTATTTTAAGCGGGGCACGAACATCAGAAAAAAAGTTTATATTGTCGAATATAATTATGCACAGGAAGGTTTTCCAGCTGTGAACCTTGGGAATAGTGTAGTTCAGCCGCATTGGTTGATTAGTGATTTTTACTTAGACCAACCAATTAAATGCCGCCTGTCAAAATTATTTTGTAAATAAAACAAGATCTGTATTGTATGCTGATTCCCCAATGTTTGCCCTTTGACTTAAACAAGAACACCTCTGCATGAAACACGTCATTATTGACAAAACTTTGCCCTGCTGCGTCTCCACCAAGTTGAAATAGTTTTAGCCGACAAACATTTTGCCAGTGATGCTGCAGTTCACGCAAAAATTACATCCTGGTTTCATCGACAGAAGGCAGGATAGCTTGACACCAGTATATGAAACAACGCTGTGCTGCAATGAATTGTTTTGTTAAGAAATAAAGGATAGTTAACATATGGAAAAACCCTCCGCGGACCACTCTAACTGGCGCTATAAATATATTTTTTCTGGCCTCCAAGCCTCATTTAAAAGTAAATTGTAACTTACTTTGAGGGTGTCCCTTGTAAGGTAACGCCACGTGCTTGCACAGCATCACGCAGAAATAATGACCAGTTCTTGGGCACACCACCTATTAGTGAATTCCTAGCACTCTCATGTTACCAGAACTGAAAGATAAATCATAATATGCTGTTATTTTTTATTACACTATACGATGACTTTTTCATGCATAAACCATGATTGCAAGCGAAAGTGCAGCAGGACATCTACTTCCCACCATGTCACATAGTCATACTTTATTACCTAATAAATTAGAGAAAGTGCAGAAAGTGTAATTAACAATAGTGACAAATAGCAGCAAAGGTGATCATGCATGAATCTTGAAGATGATTGCCGCTGCTGCCAGAGGAGGCCAGCCTTCATAGGACAGCACTGGCTGCCCACAAAAGCTTGCTGTCACAAGCCCTGCGTGAAGGTTCTTGTAGACATAGGCAAGCAATACCTGCACAGAAGAGGGAAAAAAGGCGAGTGAGAAAATGGGAATGTTGAAATTGGAACTTCAATTAGCAATATGTGCTAAGTAGGCGGTTTGGCTCCAATTAAAAGTAAATTTAAGCGCTCCTTTCTATTAAATTAAGGATATCTTATGGTATGTAGGTGATGATGTTTAAAATCCCGGTTATATTTCCTGGCATATAGTTATTACATTGCAGAAAAGAGTCAGACAGAGTCAGCCTTCAAATAAATATATGGTGTTGTGTGGCAAAAAGGCCCTTATCAACTTGTCAAAATGTCTGAGAAGCTACCGGCAAAATATAATCAGTTTAGAACAGTAATCCACTCTGCAGGTAAATGATGTACTTACTTAATTAAAAAGTTAAGTAGCGTTTTATATTGTTAAACCAAAAGCAAGTTTCGCATTTTGCACTGTCTAGCTGTTGCCTTTTTTTTTAACTTAAACATGACGCAGTACAGGGTGAGCAGGTAGCATGCAAAGGGGGACTGGTGATAGTGTTCCAAAGCAACCCTTCTAGGCTGGATCAATCATTTTTGTTGACATATTCTCATGTGACCCTAATTGGCTTAGGGCAATACCTCACACCAATGACACATCACCTTGGATTATAGGTCGTAAAAATTGGAAGTATCTCATAATGTGATCAAACGATAACATTGCCCACTGTCATGGAAGTGTTAACATGCTTGTTGCGCAAGAAAGTGCAAAGTGATTTGTATAGGTAGCGAATTAATAAGTGCATCTACAGTCTCAGGTAATTCTGAGCATCTACGTTGACTCACGATTAAGAAGCCACTGCACACAAAAAAGATGTATTCAAGTAATGGTCCTTGTTGAATAATTGTCCACGTAGTGAAAGGTCAAATCTGGCAGCCTAATGTGCCAGGGTAAATGAATTGCTAAATTCTGATAACACCTGCAATGATATTATTGAAATAGATGACAAAAAACAGCACAGGTAAAGTTATAGTTATGACAAAATTTTAAAAGCATCTCTGCAAACTGCTGGAACCCTCAGCATCATGTCAGTTCTACATGCACATATGTTGCAGCACAATCTCTATCTCAGACGCAGCCGCCTCCACACATCAATGTGCGATCTCCTCACAATAAGGTTAAAAAACAGTCCGCACAAGCTACCTGATGCGATTCATTTGGCAAGCGCCAGCCAAGTGCTGACGGTGGTAGAGCCAAATTGAAGTTCGTTCTTGTATGGAAGCGCCGGACCATGTTTTATCAATTGTGGTGGCAAAGCATACCTTTTGCAGCACACACATCAATCTTAAATTAGACTGCTTGCTGATGCTGTACAGTGAATTCCTGTAAAGAAAATAAATCACACAGAAAACAGTTAGAACACAGAACTAACCACATACTGGCTTGAATACATTTGTGCATTAAGGGAGCAAGGTGAATGTACACTGCTGTAGGAAATATTTACTTATGCATGAAATACTGGTAAATGACACAACAGAGTTAATTTGCGAGTTCCTACATAGCACTGACTAACTACAGCTACATTGTGTAAGGCTTAGAGAAACTAATTAATAGTAGGACTATGTTTGTACACTGGCACTTAGAAATTGGTTATAATAGTGGCGGCTTCTAAGGGACCAGTGCAAAAGAATGCCCGTTTGTGACACATCAACTAGCTCTTTTACCACGAAGCACTCCCTGGCCTTAACCTCTACACAAAGCACTGGGAGGACCAGAGAGGGCACAGTACATTGGCTTACACTGATCATGATGAGGTGCCGTCCTACAGCTAGCACCAAGGGACAAGAAGGAGGCTCAGCCGTCTATAGAGTGAAAAGAACAAAATAAGAGAGCATCAATTCAATTGAAAGACAGATTTGCAATTACAAATGAGGTGACACACAGCCATTCATTAATAAATGCTAAGCAGTCGTGACTGCAATCCCAGATGAAGAACCTACGAGGCTAAAAGTTTTACTGCTCGTTTAGAACAAGACACCACTGAAATTCTTACATCAGCAGCCGATTGCATTTGGAATTGTATAGACGAAGTAAACACCGCAGTTATATTCTTGTTTTGCTATAAAGTGGAAACGCTACAAGCTGCATAGTCCCTGACACGCGCTCGCACGCAACGCTGTAACCCATGCAAGAACAAAAGGACACAATAGGGCGAGTTCACTCTAGTTCAGGATTACAGCCAGCGCATCTTCATTGAATGTACTCCCTTCGGTTGATTCGTGTAACGTTAATCACAAAGACTAACAATCGGAACCTTCGTAAAAAGTAAAGATGACGAAAACCCGCAGGGTAGAACTGCCCATCCATCAAGAATTGTCGCGGGTAACACCTAAAAGTATTCACATTGTTGACGAAAAGCGAAGTGCAAAGTATTTCACTTACCGGAGAAAGTGTTATCCGAACGTGCGACATACAAAGACGCACCGAGAACAACGAAAGCGGCAAACGCAGATTCCGCCATTGTGGTAGTGAGCTGTCGGCGAAAACACGCAATACAGCCGATGTCACGAAGCACTGATGCAAAACACACGGCAAACAGCATCAGCACAGCTAAATGACTCCACTTAATATCCAGTATAAATGTACAGAACGGTTTAAAGTGACGCACAACTGGCATAACGAACCCACGACCGGGACATGGCGGGCGGCAGTGACCGTTTTTTCAAACTTGCCTGACAAATTTGGAGCGTGTCTACTTGACTGCCGCCGAAATGATCGCAGCCCGGTGGCTCTGTCGCACCACTGTGGTCACTGCGACACCGGCGTTTCGCTCCTGCTGCTGTCAGTACCTGCTGCGAGAGCATAGAAGAATGGTTTACAGGCGTCGTGTGTGCGCCCCGATGGAAAACAATAATACGCCCTTGATTGTTGAAGTTCTGGTGTCCAATTAATTAACATTAAAGCCAACTTATGTTGCTTCCAACGAGTTGGATTTGTCTCTGGCGTCTTTTATTCGTTAATGCCGACGGCTGACGGTAACCGCACTTTGACACGCCGTTTGGCATTTTAAGCACTTTTAGACAAAAAGATCCAAAAAGTTCTTGATGTAGACGTTCTGAATGTTTTCACCAAAACGGACTCTTGTGACACCAGTAGTGGGTTTTACCGCAGATAGAACATATACTAGCGTACTCCAGGTGCTGAGGTTATGTTTAGAAAAATTCTATTTTCAGTATTATCATAGACCAAGACGTGTATAGCCGTTTGTAGCCATTTCAAGAGGTTTTCGAAAGGTTTGTGTTTGTGGAATTGAGACAAGTTAAAGTACTATAATAGGTCTACAAAACGTGCACATTCATAAACGTGGCGTGTACCAAGTGAGATTAAAACTGGCCAATCTATGCGTGGCAATTTGGGATTGCAGTATAAGATGACACGAGAAATATTATATGTGCATTGGATGGGGCCGAAAACGCAGTGATATTCCCGAGGAAATCTTTGTGCCAATCAGGTGGCCTATAGCAGGCTCCGATAACCATGCTTACATTTTCATATGGCATGCACACCAAATAGTCTCCAACAACAGCAGGGGCATTAAAGAAAGAAACGTCGTACGGCCCGTTCAGGCCTTCGCGATCAGCCACGTCGCGTACGTGGCGGCGTTCGTCCACTGTAACAAGGCTGAGAAAGACAACATCGACGCGCTCATTAGAAAAGCGTACAGAACAGCACTGGGTCTCCTCCAATGCACAAGAAACGAAAAGTTACTACAACTCGGTGTACATAACACGCTGGAGGAAATCGCGGAAGCACAGAGGATAGCGCAACTTGAAAGACTCTACGGAACCAAGTCGGGCAGAGAAATCATGGAAAATATCGGCATAAACTACCACGGAATGAACGGCCCCAACATGCAGATTCACCCAGACGTCCGAGCCGCAATTAACACGGAAAATATCCCGAAGAACATGCACCCCGTGCACAATGTCGAGAGAAGAAAATGCCGCCCGAAAACGATTCTCAAAAACCACGGCGCGCGGGTGGGGGTGCTCTTCGTAGATGCCGCGCGGTACCCCCGAAACCGGGACGACAACGGTGGTGCCGGCGCTGACAAAGGTAACTCTCTCTTCGCAATGGCGGTCGTATGCACGAAAGGAAAGACGCTGACTGCGGGCTCCGTAAGGACCAGATCGTCGGAGGCAGCGGAAGAAACGGCAATCGCATTGGCTGTAATCAACGGTCGGCAACAATACAGAACAATAATTAGTGACTCCAAGACGGCTATTAGGAATTTCACAAAGGGCTGGGTCTCCAGCGAGGCGGCCAAAATCCTGAACCGCAGAGCAGAAGACATTAAGAACGGCACAATTAGACCCAAATACCTCAAATGTATCCTGGCACATATGGGAGAAGTTACCATGAATGGCCCTCCCAACCTCAACGAGAAGGCCCACCGAATCGAGCGAAAACTAACCCACCGCGGCGCGGACAGTGACGGCCCAACACCCCGCAACCCCCAGGGAAGGGGGAAGGACTGCGGCGGAGGTGATGGAGAAGACGGAGGAGGCGAGGACGACGAAGAAGCGATAAAAGACGACAGGGACAGACTGTTCACGTACCACGACATACTGACACACTACACGAAACAAGAGAAGCATACCCACAACCCCACAAACAACTCGACAGGTCTCAAGAAACAGATTGGAGAAGATTGCAAACCAGAACGTTCCGAAACCCAGTACACTTAAACAGAATAAATTCAACACGATATGCAGACGCGAGCTGCAAGCTCTGCAAACACGAACACGCAGACATGGCACACATATTATGGAAGTGCACACAGATGAGATCAGTATATGTAGAGGACAAGATAGAACCGGACCTTCTCGAGGAGCGATGGCTAAGCGCTCTGACTAGCTCAGAACTACACGACCAATTATGGGCTATCCAGCGGGCCCGAGCAGCGGTGGAAAGGCTATGCCTCACCGCACATAATGCCCGGGTGGCCTGAGCCCGGGCTGGCAACCTCGCAGGTCCTTTTCCCATTAAAGTTTTTTCCGTCCGTTTCAAGAATACGGTAGATATGACTAAATTTGACCTTTATATGCTTTCTTCCGACTATAACGACACCGCCTGATTTTATTCGCAAGGGGTCTTTACGAAAAGGAGCGAATTAATTTGAAATTTATAGCTCAAAATTGTTATCTTGAGGAGTGAACCAGCTTTTCATGCGAATTATAACACCTGCGCTGCAAACATAATTGACGGAAGCAAGCTGGTCTTGTTTATTAAGTACACTATGAACATTGGCGGAAAACGTAGAAAACTTAAGACTCCTCTAAGCTTTCTGCGCATAGCGACTGCGTCAGAGATTGCGTGGGCTGGTACAGAGGGCTGGTACCGATATAGCTTCCTGCATATCTTTAGCTTATCAAATGATAGCTCAGCCTTTCATCTTCAACAATTCGATCGAGCAAAATCGCGAAGCTGCTCGCGCACATACTGTATTGGAGGGGGAAAGTCTTCATCTATCCGAACTTTTCGGGTGTGAACGTATGATGACGGCGCCGGAACGACGCATGACAACCAGTGTATGATGGCGACTGTAAGACGACAACGCAATGACGACGGTGCCATGGGCATGATATAAGGAGAATGAGATTACTACGAAAGTATGACGATGATGATTTAACAACAGTATGCCGACAATTGTTTGGCTAGGTTAGTGTAACAATGACGGCACAACGAGAATCCGATGACGAAGCAGGAGAGACTACGATAGTCACCACGACGGCATGACTACAGTATGACACCGTACACATGATCACTGCATGACAACGATGGCGTGATGACGATGGCATGACAACAGTGGGAAAAGGATTGTGAAAACCACAATGGCATCATGACCAATAGCACGTACCTAGTGGCGCAGGCTATCAAAAAGTTGGGCCATTGTGTCAGCGTTAAAGCCGTGACTACGATGGCATAAATGAAGTCTGATTACGAAGCCAAAATGAAGACGATGGAACCACCACGACGGCATCACGACAACGAACGCATACCTAGCGGCCTATGCTGGTACGCAACTTGGGCCTGGAGACAGACAGACAGACAGATTCATGCAGAACCCATCTCATGGTGACTGTCGATGTTAATGCCATTACCATTCAAGCAATTTAGCGACACACCGTGTTGCTAGAGACACCTTGATTTATAACTGTAATGGTTATTTGCAAACTTATATTGCTTCAGGTAATTGCAACATAGAGCAGCATCCGGGATCAGCACCCATTTTATGACACTCACACGCCAGGGTAGGCCATAATCACAGCTCTATGGCGATGACTTTATGGCGACCACAAATTGATGACGAAGTAATGACGAAGAAATCACGTCGATAGGACGAAGATGGTACGATAATACTTGCACGAAGACCACTGCATGGAGATTGTGAAATTATGATGATGGTGCAACAACGACAGCGTAACGGGAATGGGAAGAGGACAAGAAAATGGCGACGAGTGTACGTGACGGTGATGGAACGACAACTGCATGACGACAATAGCGTGGCGACGACAGTATGAGGAGAATCGGGTGATGAAGTTAAACTGACGAATCTGAAACGACGATGACGCATCACGACGGTGGTATGACAACCAATGCATGGCGATGACTATGACGCGGAGGGCACGGCAACGGCATGAAGACAATGTGATAACGACAAGTGCATGAAGATGATGGCGTGGCGACGATAATGACTTGGCCAAGCGTTATCAGGAAAATCAGGTGACGAAGGTGAATTGACGACGATGGAACGACGGCATCACGGCAGCATTAGGAGAACGAATGTATGACGACGACTATATGACGACGATAGGATGACTATGACATGAAGACAATATAGTGATGATGGATAAATGAAGACAGTTGCGTGAAGATGGCGGTGTGGCAGTAGACGACGACACAACTAAGACGGCGTTATGATGGTGGTGCGATACCCACTGCACGACAACAACGAAATGACGGCAATACAACGGCATTACAACAGCTACACAGTCCCGATTGACTGACTACAGCATGATTAGGAGAAAGTGAAGAAGTAATGATATTTGTGGAACGACTAAGCCGGTATGACAACGATGGCATGAAGACTATGGTATTGACGTTTCTCAAATGATGACGATGGTACCACAACATGGTTGCGATGACGCCGTTAGGACAGACGGATGACCACGGCTGTCTAACAACAGTGGAGTGACGCCGATAGCGTAACCAGACTCAGATGACGGAGCTGAGATTACGACGATGCAAAGACCATGTCGGAGCTAATGCGAGGAAGACCCAGCTCTGGCAGCGTCGCGATTTTTTTGTTCTTTGAGGGGGCGGTGGTTTGAACTGCTCTTTTATTTTTATATCGCGCTACACGCTTTGTGCGGCCGGGAGCTAACTTCCTGCTTTCTGACGGGCGCTGCACTTGGAGCGAGTTGTATAATGATAGAGGGAGTTCCGTACTACTACAGCCCTCCCCCTCCCATAGAGCGGAAGCCAGAGGAGCCGCCCAGTGAATGTGCTTAGATGCGACCGCCCAGAGTGATGAAGGGATGGATGCCATGTTCAGTGGAGGTACTACGGGCGCAGGAGCCGCGACATAGGCAAGTTTGAGTCGGTCAGCAGCCACGATGCCTTGGCGACCGTTAATCTCCAGTGTGAGCGCCTTATGTGTACTAAGGAGTACGCGAAATGGTGAATCGTAGGCCGGGGTGAGGGGTGGACGCACGTGGTCCCGTCGAACTCGTTCACATGGCTGCAGGAATCCATATCCTGGCTGACAAATGCAGTGGTGTCAGTCAGCATAAATTACAGGAGCAAGGTCACGAAAGGCGATGTGCAGCTCCCGGATGTCGGTGGAAGCATCATAGGTGCAAGGTGGCGACGACGGCGCGAAGAATTCTCCAGGAAGGTGCAGGGGAATGCCGTAGCTCAGCATTCAGTGCTGATCGGATGGCCATAAAGATGAAGGGAGAGTGCATGAGCCAAAGTTCCTTTGTCTGACAAGTGGTGAGGGCAGCCTTCAGTTGTCGATGAAGTCATTCCACCATGCCATTCGCGGAAGGATGGTAGGCGGTCGTATGGAAGTGTCGAGCGTCCAGGATGTTGGCAAGCGCAGTGAACGGGGTCGATTGAAATTGACGGCCTCGGTCAGGGGTGAAGACAGAAGGGCATCCGTAACGCGGCATCCAGCCGCTGATGACAGCCGTGGCAACTGCCTCTGCAGTAGCGTCTGTAATGGGAAGCGCCTCCGGCCATCGGGAGAAGCGATCTACACATGTGAGCTGGTAACAGGTTGCACGCGATGACGGGAGAGCTCCGACAGTCGCGAGGTGGACGTAGCAAAACCCTCGAGTAAAGTTTCGTTCCTTCTCTGTCCTGGCTTCACCGTTGGAACTTGAAGCTTCTCGGACGATGATCGGCAGTTGTTGATCAAACGCAGGCAGGAAGCGATGAGGTCAGATGTACAAGAAATATTTATAGTTGAACTTTTCTATATACATGGCAGGTAAAACAAATCCATTACAAACTTGAACAATTGAGCAACGCAGTCTCACTCTTCGACGGTCTCAATGACTGTTAGAGCCCAGACTCGTTTTAACGTACATGGTACGGAGGCTCACTGATCTATCAGCAACCCTGATTTCAGCCAAGTCTGAGGGACAGCATGTCGTCCCGATTTTTATAGCCCAAATATACAAAGAAAAAAAGGCGGTAGGGCCGTTGGCCCGTCCCACAGGTTCAGTTGCCAATCAGAGTCAACCGTTTGTTAAGCCACAACCCACAGGGATGGGCTTACTCTTAAAAATAAACATATTGGAAAACAGAGCTCTTTTCCTTCTTCCCCAAAACTCCGTTGCACTCTCGTTTCTACGTAGTTAGTGACGGGCTCAGCAAAACACGCCAGGCCCGAACAAGTTATCGCTAGACCGCCTCAAATCCCAACGGCGTCTAGGCCGCAAATGTCTCGGAAGCAGGGGCATCGACCCCACGTAGTGCCGCTGTACTCAAAGTTTGGCCGTGAGGGAGACGGATGGCCCTCCTTGTCCTTCAAACTTATTGTCTACAAGACAAAGTTCTCCGAGTGCGTGTTTACAATACGCCGCCGTCCGAATGCACTCTTCACGTGTGCACCGCATCCCTACAGCGTGCACTGTAAGCTGGCCTTCGACACCACACAGGCAGTCGCACCCAACAACAAGGCTGGCGATTGCGTTCCGGACGCGCGGCACGGGGTCAAGTGTGCTAAGCCCTTAACCTCAGCGGCGCCTCCAATTAGTCAGGCACTCGGGCGGCAGACCCACGATACCGTGTACAGCGGTCCCTTTCAAAGCAGGTCTGTGCGGACTCGTGTGACTGTCGGTGGACTGCCAACACCCTGCGCACAATACCGACCTCCCGGAATCGGCACTCGCCCTCCTGGCGCCTGCCGCGACGCGTCACCCAACACCGCGCGGTCCGTGACCCCACATAACACAGAAACGGTTGCCCCGCTGACATGGGGGGGGGAGGGAGTGAACCCCCTCTCTATACACACAGCACGTGGCCGATTCGTGACACTTAAGAAACACGAACAATCAGAGCGACCTTACACCTCGCCTAGGCCGAAATGCGGGATTGGACGTGACGGTATGGCGGTGAAGCTAAACACGCGGGCATCTAACCTGTGCATTACACGAGCTGCCCAGCTCCATTTTAACTAAGCTAAGCACGCCGTTCTCCTTCATTTTCTACAACATGACGTCGTAGTCGATGGGCTTGGTTTATTCCATGCCCTGAAGGCCACCCTAGCCGCAGAAAACGTTTGGCAGCGGTGAGATCAAGAAAGCTGTCCTCACGATGTGGGATCGGCGGACATGTGTACGGGGCTCCGCGAGACACGAACTTAGAAGATCGAGGGAAACTACGACGGATACTGCGGACACGGGATCAGCAGACGTCCTCTTCTTGACTCAGAGAGACGCAACCGCCGCAGTAACGGCGTGGAGTCTTGAGGACTCGCGGAAACTGGAACGAAGAGCCGATTAAGGCATTTCCACCATCTGGGATCGCGGACCTAGGAACGTGGCTCCGGGAGACACGAGCTTCGCAAGCTGAGCGTTGGGTGCGTGCTTGAGCAACTACGTTTTGCCGGACGATAAGGACAGGGTCTGTGATTGATCGCCACAGGGTGTTCGCGCAATACAGGGTAAGTTGTAGTCAGCTCTTGAAAAAGCATGAATATTACAATGTTAAATTAAACAGGGGAGCTGTTGCTCTTAACAGCAGAGCTCGGCATGGATATTAACAATAAGATGAGGAAGCTAGTAATTTGTGCTACGATTGACGAAGTGGGTTTCGAGGAGAATTAACGAGCTCACAAAGGCCTGGGAAAGAATATGTCGCGAAAACGAAGAGAAGGAGCGCGATCGAGTGGAAAGAAAGGGAGGAAGAGAAGGAACGTGAAAAGAAAGAAAGGATGGAAAATGATGAAAGGGAGAAGAAAGAAAGAGCGGAGGAGAAGGAGCGCGAGAGAAAAGAGAAGGAGGTGCAGGAAGCGAGCAGGAAGCGTAAAATTGAGCTCGCGAAAGTGAAACTAGACATCACAAGATTAAGGGGCAGGGCGCCGCCACAAACATAAAGCGTGAAAAGGACGAGTTTGCTTCAGCCGTACAAAACAGGCGATGACATCGGTCTCTGCCTGATTAAATTTGAACGGATTTGTGAGGGGCGATCATTTCACAAGAACACATGGCTAGAACGGTTGTTTGATCTGATGCCGGGAGAAGTCGCGTAGGTCGTAGTCCGAATGAGCTCAGACGAGGCACGTAGGTATAGTTTAGTAAAGGCGGGTTCGCTCGCTAAATTCAAGCTCTCCGCAGAGGAATGTCGGGAGTAACCGATTTCCTCGATTGAAATTCAGGAAGAAGGTCTGGCGCTGTGATACGACGCGAGTGCAAAGCAAGAGGATGAAACCACGAGCGCGGGAGGTGTAGTTAAGCCGGAGTCGGAAATCCTCGACCGAAAATCCCAAAAGAGGAGCCGTGTTGCGACGCGGAACACAGTGTAGAGAAGGAGGTTCAAGTAGCTAGCTCGGGAGACGTAATTCAGCCGGAGAAGGAAATCTTGCCGATTTTCCCTCCAGAAATTAAGGAAGAGAGGCAGGCGCTCAATTACTATGAAGCACTCAGTGCGATGAAAGATGAGGAAACGGCTAGCTCGGGAATGAATTAATGAGGTTTTATTATTAATAGACAAGATATAGTACAAAGCAGTATTATTCAGGAGGAGGTCCCGAGGTCAAAGACTGTAATGGGACCTCCTGTACAGCGTATAAGTAAGAATATAAACAACAACAGTTGCAACAAATAGCCTAAAATATTCAAAAGATAACAAACTTAGTATTGTTTTAGGTTTAGCAGTACTAAACAAATCAGCAGCAGACATGCTAGCAAAAAAGTATAATAATTATTACATTAGACTAATTACAGAACTATAACATCATTTTGAATGTAAATAGATAATGAGACCTAACCAAATGAACTTTAATTTGTATTGCGTAGCCGAATGGACATTTGGAGAGGAAAATATACTTATCTTAGTGGTTGCAGATGATAAAATGTGGTCTTTTAGTTGTCGTTTAAATTGAAAGGATTTGCATGACTTGATAGTAGGAGGTAGTATGTTCCAGAAGGAAACGGACGAAAAATGGACACTCTGCTTACCATAATTTGTGCGAACCATGGGAAGACTAAAGTTATTGTTTAGTGCAAATCGCGTAAGATTAGTATTCATTAGACAAGACTGAGGTATCAGACTGTTGCGGTAAGCTCGTCCACAGTAAGAATATTATAGTTGTGTAATAAGTATTTGGAATTGAAATGGTTAGGACTAAATGTAATTATTCTAACAGCCTCGTTTTGTAGTGCTTGTAATGATTGTAAGTGGGTACGATACGTATTGCCCCAGCATGCAATATCTTATATGTGAATGGATAAATGAGTAGTGTAAAGAGAGTAGTGTTTCCTGGTTAAACACATACCGAGCTTTTAAAAGTGTTCTTATTCCATATGTTGCCCTCCGCCTAACGTTGGCTATGTGTTGATGAAATTTAAGGTTAGAATCAAGTTCTACACCCAAGTAGTTACAGGAAGTACTACGCGGGATAAGATTATTACCAAGGCAGAGCGAAGGAATGAATGCGGATGAGCGTTGGTGGGACGTGAATAAAACAAATTTAGTTTTAGACGAGTTTATATTGAGCTGCTTAATATTGCACCAATTTAACACGTTGTTTAAGTCGGTATTAAGTCTAGAAACTAGGTTCCGTACACAAATGTCGGAGTTAATGATAGTTGTGTCGTCTGCATAAAGAATGCAGTTAGAAGAAAGCAGGCAATTAGGCAGGTCGTTAACATATATTAAAAACAAAAGTAGGCCAAGTATGGATCCCTGAGGTACACCCATGTTTGTTGTCATTGATTTAGAAAGAACACCATTAACTCTAACGTTTTGTGTTCTATCTTTTAAGTAATCTTGTATCAAAGTTAATGCAGGACCTGTTATTCCGGTAGATTCAAGTTTAAAGGATAAAATGTGGTGGTTAATCTTATCAAATGCTTTAGTTAGACCCACGAACACTGATCCAGCATACATGCCCTTGTCGATTGCCATCTTTAATTGTTCAGTTAGGGCGATAAGGGCAAGTTCGGTTGAATAGCCCTTGCGGAAGCCGAACTGGAGTGGTGAAAGAATACTAAATTTAGATATGTAATTAGTTAGGCGCTTTTCTACCAGCCGTTCAATAACTTTGCTAAAGAAGGGTAGAATGCAAATGGGCATATAATTAGTAATCAGGGCACGGTCACCCTTTTTAAATACAGGAGTAATTCTACCTTGTTTTAGTTCTTGTGGGAAGGTTCCAGTCTTAAATAATGGTTAATAATACTTGCGAGAACATATGAGATTAGGTGGGCAATTAGCTTGATGTGATTTGAATGCATATTATCAAGGCCTGCACTTGTTTTTACATTTCTTATAGTGTTTTCTATTTTCTGTGGTGTGGTTGGAAAAAGAAAGAATGAGTGAGGTAGGCGTCGCAATAAATTGTTATATTGCGTTGGTGTATGCGAATCGCTGCTAAAGAAAAATTCCGCAAAAGCATCAGCATTATCTTGTGAGGAAGTGTAAGCTGTATCGTTATGAATAATTTCCTTGAAATTATCGCGATTGTTTCGCCTATTTAAAAAATGATTTACTATCTTCCATTTCTTACTACTGTCGCTTCCGCATTCTAATACTTTTTTCTGGTAATAAAGTTTTTTAGCTTTCTTTTAGTTCGATAGGAAGAAAATTTTTTGTACCTCTTGGTCAAATTGCTGTTAAATGGCCGTAATTTTGTTTTCTTGTACAGATTGTCTTTTTTCCGCATCAAGGCTAGAAGCTTATCTGACAGCCAAGGATTCTGTGGTGACGCAAACTTCTTTTCGCATTTCACTTTGTGGGTGTGGCAGTCAAAATAGGATTTTAGTACCGATATAAAGAACGAGAAGGCCGTTTGTGGATCTTTCATATCTGTTATAGAAGACCAATCAGCTTGGCTTAGTGAATCAATGAAATCTTTGTTAAGTATCATCTTTGTGTAAGTGGCTTTGACAGAGTCCTCATTATTCTGAAAGCGTAAAAATATCGGGTAGTGATCAGTTAGATTTTGTAACAGGACGCCTGCGTCTGGTGGAAACAGCAAATTGGAAAGCGCATGATCGATTATTGCACCATCTGTATAGTAAGTGCACCGCGTAGCTACTTTTATTAAGCATTCGTAACCGAAGCTATTGAAACAATTTGAATATTGTAAGGCGTATGCAGACGAGCTGTCTGCGAGGTTAATGTTAATATCGCCTATAATTATAACGTTTTTATTCTCGTCTGCAAGGATATTTAGCACGTCATGAAGCGCGGCGCAGAAATAATTCATAGACGATGAAGGCGAGCGATATACACAACCTATTAGATTTTTGTTGTCCGCATTTTAAGTTCGACCCACACTGATTCACAGTCACGTACGCCGAGAAGAAGGTCGTGCCTTCTTTTGTACGTAACAGTACTTAAAATATAGAGAGCGGCACCGCCATAACAGCTATACGGGCGATTTGAGTATTCTGCTTCATAGTTAGGAAAGCAAAACAGGTTCTTGTCGTGGTCACTTAGCCAAGTTTCCGAGATTCCAATTATTGAGCATGAGAATTGAAGTGTCGCAATCAGATTTGAAAAGTCATCATTGTGTCTGCGCATGCTTCGTGCGTTAAAATGAATGATGGATTTTTGATTATTGGGCATATAATTATTTAGCTCGTTAGTTGTAAAATATGATGACATTGTGAATTTGTGTGGTGACGCGATTTGTCTAAGGCGAAGATAGCTAAGTGATCACAGAAAGGTCTGCCTCCGTGACGATCCGAAAAACGCGGCTGCCAGTTGTTTTGCGAGCCTTTATTTGGCAGTTGTCAGTCCATAGGAATTGCCATTTCTTAGATCTCTTTATGGTTAAGGCCTTAGAAAAGAGGGCCTTATTTTCAGGTGTTAGGTGGTCATTTACACACAGCGGCGTTTCCTTGCTTGCCGATAAGCCAATGTCACCTAGAGTTAGCCGCGCTGTCTTTGCTTTTGTCACGAAGTAGGACTTTTTCGTTCGCGAGATAAAACGGGCAATCATGTTTTTGTTGTAAGATTTGGTAGGCACACGGTGAACCACGTCGAGATCATCTGGTGATACTGCGCAACCAATTTTGTCGCCAATGCTTTGCATTACCACTAGGCAGTCTTCTCCTTGTGTACAAGAAACACCTTTCACCTCGACGTTGTTTAGCCTCGAGTGCTGTTCTAGATCGCTTACTTTTTTGTGAGCATACTGTTGCTAGCTTTTAAAGCGTTATTTTCAGCTACCAGAGTAGCCTTTTCATCCTTCATTTCCTCTACCAGATTGTTGAGGAATTCCACACTGCCCACCAAATTATCCATTTGTTTTTTCCTTTCAACAACGTCCAATCCCGAAGTGCTCATTTTTAGTAATAATTTACCATACACGTCATCAAGAAACGTGGAACTCAAATTTTCAAGCTTGGATTCAAGTTGCTCCACTCGTTTTGCGAGTTCTGCGTTTGAGGGCATTGCGTTCGGGACAACAGACCAAGGTTTAGGCCGCACAAGAAAAAAGTTGCAGTAAATAATAAAACTAAACTGAATGGGTTCTGGCGCAGATAAATACGCTCCGCATAATTCTGGCAGCAGCTGCGGGGACACAGGCAATAGTACTAAGAGATAATGAGTTTATGACAAACCTGCAGATGCAAAGTAGCTTGGTTATTGCGCGTGCTTGCTGTCGCAACCGCTGCCAGAATTAGCACCCGCTGTCGTCGTGGTTCCTTATGTACTCCTGGTGTATGCTAGGCGCAGGCGCAGCAGTATCTCCGGTGGGCCAGATAAGATGACTTGGTCGAAGTGCAGGCCCGGGTATGCTGACTTGTGTCTTGGTACGTCCTCCAGGAAAGGGTCAAGACACGTGGTACTTGATCGCACGCAACCGGGAGTGCAGGAAACCAGAGGGGTGGCCGATTCTGCTATCCTGCAGATGCAAAGTAGCTTGGTTATTGCGCGTGCCTGCTGTCGCAACCGCTGCCAGAATTAGCACCCGCTGTCGTCGTGGTTCCTTATGTACTCCTGGTGTATGCTAGGCGCAGGCGCAGCAGTATCTCCGGTGGGCCAGGTAAGATGACTTGGTCGAAGTGCAGGCCAGGGTATCCTGACTTGTGTCTTGGTACGTCCTCCAGGAAAGGGTCAAGACACGTGGTACTTGATTGCACGCAACCGGGAGTGCAGGAAACCAGAGGGGTGGCCGATGCTGCTATCCTGCAGATGCAAAGTAGCTTGGTTATTGCGCGTGCTTGCTGTCGCAACCGCTGCCAGAATGAGCACCCGCTGTCGTCGTGGTTCCTTATGTACTCCTGGTGTATGCTAGGCGCAGTCGCAGCAGTATCTCCGGTGGGCCAGGTAAGATGACTTGGCCGAAGTGCAGGCCCGGGTATGCTGACTTGTGTCTTGGTACGTCCTCCAGGAAAGGGTCAAGACACGTGGTACTTGATCGCACGCAACCGGGAGTGCAGGAAACCAGAGGGGTGGCCGATTCTGCTATCCTGCAGATGCAAAGTAGCTTGGTTATTGCGCGTGCCTGCTGTCGCAACCGCTGCCAGAATGAGCACCCGCTGTCGTCGTGGTTCCTTATGTACTCCTGGTGTATGCTAGGCGCAGGCGCAGCAGTATCTCCGGTGGGCCAGGTAAGATGACTTGGTCGAAGTGCAGGCCCGGGTATGCCGACTTGTGTCTTGGTACGTCCTCCAGGAAAGGGTCAAGACACGTGGTACTTGATTGCACGCAACCGGGAGTGCAGGAAACCAGAGGGGTGGCCGATGCTGCTATCCTGCAGATGCAAAGTAGCTTGGTTATTGCGCGTGCTTGCTGTCGCAACCGCTGCCAGAATGAGCACCCGCTGTCGTCGTGGTTCCTTATGTACTCCTGGTGTATGCTAGGCGCAGGCGCAGCAGTATCTCCGGTGGGCCAGGTAAGATGACTTGGCCGAAGTGCAGGCCCGGGTATGCTGACTTGTGTCTTGGTACGTCCTCCAGGAAAGGGTCAAGACACGTGGTACTTGATCGCACGCAACCGGGAGTGCAGGAAACCAGAGGGGTGGCCGATTCTGCTATCCTGCAGATGCAAAGTAGCTTGGTTATTGCGCGTGCTTGCTGTCGCAACCGCTGCCGGAATGAGAAGTGAAGGAGTTAACTGCATAGTTAAGAAGCTTTAGCTCGGGCCCTACTGCAACGTGGCCTATTCAAATACACGTAAAACGCAGAAACGTTTTTCTGATATAATCCCGGGACCCATTCTAATGAAATTTGTTGCATTTGAGAGAGAAACTTAAAGTCTAGTGACTGTTGGAAGCGGAATGCTGATTTACGGCCTGGATCGTTTAAAAATGGTTTTCAGAAATGTGAAAGTTTGCGAAAAATAGAAGCATGAAGTTTGCAAATTAATAATTCTCCATCAATAATCGATATCACAGTTCTGTAAAAGGCATCAACTAGATCATTCAAAGCGGACAAATCGTCTATATCAATTTATAGCTTACGTGAATTTGTTACGTTTCTCCAAGGGGTCTGCGAAAGCTGTATTTTCATATTTCAAAATTTTTTTGGATTCATGTGTAACATGTGAATTTTGTCTGCTTTAGGTGTACTATTAGATGCCGTCCACAGAATTGTGATATCATTTTTCATTGATGAGTTACAGAGTTGCAAACCTAATATTTGCCAATTTTTAGTAAAAAAAATTGAAGACCTGAATCGGAAATTCGAAACCAACTGTCACTAGATTTTAAGTTTTTCTTTTAAATGCAACAAACGTCGTCAAATTCGGTACAGTGGTTGCCGAGCAAAACTAATTCTCCTTTTACATGTATTTAGATAGGAGTACCCAAGCTAAAGCTTCGGAGGAGGAAATCGTGGTGATTTTCCCGACAGAAATTCAGGAGGTTGTTCAGGCCGAGGAGCCGCCAACGGAAAGAAAAGAAAGGCACTCGGAAAGGACCACCAGAAAAAGTGCAAGGAAAGAGGCGTCGCAAATTGACGCTTGTGGCAGAAAAGACAACGCGGCCGAGTAAGTCACTAAACACTGTGGGGAGCGCCGACAATGATTTAGAAAGACGCGTTTGTCGTTTGAATTGTTTCGAGTCAGAGCGCATACGAATCACCAGACGAAGTTGAAAAGAAAGCGACGTTCGGCGCTGAGGAGCACAAAAGCCAGGAGGCAAATACGTTCCCCTTCGTTTCGTTCTTTTCAAAGTGTAGCCTGTCTGAGAGGGAAGAACGCGGCGGTCAGGCGACGCGACGTAGTCATACCAAGCAGCGCATTCCGAGGGCCAGAAAGGCAGGTGGACAGACAGTAGGGAAGGAATCGGGACTGCAGCGAGACCTTCTCGTTGGGCGAGGAGGGCGCCTTTCCTCCTCTCTGACGATCCGGCGCGCGGGCTGCGCAACGATTTTCCAGGTGTTTTAGATCGTATCTTGCGAGATTTACGCAATATTCGTTCATATAAGGTCGTCAGGGAGGCCTTTCGCTGCATCGGTAACTACAGTTCGCGGAAATATCTCTTGGGGGCGCAAACATGTGATGCGCATTATCAGTCGCAGTGTGTGTGTGTGTGTGTGTGTGTGTGTGTGTGTGTGTGTGTGTGCGTGTGCGTGTGCGTGTGTGTGTGTGTGTGTGTGTGTGTGTGTGTGTGTGTGTGTGTGTGTGTGTTGAAAACTATTTTGTGTATATCGGTTTTAATTCAATGAAGAGAACCGGTGTCTCTGCATTACCAGCATGAAATGGTTAATCTGCTCACTATCTGATCGGTTGCGTAGGGACTAAAACATAAGAGCGCATGCTCGTATACGGCCAACCTAAGGGAACCATAAAACATCTAAGCGGCAGGCGCTATCAAATATTTCGATACACCGGTATCATTCTCACGCATCTCAAGTCTAGTAGGCTTGAAATCATTATATGTTTACGCTAGCCTCCTGCATGAGGCCGATGACGCTGCTCAACACAGCGATTACTACGGTTGGTGAACCAGCTTGATACATGTATGAGCTATGTGCTTCGGCATTGCCTTTTTGCCCTGTAAAGTCATAATATATGAGAGGGATCGCATACAAACAATGCGATGGCTATTTTGAGGACAAAATTTCCGCAATATGTGTGAGTTCGTCGTAGAGAACGGAACGAAGTCAACAAAACAAAAAAACGTTATCATCCTTTCTCGAAAAAGAAGGAGAAAATGGGCTAACGCGCGCCGAAGTACGACCTCGCATTGTGACGCCGCACAACGTTTATAGATCTGTAACCGTTGATGCCGTATGCTTGGACCATGCACTATGTAGATGTGTCTGTGGAAGATATATAAGTTAGATGTAATCCAGCACCTACCGCTGCTTAGGACGCTAACCAAGTGATCCACCTAACCAAGTGGTCACGCAATGTAATCTGCAGCTAGCAGTTTGAACGCTTGTCAAAGAATAACAGCACAGCTCCTGTCGTAGCAGAAAGGTACCCACGCTCTTACCATCGTCGCGTATATTTTATTGTTCCTAAACCGCAGCTTAGAACTAGATGGTAAAAGTGCAGTAAAGTCACATTAGTGAATGGAACATTCAGAAATACATAATTGATCGCAGACGCTGATTGTAGGCTCAAACATGCACGCACACAACGCGCTGCGTGCTCCGTCCGGCTCAACGCCAGCAGAAAGTCCGGCCATCCCGACTTAAACCACTTCACTACTTCTCACAGAACCGTTTACCACGTAGAAGACGCACATCATGCTTAATAGACCGCGCAAGCGCGAAAACAAACACCAGAAACTATCGCCGGACGTGTACCTGCCATGCAAAACGGAGCGCTCGCCCAAGCCAGCATGCCGACTGAACATAGATGGTGCCACAGCGTAGCAATATGGTGGCGCCTATGAAAAAACGATGTATAGGTGCCTCTCGTAATCCCGGGTTGACAAGTTAAAGAGGAACTTTCAGACAGCGCCCAGTTCGAGTAGGGCTTAAGGAAGCGGTTCTCGCACGCGTAAAGTTTGGGAACTTTGTGTTTTCGATATGTCGTCTTTTGTTTAGCAGATAGGATTAATTTTTTATAAGCTTGCACCGCCAAGTCTAGGTTATTTGTTAGAAACCTGTAGAACGCACTTGAGTAGCAGTGCCCTTTAGATGAGTGGTCATGATATTTCTTTTTTTTTTTTTCTGTGGAAGAAAGACGCGTTACTTAGCGCAGCCGCTGTTACCCGCTTGATTTAGGAAGTGTTAGTATATTCCCTTTGTGGCGTGGCGTGCTTGGACACAATAAAGCAAAGCGTTGGTGCGTGTCTCGCGCGTGTATTCATCGACAGCAGCGTTTTAGTGTCGCTTAGGGCGCGCGTAGTAGAAGTTAGAACTAAGCTCGAATCTTCATGAAATTTCCAGTACGTAAGTTACGCAACATGATTTTGTTTTTACTTTACTGCGGGTACTTTGTGGACAAAAGAGTGTTAGTGCTTGAGTCGCACGAAAGCTAACGATTAGCGGACCTTATTCGAAAAGGTGGCTTGCTCGAGAAGGAAGCTTTGTCTACACGGCCTGTACTTGTCTTGCCAGACTTCTGCAGAGAATGCATTCTCTGGTGTGACGCCAACAACCATGGTCAAGGTGTCGTCCTTGTCTAAATTAACGAAAGCGGTGAAGCGCAAACAGCGTTGTACCTCAGTCGCAAGCTTACACCGCGGGAAGAGGCTTTTACCACCTCGGAGAAAGAATGCTTTTGCATGGAATGGACAATTCAAAAGCTAGGATGCGATATTCAAGGCGCTAAATTCTCGGTCGAAATCGACCATGACCCTCTTGCATGGCTAAAGCAAAGGTCGGAATGAAGCGGCAAACAAATGAGATGGTCGCATTTGGCCGGAAGTGGAATGCAGACGAGCTAAGCCGGAGTGACGAGCTCAGATTTTTTTTAGAAACATGTTTTGTATGTACCGCTAGTGACGTCTACTTAGGCAACCTATTTCTGTCTTGTAGCGAGTTGACCGCGGCTAGAAATGAGAACGACAGAGAGAGGGGTAAAACATTGTAAACCGATACGTGGGTCATAGCTTCCGGTAGGCGTGGCGCTCAGGCATGCCGACGAGTGTGTGTGTGTGCCTGTATTCCCAGAGAGGTGGACACAACGAAGCGAGGGCTGGGCTCTCGGGCTGCCGTGTCACATCAGCCATCACCCTAAGATGCATCCCGGAGGCCGCAACCATACATTGACGCTTCGGGCAACTTGGCATCTGGTCAACTTCAAGTCTGATCTCTTGGCGGCAGAGGTGTTTGTTAAGCCTCAAGACCACCAAGGGTGTTAATTGAACGTTTGCCGCGTGTGAAACCGCCGCAAATCCTAACCAGACGTCAGCGCGGCGTAGACAACGACTAAACGCGCTAACCCCACCATTATCTGGAAACCGGAGAAAAGGATGAACGGGAGGGAACCACGAAAACGAATCAATAGGCGCAGGTAATGAGACGAGTCAAATCATCACCCATCCCTCAGCACTTATCGAGCCGTCAAGACAGCTTTTAAACCGGCTGCTGCAGATTTCCACAAAAAGACCTCAGCCGCCCTTTCCCTGGGAAACTGAGCACAGAAGAAAGACAGCGTGTAAACCCAGTGTTGCAGGATTTCACGAAAGGGCCTCAGCCCGCCCATGACCTTGCACACTGAGCGAAGAACGGGGTGGCCAACGACGAACGAACCAAGTGTCGCTAGCTGATTTCTTCCTTCCACAAATTCCAAACCAGTTTCTTCGAAGCGGAGTTACTGCGGATTATGGATAGCCTTCGCGGAGGGAATATCGGGGATATCGTTACTAATAGGGAATATCGTTACTAATATGGATGAGATAGTTCAAGTGGCTGAGGAGTTCTATAGAGATTTACGCAATACCAGTGGCACCCACGACGATAGTGGAAGAGAGGATAGCCTAGAGGAATTCGAAATCCCACAGGTAACGCCAGAAGAAGTAAAGAAAGCCTTAGGAGCTATGCAAAGGGGGAAGGCAGCTGGGGAGGATCAGGTAACAGCAGATTTGTTGAAGGATGGTGGTCAGATTGTTCTAGAGAAACTGGCCACCCTGTATACGCAATGCCTCATAACCTCGAGCGTACCGGAATCTTGGAAGAACGCTAACATAATCCTAATCCATAAGAAAGGGGACGCCAAAGACTTGAAAAATTATAGACCGATCAGCTTACTGTCCGTTGCCTACAAAGTATTTACTAAGGTAATCGCAAATAGAATCAGGAACACCTTAGACTTCTGTCAACCAAGGGACCAGGCAGGATTCCGTAAAGGCTACTCAACAATAGACCATATTCACACTATCAATCAAGTGATAGAGAAATGTGCAGAATATAACCAACCCTTATATATAGCTTTCATTGATTACGAGAAAGCGTTTGATTCAGTCGAAACCTCAGCAGTCATGGAGGCATTACGGAATCAGGGTGTAGATGAGCCATATGTAAAAATACTGGAAGATATCTATAGCGGCTCCACAGCCACCGTAGTCCTCCACAAAGAAAGCAACAAAATCCCTATAAAGAAAGGCGTCAGACAGGGAAACACGATATCTCCAATGCTATTCGCAGCATGTTTACAGGAGGTATTCAGAGGCCTGGAGTGGGAAGAATTGGGGATAAAAGTTGATGGAGAATACTTTAGCAACTTGCGATTCGCTGATGATATTGCCTTGCTTAGTAACTCAGGAGACCAATTGCAATGCATGCTCACTGACCTGGAGAGGCAAAGCAGAAGGGTGGGTCTGAAAATTAATCTGCAGAAAACTAAAGTATTATTTAACAGTCTCGGAAGAGAACAGCAGTTTACGATAGGTAGCGAAGCACTGGAAGTGGTAAGGGAATACATCTACTTAGGGCAGGTAGTGACCACGGATCCGGATCATGAGACTGAAATAACCAGAAGAATAAGAATGGGTTGGGGTGCGTTTGGCAGGCATTCTCAAATCATGAACAGCAGGTTGCCACTATCCCTCAAAAGGAAAGTGTACAACAGCTGTGTGTTACCAGTACTCACATATGGGGCAGAAACCTGGAGGCTTACGAAAAGGGTTCTGCTGAAATTGAGGACTACGCAACGAGCCATGGAAAGAAGAATGATGGGTGTAACGTTAAGGGATAAGAAAAGAGCAGATTGGGTGAGGGAACAAACGTGCGTTAATGACATCTTAGTTGAAATCAAGAAAAAGAAATGGGCATGGGCAGGACATGTAATGAGGAGGGAAGATAACCGATGGTCATTAAGGGTTACGGACTGGATTCCAAGGGAAGGGAAGCGTAGCAGGGGGCGGCAGAAAGTTAGGTGGGCGGATGACATTAAGACGTTTGCAGGGACAACATGGCCACAATTAGTACATGACCGGGGTAGTTGGAGAAGTATGGGAGAGGCCTTTGCCCTGCAGTGGGCGTAACTAGGCTGATGATTATGATGATGATGATGATGATGATGATGATGATGATGGATAGCCTGGGCGTGGTAGCGCAACGGAATCGACGATGATGATTTGCTGCTCGACAGTCTTCAGATTCCCTAGTCGACTCGCCTAGGGAAGACGACGGGATTAAAAGCAGATACTTTTCGAGAGTGTGGACAGAGGGTCCTGATGGGAACTGAGACGTTAACTTGCTCCTGCATGAAGTGGGCTTTCGCACTGAAGACGTGTAACTAAGCTAAATAAATCCTTTCCCTTCATTTTCAATAACTTGACGTCGTAGTCGATGGGCCTGGTTGATTCCATGCCCTGAATAACACCCTAGCCGCAACACATATTCAGGTTAAGAATTTAGTGGCTCACGAGTGTCTTGGCGCAGTCCGTGGTGGACGCAGGAAAAATTGGAGCACGCTTAAGCTTCGCCTTCAAGAGTGGAATACGCTAGCGTTATCGCACCCCGTTCGCACCGCCTACTCAAACGCGCTATGCCAGCCAAACGACGCGATCGGCACAGATAGCCGGGCCCCGACGCGCCATGAAGGCGGACGCGATCATGGAGCGAGTGGCGCGCCACGTGTCGGGGCAGCGCCGTACATTGCGAGGAGGTAGTCTTCTGTGTTTGCCGCAAGATGGCTCTGCGTGTGCGCAGAGCGCAGAAGAAATGTTGCGGAAACGTACGTCGCTACTCGTGAAACTGCGACTTCTGTAAGTTACATGGTCATAATTACCGATATACACCGCAGTATAACTTTCTACGGCTCGTTTCTAAGGCAACACCGCATTCACTAGAGGCGATTTTGTCCCGTTTTGTAGGAACGAACTCGCGGCTGAGTGGTAGCGTCTCCGTCTCACACTCCGGAGACCCTGTTTCGATGTTATTTATTTATGAAGTGCCTTCTGGGATTTATCGCTCACGGCCAACGCCGTTGACGCTGACGCCGACGCCCGACACCGGCTTTTCTGCGACACGAGCTCCTTAACGCTGTCGCGTTAAAACGGTGATCACCGGCGAGGGGAGCAGGGAGAGGGGAGCAAGGAGCAAGGTGCAGCACAGGCGAGGGGAGCAAGGAGAGGAGGCGCCGTGTGAGTGGGCGCGTGGGAGAGCGTGGACGTGCGCGGGGGGGTGCGCGCACATCGGCAACAAACCTTGCAGCCATGTGGCTGTGATTGCATCCCATGCTCGCGGCCAAGGCCACGCCTGTTCGCAGAACAATTCAGACAACAGCAGCAGAGGCAGTCATAGAGAGGCGTTCGCCTATCGCAGTCTAGCTCAGCAAAGGGCCCATATTAAGGCGAAAGCCTTTAGTGGTCTCTTGCTCGAAGCCACGGCGGCGTCCGTTCGCAGAACATGTCACGCTACGCTAGAGGACGCTCATGACGTCATCGGAGTCATCGTCATCGTCATCGTTGACGTCATCGACAACGGGAAGTCAATGCTAGACCTTTGTAAGAAGTAGTAATGAAGGTCTCCTAGGGGAACCTCAGAAGAGCATCGCCGTCGATAACAGAAAAAGGCGGAAAGCAAGAAAAAGAGCTCGCCATGAAATAGGCTACATAAACATGCAGGGCGGCAGAAGAAAGAAAAAGTGGGCAGAGATTGAGGAAGCAGTTACATAGAGAACAAATAGGGGTGTATGCGTTTACAGAAACGCACCTTAGAGACTCAGGAGAGCCGCCAGTTATTGATAATTATGTTTGGGAAGGGTGCAACAGAACTAAGTCGGAAAGAAAGGGAGGGGGAGTCGGAATGCTCATTCATCAGGGAGCCAAATGGGAAAGAGTAAATTCAAAATGTCAAGAGCATCTTTCGTTATCAGGTACAATGAGTGGGAAAAAAACTTGGCTGGGCGTTACGTATTTGTGGACCGGAAATAATTGCGCAGAGAAGAATAAAAAGTTAGCGGAATGCATAAGCGCTGATATTAAGGGTTTTCGGAATGGTGCTGAAATTGTCCTATTAGGTGGCATGAATGCCCACATACAGGATTTAGATGGCTATACCGACAATAACGGGAAGTCAATGCTGGAGCTTTGTGAACAACATAACCTCGTGATCGTGAATACAGGGCCTAAGTGTGAAGGACAGATCACGTGGGAAACCGGCAATCGACCATTGATTACTGTCTGATGACAGAAGGAATTCACGATAAGTTGAGAGAAATGGTCATTGATGAGGAAGGGCATAGCAGCATAGGGAGTGACCATAAACGCATCATTTTGAATATGGGATATGAAGTTCGGAAAAAGAACAAGCAGCGCATAATGGCCAGTCCAAATTTGAACGCTGAACAAATAGCAAATATAGTCACTAGAGTCGAGGAAGAACTTGGCAAATGGTCAAGTAAAGAGTGGGAATATGGTGAGCTGCTAATTGTAATAACGACAGAAATACGGAAAGAGAAACAACATGTTCGGTGGAAAGGAAAAAAGAAACCGAAAAGCTGGTGGAAGATGGAGATACTAGAGGCGACCGCGGAACGGCAGAAAGTATCTCGAGAGCACAGGCAGGCAAAGAAGGCGCAGTTGCCGCAGGATGAAGTAACTAGTAAATGGGAAATATACCGGGAGAAAAAGTCTATGGTTCAAATACTGGTGCAGGCAAAATTAAAAGGTGAAAGTGAACGTTGGTTGTCAGAAATACGTGAGAAAAAGAAGGCCGCACCTATAATATTTTGGAACCACATAAAATTATTAGGCAGGAAGTCAACAACAATACAACAACATATCCTAGACGAAGATGAAAGCAGACTGGAAGGAGAAGCGGCAATAAGTTACATCCGAAAAGTAAGAGCCGAATCTTTTCAAGGAAATGACGACGCTGTATTTGAAGAAAAAAAGAGCATGCGAGAGACCCAAGTGGACCTGGAGCTGGTGCTGACAAATTTCAACTGGAAGAAAGCGGAAGAGAAAATTCGTAAGCGCACAGCCGCAGGGCTAGACGAGGTTCCCGTTAGGCTGATTAATGAACTAGGACCAAAAAGTAAGGAAGTTCTGGGGAAAGCAGTGGAAAAAACTTTAAAAGATAGAAGGATACCAGACAGTTGGCGACAAAGAAGAATGAATTTAATTTATGAAGGTAAGGGCGAGAAACATAGAATTCGCTCGTATAGACCGTTCACCATTACATCGGTAATATACAGGCTAGCACTGCAGGCAATCAAATTAAACCTTCGAGCACGGGCAGAGAATAATGGCACTGCGGGAGAACTTCAGAATGGCCTCAGAATAGGTAGGCGTTTGGATGATAACTTGTTTGTTTTTACTCAATGTATTGAAATATCAAAAGTAGAAAACAGACCGTTGTGTGTGGCCTTTTTAGACATTGCAGGAGCCTACGACAACGTAGACCACAACATTTTGTGGGATATTCTGGAAGGGGAATGCTTAGGGGACGATTGTTTACAGCTTTTCAGAGAGATTTACCTAAAAAAGACCGTTTGCGTTGAATGGGAAAGGATGAGGAGCGAGGAGAAAGTTCATATCAACAAGGGACTGAGGGAGGGGTGCCTTTTATCCCCACTGCTGTTTATGATGTACATGGTGAGGATGGAGATGGCCCTAGAAGGAAGTAATATAGGGTTTAAACTCTCATACAAACAGGAGGGAACAGTAGTAGAGCAGCAGCTCCCAGGTTTATTTTATCCGGATGACATTGTGTTCCTAGCTAACAAGCAAAGTGATTGGCGACGTCTGGCTAATATCTGTGGACAGGAAGGCCACAATTTAGGTTTGAAATTTAGTCTTAGAAAAACAGGTGTTATGGTATTCAGTGAAAACAGTGAACAGACAGTGGAGATACAGGGCCAGGAAATACCTCGGGTAACAGAATATAAATACCTTGGTATATAGATAAACGAAGGCAATAGATATATGGAAACACAGGAAAAAACAATAACAGTGAAGGGGAAGAGAAATTCAGCCATAATGAAGCACAGAGCGCTATGGGGAAACAACAGGTACGAGATCCTTCGATGTATGTGGAAAGGTGTAATGGTTCCAGGGCTTACTTTTGGAAATGCGGTTGTTTGCTTTAAATCAGGGGTACAATCATGGACTCGACGGGAATAAAGGTCAATGGGTCACCTCGCATTGGGCGCTCACGGGAAGACTACAAATAAAGCTGTGCAGGGCGATATGGACTGGACTAGTTTTGAAGTGAGGGAAGCTCGCAGTAAAATTGAGTATGAAGAACGGCTGAGGAATATGGAAGAAAGTTAATGGGCTGGGAGAGTGTTCAGGTATCTGTACAGGCAAAACATTGATTCACAGTGGAGGAAACGAACTAGGAAGCTTACCAGCAAGTGTGTGGCCGGTAGGGTGGGCAACACAGCAACAAGGAAGGTCAAGCGGAAAGTCAGAGAGGCTGTAATAATCTCATGGGTGGCAGCAATATAAAAGAAACCTGCCATGAGTAACTACTTAAGAAGAAAAAAGGAAATCAGGAAAGAAACAATTTATGATTAGCTCAAATGGAGGCTCATTACTTTTCGAAGCGAGATCGGGATGCCTTAGAACACGCATCTATAATGCGAGATATAAGAAGGAAGAAGAAGCATGTGCTTGCTGCGGTAAAGCTAGGGAAACTATGGAGCAGTTTTATTAGAATGTGAAGACGTCTACCCAACGCTCGATTCAGGCTCCACTGGCCTCCTTGAGGCCCTTGGGTTCAGCGGCAGCAGTGGTAAAGTAAACATGTCCGCAATAGGCATTAGTAAGAGGCGATTGGAGGATTGGTGGAAGAAAAGTAGGGAAACAAAAGACGGAGACGTACAAACGCACAGTTCGCACCAGGGGGTCAGAAAATTTGGGTGTGGTAGTTCATAGTGCTTTTTTTTATTGTTTAACCTAGGTAGGACATTAGACAGTATGATAGCAAGAGCTTGGTGGCACAACCCACCGCCCCGTTCCAAAGGGAACGCTCATAGCATCCATCCATCCGTGTGGCGCGCGTACTGCGCATGCGCCAAGTAGATGGCGCCACCCTCGCGCTCGAAAATGGCGTCGGCTGACGCTGCTGCTAGCCGAGTCAGTCGGATGGCTTCGAAGCGCGCTCCCGTTTCTATAGCAACCAAGCGCGCTCGCGCTGCCGAACGAAAGCGCAAGTCGTGGCAGACTTAGCGACAACATTCGAGTGGAAAGTAATACTCTTGTCAAGCGGGCAAGGTAAGTGCACTTCGGGGGAGTGCACTTTGGGACCTTGAGTCACACTTTAGGCAACGCGCTTCTAAACGGGAAAACAGAGTGCACTTGCAGTAAAAAATAAATGATGACAGACTAAGCGCGTGTTTTTGAATATGTAAATTAACAAGAGAAAGCTTCTAAAAGCGATTGTTTTAAGTAGAATTATATATAAAAAAGAAACTTAATATATTTGTCTAAACAAACGATTTGTTTATTATAAGTGTGTTGCAAGTCAATGCCGGCCAAGACGAATGTCTGGCCAATCCAGCATAACTTGGCGGCGTGCGTCGAGGCGGCAGCCGATCCTGCTGGAACAGAATATGAGCGAGTTCTAGGCTTCTATTTGTGCGCGAGATCCCGGCGTCAACGGCAAGAACAATTAGACGATGACCATGAAGACGCAGAAGCAACTTTCAGGTACTTAGAGTGTCAGCTCATGGCGAACAATTTCGCTATCGTGACCGTCCTGGCAGAGTAGTATCCTTCCACCAATCGGGAACGGAGGCGCTTTGTGAGGAGTGACACGTGGTTTGAGGACACCTTACCCAATCTAAGCTAATGTCATTTCAGACGAGCGCTATGTGTGTCTCCCTCCACCTTTCGGTGCATAGTTGAATCGTGCCGCCCGGTCCTTGAGCGGCAAACCACCAACATGATGACGCCGATCTCTGTGGAAAAACGTGTCGCAGTGGGGCTATGCCGCTTGTGCTCTAGCGCCGAAGACAGAACGATTGCCCACCTCTTTGGAATAGGTCGCACCACTGTGAATGTTCTACATTAAGATTTCTTTGTTGCCGTGGTGGACCTGCTTGAAGGGGAATGGTTACAAATGATACATCCCAACAAAATGAGTGCCCACATGCGTGAATTCTACGCCTTCACAGGCTTCCCGCAAGCCATCGGCGCCTTGGATGGCTGCCACATTCCTGTCTCGCCGCCGAAAGAGCACGCCACGGACTATTATAACTGCAAAGGCTGGTAAGTCCCTTCGCCTCTGGCAAACTAGATTTTGCAATTAGCGCGATTGTGTATCATTATGACACTGAAATGAATGGCGGTTTTCATCGCAGTTAAGGGTTCATGCAGGATTCTATATCGTATATATACATATCAGGCATTTATATGTAAAATGAAAAAGTTGCCTACTACCTAGCAGCAAGCATACTAATAGTATGAACGTGTTTATTGTGACGTCATCTCAATACGCACTGTGTGTACCTGTGCCACAGATACAAATGATACCGCATGGACCGTCCTTTCTCCATGGAGGAACTCGAAGCTGCACTGGCCTTGTGCAAGCGTTCATCTTCACCAGGACCCGACGGTATAACCTACCGTGCCCTATGTAACCTTGGTGAAGAGGCTCGGAAAGTGCTCCTGCTCTTGTTCAACAGCTCCTGGAAGACAGGTACGGTTCCCCAGGAATGGAAGACCAGTCGCCTAATTCCACTGCTCAAGCCTGGCAAGTCACCTGTAGACATTGCGTCATACCGACCAATTGCGCTTGCCAGTTGCATCGGAAAAGTAATGGAGAGGATGGTCCTAGCACGGATAGAATGGTACCTCGAACATTACCAGGTATATCCAGATGCAGTTGCCGGTTTCAGGCGTGGCCGTTCTTCCATAGACAACGTTATCGACTTGGTGACGTACGTCGAGCACCAGAAGTCCTACAAAATATTATCTGCTGCCCTGTTTCTGGATGTTAAAGGAGCGTACGACAACGTAACGCACGAAGCGATTTTCAACGCCTTGGAGGCAGTAGGACTTGGCGGCAAAGTCTATTTTTGGATAAGTAGCTATCTGCATAAGAGATCCTTTTTCATACTTACCGAGGATGGCCCGACCTCCCCGCATTACAGCAACCGTGGGGTGCCTCCGGGCGGAGTACTGAGCCCAACGCTCTTCACTCTAACACTCATTGGCCTTGCTGACATACTGACATGCACTGTTAGGCTCTCCATCTTTGCCGACGACATTTGCATTTGGACGTCGGGTGTGACGCGACTGCAACTTCGCGCGTGGCTTCAGAAGGCAGCCCCTTTAACATCATCCTACCTTCGAGAACAAGGACTCCATATATCATACGAAAAGTGTGCAGTGGTGGCGTTTACCAGGAAAATAATGTCTCCATACGTGATATCCGTCGACAGACAACTGATTTCGTACAGCACGAGTCACAGATTTTTGGGGGTGGTCATTGACAAAAATCTCTCCTGGACACCTCATGTGAATTATGTGAAAAAATGCCTGACAGGAATTTGCCATATGTTCAAGTTCCTTGCAGGAAAGACCTGGGGAGTGCCAATACAATCCATGCTGCAACTGTACAGGGTCCTCTTTATTGGATTCCTGCGGTACAGCCTACCGGTCATGTCCAACACCTGCAGAACTAACCTGAATATAATCCAAAGCATCCAAGCCCAAGCCCTCAAGATATGCCTTGGTCTACCGCGGAGTGCGTCAACGACTGAAGTTATTGCAGTCGCTCAAGATTCCGCTATTAGGACGCACATTAGCATTGAAACAATGCCTGTGCACATAAGACACTTCGCCCGGACCCCTACCCACCACCTCGCAAGTCTCCCAGTAGATAGGCCCCACACGACAATCAGTGCGACTATCTTCGTGCACTGTGTTTCTGTGAGGTCAGGTTACACACCTGCGGCAAGGCCTTCCATTCCTCCATGGTGTATGCGCCGTACTCAAGTAAACCTTACACTCCCAGGACTTCAGAAAAAGTCGGACTTGCCATCATCAGCGCTCAAGCAACTAACTTTACTTCGCTTGTACGAGAAATACAGTGACTGCACACACGTCTACACTGATGGATCAACTACATCAACCAGTTCCGGTGGCGCTGTAATTATACCAACAATGAGAATAACCCAGCGGTTCAAGACTTCCCATGTCACTACGTCTACAGCGGCAGAGCTCGCGGCTCTCCGCGACGCGCTTCATGTGATAAAGGCTGAAAGTCCCAGAAAATGGTCAGTCTTCTGTGATTCAAGGCCGGCCTTGCAATGTGTGCAGTCATTTCTCCGACATGCAGCTCACGATCAGCTCACGTGCGAAATCGTGGAACTTGTCCATCACTTAAGAGAAAAAGGCCATGATATCTCTTTCCAGTGGATACCAGGTCATTGCGGTATCATAGGAAATGATGACGCCGATAAGGCAGCTCGAACATCAAACCAAGATGACCGCTGCGTCCCCATTCCTCTCTCAAAGGACCGACGCCGCGAGACAAGTTGGCATTTTAGCACGCACGATCTCCTTAGCAGAGTGGAACACCGCACATACAAGGCGCACAAGACTGCACAGACGAAACCCGTTACTTCAACTCAGACCTCCAGCCGGTCTATGCCGACGTGAAGCGTCTCTTCTGTGTCAGTTATGGCTTGGAGTTGCCTTCAAGAATGCCTACTTAGCACTAATTGGAATGGCTGATAGTCCTGCATGTGATGTTTGCGGATGCGAGTAGAACATTGAACACTTATTGTGCCATTGTCCTCAATTTCAAACACAAAGACGATCTTTGTCCAACACATTTAGGAAATTAGATGATCGTCCTCTGAGTGAACAGGAGCTACTAGAGCACCGTCCCGACCGATCATCGGCTCAGAAGGCAGTGAAGGCACTTTTATGCTTTCTCAGAACTTCTGGTTTGCGCAAGCGTCTTTAACTCAAGTGCTGTCCGTACACGTATCTACACCTTCTCTCTCCCTTCTCTCGCTTCCCCTTCTCCCTTCCCCCAGCGTAGGGTAGCCAACCAGACTATTGACTGGTTAACATCCCTGCCTTCCTATATTACTCTCTCTCTCTCTATCTGTCTGTGCCCCAGACACGCGATGAGATAAGCGCTATGCTTTCATTTCCTTTGACCAGTTCCCACACAAATCATGTGACCATTCTGGCTGTATATATTTTCACGACGGTACATTAAAAGGGGTCATTCTTGGTTATGAGACGACGAGCGTCTGTGTGTCTATCTGACATGGTGTCAGAAGTGGCTATGTCAAAGCTGACTACGATGTAGCGCTGCAACAGCCCGTCAACAAGCGAACGAGCGCCTGCTTCCACAAGAACAAGTCCTCCTCGTGACAATCGTCAAGCAACGCTTCAGAATGGCGGGAATCAAGCCTCCTAGGCCCTTTGACATCCAGAACGCAGCGGATTGGCCCGCCTGGATGGACGAATTCGACGACTACAGATTCGCATCCGGACTACATGAGAAACCAGGCGAAGTACAAGTAAGGACTCCTCTCTATAAAATGGGCAGAAAGTCAAGGGAGATTCTTCGGTCGCTAAACATCAAAGACGAAGAAATGGAGGACTGCAACCTCGTAAAGTCAAAATTTAGGGGCTATTTCGTCCATACCAAGAACACAGTCTACGAGAGTGCTCGCTTTAATTTACGGCGCCAACAACTGGGAGAAACAGTAAACCAGTTTCCAACCGAGCTTAACAGGCTAGCAGACAGATGCGAGTTCAAAGAAATGAAGGAACGCCTAATAAGAGACCGCTTCGTAGTAGGACTACGAGACCAGCTTCTCTCGGAAGAACCTTAAATTGATCCTAATCTCACGCTGAGCACGGCTTTGACAAAAGCACGTACGTACAATCGAAACGGTAAAGAAACAGCAAGCCGAGCTAAAAGAGCGCGAGGGCACGATCCCAGAAGCTTGCGTCGCCACGGTAAAGCCCGAGAAAACCCCTGGAAAGAGAAAAAAGTTTACACGTGGTCAGAAGCCAACTTATCGGGAAAAGCTCTGCAGTTTCTGCGCCGGACCATTTCATCCGAGAAGCAGTTGTCCAACGAAAAGATGCAGGTTTTGCCGAAAGTCAGGCCACTTCGAAAAGGCGTGCCGAAAAAAGAGGCAAGCAGACAGGAATCTTGACGACATTGCCGAACCTGATAAATTTCTTGGCACGGTCGAGCAGTCGGCGAACGCACCATCTGAGCACTTCGTCACGGTACTGATAAACGACCATAAGCTGCGCAAGAAAGTAGATACGGGAGCCGAAGTGACAGTGGTAGGGGAAAATTTTCCTTTACTTCCGCGTTCTGTGGACAAAGCAGGGGATCTTAAAGGACCGAACAATGCAAGCATCCGTACAATCGGAAAATTTGACGCTGAAGTAGCTAGGAAAGACAACTGTTCGAAGCAGACCATTTACGCCGTGCACAACTTGCGCACACCCTTGTTGGGACTACCAGCTATCAAAGCCCTAGGAATCGTTTGCTTCCTAGATGACTTAGAGATTGCTGACGACAACGTAAGCAGGTATCCTAAGATATTCCAAGGCACGGGTTCCATGTCTGGAGAACATACCATACGTCTCGTTCCGAATGCAACACCGTACGCCCTGTCTACACCCAGACGGATTCCTAGTCCAATGAAGGAAGAAGTCAAGCAAGAACTGGACAGGTTAGAGCGGGAAGGAATTACACAAAAGCTCGAAGAACCGACAGAATGGTGCGCTCCTATTGTCCCCGTAATGAAGCCGTCTGGAGCAGTAAGGATATGCGTCGACTTAACTGAACCAATTTGTCAGATGGGAGCGTCATGAGCTTCCAACGGTAGAGCAAGTTATGGGAAGCTTCCAGGAAGTCAAGATGTTTTTTAAACTGGACGCGAATTCTTGATTCTACCAGATAAAGCTTTCCGAAGAGTGTCAAAAGATCCACTTTCAGTACGCCGTGTGGGTGGTACTGCTACCGCAGGTTGCCGTTCGGGATCACATCCACACCAGAAATTTTTCAAAGAAAGTCATCGCAGGTTGTCGAAGGCCTAGACGGCGTACTGAACTACATGGACGACATTCTGGTGCACGGCAAGAACAAAGTGGAACATGACAACCACCTTCGTAACGTGCATACAGGAACAAACAGGAGTAACCTTTAAAAGGGAAAAATGTTGTTTCGCTGGTGAGTAAGTAGCATTCCTGGGCATGATCTTTGACGCCAATGGTGTGCGCCCAGATTCTGAGATCTGAGCAATCAAGGAGTTGCCTCGACCCCAAAACGTCGCTGAGGTTCGTTCCTTATTAGGCATGATGAACCACCTCGCAAGGTTTCTTCCTGACCCTGCGTCTACATCTGCGCCTCTACGCAGCCTCCTCAACAAAGACAGCGACTGGTGTTGGGGAACTCAACAAGAGAAAGCTTTTGAGAAGATCAAGGTTTCTAGTGGTGATGGCGGCAATAATAATAATAATAATAATAATAATTCATTATCGAATCTGCGAATACAAATACAGAAAGCAGGTTCGCCTAAGTCATCACAGTGGCTTGTCACGCAAAACCCGGCGGTCAGTGACAAGACTCAGCCACAAAGACTGACTTTCTTCCCCTTCGTTTACGAAAGAAAATAAAAACGACATTGAAACGTAAGTTAGAGAGCGATAAAGTAGAAGACAAAAAAGATAGATCACAAGAAAGCAAAAACAAACAAACAAAAAGCCAGATAGCGAAGACACGTTTCACAATGACAGGAAAAATAAAAACATGACGCCTATAATCATTCCGTGCACAATTCTTTAAATTTTTGCGAATATCGCGCATAAACTCGCAGGAAGAAATTTCAGAAGGAAAAGCATTGAATATTTCTGGAACATAAAAGGCTCGAGTATATCTGTCAAACCTGGTATGTGTGTAAGGAACTTAAAAAGCAGGTGCGTGACGTAAAGGACAGCAAAGCACAGTGGGGACATTAAAGGTATCCGCCCAGAATTTTTCAGTACCACTGTTTGAACAAACAGTGATCGCATGTTGGGTATTTTTAGCATCTGAAAAAGGTTCATCTCTTGTAGCCTGTATACGTCATAAGTAACGCTTTTTAACATACACTTTAGCAACCTATTTACACGTTCATGCCAGGAACAATGTACGAATGTTGTAATCCCATATCTGAGCACACTGTAGGCTAACGAGTGAACCAAAAGTTTCATGACAGACAAGGGCAAAAACACTTTAATACAATACAGTAAACAGAAGATTTTACGAAGTTTGGCACATATGTAAGATAAATGAGTAGAAAAGAGAAGACTAGAATCAAACCATATGTCCACATACTTTACAGAGTCCGAAAAATGTATTCGGGGGCAGAAACAATTAATACAGCGAGAGCTGTGCAGATAAAGTGAAGAAGAAAGTGAAACACTCTTGAGTGGGCTATGAAAGCAAACCAACGTTTATTTAGAATAACTGATGTCAATTACATTTGTACCAAACCAATCCATTAATTTTCCAACGTCATATTCAAGCATTGAGAATGCTTCTGGAAAATTCACGTGTGTGGCTAAAAGTGCAGCATCGTCTGCATATTGAAATAACTTGCAGATGGATAGCACATTGCACATGTCGTTAACCTATACATTAAAAAGTAAAGGCGACAGTACGGAACTGTGTGGCACACCGGCCTTCAGAAACAAACGGGAACTGCAAATGTTTGAAATGGAAACCATTTGGGAATGATATGTAAGGAAATTGTGTAACAGTCGGAGAAATCGTCCTCGACAACCTAAATTGTAGAGTTTCTTTAGCATAATCGAATAGCATACCGTGTCAAAGGCTTTTGCCACATCTAAAAAAAGTGCACAGCATACAAGATTTGTTTCAAGTGAAGAAAACATATGGTCACTCAATTCTTTTAATAAAGCCTGAGTGCCCCTCTTTTCAATAAAACCATATTGACAGTCAGAGAACCCCTCCCGCTTTGTTAACAAAACTGTTCATTACTAAGAATATATGTTTTTCTAGAACGTTTTGCTAAACTAGGCAGTATAGAAATGGGGCGATAATTATGCACACACTTAGCATCACCACCTTTTAGAAGTGGTCGAACTACGGCTGTTTTTAACTGCGTCGGAATACTTCCGCTTGCAATTATCCCGTTTAGGACTTTAGCAAGACATCCTTCAGAACGCCGAAATTCCTGAAATTCCTGTAAAGATCAAACATGCGAATTTTATCGATACCTGGCGATTGAAGCCGGCCGCCTAATAACGAGTAAAGCTCTTCTTGTGTGGGTAGGAAAGCGGATTCATTTACCGGAGTAGTGTTGCTACCAGTGTAACATGATTGCTTAGACACCCCAGAAAACTGAGCGAAAAATTGGTTAAAGGTGTCAACAACTGTTGATAAATCTGAATCAAAATGATTCTGAATGTCTTTAGCGGAATTTGAAGGTAATCCTCTCACCTTGCTTATCAGAGACCACGTTTTGCTAAGATTTCTACGAGACTGATAGAAGCGGTTTCTGTTATACGAACATTTGGCTGCACGAATAAGGACGTTTACTTTATTTCAGAAGTTTTAAACTGTGTACGAAGAATGCAATCACTAGGCGAACGTCTGCACCGTTGCCAAAGCAGGTCTTTTTCTTTGATATCGGATAATATCACCCTGTTCATCCATGGTTGGTTTGAGCGGCGTCGGCGAACGTAAACTGTCCTTTCTCTGGATTTATATATAATGTCCATCGAACGTGAAAATTCATTATGTAGCTCGAACCTATCGGTATCTTCAAGCAGGCCGCACCAGTCGAACAAGGCGAGCAGTTTATCAAAAGTGGCCGTATCGGTCATAGCGTGGCAAGTGTCGGGGCTAGAACAAGAAGACAACCCAGAAGGAAAGCGTAACTGACAAGCTATGAAGTAATGGTCAGCAACTTTCTGTTGTAACGCTGCACCATGAACTGAAGCAGACTCCGTGCGGATGTTGAAGTGATCGATACAATACTTTACTAAATTATTAAGAAGTAATTATTTCCTAGTTGTAAAGTCAATAATACATTCAAGGCCATGTTTTGCAATGATATCTAATTAGTCACCCGCCGAGGTTACAGTGGGATTAAGAATGTCTATATTGAAATTGCCTACTAGGCATATGTTAGAAACTAACGTCGTCCTTTGTAAATGTGCATCCAGCTCATTAATAAATAAGGACAGGTTACTTTAGGGTTGTCTATATATTGCCAAGAGTGAAATATGACTAAGTTGGTTTTAAATGCTCAGTGCCAAAGATTCCGCACTAGAAAAATTAGCCACTACCTGTACCACGCTCCAAGTATCCTGTACAAAAATTGCTATTCCCCAGCCTCGTTAAGTGTCTCGAGTGAACCAAAAGGAAACGAATCCTGGAAGAGTGAAAAGGTTAGTCTCGGCCGAGCATACATTTATTTCAGTAAGAACAAAAATGTGGACATTGTGTAAAACGCCATCAACATGAGTACAAACTGTGTCCCAATGCTTTCGCAAACTGTGAATATTGACATGAACTGTAGTAACTGTTGATGGAAAGGAAAAATGACGACCAAGTGCTTGAAAGTCAACCAAACTCTGGCACAGAGCCATGAAGTTGTTTTGAGAAAGATCTGCGTAGTGAATGATAGACCGCTTTGAAACAATTACGTTAAACGCAACAGATAATTCACGCCGTTCACACGGATTAATCAGGCACCCTCCTCTTTCTTAGCAAACACGTTTCCGTGGTTGGTCCAAAGATACTTATATTTCTTTTCCTTTCCCTTTTTCCTGCCAAGTCGGAACAGTAAGCGGTTTGCTGCTGTTAGTTTCTCATTAGAATAAAGCTTGTGGTCATTACAGTTTTACATAAGTTCTGCAGTTTATGACGACAAGACATCCAAGTTTCTTCATAGATACACAAGCAAATTTAACCCGAATGATTGGAATTTTATCTTTTCTTTTTGCTCGGTGAGCGATGGATGGCAAGAATGTCAGAGCTGTCGAAGTCTTTTATGTTCAATTTTTTGGCAAGATTCGCCGCCACAGCACGCAAGTCCTCATTACGTGCAGCAGGAAGGCCGTGGATTTCCGTGTTTAAACGGCGACTGCACTGCTCCTGTTTATTCATTTCAGTTTTCAAAGCCTGGATCTCTTGCTCCTGCACTTTGAGCGTGAGTGACGAAACCTCTGAGTGGGCTTGTCTGATTTCTTTTTTTACTTGCTTCTATTCTAACCAGAAAAGCGTCGTATTGCGTTGACATGAATGTAATTTAATTCTGGATCTCACTCACGGAAGACTGGAGCTTATCGATAGTTGCCGCCGACACCAAAATCTGATCGATTTTAGCAGGAAGTGGTAACAATGATTTCATTTCAAGTCTAAGTGGAGACCGTCCAGCTTCTGATTTATACCTCCTATTTGGCTTTGCAGAGCATTAAGTTCATCAGTGACAGATGCATCTGTAGCCGTGGGTCCGTTTTTTCCCTGTCGGCAATGACGACATTTCCATGTGTCACGTTTGGACGAACCCATCGAAATGCACGTTGATTCTGCGATTCCTGAACATGATGAGCGCAAATGAAAGTTTTTTTTACACTCTTTGCAACACATGAAACGGCCATCATCAGGATGGCCGTTTTTTCCTCTCTCGATCATTTTTTCCTCTCTCGATAGTGGTTGCCTTTGCTCAAATATGCGTGTGATACTATTCTAATGTTTGTCAAGTTGCCTTCCTTCAGTGTACCTTCTCTTAATCTTATTAGTCGTCGCTTTCATTTTTTGTTTTCTTATGATATTTCCATATAGTTGCATTGCTTTTGTACTTTCTTTTCATGTCTGTATGTATCTTTACGTGCATACGTAAATATTTATGTATTCTGCCCCTCCTGCTTGGGCCCTCATTTGGGCCTGCAGTATTGTATAAACAAATAAATAAATAAAATAAGAGGATCCGAGCAATCTGCGCACGACGACATTGGCACGGCGCTGCCACAGGAGGATGCACCAACCCTGATGCACAAAATATGAAACCGTCTAGAGCCGTAATAATAATAATAGCCTTTTTTGCAAGTTATTATATACATGCTTCCGAAGGCTTGTATGGCAGAGACCTGGCAGTCGCGTCAAGATCGCATTCACAATGTTTCGAGCATAACTAATGCTCCAAGATATAAACTAAACCTTTTCATTTCAATAAGACGCGCAAAAGAACCAATAAACACATAAAATATAGCGACAAAGGTGCTACATGTCGTCATCAAACAAAACGCATCACACTATTACATGAATATGCACTGAATCAGAAAATGTACTTAAGGAATGCCGCGAAATCAAAATACGTACCATGTTGAAACTAATCGCAATGCTAACATTGTTAGCTTCATATGAATGATGCTTCTTTTTATATCCCTTCTTTTAAAGCGTTCTTTAAGCCGGATAAGCTTCGTTGCTTCAGCGATGAAGAGGCGGGGGGAGTTCATTAAACAAATGCTGAATATAATGTTGTCTTTGCCTTTTGTCATAATAAGTTCTTGTTAGAGGGACGTATCCGGAGGGATTGCGTAGGTTCTTGTGCTTTACAACGGGCAAGCGAAAATTTTCGTTACGTGTTTCATAATAGTACTTACGTCCAACTTTCCACAATTTACAAAGCTTATGGAGATACTAGTCTTATATTAATTCTAGTTTTGTCGGTTGGGATGATGCAATGTACGTGCAAAAATCTGGTATATGTATAGTTTCAAAGATTGCGCCCATACTAAGCGACATTTGTTAGCTCGTGTGAACCGAACTATCCATAGGACATTAGAATTATTTCTGATGGGGCTGAACAAGGCCCCATTGTGGTAAATGTACTACAAGTATTTCCTGAATGTGGCCTAGGCTTCAAGTTCACACATAAAATAGCCAAAGAAAACGAACTACAGTTTCTAGATTTGTTTTTGTTTGATTTGATTTGATTTGATTTGATGTACAGCCCTAGATAGATAAAAACCCATATTACAGTACCACCCAGGGCACTCAAATATTGTAAAAAGCTGAAAAGCAGTGTCATGCCTTCTGGCAGCATTGGTAAAACCTTGTTGCCACCGAATGAAAGAAAGCATTGGTAAGCAGGTGACAAGGCTAGCTTCAGTGGGATTCCCTGAACACATTATTCGCAGAGCAGTAGAGAAAGTAGTTAAGATAGTAAAGGGAGCATAAACAATAGATTCAAGGAGCAGGCATAGCACGAAGAGAAAACGCCTTGCGGTTGTACTTAATGTCCAATATTTTTCACTTCGGCTAAAGAATGTTGCCAGCAGGTATGTCGTTAAAGTGGTTTTAAGCTCTCCTAACAAGGTGAAACAACTGCCAAGCTGTTTCAAAAATGTTTGAAATTACAACAAGAAAATGCAGCTGTGCTTTTAAACAACACCAAAATTTCACAAAATGCAGCATAGGTGTTGCGTACCGAATTCCGTTAACATGTGGCAACATTTGCATAGGACAAACTGGTCGGTGCATAAACACACGCTAAAAGAACAACAACGTTCTCTCGGAAAAGAAAATCATTCGCACTTGTCTAACCCCTGTAGCCTATGTCGTTGTGAAGCGGTGCTTTTTGGCACTGGTATCTTATTTTCAGGTAAAAATATACTAACACGTGAAATTACAGAAGCATTCCATATGCGAAGGTGTGTTGAAAGATGCATCAGTCAACCATCGGTTGCTGTCACTGACAAAGAATTTGCATTCTTGATTACTGCTTCAACCCTCGTAATCTGTTTATATAAAAATTCGTGACTCGTTTTGCACATGCTCAGTGCAAAAAGCTGGGCGCTTTTATGTTCTGTCTCTTGAGCAAAATAATCAGTTGTGAATAACCACTCGTGTGTCCACCTTCTATCTCCCCTTGTCTATTGTGCGCGCTACAAATTTCATCATCAATGCCATATGAACGTTCCCTGATAAATCATTGTCAAAGTGAACTCCTAGATATTTAACACTCGCTACATATTCAGTCGCTGCACAGTCGCAATTCAAACAATCAGAGCCACACAAAACGGCAGGCAGAGTGGCCTAAAGAACTTTGAAGGGATTGCTAAAACAGGCAAATTGCGTTTTTCGACCATTACCTTTTGTTTGATTACTTTTACACTAGTCCATGGCATTTAATACGTCAGTTTGAAGCAGAGCAACCGCCCTATCCTACTCTATGTGTCTTGAAACAAGCAACGTGTCGTTCACATATTGAAAAACAGTGCTTGTGCCAATTATCTCTCCCAAGTCACATAGGTGCAAGTTAAATGAAAGCGGTGTGTGTAGTGCCATGGTGTGTGGTACGGCAGTGTGCTATGTATACATCATTCAAACAATTTGAGACCCATTCAATGGATAACTGCATAAAAACGGCAAGTTGGACCAGTTGGTTGGGATTCATAGTAAGGTTCGCTACAGCGCAATACAAGGCAAGAGTACAAGAAGATACAAGAAGCACCGCGTCGTCGTTTTATACCTTCTTGTGTCCTTGTCTTGTATTGCGCTGTAACTAACGTTACTATCAATGGATAGCTATTAAGAAAATATAGAAAATGTTCCCGAAAGCCATAGTTGTAAAGTTTACTGCGTAGAATGCGCTGGTTAACCGAGCCAAATGCCTTTGGTATATCCGAAAAGAGTCGACGAGGCACTTGGTTTATTTCAAAAGCTTCGTGTAAAAAAATCTGACAAAGTTTCAAAAAGCTTGAGCCTACCGCTGCCTTGAACAAAGCCGTACTGGAATGATTATAAAATGTGCTTAAGAACAAAGCCGTCCATAGCTTCAAGAACATGCCTTTCCAGCAGCTGTGGTAAGAAAGGGAGAACGTATATAGGGCGCTAGTTTTCTGGCCTTGACGCACCCTTTAATATCGGAATAATTCGCGCTCTCTTCATTTGATCGGCTGCAACACACGTGTCTAGAATGTTGTTCAAAATAAAAAGAATCGGTCCAGCTAGCTCACTGATATTACATATTATATCTTCAACTGACATTCCATCTAACCCTTCTGCGCGGCTCTTTCGTGACCGGCACAGCAATCGAACCAAGTCGTCTTCCACTATCGAGGGCAGAAGCGTTAAATCTCATACAGAACTGCTAGTTGCGATAAGGCTCGGCAGATTAATGGGCGTTCCCATATCTGTTGCCACTGAAAAAAATGAGTCTTCAAAACAATTAGCCACCGCTTGCGACAGAGCTCTGAAACCTTTTAGTATGGTATCAACGTATGAGCTGGACTTGGTTGCCCCAAACTCATTCACAGAAGACCACATCTTTGCTGTTTTATCGCATGAAAAAGAAAATTGAGCGCTGAAGTAGCATCTCTTGGAACAGCCCATCATTGCTGTAACCTTATTTCGTGCATTACGGCAAAGACTTTTCAAAATTTGGTCTTCTCGATGGTTTCGAATTTGTTTCCAAAGTTAGTCTTTCTCTTGAATAGCTTTCAATCTTCGATTATTTATTCAATGTAAGTATGCTTTCTGCTTGCGTACCAAAACGTATCTTTTACACCCTTGCTTCAGCTCGGTGAAAGTATCTAAAAACATTTTATACGCACTGGTCGAACAACTATGTGCTAACAGTATGGCCCAGTCATATTGAGAGACAAGTCTGTCAAATATAGCGCCACCAAATATTTCTATAGATTGGGCCTCTTTGGTTTTGACTGCATAAGCGCCAGGAGATGAGATCTGACAGGCGATATAGTAATGATCAAAGAGTTTTGTTGTTATTAGAATGGATATAACGGTCACGAAAATCAATTAGGTGAGCTAAGGCATGGTCGAGGCACGAGGACACAAGGCGACCTGAGAACAGTTATTGTCTAGTGGCTTCATTAACAACAGATTCTATGTCATAGTCTGCTACAACGTTTAAGCAATTTGAAACAACCGTTTTCTCCGATTTTAGCATATATATATATATATATATACATACCGGTAATGCACATCTTATATAGGGCGGTAAAACATCTGAATTTTGTTTCAGTTCCTAGAGAAATGGCTGCGCGTGTTCTGACGGTGGATGGCACATAGCTATTAAAGTGAGCAGTGCTAACATTTTCCAGGCGAAATGCTAGGCTTTTGTGCAACTGTAATTGAAAACGTCATCTGTGTAACTAACCGTTGAGCTCACTAGGGTTGTGGATTAGGCGAGTTGGTATTGCATAGTCAGCGCTCTGTTCCTTTATCTGGCCGGCTCAGCTTGTTTCTTCCTTTTTATGTTGCGCTGTACCAGTTTTAACATAACCGTCTAGCCTTGATGAAGAACGCTATTCCGCCGCCTCGTCTACCTGTTCTGATTATAATATGCTCTTGAAAGCTTGGTAGGAGGAATTGGAACAATACATCATCTTGAGCATTAATTCCTGTATCTACTAAGCATCTTTGAGCATCTACTAAGCATCTACTACATTTTGAGCATCTACTAAGATCAAAATGTTAGTGGTATGGCCAAGAAACTGATCGCAGTTTCCTTGTTTCCCCCTGCAAAACATAGAAGCCCGTGGAGTTCTAAGTTCGAAAGCGAGCTGTCCTGTTCGTCCTTGTTGCGCTCAGCACAAAATTGAGCCAAGTTGTGAAGTTGACTAGAACTGTACTCGCCCGTAGATTCTCTACAGTGTCTCCCACTTAGAATTTCCCACTTACAGGATGCCATACTTAAAAATGTACTTTCAGCAACGCTCGAGCATGCTCTGCCCAAGTGACGGTCATTCTGCATTCCACACAAGACAAGAATCTGCCATCCCTTGGCAGCCAATTGGAACACACCGGACAGATGGATATCATGGCGAGGCGCAAAACAAGCGAAGAATTTCGCGCACAAATAGCGTCAAGTACCAATGATTAGCATTAATTGTGGCAGTAGTCGGCGGCAGCGGCAAACAAATGAGCTCTAGCGAAGAAAAGCTCACCGGTTGTGATATTCTAATAGTTCATGAATAGTGCTAGTAAGTGCCCAGCAAAACTTTGTGCCGACGGCAAAGCGCTAGTGCTGAGAGAGCGTCTTTTATCCTTGAACGGATGATCCCAGTTTCCACGCTCCGGTAGGATCCAGAGGCCGCAGCTACCTCAATCAATCACGCATCCTGCTAACAGGGGTAGCTTTCGCACATCGCCGGTAGATCATGGGGCCGACATTCGATCCTGTAGTCGCATATTCCTCTTAGCTGATCGGTGGTGACACAATCCTGCACCTGTTTAGACCAGAATAGTTCTGATCGACAAAGTCCAGCAAGACTTTGTAGCTGAAGGAATAATAATAATAATAATTATTATTATTATTATTATTATCATTATCATTATTATTATTATTATTATCATTATCATTATTATTATTATTATTATTATTATTATTATTATTATTATTATCGCCACCCAAGTACTCTGTGCAGATGGTTAACCACCGAAGCTGAAACGTGCGGCCCCGGTGTTTATCGCTGGGTTAATACCGAAGGTTCATTAAATGACGGCTTGGGAGGCTGCCGGATCCTCGGTATACGCAGTTCCTGCTTGCGCTCGGCTGCACGAGCACGTTCGTGTGCCCGCGCTGCAGCATCGGCACGGTGTAGACGAGCTAGTTGCCGGTTCAGCTCGCGGCGTTGCTGTTCGAAAGCCGATTGCTCTTAAGGAGTACGTATGACGCATGGCCCACCCGTTTTGGAGCCGAAGAGAAACTGCTACGCACGCGCTTGGCGGCGACCGAGAGCAATGACATCACTACTGGCGCAGGTCATCCAACACCACCTAGACAGCACAAGGCCTTTTCACTCCGATCCATGATGCCATGTTACCTGGCCCGACTGCCGTAAGAATCTAGCGGAGATTCTTCCCAGTAGGCAACAGTGCTTCTGACGTCAGCGCTTTCATCATGCCAGCCATGTGGCAATTCCTGGCCAGGTAGCATGACGTCGTGGATCGGAGTAAACGGGCCTTCTGCCATCTAGACTTGGTTAATCGCGCCTGTCTTTTTTTCTTTCTTTTTTACCCTGCGTGCGCATAGGGTTGCACCGGAGCAGTTTTCGGCGTGCAGGGCATCGACAGGCGCACGGACAGACGAAGCGGCTAGCCATATAAGCTTCGCTATAATAATTTTGAGCTGTGCGTGCCAAGAACATGATATAAAATTATGAAGCATGCCATGGTCGCGGGCTCCGGAATAACTTTAACCACCTGAGGTTCGCTAACATGCGCCTAAATCCAAGTGCACGAGCGACTGCAGTGTGTTCCTACAGGCGGATCATGCCATATTTTGCTTCACGCTTTATCAGCGAAATGCACGGACGAAATCAGACGCCTATGCACAAGCAGGTGACTCGATGAATGCTTGAAACCAGCTCACAAAAATATAAACACATATAACCCACACATTTTGAAATATAGTGGGCTTACGCCACATGACGAGCTTTTGCAGATATATTTCATTTTTACATAGCAACGTGAATGTAGTCGGGTGTGCGTTTGGAAAAGAAATGAAGTCATTTGAGAATAAATAGGCACCAGCATGCACTGTGCCCCTCGCAGACGGCCCGCCGTCATTGCCAAATAACTAAGGTAAGACAAAGCAGCGCAAAAGCATTTATTTTTTCTCGTCTCATTCAAGCCGCGACAACAGTGCTGGAGCGCCTGAAACCAGGCATGAAAAGCCCTCGATAGAGAGCACCGCAAAGCGGATCAGGAGACGCCCCCCCACCACTGAACTCTCCCTGCGGAAGGTCCAAACGCTGCAGGCATGGCTGCAAGCACGGATAGCGCAGTCTCGGCGGCCATCACACGTGCCCTTACATTCGCCGCCGTATGACGGCACCACCGCTCCAAGCGCATCCCGAACCCGACCCGGGGCTTTTCATCAGGCGAGGAGGAACTTGCTGCGGAACGATTTCGAGATGTTTTAAATCGTACTTTCTGTAATTTACGCAGTGTCCGTTCATATAAGACCGTGAGGGAAGTCTTTCGCTGCATCGGTAGCTGTAGAAGCACTTCACTCTGGCCTAGTTGGTGTTTACTGCATGCATCCAAGGGAGGCCTAACAGGCATCATTGTAAGTCTGGTTTCGCTTGCAGCGATGGACACGGTCGCTGAGCCGCTCTGTAACGCGTACTGGACGCTGTGAAAGTGTCGCTCTTTCTGTCCAGCAGTCGCTTTCGTGTTCCGTAGTCTTAAACTATACGTCAAAAGCAAGAAAACCGAGTGCTGGTTGAAGCACACTAGCTGATAAAAATTAATACAGCGTACTCAAATGTACAGCATCTCTCATAACTTGTGCATTGCGTTGGAAAGTTAAAACTCATCAGCCACACTCTGTGCACGCCCTACGCGTGTTGCTGAGGAGCTGAGAGAAGAACGCATTAAAATGCACAGGCGTAGCTATCACTTCATCCGCGGTCGCAACAATTAAGCGGGAAACCTTGCAATGCCGTTTTCGCTCACACTAAGGCGACGATCTTTCTTTTGCGTTCATATTATTTCGACAAATATGGCATCGTCAGGCCGGTACAATTTTTGAAAAGGCCAGAAGAAATAGATAGATTTGTCATTGTAGCTTCGGACACAGCATACGACGAAAATGGCCTGTCAAAGCGTTGGTCTCCATTTTGTGTGTAACCTCCCGCAAATCCTCTAATAGTTCTCCCTTTTCTTTGTGTTTTTTTTATTATTATTGCGAGAGGAAAAAGGGTGGAGAGATGTCTAACAGTCGTCAACTCGCACTTTCGTAAACCCAATTAGCGGCCACAGATGGGAATTAGGAAACTAATTAAGTTATTACACGATATCGCACTTCACTCCTCCCAAATTAACGCCAGCAGTACGCAACGTGGGAGTACATTTCGATGAGACAATTAGGAACTATGAAAGCGTCAGTTCTTGCGCAGCTGGGTCGGACAGAAGACAGAATTTAGTCAGTGCACCGAAGCAGTCACGACGAGAGCGAAGTTTGAACATACGCTTGTTTCACATGCGATGTTATTATTGTCGACACCCCAGCGCCTACTTCTTTTATCATGGTTTCTCGAATCTTTATACTTTCGTTCATTCAGGCAGCGTTGGAAACGTGGTGCCTTTAATCAGCAGTGTTATAAAGCAAGAGAAATCAGATGTGTATTTGTTTATTTAAAGATTCCAAATATTGCGTATTCTCAAACATTACAAATCGTACTGAACTGAACTAAATAGCATACTATATAACTGAACCAATGTACTTTGGTATTGATTTTTTTTTTCATGTACCAGTTCAATAATTTTTTGTGCGTGTAGAATAGTTATTATGTGTATTAGTGACCACCACAGATTTAGCAACCTGCCGTGGTGGCTTAGCGGCTATAGCGTTGCGCTGCGAAGCCCGAAGTCGCGGGGTCAAATTCCGGCCACGGCGGCCGCATTTCGATGGGGGCGGAATGCAAAAACGTCCATATGCTATGCACTGGGTGCTCGTTAATGATCGCCAGGTGGCCAATAATAATCCCGAGTCTGTCACTACGGGGCGCCTCATGATCAGATTGTGGTTTTAGCAAGTAAAACCCAAGACTGTAATGTAAATTTGGTAGAGAACGCACTAATTGCTTACTAATACTTATAGTCACAGCAAGTCGAAAACGTGTAGTGATAATTTATTTGCTCGGCCTCAAGGCATCACAAGGTGCAGGGTCGTTCAAAATATCTGCGAACAAGGCGAAGCGTGGCCGCGCTCCGCGGAGCGCCAGCTCATCCGGCGCGGGAGCGCATCGAAACAATGTGGCGCAGACGTACAGGAGACTGCAGGCGGTGCTTCGTCTCGTCTGCTACAGCGCGGAAGCGCACCGTGCTTGCTTTGCTGGGAAGCGCACCTAACTGTGTGCTGGCAGCGCCCAAACACGCCGAGATGGCATTGTCGCATTTTACTGACTGCAGCGCCTTGTTGGTTCCGCATACGGCCACTCAGCAGCGTGTGTTCGCAGTGCAGCGCTCTCGGTTAAATGCAGGTGTTGTTTCAAATTTCTCAGCTCTTGCATGGTTTGGTTTATGCTCTTAAATGCCCAAAAGCGACTCACGCGTGAGCTGTCGACGTAGTAGAGGGATTTGGATCATTTCCCGTACAACAGACTTGTTCAATGGCTATTGAAATATCATTGTTCAACCTGAACAAATGACCTTGAAAGATCATTGGGGAATTGTTGAAACATCATTGAGGAAATTGTTGATGAGTGTTGATAATTGGCCCGCGACATTTTGTCGAAACATCCTTGTGGCCTCTCAATCGAAAGATCATTGGCATGTTGTTGAAACTGTGATGTATTTCAATGCTGAAAGCCCATTGAAGCATTGTTGAAGATGTGTTGAGTCTCAAAATTGAAAGCCCATTGAGGTATTGTTGAAATGTGTTGTTTGTCAATGTTGAAAGCCCGTGAAAGAATTGTTGCAGATCTGTTGAACATCAACACTCAAATTATGTTGAAATCCCTTTATGCCCCACTGTGTATTTAGCAGTGTTTAAAACTGCACTTTCCTTAAAGTACTGCTGAGCTATGTTGCATATCATTACCTTTGATGTCACGTTGATATGTTTGCTGTGAGAGGATAGGGTTAAAATTTAAATACAGGCGCTTTTGTATTGCAGGCCTCTGCCACCCTGGGCTCAAAAGCATGCTCTTGGTTACCTGTAATAAACCATATTGTAAAGCTGCTAGCAGTACGGTTATCCCACTTTTTTCAATTGTCACAGAGAATGGTCCTCCATGAAATCAAGAGTGCTGAACTGATGCACACAAACCATTTTTCTAGGGGAACTGTTTATTTGTAACCAAACATCTGTGTAAATGTAAACCCATTTGTAGTTTGAGAACATCAGAAACTTCTTAAAAACTATTGCAAAGTACAAACTTCCTACAGCTTGACACCATAACAACATTGAATACTGATAGATGTAGTCTTTGTGGCCCTCAAGTAAAACAAATTTCCCAAAAGAAATAAATCTTAAAAAACAAATACCTAAATAAATAAATGTACAAGCAGATTGACATGACTAAAAAAGAACACTCAAGAAAGGTACTTGCTTTCTCTATTAAGTAGCCAGTGGTACTATAACCATGGCACGATTCGCTTGAGCCCACAGCACTCACTGAGACCTGATATGAAGGCTGGTTATCTTTAAGTTTCATGGAATTTTTAAAGACTGGCTGTTGCAGCTAATATAATTCTAGATACAGAGTGCCAAACATTACTTGCATGAGAAATCAAGACACCATATTCAGCTAATTAACAAAAACTCAGTTCCTAATAAAGTTTTCACGAATTGTAGCCAGTAATTTTACAAGGTGTATGCACTTAGAATGAATTTCCAGAATGACACCAGTAACGAGACACATGCCATCAAACTGGCTGTAGAAATGCACTGTTGTAGCACTTACTCTTTTTTAACAAAACGCGCTGGTATGCGTTGAAGCACAAAAGTAACTGGAATGCCCATGTAGTTCTCTCACATGTATGAAAAAATCTCGAAACTGGTGTCATCCTGGCAATTAATTTCAAGTGAATACGTCTTTCAAACTCACTTGCTACAATTAGCAAACTGAAATATGTGCCGTGATGTTGTAAGTTAATTAATAACTTTGTGAGAATCAGTTGAATATATTTCCATTTCTTGTGCTACTAATGTCCGCCTCTGAATAATCCAGCTCAAGAACAAGAATTATGCTACCTGGAACAGGCAAAAAAAACTGACTCAGTACAATCCTTATTTATTGGTTGAATGGTGTGTGCCAATTTCAGTAAACCTTACCTACTTTTGAAACATGGCAACTGCTATAAGTAATGCTTATGGAAGCAGTTTATTATGCTGCATTTCTGTTGCATGATCCAGTTGTGTTTTCTGCCATGATAACGTTCCTGCACAGGTCATTCCATATCAAGCAAGTTATTCATATTGACTGCTTCAGATATTTATATGAAAAAAACTGCTATTAGTGATGTCATGGAATATTACAAAGTTACTCCTTGTGTGAGTTCCATTTCAATTTTGTTCATTGCCATAAAAAAGTAACGAAAGAATTCACGAAAAGATCAGGTTTCATGCAAACATGAAAGGCCCATCATTGCCATTACCGGATATTTTTGTTGCATCTTAAATTTAAGCCGGCTTATACCAATTAATTTTTACTCATGTGTTTTAGATAACAATAAGCCATTTTTACAAAGTTAAAATTATGGGGTTTTACGTGCCAAAACCACTTTCTGATTATGAGGCACGCCGTAGTGGAGGACTCCGGAAATTTTGACCACCTGGGGTTCTTTAACGTGCGCCCAAATCTAAGCACACGGGTGTTTTCGCTTTTCGCCCCCATCGAAATGCGGCCGCCGTGGCCGGGATTCGATCCCGCGACATTTTTACAAAGTTATGTAAAATGCAGTTTTTACTGAAAACTCTGACAATGGCACAGATGCACTTGCAGGTGTGCGATTCCATGCTGAATCGATCAGCGTTTTTTTTTACACCACACATATAGCTGAAAATATTGGCACATGTTTACTAGAGTTCAAAACTCCTTACCCACTTTTATTTATTTTTTACCAGATATTTTGTAGCCTTTTGGTGACAGTTTAGTTTTCCTGCTCAGCTGAGCTAGAGGACATCAATCAACATTATTTTTTTCAAATGCACGTTGTATTAATCGAGGCCTTCAAATGGTGTGCAGGAAAATACGGTGAAGTGATGCAACTGCCAAAATAGCCACTTTTTCAAATATTTGAATACTTCAAGTGCTTTTGCACTGGCAAAAGTGAGCCAAATTGCAATCCGTTAGTTTTCCTCGTAACGAAATATTCAAAGGACAGAAAGTAAATACAGAATGGTAACCCAGGTGACATAGCATAGCAGAAAAATATTTGAAGCTCTGAAGGTTCATCTGATCGCCTGTAAAGAAACTGTAAAATTCTAATCTTTTGCAAGAAGCTTCATGTTCAAGGTAAAAACAGCTTTCGTAGTTGGCCAAAAAATGTGCCATACATTATTGAATAGCTCTACATGTCTGCTATGCATGCGAAGTTAAAAAATGCATTATTTTTAAATGCGAAAATTTATTTTTTGAATTTTTTCCTGCACCGACTTTTCTCGGATGTGTGCACAGCTTGCCGGCCGGGAATGCAGACGGCAAAGCTGGCTTCGTCTGCAACACAGATGACAGAGAAGCCGTGTTGGGGTCTGCATTTTATTGCCAAGAGACGCATGCTCTAATGCAACAAGGCTAATGCTTGCTGTGGGCCGGGTAAACCATACCGCCATTGCACATACAATATCAATACGAGGTCTGTTAGAAAAGTATCCGACCTTTGGCCGAAGAAAAAAAACTGGGATAACTGCAGCGCTGTAAACCTAATCACTCTCAAAGTAGTCTCCTTGGGACTCCACCAACTCCTCCCAGTGCTGCTGCCATTGTTGGAAGCATTCCGAGAAGCCATCTTTCAGAATGGAGTTTAGCTCAGCTGTCGTTGCAGCCATGTCCTCTCTTGTCTGAAATCGCGCTCCTTTCAATGGCCTCTTGATTTTGGGAAACAGCCAGAAGTCGCAGGGGGCCATATCAGGAGAGTAAGGAGCCTGTTAAACTACAGCAGTCTGGTTTTTCGCCAAAGAAGTCTGAATCAAGTGCGAGAGGAGCATCGTCGTGATGGATGCGCCAATTTCCTGTTGACAACTCTGGTATCTTGTGCCACACAGCATCACATAGGCGACGGAGGACATTTCTGTAGTAGTCTTTGGTGATTGTTTGACCCTGTGGTGCATAATCATGGTGTACCACACCGAGGGAGTCAAAGAAAGCAGTCATCATCACTTTGACGTTGCTGCGCACTTGGCGGTCTTTGGTCTTGGTGACCTGGAATGCTTCTACTGTAACGACAGGGATTTGGTTTCTGGGTCGTACCCATACACCCAAGACTTGTCACCACTGACTATGGCGTTCATGAAGTCGGGGTCACTGTTTGTGGAATCCTGCATGTCTGTGAGACTTCAACACGAAGTTGCGTTTGCTCCACCACAAGCAGCTTCGTCACGAATTTTGTCGCAACTCTCTTCATGGCCAAACCTTCGGTCATGGAGAAAAAGTGCTGATGCCCAGCTCTTCTGCAATTTTCCAGATAGCCGCACGAGGGTCCCGCATCACCACAGGGTTGACTTCGGCAATGACCTGGTCATTTCGGCATGTTCATGGCCGACCGGAGCATGGCTCGCTCTCCACCGATGTGCGGCCGTCTTTAAACCGGCTGTACCACTCCTTAATCTGTGTGCTGCTCATGGCATCAGCACAATGCGTTGGCGGGCTAGTTGGTGCAAATCCATGATTACTTTGTTTAGCACAAAACAACAGACGCAAGAAAGACGACCAGGACAAGGCGCTACTCTCAATTGACATCATTTTATTGCGTCACTCCTTTATAGACAGCTCAAACTAGAGGAACATGCGCAGTGAGCACCATGCGGTGGAGCCACCAACATCCATCCCAAGAGCGCACTAATGCGACAGAATCCAAAAAACCAAATTTGGTATTTCCAAATCCAAAAAACCTAGAATTTGGTTTTTTGGATTTGGACTCCTAAACTGGAGAGGCATATTTCTCCCCAATCTGTGATACTCAACGGGCTAAACAAGAGCGACGGGAAAGCCCATTCACCTTTTTGATAAATTTAAGCCCATAATTTTCCTGGCAATGGTTCATAATTACCCTGTAAAGAGGCAGGTGAAGTAAGGAAGCAGGAAACAATTCCAACAATTTCAGAATGGGAGTAGTGGACATGTCCGATGGTCTGTGAGAAGCTTTATACCTTAAGCCCCAAGGGCCTATTCTCAATTTATTGAAGTATATGGGGAAAAGCCACATAAATAATTTTTTTTTATCTTAGAATACAAAGCGATACAGTGCATGTTAATAAATGCGAGTCGTAGGTTAGGTGCTTAGAATGAGTAAGCGTCCACTAAACATAGTACTGTTGACAGTGATGCTCACAACTCTGTCCCTGTTGCTTCTTTGATTGAAACAGGCAAAAGCAAATTGCCACTCATTTCAGGTTCCCTCTGCTGAAAGGCTGCTGTCTAGCATCACATGGACTGCCTTCAAGATAGGAGCAACTTTAATTTAATGGGGTGTTAAAATTGATTAAACTACTGTTTCACATCTCAGAACCTGGAGACCTGTGTGGATTGCTGAAATTTGGTGAACATGCTGCTCCTCGAGCTGAGCAATAACAACACTTGAGCATAGCTTCTCGGCAATTCGTGTATTAGAATAACACTTTAAGGCTACTTAAACATGTCCTCCATGCCACTAGATTTGGAGCGTGCTTCACAGACAACTATTCATTGCAATGACAGCCAAGTAGCATTGCTAATGCGCAAATGCAGCTCATCTGGTGTAGCCGTCAAAGACTTCTGGCACGAAGGCAACTTTTAAATTTTAGAAGCATTTGAGTGTGGTGGCATTAGGCACTTCAGATCATATGAACAGTCATTCCAAATGGCAGGCTATTGTAGCACACAACTACACACATGGGCTACTTGAAAATCGTTTGTTATGTCAATGGCAAGTTGCTAATTTTAGAAAAAAATGTGAATGTAAAAATGTAACCGGAAAGGCTATATGGTACTTGCCTACAACAGCACTGACCCTGGTGGGGTCAAGAGCCTCTTTTGCCCCTTGGAGTTATTTCCAAAGCCCAAAGAGCCCATGAGCTCCTCCTCTGTGAACATATGGTGAAGCAAGGCCCTTGCAAACTTTCCTGGCCCACCATGGAAGGCCATGGTAACCTGTGCCAGAACAACCTTCTCAATGTGCACTCCTCCAACCTATGTGAACTTGCATGTTTAGGTAAATGTTAGCAAAGCAGTTTTAAGTCTTTCAAACACATTTACACAACAGCCCTACTGCAAATAAATTACAAAAGTACCTGTTGCAAATCTATAATGCTAAACTAGACTTCTTACTAGCTTCTTATGCTGTCTGGATGGCACATGTTTAAAGAGAACAATTCAGCACAAACAAGAAAAATAAAACGTAAACCAAAGTATCCAAAAGATATAGCATTATCTAATGTGGTTACCATTATTAAGATACTTCATATTTTCGGGTGTTTGTCTCTATTTTCCCGCCCATTTATGTCAATGGGTAGCCCATGGTCTAATGGGAAGAAATTGGGCTGCTATGTTGAGGGAAGTAGGTTCATAATCAAACGTCTCAACAGCTTGGGTGACTGAGTATGTGACCCTGGGCATAGGCCACTTTTCAATGAACCTCTTTCACGCTATCTTGGGCAACTGCTGCTGCTTGTGTTGGCAAGCAGCATTAGGAGCTTGAAGAGGGCCAAGACTGTCGATTGTTACTAAGATTACCACTACACATTGGGTTCGCTTGCTGTGCTCCAGAAGCAATGTGCGAGATTTCACTCCACTGTATGAAATGTACATAAGCCGCAAAGACAGTATGTGCCAACCACCACCTCATCAATTAATCGACTCGCAAAGCACAGGCTGCACAAGATCACGGAGTGAACTCAGAAGTTTGTGGACACTAAGTTGATGTCCAAGTACATATGTACATTCGAAATAATATTTCAATCAATATTATGAATTCTGTTACGTTGGAGAAAGGAAAGCGTTGTTATATAATTGGTCACCTAATCTTTTTTTTTTTTGTGATTTATGGAACTTCCTTTCTCTAGGGTATACCGTGGTATAAATGTTACAACCTGGGATAAGGTGCCTTGGCCAGCGTCTCGATAGTAGCACCTATCTTCGTCAAAAGCGGTCTTGTCGTCATCGGCAGGTTAGTTTAAGCAGCTTAGTACAGTGACATCACGTGTGGTCTTTGTTGGTAGCGGCTGGCTGTAAAGGGAGAGACTGAAAACGAATTGAGCGTTGTCGCTTGCGCCTCTACGCCTGGTTTCTAAGACGAGGGGACAAGGGCGGCACAATGGAAACGCGGCAGAAAAAAAAGCTCGGAGGATGCTCAAGCCTCCCCTTCAAGAGTGGAACGCGACAGCATTCAAATATCCCGGACTCGTTCTCACGCTTCCCGGTAACTGCAGCTTACGTAACCGTAAAGTTCACCAGGAAACGCTGGCGGCGAACGCTGCACTGTAAAAATTTTCGTGATTATACCGTCATTATTACAGATTTTCGTCATTATGGGGAGGAATCGCAGCTAAAACTACGAGATGTCACATTTCAAATATTCAAATATTCCCGGCCGCTTGTGTCACTCATTCAGTCGGTCATTCGCTAAGAACTTGTCAATGTGGGTGTTCCATCCATCTGCTCCACCAGCCGCCCTGACTTTGCTTCGTCTACTGCCTCTGCCCCCGTTCACCGGAGCCAATACGGCCCATATCCGAGCTATCGCAACCCGGCCGAATGGCGCACACGTGACGATAGACCCATCTGCTTTTACTGTGGACGTGTGGGCCACATCTCTCGCAACTGTCGAAGTTCCTGGCCAACCCACTCTCGACCAAGCTTCCCCGCCTACCGCCGCTCCTCACTGAATCCTCGCCCGTCATCACTCTCCACCGAGGTTGAAGACGCACCTGACAACGCTCGAGCCACCGCGACCAGCCGCTCGCCATCACCACATAGTCGCCGCTCCCGTTCACTCCAGCTGCTTCGCTCTCCATCCCCAGCTTACCGTCGCCGCTCTCCGAGGGGAAACTAACTGGGGCAGCTCCTGGAGGTGACGCTGCTCTAGAACACCGGCCTGAAATTCCTCTGCTTACCCTGCCTACTAATCGGAACGTTCTGGACGTGGACGTGGATGATTCGCCCGTTACAGCACTCATCGACACTGGAGCCCAAATTTCCATCATGAGTGCGGAGCTTTGAACGCGCTTGAAGAAAGTACTTACTCCTGCTCCGACTCGACTGCTCCAGGTCGCCGACGGTGCAACTCCGGCTGTGCTTGGAATGTCCCTGGTCGCCACACGTCCGTCTTGTTTAGTGTGCTCGAACGTTGCCCTCACAATGTGATCCTCGGACTCGACTTTTTGGCCACCCATTCTGCTTTCATTGACTGTTCCGCCGCTGTTGTACAACTTGACCTACCCCTACCTGTCCCCATTGACCTTCCTGCTCAAGCTCCAACTCAGCTATGTTCCGCGGATTTTATACGCCTGCCATCTCTTGCAGTAACCTGCATCCCTGTTTTAGCCTGCCCACCTGTACCTGACGGAGACTGTGTCCTCACTCCCGCGACTTCAGTCCTGCTTTCTACAAAATCTCCTTCCCACACACCATCGTTTCTGTTGCGGACAATCGTACATGTCTTCCCATCCTACATTTCGGACAGTGCCCACAAGTACTTCCTCGAGGCATGTCTCTTGCCACGTTGTCACCGACGCACGAGTGCCACATTTCCGCTCTATCTGTTGCGCCGTCTTCGACCAATGTTCATTCTGCACCTTCCGCACCAGCCCCAACCGACGACTTTAGAAGGATGATTGCACCGGACCTCTCAACCCAAGAAGCCGCAGAGCTCCGTGGCCTCCTCAAGTCCTACTCCGACATTTTCGACCTGAATGATCGCCCTTTGTGTCAAACGACGGTCGTGAAGCCTCGTGCAAATACCGGCGATGCAGCACCTCTTCGCCGACGCCCATACCGGGTGCCGCCCTCTGAGTGACAAGTTATCCAGAGCGAGGCTGACAAGATGCTTGCCAAAGGAATTATTGAACACTCTTCCAGCCCGTGGGCTACATGGGTATCAGGACCTACATGGGTATTGATATTCTTGTTGAGAAGCCTGTAATATCAGACACCACAGCAGAGTTACTTCAGCCTCCCCCCCCCCCTCCCCCCCTAACACCATTTCCCCGGAAAAAGCGTATTCCCATCAGTTTGCTGTCTCGTATGCTATACTTTCTTGTGCCCGGCGCTAAATAATATTGCGTATTTGGTGGTGAAGACCTGATCCTGCATGGAATTCGCATATATAGTGCCGGAAACTGTGTGGCGCCAGACGGCGTTTTACGCCGGGAGGACTATAGAAAGAACAATGAAAGCCCCGGCACACGCTTCGCCTTGTATTTAAAGTTAACTGCAGTGTATAATAATGGTCGCGCCTAATAATTTAAAGATACTTGTTTACTTACTGGATGGTGCGAAAGGAGGAACTCATAGCGGGAAACCACTATGTGTAATTAGCGCTCGTAGAACATGGTGCTCTAGTAAGAAGTCTTTCTCTTTAAGACACTGCCTAAACCATGAAATATTCATTCAGCAGGCAATCTATCTAACAGAAAGAGCACGAAATAAAGTTCGGCGTTAGCCACAGGGATCCAGCGCTACGCGGTTTCTGCAATTTTTACCGGCCGAGGCGGTTTCGTGAGCAGAGAAAAGCGCGGAACAGCGGCACCTCGTCGTCGCATATGGATGATGGCCGCGTGTGTGTGCTCTTCCCGTGCGCCAGTGAGCCAACACAACACCGCCACGGCGACCGGGAAACCAACGCGATAGTGAGAAGCTTTCAAGGAAGTGTTTAAACAATGCTGACTCACTCGGGCTTATAATCAATTCAGCGCAGCGCCCTGCAAGTCAGTGCTAGAGCCTACTCACAAGCCCCGCGCCTTGTTCTATAGCATGTGTGGGCAGCGGCTAATCTGCATAGGCACACATGCGTCGAGGCATCGAATGCGGGGGCAAATATCCCACACTTGGAGGGGGCTCGTCCAGGATAAGTCTTCCGTCGTGAAGAGCACCGCGCTGCCTGAGGGAATCGTGAATGGGAAAGGCAGTATCCTACCGAAGTGCGTTCTTCGACCAAGTGTGCGCAAATTGGGCTTTGCTTTAGGCTCGAGGTTATCCCTCGTACGGACCTGACATTCCCTCGACAAGGTCCACATCCCCGTCGCCGTGCGATCAAAAAAATTCGCAGTTGCGCCCGAAAGGCGAAGCACCGATTGCGTAGTTAGCATAGTAGCTTTGTCGGCCATATAAACTTGTAAACATTCGCTTACTAAGTAAATTAAATATGATAGAATGTATTAGCTTGACTCAATGAGGACGTGGAAAGAAACATACACGCGGAGACTGCGCTGTCATTTGCGTGTCAGCTTCTTTCCACTTCCTTGTTCAGTCGCGCTTATATATTCTATCATGAATTCAAACCAACTAGCCCGCCAACGTGTTTTAACTAAATTAACCATCACGGTGTCAAGCGCACACAGGTAAACATGAACACATCTCGCTCGATGAGCGCGGAAACTCGCTATCAAAATTCTCGAGTGAGGAATCGCGGCAGCAGCTTGCGAATTGACCTTCATGCATCTCTCACTTCAACGCGAACGAAACGTCGAAAGCACACCGCATACGAAGCTACCGGCACTACGAGCACTCTGGAAACATCGCAGATCGCTTTGAAGTTGAGGTCCGCGCTGGCGCGCACTTTGGAAACGTCGCTTTCAAGCATGGAGGAATTAAGGAAAACTGAGGAGAAAAGTGTGGATGAAGTGACTTCGTATGTTCTTTTTATTGCTGTTTATTTTATTTCTTTTGCTGTAGCGGCCATGCCTTTCGGGCCAAAATGGCGGCTTTGTTATGGTTCTGTGCGCTCACTCGTGTTACTCCGTAGGTTTCGTACCGTGGCCAAGCCACCGTGTGGGCAGGTTTGCGTTAGTCTCCGTGTTTTATGGCGCTGTGTTATGTGGACCGTGCTCTCCCGGATGTTGCTGCGGCCAGGTTGGACAGGAGCAACTAAAGTTCGTGAAATGAACGGGCATGCAACGCTCTACGGAACGTACCGCGCCATGGCAATGGAAACGGACGAAGGAATATCCTTGGGGAATTTTGCCCTCTGGAGGAATCATGCTAACGTGCCAGTGCAGGCCTGCATCCTCAGACCCGCACAACACACTCTCCGGGCAAGCTTCACCTTCAAAGAGCACAGGTGAAACACTGGTGTCGACACTGAGTTCTCCCGTCCGGCAGTCAACATTCGCACCACACAATTGCAAAAAGTCAATCCCCAGAATCACGTCATGCGAGGAGCGAGGAAGAACAGTAAACTCTGCATTAAAAACTTTCCCACCCAAAGACACATCCACGTTACACACACCAACCGGGTATAAGGATTCACCACTGACTCCACGGAAACTTGTGCACTGGTCCCAATGAAACATAACCTTGCGTCCCAGAAGGCCTTTAAACCCCACACTCATGACCGAGACAGTTGCTCCCGTGTCGACTAAAGCTATTGTAGAGACCCCATCAATCAGTACATGAACCTTATTCTTTAGCATGAAAATAGTTGGAGGCAGTTGAGTCGGCAGCAAACATTTTCCAGCGACCTCACCTCCATCGGCCGCGCTGGCTAGTTTCCCGGCGGGGGCGAAACGAAACGGCGCCGAGGCGATGGTGGCGTGAATCGCGGCTGAGGGGATGGTGATCGGGAGGCTCGGAAAACTGGTGGTGGCGTCAGAGTACGGTCGGAAGCAGGGGAGCGGTAGTGGTCCCGGGTTCTTTCTTCTCCAAAGTAGGTCTCCTGGGCGGTGCATCGGCGCTCTCGGAAGTGGCTTCCTGAAGTGGAGTCTCCTGGCCACTGAGTACGCGGTGTAAGACCGCTAGACCGAATAGTCGGCGCTGATGGTCCGTAGTTCTATGCTCGGCGTCGGCTACAGTACCTAGCTATATGGCCTGGCATGCCGCAGAAGTAACACACTGGCAAAGGGCGAACATCAGAATGCGGATTGAAGTATTCTGCCGAAGACATTGGTTGAGGGTAACGAGGCTCTTCCCCTTGAAATTCGTAGGTAGCGGCAAGTCTACGTGGACGAAAGTTGCGTGGGCGTGGATCAAAACGTTGAGGGGGTGAATCATTGCGTGGTGGTTCGGTCGTGCCATAATTGCGGTTAGTCTCTGGAGCTGTTAAGATCCGCGACGTTCACCGAGTGGTTCCAAGTAGCCGAAGGGGGTTCCCAAAGAGTGTCTCGGAAAACGGAGGAGCTGCAATGTGGCGCCGCATAAGTGCCTGTTGGTCACGCCGCTGGAGCTCCTCGCGGACTATCTGGTCGATGGCGGACGAAAGGTCCGAGTGCGGAGGACTCGTTTAACATTTGCTATGGTCGTTACATTGGCCATCCATCCAAACTTTGGTGTAATTCAGCGAGTCTTCAGCGCCTCGAACGTACGGCAGTGCCGTATCAGTTGTGATACCGTGTTCAAGTACTCTTTACCAATGAAGAAGTTGTGCACGTCTTCCCTATCCCTTTTTACGACGTGCCGCACTTTATCTTACTCTGTCATTTGAGGGTTGACGGTTCGGCACAGCTTCAAAATTTCTACGATATAGGTAGTGCAAGTCTCGCCGGGTACCTGGCCTCTCTGGGCTAACGTGAATTCCGCACGTTTCTTTGCGTCCGAGTCCCCGAAACACTTCTTGATCTCCTCAACGAAGCGTGTCCATGTAGTTAGCATGCCCGCGTGGTTGTCATACCATAACAACGCAGTGTCGGCCAAGAAGAAAACAACGTTCCTAAGCTGACTGGAAGCGTTCCACTTATTGTATTGGCTTACCCTCTCGTAACCCTTTAGCCACTCATACGCCTTCCTCTGCCTTCTCCGATAACGTACGTGGCTCTCGGTAGTGCTGGATAGGGACTGGGCTCGCCAAGGCATTGCTGGTGAGGGTATTTTGCTCTGTGGCCATGACTGAGCGCAACGGCATTCCGACGAGGCGACGGCTTCGGCGTAGTCCTTGTGCTGATGGCTCCGTTGTAGGTCGTGAGAGTTACCCAGCACAGCTCCACCAAATGTTGCACACGAGGTGTTTAATACAGAACCAGATGAATCTGCTTGATAGGCGTGTTTCGAGAGCGGTCTCGAGGCAGCTTGGATAACGTCGTTCTCTTCTTTCTTCCACCTGGTTGTCTGCGTGGCAGCCGTGGTTCGTGACAGAGCTCGTGACAACACCCTTTCCCTCCTCGGTAGAGAGGGTACACCTGTGATTGGCTCGTGCCTTGCACTGCGTCTACCTCTTCATGCATATGAAACCCAGCTTTAAAGCGCACGTGTTATGAACCGACAGTGGCTGAAACTGTTAGCGTGGAGGTCGCCCAACCCGGAGGTTGGTGGCTGGAATCCGCAGCCCAACAAACAATCTTTATTTTCGCGTGGCTTGAGTTTTTCGCGCACGACGACAGTCACACTCACGGCGTGAGTCTGGCAATACAAGCTTCGCTATAAAACAACATGTAGTTTCAGTGTTTTCACGATCAAACAGAGCGGTAATAAGCAATTATACAATAGGGGGAAAAGATCGGCCAGATCGACACAGAAAGGCGATAACAAATGAGACAAGAAAACGACGTTCATTTTCTGTAATAGATCGATTGCGTCAGCTGTCGGGCCGGAAGGCAAGCCCTTATATGTGCTCTTGTACTACGTCACTGTACTTTCTCTGCTCCTACGTCTCCCCTCTTTTGAGGAGCGGTGCTCCTCAGAAGCACGCCTGAATGGATCCTCTTCTGCACAACGCTTCCTTCCGTACTGAGCTATGTATGATAGAGGGTGCGTGAAACACTCGCGTGCCTGTTTTCGAATTCATCATTCCAGACCCGGTTATATCTTAAGAGCAAGTGACCATGAATACAAAGGAATTTGCACGGCCATTATTTGCATACTCGCGCGCCAGATGCAAATAACGATAGCAAGTGCGAAGACGGAAGGGAGCAGGATATCCGACGTACTTTTCGGAGCGAAGTTAAGCAAATAAATGTTATCCGAAGAGGCGCATGATGCGCGCAATTGTGTTTCATTTTAAACTGATTGTAGTTGCTTACATCTTTTGTTCGAGTGCAAACAGGAGTGCACACGGCTTAACGACATACGTCGTGGATGCAGGAAGCGACGACTTGATGGCAAATGCAACGCTCTGCGAGTACATATCGTTGTGAGTGGAGACGTATGTGCAGAGAAGTATTAACTAGAGCGATGTATTTTAGCACTTTAACACCGCTGACGAACACGTGACCACTGACTCAACCAAGCCAGGAGAAACCGGCTAACAAGCTAGATCCACAGGCAACAGCTGCACGGCTCCAATGTGATATAATTAAGAGGAGCACCAGAATCTCATTGCTTCAGGATTGGTCATTCGCGTTACAAACACAATGAGTACCTTGCAGAGGACACATATCAGCACAGTTGGCCACCACCTTCGGTTACACAGTCTCTGTTATAGATACATTTTACTACTACACACAGTCTCCTGAATCATTGAAGGCATTTCCATGTAGCACCAGTACTTGGACCCCCCACCCACAAAGAAAAGCAAGACTCTTTTCTGCGTCTTATATAGTTGCACCACACCTAAATACCTTCAGGATGAGCATACAAACTAGCCCAAGCCGGCACACGGATCTCTTGGATTCATCATCTCGACTCGGCATAAAGGGACGGACAGAGCATGAAAACATGGAGGGTAGGCAACGAAAGTATTCCCAATGTGGGAAACATGTGGGTAGCCAGTTGACCTCGTCGTCATAGGAGATCGCCGCGGCACTCGCGGTCACCGTTCTTCCCTGCGCGAGACTGAAAGGGCAAGGAAAAGAACGGTAGTGGTTAGGCTCCCGTCCGCCCACCATTTACCGCGTACATACAAGAGTGGTACATCTGAGCTGGTACGAGCGCGCGCCATCTAATTAGACAAGTTTCTTTTCCCCCTTTTTGTGCGCTGTGGCAGCAGTGCGCTCGTGACCCAAGAAAACTACCAGTCGCATATTTTCGCCATCCAAGTTTACGAAGAAAACAAGCTTACTGCACTGTGCTCCACTATAAGTACATGTTCCTAATGTGTTGAAATACTAAGCAAGCCTCGTGCGTTGAGCTCATGTAGGTTTCTTTTGCACTTGGAAGCAAAATTCCTTTATGAAGCTATGGTTTACCTCTTAGCAATGTTGGCACCAGTTTGCGAGTCATATATATTTGCAAGCTTTTGCAACTTGTTGTTCTCTATGTTACCTGTAGAAGTAGCGGATTGTTACAGAGGGCAAAACAGGAAGTCCTCCGGGAGCTCTGTGTACAAACAACAAAAAGGTCGATAGAATTGATTTATTCAGATACCTTACAAGTTCTCACTGGAACATTGAGGAGGGGGGGGGGGGGTTGTACGTACAAATGAATTGGAGAACACGGAGAAGATGATAAGTAAGTTTGCGATACCAAATAAACAATGTACTATAAAACAAAATGTAGAGAGCATACACTATCCAGAATTAGTACTAATTTAAGCAACAAAAGCAAACTACACACACCAATAAAAGTAAGTGAAAGTAATGTTATTGAATAGCTATTCACAATTATTGTGATATGAATAAGGCCTAGTAGAAAACATATGTATCATGCACGATAAAACTTCGAAAACACGATGTGTAGTTCCTGCTTGAAAGCGCCTGCACCGTGAATGCCAATAACGCTATCTGAAACACCATACCAGTAGGATGATGAGCAAACCGAGAACAAGGTGAAAGCGGCAGCCAACGTTTCGACAAGTGGACGTGTCTTCTTCAAATGACATTCCAGTGTGACCGGTGTGAAGCCGGAAGTTTCATCCCTGGAGTTATGTAGGATCCCTGTGCTCTTTTGCCTGCTCCACGAAGCATGTTATGGCCATCGCACTTCTGCGCTGCCACTTGCTCATTCGCATCGTACGTCTCGTCGTCTCCATAACCACCCAAGCTTGGTACATATGTTTGGTGAACCAAATATTTTAATTCATCCACTTTGCCTCCTGCTATGTCTTACTGGTATCCAGGGAAAACAGGGGGATGACGGGACGTACCAGTACTCACGTACGGGGCAGAAACCTGGAGGCTTACGAAAAGGGTTCTACTTGAATTGAGGACGACGCAACGAGCTATGGAAAGAAGAATGATTGGTATAACGTTAAGAGATAAGAAAAGAGCAGATTGGGTGAGGGAACAAACGCGAGTTAATGATATCTTAGTTGAAATCAAGAAAAAGAAATGCGCATGGGCAGGACACGTAATGAGGAGGAAAGATAACCGATGGTCATTAAGAGTTACGGAATGGATTCCAAGGGAAGGAAAGCGTAGCAGAGGGCGGCAGAAAGTTAGGTGGGCGGATGAGATTAAGAAGTTTGCAGGGACAACATGGCCACAATTAGTACATGACCGGGGTAGTTGGAGAAGTGTGGGAGAGGCCTTTGCCCTGCAGTGGGCATAACCAGGCTGATGATGATGATGATCATCATCATTAGTGGCTAAAGTCTCTGATGGTGCAACGCACCGTGTGGTTTTCAATGACTTCGGGGGACTGGACTAGTAATGCTGGAGGAGGTGACCATATGAACGATTCGAATTTTAACTTAGGGCGAATAAATGCTAGGCACGCAAGCCTTGGGTATAGTTAACGAGCACCTTCAAGATTCTGTTTTAAATAACAAAGTGTTATTGGATCTGGAGGACAATCCCACCGCTGTCCACAAGTTATTGGATCTTGTCGTTGAGTGCGGGAGTTGGCCAACGTTGAGGAGGATTTTGAGATGAAAACTGGAGGTTTATTTACATTATTTACAGTAAAAAACGAAGTAATTAACACTAAAAAAGTAATTGATGGCCGGGAGCAAGTCGGACGCTGCAGCGCGTGGCAAGAAGCCCGAAAGAGATGAATGAATGAGGGAACGCTCTTCTCTGCTCCTTGTCTCTGGCTTTTAACCCTTTCGGTGTCTCGGGGTCATGTCATTTTCGGCCAATCGTCGAGCCCGCTCAGGTGTCGTCATTTTCGGCTCAGTGGGTCGCTCCAAGTGCTCCCCTGTTCGAGAGATGACTTGCCACCGATATTGCCTCCAGGTGTGCAACTGCCGTCACAATTGGCAGATGGTGTGGCTCCGAGGGCTTCACGGTGACTTATAGCCGGCGTGGCCTTGGTGTTGCATCCCCGTCTGAAAACGCTCAGCTGGAGGAGCCGGGTTGTTTTCGAACGAGCTTTTCAGAGCTGCAAAGCAGCTTTGCTCGGGACCAGGCTCAACTACCTGGAACCATGCCAGGGTCCCGTAGCACTTTCGGGAAGAGTCAAGTAGTGAGACAATAGCTCCACGTGCGACGCCTCGGGTTGGGGTCGCCCACTTGTCTGAAAGGTCCGGGAACGTGCTAGACGCGCTTTTGCGCACCTTAATTGGGTGCCGCGGCGATTCGATGTGGTCTGGTGAACTCGAGTGAGGCCAGGAAAAGGGTCTGTATCTAACAATGTGCACAACGCCCTTGCAGTTGTCTTTCCGACAAAGTCGGGTCAATATAAGTCTGCTGTCAAATGAATTCCCAGGTATAGGTATGAAGATGTCTCTAGTGCCAGAGTGTTATTAAGCGAGTAATTAAATGTAGAACTGGTATGTTTCCCGCTTAAGGTAATGAGCAAAACGAGAACAAGGGGAAAGCAGGAGCCAACGTTTCGACAAGTGGACTTGTCTTCTTCAAGGCGACATATGCTTTCCTCGCCACAGTATAAAGATGAAGATTAAGGAACAAGGTGAGCTCCCTCTGACGGAAGATGAAAGAACAAGGTGAGCTCCCTCTACTTGAAGAAGACAAGTCCACTTGTCGAAGCGTTGACTCCTGCTTTCATCTTGTTCTCGTTTTGCTCATCGTCTTGAATTTCCATCTCCGGCATTCCCCGGGTTTTCGCCGCTTAAGGTAAGTAATTAACATTCAACTGTGTTAAGAGCCTTTTGCCAGGATGATCATCAGTTGGTGATTTGTTCAAGATCCTGTTGTATGTTGATGTGATCAGTTGTTGAGAAAATTTTACGATCGACTACGGAGTCATCCGCGAATAGTGTAATGTGGGATGAGATTGCTGTTAGGAAGTCGTTGATAAAAATTAAAGCAATACTAAGCCTAGAACCCTTCCCGGCAGAACACCAGATGTCACGTCACTTAACCTGGAGGAACGGTTACCTACAACAGGGAACTGCTTACGAAATGATAGAAAGTTCCTGATTCATGACTTACTGAAAGAAGCTAAGCGCAGATACTATGATGTAGCTATTAGGATCCAATGGACAACACGATCGAACGCTTTAGTGTAGTTGATAATTATCCAAGCAGTCTTAAAGTCGTCGTCCATATTCTGGAATTGTTGGTGAGAAAATAAGTGAGCTGTGTCTCGCATGCAAACCCTCACCTGAAATCATGCTGATGTGCAAGCAGAAACCCGTTATGCTCTAAAAATTGAGCGATGTTAGTGTCATGAGCCAATAAAGGAAGAAAGAAAGAAGAAGAAAAAGCAGAAGATGGGAAGAAACAAGAAGACACGAGGAGTCGATGGCAGAATAAAGAAGATGCGACCCGTCTCGTGCTCTGCGAGGCGTTCGATCTAGCTCTGCGTTTAAGTAACGAGTTCCTCGATTCTGGCTTCTCCTGCTTTGGGGGCGTAGGTCAAGTATCGGGTGGTATTCTCTTTGCCCAGCTTGTAATTTTCTGTTACTCTTTTTTTATGTGTTTTTCTGTTAGCCTTGCTTGATGTCTGTATCATCACCGGGCTACGGGGCTTCCCCGTGGTCAGCCTCGGTAGCTCCTCATGAGCTGCCGCTGGAGTTTTTCCTTCGCAGTGGAGCCGGCAATGTTCCTGTGGCCATGGTGCCCACCGACGGCGGAACGATCAACATGAAAAATCCAAAGACGATTCAGGGCGAATTGCAGAAGGCCTCACCGCACTTCCGCCAGATCACAGAGGTCCGCCAATTCGGCAAAGGGGGTATACTATGCTGCTCACCAGACCAGACCTGTGTGAAAGAACTACTCAGTTGTACCACCTTCGCTTCACATCCGGTGAGCTGTTTCGTACCGGCACATCTCGCATGCTCTAGAGGCATTGTGCGAGGGGTAGACGTCACTTTAACCCCGGACGAGATTTTAGACATGTTCTCGGTGGCTGGAGTCGTATCCGTTTACCGGTGTAGTCGAGTAATTGACAATAAAAAGGTACCAACAGAGTCGGTTATAATTACATGTGCTGGGACGATGCGGCCAACAGAAATTAAGGTCTGGCCCCTAATTTACAAGGTAGAAGCTCTGGCTCCACGCATTCTACAATGCAACAAGTGTTGGCGATTTGGTCACAGCGTTAGGGGCTGCAGATCTGTACCCCGCTGCCGTACTTGTGGAGACAACCACAATTTTAGTGATTGTTCGTCATCAGAAGAGAAATGTTGTCTGTGTGGTGGTGGTCACCCCGCTAACTCCTCGAACTGCCCTGCAAGATCACAGGAATTGCAAATTATAGATGTCATTGAAAGGAGACGCTGTTCACGCCGTGATGCTGTTGTTGAGGTTCAGGGGAGACCTAGGGGATATGCAGGAGTGACAGCCCGTCAGCAAATGGTTGCAGACTCAGCCCTTTCCGATTCTATTGCGACAGCGGTCGAGAAAGCGTTGTCAAAAGCAATGGAACAATTAACATTAAACTTGTCAGAGACGCTAGCTCAAGTGCTGACTTCACAAATGATTCAGCTGTTAAGTCCTTTAACGAGTGCTCATGCTAGCTCACAGATTCTTTCACAGACTCTACCGTCGAATGCTCAACAGCTAAGAGATCCCTTATCAGTTACTGTAGAAGACGCAAACAATGCGAGGCCATCAACTTCTACTCAGGAGACGGACAACGGCTGCTTGTCTGGATCAGTGTTGGAAAACAACCAGGATGTAGAAATGGACCTCCCGACTCTCAAACGCACAAGGTCACCTAACGATAACTCGTCGGTCTCTGTGCCGCACTCAAAAAACAAAAAGTTTGTGAAAGATAGTCTTTCCAAGTCAGATTCTACTTCTAACTCTTCCAGCTCCGTCCCTGAATCAAAAACCACAAAGTACGGTAAAGACAGTATCTCGAAGAAAGATTTTCTAAAAGACAGTATTCTAGAGCAAGCGGTCTCTAAAGCAGGCATTAATTCATCATAGGTTACTTAAAGGTATTACAGTGGAACTGCCGTTCGATTATTTCAGCAGCTACCGATTTAATATATTTTTGTTCAGAACTTTCTCCCGACATTATTCTTTTGCAGGAAACTTGGCTTTCCAACGGCCAAGATTTTCATATAAAAAATTGTCGTTTATTTCGATTGGACCGTCCATCGCGAGGCGGAGGACTTGCTTTCTTGATAACAACTAAAATATGCCACAAAGTAAAAATTTCCTATCAGTTTATATCTAAAGAGTGTGAGATACTAGCAATAGATGTAACTATTCCTGGTTGTTCCCCATTTTCGTTAGTTAATACATATTTTCCCACAGGCGTGCATGATACTCGTTTCCCCGATACCGTTATCAAATCTTGTAGGAAAGAAATTGTGTTAGCCGGAGACTTTAATTCTCATCATGTGTCTTGGGGTTTCAAAACGGACTCATGTGGAAAGCGATTGTCGGACTGGGCAATTAGTCAAAATTTTTGTTGCTTAAACACGAATGCAGCTACCTTTATTCAGGGCCTTTCTAAATCAGCATTGGATCTTACATTTACCAGTTCAGGAATTGCCGTAACTTCCTGGTCTACTGTCGACTCAGCCTCAACTAGTGACCATCTACCTATTAGGTTTGATATTGTCAGTCCGGTTATTCTCCTGAAGTCTCCGTCGCGGACTTTTGTCAACTACCAGAAATTTCAAAGTGTCTTGAAAACGGTCCTCAACTCCCAGAAAACGATACCCAATGACATCAAAGCCATGCGGCTTTGCGCTGTATTAAAAAGTTCCTTTAAAAAGTCCCAATTTAATGTTAACGTAAGCAAAGGTGCTACCTCTCCATGGTGGAATTCGGATTGCACGCGGGATTATAGAAGACGCAAAGCCGCATGGAAGAAATTACTTTACAATCAGTGTCCGAGTAACTGGAGTGATTATAAATTCGCAGCTGCTGCGTTCAAGAGAACAGTAACGAATGCCAAATGCGAATATGACGAAAAACATCATGACTTCCTCTCTAAGCCCAGCAACAAAAAAGCTCTGTTAAGATTCCTGCGATACAGAAAATTCATACCGACACGACCGAATACTGAATCGATAATTCTTTCACCACGCGAGATATCTGCTTCATTAGAATTCATAGGAAAGGGCTTAGCTCAACTCTTAACATCACGTTTGCCGAATGGGCCACTAAGGCCCCCCACCGCCGATGACTTTGTGGAAGTCACAATGTCAGAACTGTCTAATGTCCTTGGGTCTCTGCCTGCCTCAGCTCCAGGTCCTGACGGCATTTCCAATGCCATGCTAAAATTATTGTTTGAAATGTCTCCTGACGACATTCTGAATACGGTAAATTATTCTCTACAAAATTCGTGGATTCCACAAGAATGGAGGACAGCCAAAATTATTCCGTTGCTTAAAAAACAAGGAGCCGGCTACAATCTTGAGAACATTAGGCCTATCTCTCTTACGTCAAATATGGTAAAACTCATTGAAAGAGTTTCATATGATCGTATGATGGATCATATAAACCAAAATTCGTTACTGAGCACATGCCAAATAGGTTTCCGGCCCGGTCTGTCCATTTGGTGCGCGCATGTATATTTAGAAAGCCGCATCCAACTTGCTCAACAAAGAAAAGAAGTTAGTGCTTTAGTGACTCTTGACATCGCAAAAGCTTATGACAGCGTTGAGTACTCTCTACTGCTGGACAGGTTGCAGTCCTACAATTTTCCTAGATATATAACGGCATGGATTTTCGAATTTCTACGAAACAGAAAATTTCATTGTTCTCAAAACGGTTTTTCTTCAAGGCAGTTCGATCAGACAAGAGGGGTGCCCCAGGGGGCTGTTCTGTCTCCTGTGCTATTTAACCTCTTGATGAGTTCAGTTCCGCTGCACCAGGATGTAAATCTGTATGTCTATGCAGATGACATTGCATTTTTCGCGACTGCTAGAGACGTAAATTCTCTTCACCTGTCTTTGCAAGCGTACCTCGGTACTCTACAGACGTGGCTCCATGATCTCCATCTATCACTTAACATAAACAAAAGTGCAGTCCTTGTTTTTCCGTTTTCCGGGCCGTTACAGTTATCATTAGTACCGTATAAACGCGTGTAAGGGCCGCACTTTTTTTTACAAATTCGAGGGCCTATTTTCGGGGTGCGGCCCATACACGCGACATACGAAAAAAAAATTTTTTTTTTCAAGTAAAAACAGACCAATAAGTGAATGCGCGTTTATTTACAATAATCCTCATCAATCATCACTATTTACAATCAGTCATCATCACTCGCGGAGTCCTCAGACTCCGAGCTGGTGCTGCATTCTTCTGGCTCATCACCCCACAAGTCGTCGTCTTCAGTTCCGTCCAAATCGTTGGAAATCCCGGTCACTTTGAAGCTGCGGGATACAATGTCCGTAGACACCGAATTCCACGCGGTCAAAATCCAGCCCAGCACAGTCGCGAGCGGTGCCCTCTTGAGCCGCCCGGTCGGAGTCTCATCGTGATCGCCGTTTGCAATCCATTCCGAGTATTGCCTCCGGAACTCAACCTTAAAAGGCCGGTTAATGCTCACGTCCAGTGGTTGCAGCACGCCGGTGAGGCCGCCCGGAATAACGGCCATGTCTGTGCGGATACTGCCCAGTTGTTTTTTGACTCTATCCGTCAAATGACCGCGGAAGCTATCCAAGACGAGCAGCGATCGTTTGGCCAACATCGCGCCTGGGCGATTCTGCCAAACGCTCTTGATCCAATCGAGGACGAGCTCATCATCCATCCAGCCCTTTTCTTGGGCTCGAACTACAATTCCCTTGGGGAAAGCCTCATTCGGAATCCTCTTCCTTTTCAAAATCACATACGGGGGCAGCTTCCGCCCGTCTGCAGTGACGCACAGCATAACTGTGCACCGTTGGCGCTCCGCGCCAGTTGTCCGCACAGAAACGCTCTTCTTTCCTTTAAGCTCAACTGTGCAGTTCTCAGGACAGTCGAACCACACGGGGGTCTGGTCGGCGTTTGCTATTTCCGACAACATGTAGTTGTGCTCATGGCGCATCCCGATCACGTACCTTTGAAAGTTCAGCACCTTGTCGGTGTAGTCGGGGGGCAGCCTCTGGCACAGCGTGGTCCTTCGCCGAAAGGATAGGCCCTTCCTCTTTAAAAATCTCCGCAACCAGCCGACGCTACCTTTGAACTCCTCGCGGGGTATGCTTCTCGCACGCGCCAAAGCTTGCGTCTTCACGCGCAGCATGTCCGTCGTCAGAGCATATCCATTGTTCCGCACTTCCATTGCGTAGCGGAACAGCTCTTCTTCGAGCTCAGGATATTTGCATGGCTTGCCTCGAAAAGCACGCCTTTTGGAGCTGGTGGTCTTCAACGCATCCTTCTGGTTGCACCACCTTCGGACGCACTTCTCGTCCACGTCAAATTTTCTACCCGCCGCACGCTTGCCATGGTCGAGGGCAAACTCCACTACCTTCAATTTAAAGCCTGCCGTGTAGCTATTGATATGTTTGCCCATCGTGCTAGAATGGCAACGCTCGATGGCAATTCGTGAAAAATAAAGCAGAGCACACACGAGAGCCGCAAGAACAGCGTGCGCCCACGCCAACAACGCTGCTACAACTCGCGTGCCTTCGACAGTCGCAAAACAAAGCCGGGGTGGCCAGCATGGTGGCCAGGGCTTGCGGAAGCTCGCGGCAGAAAGAAAATATGATGATGATGATGACCCGCGACATCGGCGCCATCCGTGGGCGGCATCTGGAAGCTTCCGTGCGCGCGCATTTTGAAGGCTAATCACACGTGGGTCGTGGAAAGTTCGGGGTGCGGCCCTTACACGGATATTTTTTTTTTAAATATTTGCTTCGGGAAGTTGGGGGTGCGGCCCATACACGGGTGCGGCCCTTACACGCGTTCATACGGTATACGAACAAAGAACCATTTCTCAGGTAGAGTCAATAAAATACTTGGGTATCATATATGACGGAAAACTTAACTGGCGTTCTCACATAGAGAGTATTGGAACGAAGGGGACACGAGCCGTAGGTCTACTACGTAGAATATGTAACCGACGTTCTGGTATGCGAAGTGACACACTAATTATGATTTATCGTATGTATATACGACCGATTCTAGAATTTGGCTGTGTTTTATTCTCTGGAAGTGCAAAATATAAGTTAAGGCCCCTTATTCTGTTAGAAAGAGAAGCTCTTCGACTATGTTTAGGTCTCCCTAAATTTGTGGCTAATAATGTATTATACCAGGAGGCGCGCCTACCTACTCTTCACACGCGATTCCGCATGCTTACGGTTCAAACCTACTTAAGAGCTTATGAATCTTCGCTACGACGAGGACAATATGCATTTATTAGTGAACCAAATCCGTTTTTTGAGAACACGTGGTCCCGGTTGCATACCCCACAAGTTGTATTTGTGCAAGCACAATTGACACCTTTAAAAGTAAGCCTTAGAGAAATAATTCCGCTTCATAGCTCTACAGGATCCCTCAAAATTGAATTTGCAGACATTTTTCCTAACAATGCAAAATTTCTGCCCACAACATATTTGAATGATCGTTTACAAGAATATTTGGCCCGTTTCAAAATAAATGTAATAGCGACTGATGCTTCTTCGTGTGAAGAGAAGGCAGGCGTGGGTATCTACTCACCATCCCTCGATTGGTCTTTTTCACTTCGCCTACCAGATTACACATCAATTTTTCATGCCGAACTTCTGGCAATAGTTCTTGCCTTGAGGAAATTACCCGTTGATACTACAAGAGTGATTATCGTCACAGATTCTCTATCTGTATGCAGTGCACTTACTGCGTCTACAAAATCGACAACATTGAACACGTTTTATTCATTAGCTCCGCCTCATTTAAGTTTAGTTCATATGGTATGGGTCCCAGGCCACCGAGACATTCAAATTAATGAAATAGCCGATTCCTTGGCCCGAGCTGCTTTAACAGGCCCTGTGCTCTCTGTGCTGCCGGCAACGGCGCACGTCACTGCAGCCAGATATAGACAATTTTCTTTGAGCGAAGACAAAAAAGCCCTGTCATTGGCAAAATGTACAGATTTTTTGCACCTAAATTATTCTTGGAACCGGAATTGGTGTCCTAACCGTAAATTCGAAGTTTCCTTTACTAGGCTGCGTTGCCGTATTCCAACACTTAACTTTTACTTGCACAGGTGTGGTCTGGCGGTATCACCTCTATGCTACCTCTGCAATGAACCGGAATCTATAGATCATTTTTTATTATCTTGTCGGCGATTTTCTGTTCAACGAAAACTATGTCTAGAAATCCCTCTTCAAAATTTAGGATTGCCTTTAAACAGCACTACTATTCTCTCTCTTGGAGCAACAGTATTGGGCTATAGCCACAGGAACGTATGCCTAGCCATTTATAATTTTCTATGTGGCACAAAAAGAATGCCTTGTTAACAGTTCTTAGTTTCAAGAATTGATTGATCTTTACTTTAGATTGGAAAATTCAAAAAGTAAAGGCACAAATTCACACTTTAAATTTTACTATTATTATCCATAATTTACCTTACTCAAGTTTAAGTGCATCCAACTTTCTTTCTTTCTTTCTTCTTCTTTTTTTTTAACCATTCTTATCACCGCAAGGCTTAATACAGTATTGATCAATACTTTATTTCATGTATTCACATTTTATTGTGCATCTTGGATTATTTTTTTTTTCTGTGTTATTTATTATCCAATTTATTTTATCTATTGAATCATATTACCACCCGATTCGTGGCCTATCCCCCACAGTGGGTTTGTGCCATTTGTTGAGGATTCATCATCATCATCATAAAGAAAAAGGAAGATAGAAAATAAGAGCGTACGAATAAAAAGAATACAATATGAGAGCAGAAGAAGAAGCGCAAAAGTGCACGCGCAGCTACGTGGCCAATGGGACACGTAGCCGAAGAGAGCGGCCCAGCTACGCTCTGGGACGAAGGCGGTGACTAGGGGCTAGAGGCGGAACAGGACGGCTGGATCGCGAAGACGGCGGCAACCCAGTGGAAGCAGTTCAGCTGCCGCGGCCACGACCTGCGAGCTGAGTGGACCTCCCACCTGAAGCCGCACCTACAGGCTGACGGCGCCGCTTCCCGGATTCCCTGCGGCTACGATCCGCAGCTTGCGCAGCTGACCGGGCGTTCCAGACGCCTAGGTCACTCCACCCTGCTGAACCCCTGACCAGGCCAACCGTGTGGACCGAGCGTCGGACACAGCGACGTCGATTCTACGACGCATCGGAGGGCACAACGACGTGTCGTCGGAAGCAGCGACGACGAGGTGACGTGGCCACCTCGATAGACTTTATGTAAATATTTTCAACTTCATAATACGTCGTGTGCGAAGACTTAAGACAATATTTTCAATTAACTAGCTTTGTATATAGTTTGTCGTATGTTAGGGTTTTGTCATTGGGTTGACAACGCGTGCTTTCTGGATATATGTATTTTTCTTATGCTCATGCCCCACAAAGGCTTCTCCTAACTCAAACGTTCCTTGCGTCGTGTTTACTGCCCTGAGACCGTGACAGCAGCAATTATGTGTTCGGGCATTTTGCATGAGACAAATGTTCATGCTATGGGTCTGCAGTTAGTGATTGCGGCTTTCTTTGCTGCTTTAAAAGCAGAAATTACTTTCCTGATCTTTCAGTCATCTAGTATATTACCACTTGATAATGACTGTTGGAAAATGTGACACAAAATGGTGCCGAAAATGTTAAGTGACCTTCAAAATCATCGTGTTGATTTTAGTGACATCAATTAGTGACAACGTTTAAGAAATTTTTAGTTATGTAGGCGCGTCTTGCACCAACCGATAACTTGATAATGGTGATAATCCGGTGAAACTGGTCACTTGCAAAAAGTAAATTTACGCGTGTCAATATGGCATGCTACATCAGTGACTGGCATGAGAGCCAATGAGAACGCAGGTTGTCTGACTTTGCTCGTGAACTCCGAAGTCGTATGAAGCCTTGGTAATTCTGCACATATTATCTCTCCAATACCTTGTATAGCAGCATCCTAATCCTCGCGCTTCTGTTGTGTGTTTTTCGTCCCATGTCCACCGTCTCTGACCGTATCCTCAAAGTAAGAAAAGGGGCTGGAACTCAAAGCCACACTAGCGACCCAGGAGCATAGGATACAGGAGCATGAGAAGTTTCTCGATGGTGATTCTGGCGTTGCTGGTTTTCTGATGTAAATATACGGGATAGCTTGCGACACTCTTCAGCGTGTGCAGCAGCTTCGTATAAGGTAGTGGTTTCCGTGGTGTCAGAGGGGTACGGAAGGATAGTATCCATTGTGGTAAAAGGTTCGCGTCCATAGAGGAGAAGGAAGTGCGAAAATCCCATGGTAGTCTGCACGGCGGTGTTGTAAGCGTAGGTCAAAAATGGTAGAAAATGGTCCGATTTGCTTTGGTTGGATGCAACGTACATGGCTGGCGTGTCACCAAGAGTGCGATTAAAGCGCTCGGTCATGCCATTAGTCTGCGCATATATGCAGTAGTGGTGCGATGAATGATGCGACATTCTTTGAGGAGAGCCTCGATGACGTCGGAGAGGAAGACGCGGCCTCTGTCACTGAGTAATTCCCTGGGAGCTCCGCGGCGAAGGATGATGTGGCGGAGGAGAAACCAGGCAACGTCACGTGCAGAACCGCTGGACAAAGGGGAAGTTTCCGCATAGCGAGTAAGGTGGTCGATGGCCACGATTACCCAGCGATTGCCGTCTGGTGTTGTTGGCAAAGGTCCATAAATATCGATGCCTACTCGATCAAAAGCACGTGCTGGGCAAGGTGAAACCTGCAATGGGGCGGTTGGACGACGAGGGCGATCTTTGCGGCAGTGACAAACGAGACAGGAGTGGACATAATGACGGATGAATTGATACATTCCCCGCCAGTAGTACCGAAGGCGTAGACGCGCGTATGTCTTCAGTACACCTGAATGCGCGCACTGGGACTCGTCGTGGAACGCTGCACAAATATCCGAAGGCAGATGCCGAGGGAGATAACAAGCAACCATTTGCTGCCGTCCGGGAGGTAGTTACGACGGTACAAGAGCCCGTCGCGAATGGAGAAGTGATGTGCTTCGTGACGTAATGCGCAATTGGTAGTGGGTGTCGATGGGGTGGACAAGAAACTCAGCATGGACACAATCCATGGGTCTTTCTTGTGCTCCAGAAGAATGTCTGTGGCAGCAAGGGGAGAGTCGGACAATGACGCCTTCGGGGAGCTAACCTCGTCTGTTAGTGGCGAACGAGACAAGGCATCGGCATCCCAGTGTTTTCGGCCAGAACGGTAAATCACTGGAATGTCGTACTCCTGCAGTCGAAGGGCCCATCGAGCCAGACGACCGGATGGTTCTCTTAAGAGCGACAGCCAGCACAGCGAATGGTGATCAGTTATCACGTCAAATGGGCGGCCATAGAGATACGGACGGAATTTGGTTATGGCCCAAATGATAGCCAGGCATTTAGTTTCTGTTACAGAATAGTTCGCTTCAGGTTTAGTGACTGCACGACTGGCGAAGATGGCGACGTACTCATCGCAGCCAGCCTTTCGCTGAGCGAAAACGGCACCAAGGCTGACGCCACTAGCATCCGTGTATATTTCAGTTGGAGCGCTTGGGTCGAAATGGCGCAAGATTGGTGGTGACGCCACCAAATTTGTGAATGCGGCATCGGGATCCGGTGACCAGGTCGAAAGGTTGTGGCCACCACGAAGAAGCTGCGTTAATGGTGCTATTAGGGTGGCGAAATTGCGGATGAAACGGCGGAAGTATGACGCTAACCCAATGAAGCTGCTCAGTTCTTTCAAGGTCGCTGGTCACGAAAACTGAGCAACAGCTTGTAGTTTCACCGGATCAGGGAGTACACCTTCTTTCGACACGACGTGGCCGAGGATGACAAGCTGCCGGGCAGCGAAGGGACACTTCAAGCTAAGCTGGAGGCCAGCATCGGCGATGCACTTGAGGACGCGTTCAAGTCAAAGTAAGTGGGAAGGAAAGTCCGGTAAAAAGGCAATGATGTCGTCCCGTCCAGATAAGACAGACATATGTGCCATTTGAGGCCGCGCAAGATGTTGTCCGTCATTCTTTCAAATGTGGCAGGCGCGTTACACAGGCTAACTGGCATCACGGTGAATGCAAATAAACCGTAAGGTGGGATAAAGGCCGTTTTTGGACGGTCTGATTCAGCCACTGGTAGTTGCCAGTATATATACCCGGATCGTAAGTCTAAAGGTGAGAAGGATTCGGCGCCTTGAAGGTAGTCTAGCGCGTCGTCAATACGTTCTTGCGGGTGAACGTATTGAGTCGCCGGTAGTCCACGCAAAAGCGAATTGTGCCTTTTTTCTTTTTGACTAGCACTACAGGAGAAGCCCAGTGAGCGCCACAGCAAGGCGGCGACGCTCCCGTAGCCTGTTTGACGCCGCCCAGGAATGCTCTGACTTCAGGCACATGCGATAAAGCCATTCTTGTGTCTGACTTGCCGATAGAGCTCATACTTCAAAATCTTGCAGATGCGTTTCTAATGTTCTGTGGAAGATAGCAGCGGGCAGAACAGCTGGAGGATTTCCCAGGGTGGAATACCACTTTTTTGCCACTTTGAGGCTGACGCTGACCCTGGGCTCCTTTCTACGTGTGTCTTTTTCCACGGGCGTCTTCTTGATTTCGGATGGATTGGGGAAAGACATCCGTAAATTCCAACAAAACACTTTGCGTGTGTTCTTAAGAGGGCTCTTGGCAAACGTTAGTGTCAAGCTTTTTGCAACGGACCTTCAAAGAAATTGCGCCGACGGACTCTTTTGCGGTACAGAGCTCGTTATCCTTTGTAGAGCACCTTAGCAAGGGTTTTCCCAGTGCCAACACTGCCTTCTCGGTTGACATTGAGGATATGTTCGATTCAATACCCCAGGACGAACTTTCAGAAGCAGTCCGAGAATAAATCGAGGATAGCGGGGCTCTTGCCTTAGAGAACAAAGGCTGAATTGCACTCTAATCTTTCCTAGAGCTTCTGAGTGTGTATTTAAAGCCCACCATTGTGCATCACGGCGACAAGTATGTTGTTAAAAAAATCGCAGCTCCGTCGGAAAGGCGGAACACGGATTACATAGCAAATTAGTAGATAGCTGTACGAAATAAGGATAGTAGTTTCATCGGCCGTATAAACTTCTGAACATTCGCTTACGAACTAAATTAACAATGATAGAATGCGTAAGCGTGACAACGAGGACGTAGAAAGAAACAGACACACGGAGACAGCGCTGTCTTCTTTTTACGTCCTTGTTAGGTCGCGTTTACGAATTCTCTCATGGATTCAAACCAGCTAGCCTTGCAAAATGTTCTAACTAAATTAACCAGCAAGGTGTCACACGCGCACACGTAAACATGAACACATATCGCTCGATGACAGCGGAAACTTTCTGTGAAAACGGCGGAGTTAGGAATCGCCGCAACAGCCGGGAGCTACTTGACTTCCGTGCATCTGTCGCTTCAACGCGTACGAAACGTCGAAAGCACAGCGCATACGAAGCTACCGACACTACGCGCACTCTGCAAACATCGCAGATCCCTTTGAAGATGAGGCCCGCGCAGGCGCGCATTTTAGCCATGTCGCAGACCTCTTTCAAGACACACAAATGCCGGCAACGCGTCCCTACGGCGTTTCCGGCAACGCCGTAGTAGACGCCGCGGTTGTCTCCACTCTGTACGGAGCGGCGGGTAGGAGGACATCGAGACACCGTAGCCGCAGCCGGAGAAGAACGCCCGTCGTCCCTCACCTGACCCCTTGCCTCGCCCGCCACATGAGAGGGCACGCATCCGGGCGGCGTTCCTCGCTCGCACAGGCGAGATTGAACCGCGTTCGCCTGCTAACCCTCACGCGCTTTCACTCATGCGGAACCTCACGGCGACGGCGACGGCAGAAATGAGCCTGAATTTCCCACATAATTGCTATTGCAATAAAACAAGGCATTTGTATTGGTTCAAGTGTCGCGCCTGTACAGTGTAACGTCATTTTTACCAAGTTAGATTCAGCGCTACGTGAAGTATTTCACGACACGCGTATTGTCAGGGTTTATAGATATTGTTACGGTTAATGTTAAACCGGCTTTATTCAAGGGACGAGATTGATGGTAAAGTCAAGATGGCGTCCTGAGGCTGCACCAGCTCACGTCTTCTTCCTCTTCTCCTCGCCCGGCTCGTGCCGTGGCAATCCCCGGTTGCCAGACGAAGCCCGCTGGGCAAGTCCAAATCACTCGGAAAGCGTAGGGTGAAACCGCTTAAGACGGGCAACATGTACTAACTGGGTCCGGCTAGACCGACGACCAGCAGACGTCAAGCGTGCCACTACGTACGTCAAGTCACTCAAGCGATCTACAATGACGAATGGGCCCGTGTACTGGGGTAAAAACTTTCCGCATAAGCCACGTTTACGTTGCGGAGTCCACAACCACACAAAGTCTCCTTTGGCGTACGAGACAGACTGGTGTCGGCTGTCATAGCGCTCTTTCGATCGGTTTTGTGATGCCACAGTACGACGACGAGCGATAGGCCTGGCTTCTTCGGCAAGACAAAGCGTCTTGGCAACAGAGTACTCGCTGTGAAAGTCAAATGGTAGTATAGTGTCAATGCAGCTTAGCGGTGAACGTGCGTAAAGGAGATAAAAACGACTGTAATCGGTCGTCTCATGCTTTGCAGTATTATAAGCATAGGTGATGAAGGGGAGTACGTCATCCCAGTCCTTGTGATCGGAAGATACGTACATGACCAGCATGTTAGTTAGAGTTCTGTTCGTACGTTCTACAAGCCCATTGGTCTGAGGGTGATAAGGCGTTGAATGACGGAACTGCGAACTGCAGAGACGAAGCAGTTCTTCTACGGCGTCCGCAACGAACTGATGACCGCGATCGCTAATGATGACACGGGGGGACCATGTCGAAGTATAATGAATCGAAGCAAAAACGTTGCAACGGACGTAGCTGTTGAAGATGGTACGGCCGCCGTTTCCGCGTAACGGGTCAGATGGTCGACACATACGATCACCCATCGGTTGTCGTTAGATGATCGGGGAAATGGGCCCAGAAGATCGATACCCACTTGTTCAAATGGCAGGCGAGGCGGCGGCAGAGGTTAGAGAAAACCTGGCGGAGCGGTCGTAGGGCGCTTGTAGCTTTGACATTGTTCGCAACTGGCGACGTAGTGCTTGACTGTGTCCCGCATTTTGGGCCAGTAAAAACGCTCCTGTGTCTGGTTCAAAGTTCTGATGAATCCTAGATGGCCAGAGGTCACATCGTCGTGCATGACTCTCAGTATGTCCGTTCGCAGACTCTGCGGCACCACCAGAAGGAAGCGTGCGCCTTTAGCCGAATAATTGGTCTTGTAAAGCAGGCCGTCACGGACACAAAATCGACCAGTGGCTCCAGGACGCGATGCGGCTACAAACAGAGGTTCCAAACTAATATAATTTTCCTGCTCTGCTTTGAAACTCATCGAGTCCGGGAATGTAGAAGAAATGGGAGCAAAACAGTCATCAAAATTGTCTTTGTCACACTCCGTCGTCGTCGGAGGCAGGCGGGAAAGACAGTCCGCATCTGCGTGACGACGCCCAGACTTGTAGGAAATAACGAAGTGGTACTCCTGCAGTCGAAGAGCCCAACGTGCCAGTCGTCCACTCGGGTCGCGGAGATTCACCAACCGGCATAACGCGTGGTGGTCAGTAACGATAGTGAACGGGCGTCCATAGATAAAGGGCCAAAATTTGTGGACAGTGAAAACAGCTGCCAAGCATTCTTGCTCAGTCACAGTGTAATTGCGTTCCGCCTTAGTCAAAGAGCGACTAGCATAAGCCACAGCGTGTTCAGCTCCTTGATGACGTTGCAGTAGTACGGCACCAATGCCGATGCCACTGGTATCAGCGTGCACTTCCGTAGGTGCGGATGCATCGAAGTGACGCAATATGGGCCCTGACGTTAGTAGAAATTTTAGCTGGCGGAACGCGTCGTCGCAAGCCGATGTCCAGTTGAAAGGGACGGCTTTTTGGAGAAGACATGTTAGGGGGTACACCACGTCGGCGAATCTTGTGACGAAGCGACGAATATCCGAGCACAGGCCCAAGAAACTCCTCAACTCCCGCACTGACTTCGGTGCTTCGAAGGAGCTCACTGCCTCAATCTTCCGTGGATCTGGCCTCACACCGTTTTTGTCGACCAGATGCCCAAGTACTAACGTCTCGGGTTCTCCGAAGCGACATTTCTTGGAATTTAGGATCAAGCCGGCTTGTTTGACACAATCCAGAAGAAGATTGAGACGGCTGTTATGCTCACTCAGTGTGCTGCCAAAAATCACCACATCATCGAGGTAGCACAAACAAATTTCCCATTTAAGTCCTCGGAGGATAGTATCCATGAATCGTTCGAATGTTGCTGGCGCGTTACAAAGGCCGAACGGCATAACGTTAAATTCATAAAGACCGTCTGGTATCACGAAGGCCGTTTTCTCCTTATTGTCTGGGTGCATGGGTATCTGCCGATACGCCGATCGCAAATCTAGTGAAGAAAAGCAGGCAGCGGAATGTAGACAATCGATGACATCATCAATTCTAGGAAGCGTATAGACATCCTTTTTGGTGACCGCATTCAGTTTCCTGTAGTCAACGCAGAACCGCCACGATCCATCCTTCTTCTTTACTAAGATTACTGGTGCTGCCTACGGACTAGAAGACTCTTGAACAACACTTTTCCGCATCATGTCTTTCACCTGTTCAGCAGTAACTTTCCTCTCAGTTTAAGAAACGCGGTAAGGCTTTTGCCGAATGGGGTGCGCAGATCCGGTGTCAATTCTGTGGCGAGCACGAGAACGCGGGAGTGAAGCCTGCTTGTCGCCTTGTGTGAAATCGAACACAGAAAGATGTGCCCACAAAACTTGTACGAGAGCGCGGCGCTCATGTGAGGGCAGTGCCTTGTTGATCATTCGTAGGATCTGCTCTTCAGAAATGCTTCGGTGGGGATCGCTAGTATGAGACTGCTCCTTCTCGCTTAGAACTGTAATGTAGCTGTAAGTAATCTCATCAAATTCAGCGAGCTTCATATCACGCGAGAGAACGGCAGGGACGCAAGAACAATTGAAAGCCCACAAATTTGAGGCGCCATTCACTACTATCACGAGAGAGCGTGGAACAAGTACATCTTTCTTTGCGCAGCTCGACGTAAGTGGCTGGACTTGCGCGTCAAACGATGAAAGGTCGGCAGCAGCGAAATTGACAGCGACCAAGGCGGTAGCAGCAAATCATTCGAAACAACACAATAGTTTTGCACTGGTACGGATGTGTCTGCAAGGGTGGCGAGAAGCGCGCTATTCAAAGTAATTTCGCCTGTGCCACAGTTAACGAATGCACCACAATCCTGAAGAAAGTCAATCCCGAGAATCACATCATGAGTGCATCGCGGTAGTACGAAAAATTCTGTTTTAAGATCTTCTCCTCCGAATAAAACACTTCCAACACAAATACCAAGAGGAACTAGGCACTCTCCACTGACACCAAGAAACATCGCACCATCATTCCACGGGAACATAACTTTCCGACCTAGCCTCTCTTTGAAAGTCACACTCATGACGGAAACGGTAGCACCAGTATCCACTAATGCTGTTGCAGGTATACTACCAATGAACACACGCACTTTGTTCTTCACCATCATAATAGGCAGAGGAGTATTTCGCAGAGACGCAGTCTGTCCGGCGACCTTACCTCCATCGGCCGCGCCGGCTAGTTTCCCGACGGCGGTGGAGACGTAGCACGTCGCCGTGGTGATGGTGAACGCGTTGGCGAGTGGTTTGGGGCGTCAGGCTGCGGTCTGAAGATGGCGAGCCACTCCTTCTACTATACTGACGGAAGGTATTCCGGGGTGGCGCACCTGTGGTGTTTGCAGGGTCTATCGGCCAACGGTCGTCATAACTATCACGTCCAAAATTAGGCCAAGTTGGTGGTGGGCCATATGTTGTTGTCTGTCGGCGCCGGCGACAAAAACGAGCAATGTGTCCTGAGGCGCCACAGCTGTAACACGCAGGCGATGCGCGACCGACGTTGTAAGCCTCGGAGTCAACCCTGGGACGCTGCGAATAATAAACGCGATCTTCCGAATTCCGATTCGTGGTGGTAGCTCGACGAGTTCGTTGATCGTGCGTCATGTCGTCGGGAAAGGTACGTGGGTGCTGTCGCAGCTGATCGACTCGACAGTCTGCAACGGCTGGCATGGCAGACAATGCGGACACAGCAGATGCATGTTCTTGAGGTTGGTTGGAGCGCAACCAAGCTGTTCGACATCCGCCCCTTTGCTGTGTCGTTCAAGTTCTTCGCGGACAATTGGCCTTATAGTTGCCGCAAGGTCAAATTGAAAACTGTAGTTGTCGTTTTCGTGAACGCTTGCCACCGTTGTGACATGTGCTAGCCTGCCAAACTTTGGCGTGATACGGCGCAGCTTCATGGCCTCAAATGTGCGGCAATGCTTGATGAGGTCGGCGACCGAGGCGAGACTCTCCTTTCCGATTAAATAATTGTAAACATCCTCGGCTATGCCTTTGAGAAGGTGTCCAACCTTGTCCTCTTCGGACATTCGAGGAGTGACAGTCTTGCAAAGCTTCAGGATCGCCTCTATGTACGTAGTACAGGTCTCACCTGAGACTTGAGCGCGCTGAAGCAATGTCTGCTCCACCCGCTTCCTTTTCGTGGTGTAATCGCCAAAGCACTCTGTGAGGTGAGTAACAAAGCTGTCCCACGTTGTGAACGTATCTTCATGGTTCTCGAACCACACTAAGCGCAGTGTCTGTGAGGAACAGAACCACATTGTAGAGCTGAGTCATGGAGTTCCAGCCGTTGTACTTGCTCACACGCTTGTAGTGGGTGAGCCATTCCTCCACGTCCTCACCGAATTTTCCAGAGAAAGGAAAATTTTTTAATTATGCTAAATCTTTCTTCATGCGGCAGATCAGATTTTAAATGTCTTTAACACCTGTTCAAAGAACGTGGTTTTAACCAGAGACGTACCGAGTGACAAGACCATCAGGTTGCTAGATTAAGAACTTATGTTTTCACCTGAAGGACACGTGTATTGGAAGTATGCTACCAGGTCTAAAATTTGCCTTCCCGATCAGCCCACTCGAAATGGGTTAAACGCAGTATTGCGAATCTGTGTTTCATGAACGCATTGAACAAAAGTTGCCCGCACGTTATGCAGCAAACCCTTGCGAAGCAAGTAGGTCGCTTATAAGATTCCGGTTTTCGGTCGTGAGTACTGTTGGCTGTTGGTGAAACATTGGCAAGAAAATTGAAAAAACCACGCGTGAATTCCGATCGCCAATTAGAAGAGACAGGAAACAATGAGCTTATCCCCTACTTCCATAAAACTTCCCACTGACTGTAACGAGTGTCCCAAAATTTTTGTGATGACTTGGTGTTTACAGCTCCCCGCAAGTGTTCCGGCCTCTGCGTCCTCATCTCCGGCTGTGAACGAGATTCAACCTGCAACACCAAGCACCGAACAAAGTTCACTAAGTGCGTTGCGGGGGTGGTTTATTGAATTCCTACGTTTTGTGGAAACGTATATATCGGCCAGACGGAGCATTGTTTAAGTGAACGCCTCAGAGAAAAACACGGCTACATGCTGCGGTGGGGCACAATGAACAACCTGGCTTTGCATGTGAAAGACTAATTGCTGTAGACTCTTGTTTCACCGCACTAGCTCATTGGCAGGTGGGAGTCAAAGGACGAGCGCCAACTGCTTGAAGCGTTTCATATCAAAAAGAACGAGCGGATTTGCATAGGTGATTCATGTGTGGTTACCGTAGAGAAAGAGTTGCACTCTTTATTGGGGATCGTTTGACATCTACAATGTGTCTGATTGGTCTCTTTCTTTTGCATGTGTGCTTTCGCAGGAAAGGGGTGTCTAAACGTACGTGGATGTTTCAATGAATCAGTTGCAAGTCCGGCGACTGTGTGTGTGTGCGTCTCCTGATCCTGCGTCTTGGTTTTCGCTGTCGTTTTTTCGCTTTAACCATGAACCAACTAGCCCAGTAGTTCACGCTTTTAAGGGACATATGTCCGACCGCCGAACAAAGGGTTATTCCGAATGTTTCGTACTTAGGGAAGGCGTGTTACCCTCCTGCCCTTCACTCCGGTTCGCAAACACGTATAAGACGAAAGTGCTGCGTGAAGAGCGTCGTTAGCCCAAACCTACGAGCTACCGTAACTTCGTTGGGAAAAACTTCGATTACAACGCATCGGATAGAGACAGATGGCACATCCATCGTGCGCCGTAGACCGTATCGCGTATCGCTAGCCGAGAGGAAAGTCATTGACGAGAACGTCATCGACATGCTCCAACGGAACATAATACGCCCCTCTGCTAGCCCTTGGTCATCCCCCGTTGTTTTGGTTCGTAAAAAAGACGGCTCTGTTCTATTTTGTATTGACTACCGAGCACTTAACAAGATCACACGCAAGGACGTATACCCTATGCCGCGAATAGACGATGCCTTGGATTCCCTGCAGGGTGCCGAGTACTTCTCCAGTCTCGATCTGCGTTCCGGCTACTGGCAGATACCTATGCATGAGGACGATAAGGAGAAAACAGCGTTTTCGACACCAGGTGGGCTCTACGAGTTTGTCATGCCTTTCGGCCTCTGCAATGCGCCCGCAACGTTCGAGCGCATGATTGACACCGTTCTTCGTGGCCTGAAGTGGAAGACTTGTTTGTGCTATCTGGCCGATATTGTTGTTTTCTCGTCAACCTTCCCTCAGCACCTGAAACGTCTGGATGAAGTTCTCCCGTGCCTTGCCAACGCTGGACTTCAGCTAAACACCAAGAAATGCCATTTTGCGAACAAGACGAGCAAGGTATTAGGTCACATTGTGAGCAAAGACGGCATTCGTCCAGATCCTGACAAGGTTGCGGCAGTTCGGCACTTCCCTCGTCCCGAAAAGACCAAAGATTTGCGCAGTTTCTTAGGCCTCGCTTCCTATTTTCGCCGATTCATACGAGACTTCGCCTCAATAGCGTCACCTCTGCACAAATTACTGGGATCTAATGTTCCCTTTGTGTGGTCTCCCGAATGTGAATCAGCGTTCGCCCATCTGAAGCGCGCTCTCACATCTGAACCAGTACTACGCCATTTTGATGAAGCTACTCCTACCCTCCTGCATACGGATGCTAGTGGTCACGGCATTGGTGGCATTCTCCTACAGCGAGACGACACTTTAGGGGAGAGGGTCGTCGCATACGCAAGTCGCGTTCTAATGCCGAAAAGAATTACACCATCACGGAGCAGGAATGCCTAGCTATCGTTTGGTCTGTACGGAAGTTTCGACCTTATCTTCACGGCCGCCATTTCACCATCGTTACAGACCATCATGCATTATGCTGGCTTTCGACGCTGAAGAACTTGTCTGGACGACTTGGTCGGTGGATCCTTCGTCTACAAGAATACGACTTTACTATGACCTACAAGTGCGGAAAAAAACACCAGGATGCATATGCGCTTTCTCGCTGTCAGCTTCCTATGACACCATGCAATGGACCTCCGTGACAAGCAACTACCATCCGTGAAAAGCTTTCGCACGACCCCTCTTCACATGCTTTATCGTTGGCCTCTGTAGAGGTGATGCCTACACACAACAGATTCTTCCAATCTCAGCAACTCGCAGACTCTTACTGTCGGCGCATCATAGACCACCTTCAAGGAGCTTCGCGCCTGCCTAAAGCCCGCCTTCGTCGACAGCTGACGCAATTTAAGATTGACAACTGCGTCCTGTACCGTCATGTCTATCACCCTGACGGTCAACGCTGGGTTCCTGTCCTGCCACGCTCTCTACGTGCTCATGTCCTGCAGGCTTCTCACGACGACATGACTGCTGGTCACCTTTCTTTCCAGAAAACCTACGACCGCATCAAAGGTCGCTTCTACTGGCCTGGCTTGTCCGCCAGTGTTGCGAGGTATGTGGCTTCCTGCGCCCTATGTCAGTGTCTAAAGCTCCCTACATCAGCTCCAAGCGGACAACTGCAACCTGTTCCGTGTCCGTCGCAACCATTTGAAGTCGTTGGCATTGACCTGTATTGTCCTCTTCCTGTGACTCTCACCGGTAAACGATGGATTGTGACAGCCGTTGACCATTTGACACGCTACGCCGAAACAGCTTGTGTGAGTTCTGCCTCAGCGTCTGAAGTTGCTGCATTCGTACTTCAAGCCTTAATACTGCGTAACGGTGCTCCTCGCGTCCTCCTGAGCGAGCGTGGAAAAGCATAGCTCTCGCAACTCGTAGACGAAGTACTCGGAGCCTATGGAACTACCCACAAGACTACCTCCAGTTACCATCCTCAAACCAACGGCCTAACAGAGCGATTTCATCGCACGCTGTCCGACATGTTAGCTATGTACATCGAGCCAGATCACAGAAACTGGGACGCAATTTTGCCATTCGTGACTGTTGCGTACAATACCGCCGTTCAACGCACGACCGGTTACTCGCCGTTTTACCTTGTCTATTATGGTCGTTCCCCCTCTTCTTACCTTGACGTCTCTTTCTTCGCGCCAACTGTCGATCCATGCCCATCCTCCTGTGAAGAATATGTGTCCCGCATTCTGCGTTGTCACCAGCTCGCCCGCATCAACACGGAAGTACGGCAACAGGACCGCAAGCAGCATTACGACGCCTCTCGCCGTGTCGTGTGCTTCCGCCCTGGCAAAGAAGTACTACTCTGGACACCAGTTCGTGCTCCTGGTTTGTGTGACAAGTTTCAGCTTCGGTTCATCGGCCCCTACAAAGTCTTGGAGCAGACCTTTCCGGTTAACTATCGCGTGGCACCAGTTATTGTCCCAAATGACCGCCACTGCCGCGCTGCTGAGGTTGTCCACGTTTCCCGTATGAAGCCTTTCACGAGCCGTTCGCCGCCCCCTTGAATTGCGGCCAGGATGGCCGCTCTCGCGCGAGGGGACATTAGTGTGGGCATTTATAAGCTACACTTTGTCATCTGTACATGATCATCATCATGTGGGGTTCATATGGCGTTCTTCTTCATCATCACTTGTGGGGCTCGCTCTTGTGTGATCCGTGCTTTGGGCGTGGTCGCTTCGCCGCATCTCCGACGCGTAATAGACGCCATAACTGCTGCATCGCAATATATATATATATATATATATATATATATATATATATATATATATATATATATATATATATATATATCGCAATTTCTTGTAGGTTGCCTGTGGCAGATAGCTCAATTCTAGTTATCAGCTGGTCTACTCGAAGCGGCATACACTACTTGCAAAAAAAATAATTCGAAATCGACTAATTAACAAGAATTCACTGATTATTTTTAGCTAATTCTCTTATGGTCAATATTGCAATTCACAAATTCTAGCAGTGGACTTCGCAAGGCGGGTCCACGTTTCTCAGGAGGACACCAGTTTTGAGATATAAATTCCCAAACTTTGCGGAGAAATACATTGGCCTTCCAGTTACTTTTGTGCTTCAGTGCATAAAACGACGTTTTGTTAACAAATTAACTGGAACGCCAATGCATTTCTCCGCAAAGTTCGAGAATTGATATCTCGAAACTCGTGTCATTTTGAAAATTCTTTCCAAGTGGATCCGCCTTGCGAACTCCATGGCTATATTTTGTAAATAGCAATATGGGCCATAATGTAATTAGTTAGAAACTTAATTAGTGAATTTTTATTAATTAGCCGATTTTTCATCTCGAGCTTTTGTGTAAGTATTGTCCGCCGCTTCGAGTAGACCAGCTCATGAACCAGAATTGTGATATCTGCCACAGGCAAGCTTTAAAGATTTTTGAAAGTGCTCGTTGAAACACCCTGTATGCGTGTCTGTGTGTGTGTGTTTACTCTGACGAAGGCTAGTCCACCAGCCGAAAACGTTAAGTACACACTTCTTACTTCCGAAAATTTTGTCGTCTCTTCCCCTCATACACACACACACACACACACACTGCCGAGGGCGCACTACTTGTGCAAAATGCGCATCAAACGAGCACTCATCTGACACTTGCACCTCCACCACCCATTGTGCTAACTGTGACTGGGATCACCCAGCGTACTCTCGTTCTTGCCCATCCTGGAAAAAAGAAAAACAAATCATCGAAATCAAAATCACACTGAACCTTTCCTTCCAAGAGGCGCGAAAGCGCTTCTCGATGAACCAATCTAGTCCGTGCTACGCCGATGTGGCGCGCCGGGGGGCAGCGCTACATCACTCGGCGGCCGCCCAAGTCACACAGAGTGTGACAGCGGTGACGCTATCAGCCCCCCCGGCCGGAACAGCCAGCGCTGTTCCAGCCCCCGCAAAGGAGGAACAGCATACCCTCGGGCCCGTTGAACCCAGGGCCACTGCTCGTGCAGATCGGCCCACCACTCCCGCGAAAATCCCCGCTCCGCGAGTAGTATCCACGGCCTCAGACGAGGTGATGGACACAACAAATACAACTCCGGCGTCTCAGACGCTCAAGCAATGGCGCATCTCTCTCTCGAGCGCACCGGGAAGAAAGAAAAATTCCGTATCACGGGGCCTGGAAAGGCCTCGTGAGCTAATCTAATCTATATCTCTTAGACACACAGCACAAAACCTACATAATATGGACGCGCAGATATTACAGTGGAATGTGAGGGATTTACTCCACAACCTAGACGACATTAAGGAACTTTTACATAGGTACACCCCAAAGGTGCTCTGCGTCCAAGAAACACATGTTAAACCTTCACAAACAAACTTCCTCCGACTGTATGCCATTTTCTGAAAAGACCGCAATGAGGCCCTTGCCTCGTCGGGCGGTGTGGCAGTAATAGTAGATAAAAGTGCTGCTTGCCGGCAGTTACAGCTTAAAACGCCCCTAGAGGCAGTTGCAGTCAGAGCAGTGCTTTTTAGTGAGCTGCTGACAATTGCATCCTTACACATTCCCCCCAACTGTCAACTCTCCAAAACTGAATTTGAAAGCTTTATTGCGCAACTTCCGGAACCCTACATTGTCGTTGGAGACTTAAATGCCCATCATACCTTGTGGGGCGACTCTAGGTGTGATGCCAGAGGGCGTCTGATTGAAAACTTCCTCTTCAGTACGGGTGCACGCCTGCTAAATAAGAAGGAGCCAACTTTTTACAGCGTTGCGCACAAGACATATTCATCTATATATTTATCCATTGTTTCAAGTACAGTCGTGCCGTACTTGGAGTGGAAAGTACATAAGGACCCATACGGGGGGAGTGATCATTACCCGATTGTTTTAAAATTAAGGAAACGGGACGAATGTTCTCCACATGTACCCCAGTGGAAAGTTGACTCAGCGAACTGGCAGCGATACGGAGAGCTCACATATATAACCTGGGATTATATTCGTGCGCTTAGTATTGACGATGCAGTGTCATATTTAACCGCATTTATTCTCGACGTAGCGTCAATATGTATCCCGCAAACAAATGCATCGCCTAATAAACGACGTGTTCCCTGGTGGAACGATGAATGTAAGGAAGCACGAGAGAAAGAGATTAAGGCTCGGAATCAGCTCCGTGACTCTCTGACTATCGAAAACCTTATCAGCTTTAAGAAAATAAAATCAGAAGGCAGAAGAACGCGCCGCCGTGCCAAGAGGGATAGCTGGCAAAAATATATTTCCGACATTAATTCTTATACAGACGAAAGAAAAGCCTGGAACAGGGTAAACAAATTAAAAGGCCGCGAAACTCATCCTCTACCATTAGTAAACACACAAGCAGACACTCTTGAGGACCAAGCTGATTGTCTAGGAGCACATTTCGAGCGCACTTCCAGCACATCTCATTATACAGATACATTCCTAAAATACCAGCGACTAGCAGAACAGCTGCATTTGAGTCGGAAAGGCACATCCAATGAAGCATACAATCGTCCATTTGGAATGGCTGAGTTCCAGGCCTCACTGAACTGTTGCAACAAGTCCGCTCCAGGAAGTGACAGAATTATGTATGAGATGATCAGACACTTACACCCTGAAACCCAAAAAACACTATTGTCACTCTTCAATTCCATGTTCTCTGCCGGCTACATTCCTTCTGTCTGGAAAGAAGCAATCGTAATCCCTATTCTCAAAGAGGGCAAGGACCCTTCCTCGCCCAACAGTTATAGGCCTATAGTTCTGACAAGTTGTCTATGCAAATTATTTGAGAAAATGATTAACCGTCGCCTCATCCATTATGTTGAAAGCAGCAAGATACTCGATCCCTTTCAGTGCGGTTTTAGGGAGGGTAGATCCACAACAGATCACCTTGTCCGCATCGAGACAAATATCCGTGATGCCTTTGTCCACAAACAGTTTTTTCTGTCAGTATTTTTAGATATGGAGAAGGCATACGACACAACCTGGCGCTTTGGAATCCTCCGTGACTTCTCTGAAATGGTAGTTCGAGGCAACTTGCTGAACGTGATTCAGAGTTACCTCTCCAATCGCACGTTCCGTGTTAGAGTTGGTAACGCTCTGTCTCGTCCATTTACGCAAGAGGCTGGTGTTCCACAAGGTGGTCTGCTGAGCTGCACTCTTTTTATTGTCAAAATGAACTCTATCCAGACTGCCATACCACATACTATGTTTTATTCTGTATATGTGGATGACGTCCAGATAGGTTTCAAATCATGTAACCTAAGTATCTGCGAGCGGCAAGTACAGCTTTGCATAAATAATGTGGGCGGACAAAAACGGTTTCAAGCTAAGCCCACAAAAAAGCACATGCGTCCTGTTTTCTAACAAAGAGGCATACTTGCGGACCCCGCAATAGATCTAAATGGAGAACGGCTATCTGTAAGCCATGAACACAAATTTTTAGGAATCCTTTTAGACAGTAACTGACTTTTGTACCCCACCTGAAGTATCTGAAATCAAAGTGCCCCAAGACTATGAATCTGACAAACATTGAATAAGTTACACATCATAAAGCAAAACTACGGAATTGGATAAGTGAAAAAACAGCAAGGTACGAGGAAGTGCTTCCTTGCCGATTAAGAATAGGGCACGCTTACAGTACTCACTCCTACCTCTTGACTGGCCGGGATTCTCCTACTTGTAGTAGGTGCGGCGATAGCTTGACAGTGCTCCATGTTCTTATTCAGTGCCCTGCAATAGAAACAGAGAGGAGAAAGTATTTCCCTTCTGCATATCGGGAAAATATACCACTTCACCCTGGATTTTTGTTAGCGATGAACCGCTTTTTAAACTGCAAATACTCTTAGATTTCTTAGCCGAAACCGACATTCTGAAAATAATTTGGCCAGGAAACTTTAACACGTGATTACCAGCCCTTGTATTCGAGGGCCGTCTTGATGCTTTAGTGTAACTGTTGTCTCGTTTTCGTATGTTTTTTATCAAAACACAACTGCCATCGTCCACGTCCATAACTAATGAGTGTCATTATTTTGCTAGCTATATATTTACGTCATTTACAGCGAAAGTTTTTAGGCCCTTATACAGCCATGTCACACCTACCATAATAAATTTACTGTCCACGCCATTCAGAATAAATCCTTTAAGTTACCATTTGTCATGGCGCTCTTTGGCCATAACTGGCCCTTGCGCCATTAAAAAACCACATATCGTCATCATCATCAACACACACACACACACACATCTGTATATATATTGTTACGTGTGGAAAGACACAGATTAAAGAGGCTATATACAGGCTATTTACACTGGAGACAGATCGCCAGGCCGACAATCGCTCGCGCCACTGGCACAGACCCACTTCGTCGTCGTCCTCGCGGCGGCTCGTCCCTTGAGCATCGCTCGGTGATATCGTAATACTACCCCCGGCGGTAAAAGCGCCGTCATGGTGCTGTTAAATATCCAAGGTGCGTGGAGAGTTGTAGGGTCTGAGTCAGGCGACGTGGACAATGTCACTGGTTGTCACAGCGGAGGACGTAGTGGGCGTGGCTAGAGCGATTTCGTAGGTGACATCGGTTACTTGGCGAAGCACGCGATATGGGCCTGTGTAGGAGGAAAGCAGTTTTTCACAAAGGCCAACTTTACGCGATGGTGACCAAAGCAACACGAGGGTGCCGGGCACAAAATGGACATCACGGTGACGAAGGTCGTAGCGTTGCTTTTGTTTGCCTTGAGAGACTTGTAGACGAGTGCGCGCAAGTTGGCGAGCATGGTCAGCATGGGCGATAGCATCACGGGCATAAGCGCTAGTTGAAGCTGTGGTGGACGGAAGCACAGTGTCCAGTGGTAGCGTCAGTTCACGGCCATACAAGAGGTAAAAAGGCGAAAAGCCAGCAGTTTCGAGACGGAAAGAGTTGTACGCAAATGTAATGTAAGGTAGAGCCTGGTCCCAGTCACGGTGGGCGTCTGAAACGTATTTGGATAGCATGTCTGTAAGGGTGCGGTTAAAACGCTCAGTGAGGCCGTTCGTTTGAGGGTATTAGGAGGTGGTAAATTTATGCTGTATTGAACAGGCACGCATGATGTCGTCGATGACTTTGGCTAAGAACGTACGGCCACGGTCTGTTAGCAATTAACGCGGAGCACCATGAATCAAAATGATATCATGCAGGAGGAAGTCCGCAACATCAGTTGCGCAACTGGCCGGAAGAGCGCGGGTTACGGCATAGCGGGTCGCGTAGTCCATTGCAACTGCAACCCACTTGTTTCCTGATGTAGATTCCGGAAATGGGCCGAGAAGGTCTAAGCCGACACGATGGAAGGGCTCGGCAGGGATGTCAAGCGGCTGTAGGTAACCAGCGGGGAGCTGGGAAGGCTTCTTGCGTCGTTGGCAAAGTTCACAAGCGGCGACGTAACTTCGTACGGAACGGGCATGGCTCGGCCAGAAAAAACGGTGACGTACACGGTCATAGGTTCGAGATACGCCGAGGCGTCCCGCTGTTGGTGCGTCAGAAGGTTCTGCGAGAATCGCCAACTCAAGGCGAAGGGTACTAGCGGAGCAGTCAATAAGAGCAGAATGCGCGGAGAGAAAATCGAGGGCGAGAATGAGGTCGTGGGGGCAATGAGCAATCACGGTGAAGAGGACAGGAGTGTGGCGGCCGGCGATGCTAACACGTGCCGTACACATGCCGATGATAGGCACAGTACCGTCATCCGCAACGCGGACCACGCGTGCCGACGCTGGGGTGAGGAGCTTGTTCAGTGGTCGTCGGAAGGCAGCACTCATGATAGAAATATGTGCACCTGTATCGATGAGTGCCGTGACAGGATAGCCATCAACGTCAACGTCAAGAAGGTTTTGGTTCGTGTGTAACGTGAGCAGAGGATCTGAGGGCAGGGTGGACACCACAGCTTCACCTCCAGAAGCTGCAGTGCGTAGTTTTCCGGCTGGACGACGGGGTTGGGGCGAACGAGACTGATGGCGTCGAGGTGACGGCGAGCAGCTGTAGCGAAGGTTCGGGGCAGGAGCGTCAGCAGCAATGGGTTCATTGCGGGTGGCATAGGGAACAGAATGTCCAAAGGGGCGGGAATGAGCGGCGGTCTATGTCCGAGGAGGTGGTGGTCATCGGGTGCGGCAGTGACGAGCGACGTGGCCGATGCGACGGCAGTAAAAGCAGATCGGCCAGTCGTCAGGGGTGCGCCATTCGGACGGGTTGCGGCAAGATGTGGCAGAAAAGGACTGCCGGTGACGAGGAGGGCTGCTAGAGAACTGAGGAACCGTGGGTGTAGACGATGAACACACGGAGTTGAGACCCATGTTTTCAAATTCCTGTCTGACGACGGCCTGAATCAGCGCAATCGTGGTTGCTGGTGGATCGGGAGGCGTCGCGGAGAAAGCTGGCAAACAGGCAGCCTCGAGCTTGCGGCGAACAGTACGAGTTACGTCGTCACAGGGGGTGGTCTGACGCGGTCGATCCTCACATGTCGACGTAGCAGCAGCGTTGGGTAGCCGCGTGATGTGATGTGTTTTACGGCGGCTCTTGGCTTGTTCAAGGCGACGGCATTCTTTGATGATGGCGTCGATAGTCGAGACGTGGCCGAAAACAAGCAAATTGAAAGCATCGTCGGCGATGCCTTTTAGCACATGCGACACTTTATCTGCTTCAGACATAGTATCGTCAGCTTTGCGGCAGAGCGCCAAGAAGTCGAGGATGTATGAAACGTACGGCTCTGTGGATGTCTGAACACGAGACGCAAGAGCCTTTCTCGCGGCAGCCTTGCGCCCAATGGGGTGGGTCACCGAACAGTTCCCTGAGCTTTTCTTTGAAACTGTCCCAACTGGTTATCTCGTCGTCATGCGTTTGGTGCCACACGCGTGGGGTGCCGCCGAGATAAAAGATGACATTGGCGAGCATGATCGTTGGGTCCCACCTGTTATTAGCACTGGCGTGTTCATAAAGCTTGATCCATTCGTCAACGTCCTCTCCCTGAGAGCAGCAATCCGGGCAAGTTGGTAATCCATTACTTAAATGATATTGCGCGACAAAAAAAACGACAAAAAAAGCGCTTGGTGTGTCGTCTTCTCTCACGTCCGTGTCGTTTTTTTTTTTTTTTTGTCGCGCAATATCATTTAAGTCCTCTCCCTCCAGGCCAGAGAACACACCAGGGTTGCGATGTTGGGCAACCGTGATGATTGGAGCAGTTGGACAAGCCGAAGCCGTTGCAGAGGCGGTCTCGTCACCGGGAGGCATGATGACAAGCTCGATGTACCGACCACTCCGGAGTTCCGTGGTGAGGACGGGGATCGCCGACCTCCACCAGAATATTCGTTACCTGTGGAAAGACACAGATTAAAGAGGCTATATACAGACTATTTACACTGCAGACAGATCGCCAGGCCGACACTCGCTCGTGCCAAGGGCACAGACCCACTTCGTCGTCGTCCTCGCGGCGGCTCGTCATGGCTCGGTGACATCGTAATAATATATATATATGTGTATGTGTGTGTGTGTGTGTGTGTGTGTGTGTGTGTGTGTGTGTGTGTGTGTGTGTGTGTGTGTGTGTGTGTGTGTGTGTGTGTGTGTGTGTGTGTGTGTGTGCGTGTGTGTGTGTGCGTGTGTGTGTGTGTGTGTGTGTGTGTGTGTGTGTGTGTGTGTGTGTGTGTGTGCGCGCGTGTGTGCGTGTGCGCGTGTGTGTGTGTGCGCGTGTGCGTGTGTGTGTGTGTGTGTGTGTGTGTGTGCTTTTCTAAGCGATCCCATCCCCTGTATACCTCTCCCACATGACCAGCTTGCCAAACTTCACACGCTTACACTTCTTTTACATTTTGACAATCCTAATGGTACGCTATAAAAGACAAACACAGATAAGGAACAAGAAAGATGAGAAAAATAATGAAGAGGTAGCCAGAGTGAACACTGCAGTACGCATAGTGCAAGCGCTTTCAAGAAGCACAGCTGGTCTTTTGTAACCTTGCGATTCGAATACTGCTTAGACCGAAATCCTAGGATATCTTCCTCCGGAGTGGTCTGCCTTCGAAGCGGCTAATAGTAGCTCACAGAGCAGAGTGCTGAAGGTGCAAGTGGCAGAGATGGTTCCCTGTACTGTCTCGTCACCCACCGAAAGTTGCACGCCGCGCTGCTGGTCATTCCTCGGAAATTATATATGCGACGCCAAGCCATTTGCAACACAGCAACATTGTTTTGCAATGAGAGAGTCGAGGTGCGAGAGAGGGTGGTTATAGAGATGAAGACACGCTATTTTCTGCTGCAATTTAGAAATGACTGAATGAATGACTTCATTTATTGAGAAAAAGGAGGAGGAAACATCGGTGGAAGCGTGTATCAGCACACTGGGAAAGGATCGGGGAAGAAAAAGAGGAAAAGTTGGAGACCAGGTGGCAGACGAGGTCGCAGTTTAGGGTCGAGAGAATATAAGCGAGAGTCGGTGAAATCGGTTGCAATCTAGTGTAGATGTGTGATGTGGCGAGAGAATGATTGGAGTCTCCGGAGCCCAGCATGCGTCCTTCGCAGTGAAATAAACACCCGCTGTTCTTCGCAATAAGGGTTTCCTGAATACCAATCGTGGCAATGACTTATTCATCGGCGGTACCTCGTCGCGTATTCCTCAATGTCCAGCTCTGTGGATTAAAACTACGCTGCCGCGACGACTTACGACCGTCACTCTTGTGATTGCGGGAATACTGTAAACATGCGTTTACTGCCCAAATTAGAGAACAGACAGTTTAGAATAGAGTTTCTCGCCTTACATAAGCTCAACGCAAGCACCTTTTCAGCATGTTAGGTGCTCGTTCCTTCATGTTTAGTACGCCTAAGTAGTTTAATGCACGCGAACGGCAACATACGAACGCATTAGAAGACAGGATGCCGTCTTGGGCCTTGTCCCAAGCATATCCAAGCTAAGACAATATGAGCAACCATGCTGTAGTTTCTACGCAAGGAGGTTATATACTTCTTCAGCGGCAGTCCCAGCCGCTGCCTAGGGGAGCCACTCGCTCGCATTCTTGCAAACTAGGTATTTTTGTGCAGATGCAAGGTATTACACACTTCGCGTGACGTCTTTTGTTGGGGTACTCGCTAAAGAATGCTTACAAATTAAAATGCGGGCACCTTGGGAAAGGTGAAATTGCCGCCCGAGCACTCCGTACAGATGGTTAACCAGTGAAGCTGAAACGTGCGGCCCCGGTGTTTATCACCGGGTTAATCCCGACGGTTCGTTAAACGACGGCTTGGTGGGCTGCCACATCCTCGGTACGCAGTGGCTTGTTGCGCTTGGCTGCACGAGCCTGTTCTTGTGCCCGGGCATCGGCACGGCGTAGACGAGCTCGTTCCCCGGTTATGCTTGCGGCGCTGCTGATGAAAAGCTGCCTGCTCCTAAGGAGTACGTATGACGCATGGTCTACCGGAACCGCAGAGAAACTGCTGCGCACGCGCGTGTCTGCGATGGAGAGCAATGACGTCACTACTGGCGCAGCTAATTAAACACCATCTAGATAGCACAAGGCCTTTTCACTCCGATCCATGACGTCATGTTGCACTGCCATAGAATGTAATGCCGATGCTCCCGAGTAGGCAACGGTGATATTTTGACGTCACCGCTTTCATCATGCCAGCCCTGTCAATGCAAATTTCTTGCCAGGTGGCGTGACGTCATGAATCGGAAGTAACAGGCCTTGTGCTATCTAGGTTGTGTTGGCTAGTCACGCGCCTCTCTTGCTCTCTCCTTTTTTCGCGCATGCTCATAGGGTTGCGCCCGGGTAGTTTTCGGCATGCAGGCGACCGACAGACGGACGGACGGACGAATCGGCTAGCCACACAAAGAGCATAGGTGGCCGCAGGATACGTGCCGCGCTGCCTGCGTTTGCGGTTCCGCAAATAAAATTAAGCCACTTTAAGAAGTACGTCAGTCCGTCGATTGATTGCCGCAGGCTTTGGGAACGGTATCGGTGGGAGGCTTCGCCAATCCCACTTGGGTAAATTATGAACGCTTTCTTCATACAAACTAAGCTTGTACGTTGTGAGTGCTTAATGAACATTCACCGCTGTTTACCTACTAATGACGGGAAAGATTATCAGACAGCTTGCACAAAGACGGAAACACTTCCTGTCTGTGAACACTTGAATAAATGGTGCCACCACTATTTCATCTTTCGTGAGCGCTGTCACATGGCTGTGGACATGTGGAGAAACTGTACTGAATATGTCGTATGTGTTGCAGGTAGTTCCAAAAAGGCATTCATGCAACTGGAGGCCTTGCTTAAATCGCAATATTATATTACCGTATTTACGCGAATATAACGGCAGATCCATTTCGAGGTTCTTGGCCTCAGAACGCGCCTAGCAGTTTCATAGCACAGATATAACGCGGCTTTCACTTCTTTCCCTTTTTTTTGTCGCCAGTTCTCCGTGCAATATAATCAGATTAAATTGCCGATAACTTTGCCCCGCGCACAAGGTAAAAGTAAAGAAAGAGGTGAGGCGTGCAGACAGGACACAAGAGTAGAGTAGTGGACAATACGAACGCGTTCGTATTGTCCACTAGCTCAGCTTTCTGTCGTTCTAAGGAAAAAATCGCTTCTTTCGAATCTTCCAACGTAGTTCGCACTTTTGTTTTATAGCGAGGGGGGCTGCCTTAGGCATATAAAGAATTGGAATTATATATACGAATGCAATCAGGCAGGAAGCCCAACAAGATTATCTAGACAATGTAGTTTCTACCATAGAGTCGATGGCTACAAAGTTTTCAACAGTTTCTGTTCCGGTAAAGTCTGAATCTTGTAACATCGCTTACGTGACACGGCAAAATCTCACGTTGAAGTTGGGACAGAGCGCACTGCAATTTTGTGCATTTGATACATGTCGGAATTCAGGCAACAAATTTGAGGAATATCACGGCTATTATAAGCGTTCAGGTATAGTATTATAATTGGCGTTATAAGTTCAACCTTTTGCCGGCCGCCAACGATATTGTTTCAAATCTTACAATATTTAATATTGGAAGATTTTATGATCCTTTGCAAGTTTATTGTGTATGAGCTGTATATTATTGCTTCACTATACTGAAAAAAGTCATTACTGCTCGGACGGAAGGCATCTGGAAGAACGAAGCATAAGTATAACATCCGGGAATCTCTAAGTTACACTCGAGTGATTCACATCGGCAAAAAAAACTAACAAAGAATGAATAACAGACGCGTTACAGTATCCTGTAGTGCGCATCTGTTTGTACTCTTGAAAGTCCGATGTCTATCATCTCTTTTTTTTTTTCAATATCTAAAAGCGCAGTTGCCGGTGATAGAGAGGCGCTAGGCGACAAAAACACAAGGAAGTTGTGCGCTGCATTGGTTCGACCTAGAGATTCAAGCACGTAAGGCCTCAGGCTCACCACACGAACGCATACGCAGGGCGCAACTAGGGGTGCTATAACGTAAAACTATTCCAAACTTTTCTATTCCAATTCTGCTATCAGCCCTCCACGATTGGTCAAAAACTTTTTTCGACCACCCCCACTTCACCTGTCTGTCACGCGACGCCACAAAACCGCGATACCTCCCCATCTGATATGATGTGTACACACTGATTATGCATGATTTGACAGAAAAAAGGAAAACAGTTATTTCTGATTCGACCCCTTTTCGCCATTAGCCCTCGGCTATTGGTAAAAAGTTTTCGGGCTGCACCCACTTCACCTGCCTTTCACGCGACGTCACAAAACCGCAAGAACTCACCACGTCAAAGTGACGTGTACGCGATAAAGATACATTAATATGCCGAACAAAACTGAATTTTCTTCCGAATAGCCGCAGGCTGCCCCGTCCCGAAAGGAATAGAAGACGGCTGCCGCCGATCGCTCACATGCTGGCTACTCGCACCTGCCGGAGAGCATGGGTGTATTTGCGTATAATAAACCTTCTTGCGTGGCCGTGTAACGTTTTCGAGCACTTTCGGCACGTTTAGCCCCTCATTCTGCCAACTCTTCTTTGCTGAGGGTCCGTTTTAGCGTCATTTTTGAGCTTCCGTTGCATGCCGCCGCGATTTTCGACCAGCCACCGCAAGCTAAGTAAGGGAAAGCCGACCAATCGTAGACGTCGGCACCACCCTCTTCATCCGGTTATCGACTTTCAGTGCAGTGGCTCGGCCCCATCGAATGCCTCTCCACTTGAGCGTTCTCCTCGCCTCTTGTCAGCCAATTAGATACGACAAGCCGCTCAGTGTAGGCAATGTTATTCGTTTTTCAAGCAAACAAAAGTGACCTCCTATGAACGAGGAGAGCGTTTGATTGGTCTGTTCAGACAACCCTGCGGGTGACCGCCCGGTGCTTGCGTTGGTGGTTACGCAAATTTGACGTCAGGAGATTGGAATAGAAACATATTGGAATAGTTTTACGTTATAGGGCCCTAGGTCAACTGACACGCCCAGCCGGTTCTGGTAATGAGCAGGCGATCGAGGCGTGGCTGCCCCGTAAAAATGTTTGGTCCTGCTGTTAAGCGGATAAGCGGGCACGAGTGAGTTCGTTCGTGGGATAAGCCAGGGCCCATCACCACGAGCATCTAGTCTTCTCAGAGGTCGTATTTGACACCGCAAGCATATTCAGGGGGAATGCAGTATGCTCGTGCCAAGAGAAAAAAAGTGATGAATAACAAGCGGTGTTGTAGAGCGAGGTTGTCAAATGTCGCCAAAGACAAGGCCACGTTCTTATCCCGGTGGTCAGCGGAATTAGACAGCATGTCAACTAGCGTGTAATTGATACTTCATAAAAGTCCTTGCGTGTTGGCGTGTCTAGCGCGAGCGAGTAGCGTCATCGATGACATTGGAGAGACAGCGGTGGGCTAAGTCCGTGAAAAGTTCTTGAGGATCACCATATTGAACATCAACGCCGTGCTGGAGAAGGCCTGGGAAATAAGTTGTTCAGATGGCCAGGAAGGCTTCAGTGATAGTTACTGTTGAGCGTATTTGGCAACAACAGCGATAGAAACAAACTTGGCGAAAGTAAACAGAGTGAAAGAGCCCAGTGAGTTGAAAATTGCATCTATGAAAGAACTCGTGTAGTATATCAAGAGACTGAAGAATACAGTGAGGTTAGATAGACGGCTTTTCAAGCTCTGGCAGAGTTCATATGTGGTGACATAAAGACACACAAAATTATATACGCGAATCCAAATGAATCAGCGTAGTCATACTTGTGTGGCACGCCATGGTGGCCTACCGTCAGGGCATCATGGAGTTGCGCATGGCTGTTTATATTGTGTGCTCGAGAATAACAACTAACACATCAGATAGATCAGGGCGACGTTTCTACGGAACCAGGTGACATCCTGAAAAAAAAACTGTCCTAATAAAGAGATTAAAAGATTGAGTACTACGGCCCTTATTGACCTTGTTCAGGATGACGTAAGCGTTTAATTCAGCCTTTAGTTCGGAGAAAATTAGTTATCTAATTTAAGATAAATAAGATAAATGAAGTTATCTTTATTTGCATCACAATGGCGGGCGTGCTCACGCAAGAAGTTAGGGACCCTGAAACGATTTTGACGATTTTCTACAAACGTACAGAATCGTTAGAGTAGGTCCTTCTGATCATTGATACATCTAAGTGCTCCGCGTAAAGCGTATAATTTATTATAAGGTTCTAAAAATGCACATTGCTGCCGATGGCAGCACACTGCTCGGCGGAATTTTAAGCCGCCCCTACCCATATGACGGAAATCGCCCATATGACGTCAGTGGTACGAGCTATCCGATTGGCTGACCAGGGCGCGTGACCGATAATTTTTCCAACTTTATGGTACACAAATTATGTTTGTAATAGTTAGAATGCTAGTTAATTTGTTTTTATAAAAAGAAAGTAACATAAAGACAATGCACAAGAACAAATTTTCAGTACACCTAAGCACTTCCGGCACGCAGCAAGTGTCGTCTGCTTGTGCTACAACGTGCTCCGTCTTTGACGAGAGCTCCGCCGTCAGTGTCGGTCTGTCTTTTCGCGAGCGCTATGATTCGACTTTGTTGCGTTGTGGACTGCAAACGTAGCGACTGGCAATGTGTAAAGCTGCGCCATCGTGTCCCTCTGCAAGGCAGTAGACGAGCGGACTGGCTGCAGCTCACTGTACAACCGCTATCCGATGGGCGCCAGGACTTGCGCGATTGCGGCCGTCACTTTACACCGGAACATTACTAACGCAATAGCGTTTCGCGAGTTCGGTATTAGGGTAAACGCAAGCGCAAGGGGACAGGGTCTGGCCGTGTCCCCTTGCGTGTCGTTTCAGAGGATGAACAGAAGCGCAAATGTGAATGGTCTGCACGGTGCAGCCACCTGGTGGCATAGAGCTCAACTACACACAGTAGAAGTAAAAAAATGTATTCTTCTTTGCTGCTGGAGTAATTTTCTTGCAGGAGTGTAATCATTAACACGTTGTTTTTGTAAATGTTTAAAATGTTTTACACTTGGTGAGAGAAATATTAGCTCTTTTTTGGCTAGTTAAGCTCTGCGCCACGGGTGGCTGGACCGTAGAGACCGATCAGGCAGCTCACGTACGTCTACGCTAAAGTTCCTTCATCAGCTTGAGTTTATGCCTTCACCATTCCGTCGAAACGTTCTGCTAGTGTGTTCTGCTAGTGGTATTACCAGAATACCAGACACGTTCGGCGCTAGACAGAATGCTCGCAACGCACGCTGCTTCGATAGCTCTCGTTTGGGGTTGACGGTCAAGCCGCTATCGGAGCCGTCTCGCGCGGGTAGGGGCGGGCTACAAAACAACCGGAAGTGGACGATGTGACGTCGAATCGTGACGCAGAACCCGTGAAGGCGGAGCTTAGCCCCGATCACTCGGCGAACGAGTTGAGGAGGCAAATCATGGCTAGGGAGGAGGGTAACTTGTAATCGCTTGTAGCTCCATTAATACGTAACGCTTCACTTAAATTGTGGTGCGAATGTTCTACCTAAGCTGTACCCAACGCGTCTACAAAATTTGTCCGAACCGTTTCAGGGGCCCTTTAAAGCATTTCTTTTTAGGGTACCCGGGTATTCTGCGTACATTACATGCGACAATGATAGCAAGAATACGACATTATTAAAGCAATAGAATTCGAAGACAAGCTCACTTATTAGTACAGTGTGGTAACAAGAAATCACGTTCGCAGTAAAGCTTTAGAGGACGCAAATAATGAACAGGCTGAAAAAACTCACAGCCTTGTATGTCTGTAGTAACTGGGCAGACCATTGGCGTCTTGGCAAAACGGTAAGGTTACTCACGAAGACCAATGACCGAGTCAGTCAAGTTGCCTCTCGCAGTGATGAAATCCCGCAAGGGACGCGATGACACAATGACGACACGCGACTGTACGCCAAGCAGTAAAAACAATGTTTTTATCTGTGAATTTATGTGTATGCTTAAGGATTGCACTCACTAATGGAATAGTTGCATTCCAAGTGCAAAACAGCGGCTGCCATGTCCACGGTAAAGTTTATTTAAACGGCTTCAATACCATGGCCGTGGCATCATTGCGGACTTCCATGGTATCGCAGTCGTCAAAATGGGCTACAATTGATAGTGAATTCAGGAGGCTGATGAACGGCAAGAAGGCAGAAGCTTGCAGAAGGCCTCATGTAAATAACATGACTTTTTGAGCAGCATGGTCAGATGGCGTGCTATGGTTACGGTGCCTTTCGAAAATACCCAGAGATATGAACACAGGCCTTCAAAAATATGCAGTAACTCCACTAAAATTATCTAAGCATAAGCATACCCCCAAATTTCAAGCTGACCCACCCTTAAACTTGAAATTTTCAGTTCGCCCAACCCTATTTTAAGTTTGTCAAACACCAAATTTCATTTGGACCACCCCTAAATTTCAAGTTGGCCCACCCCCAAATTTGAAGTTGACGCACAGCCAAATTTAAGTTGGCCCAACCTCAAATTTCAAATTGCCCCACCCCCAAATTTATGTTGGCCCACCCACAAAACTTCAGTCGACCCACCTCGACATTTCAGTTGGGCCACCCCAAATTTCAAGTTAGCCCAGCTACAGATGGCAGTTGACCCAACCCTACTATAGGCTTTCCCATGTATTTTCTATAGAGCCCTATGTATCCCTAAGGATATGCATAGATCTTGTCATATGCGTATTCTCTCTGGTGAAGTCTTTATTTCAATTGTTCCTTATCACTTATAATGCTGCAAATTATCTATAATCACACTATTATAACATTTATATGTCTTAATTCCGTAAATTTGGCGTTTTCGTGCAGATGCAAGGTATTACACATTTCGGGTGACATATTTTGCCGGGGTACTCGCCAAAGAATGCTTAAATATTAAAATACGGGCATCTTGGAAAAGGTGAAACCGCTGGAAATGTCAAGACCGCACTAACTTAAATGTAAAAGATAACTTAAATATAAGAAAACGTGACGTTGACAAGGTGGCCAAATTTCGAGACAGATCAATTGGATGTAGCATTAGCTCAGCTGATACCTGATGGGGCGAAATAGGGCGAGAATTGTCGGCAAGTGTTGAAGAGATGTCCAGCCGGTCCTGTGGCCTACGCCAGCACCGGTCAACTGTCGGGCGACTGCACATATACCGAGGTGCTTAGTCGTTACAGGGTGAGTCGGGTCCAAAATTCGGGACGCGGCCTCCATCACAATAAAGTGTCATAGTGTCATCCTTCGATGGCTGGTACCGATTCTCGTGCAATGAGGATACGAACCAATTATCTCATGCGCCAACTGTAACCTTCTTTGAAATGCCAATTCATTCCTTAATAATGTTCTTGACAGTCGCACAACCTGTGAACACGAGTAAGTATGAGGAGTTGTGCGCGAGGCCTTCGCGTAGGAGGGTAGCCATTGGGGCGTTCGATATCAGCTAGTCTACGTTGCGGCTACATTATAAACGTGGAACGGCAACATGGTACGGAGAACAGACAAATACTGCATGTATTACTGCACAGTAATCCTAAATAGCGGTCTTCTTTCGCGCACGTAGATAACCGTGAAAGGACAGTACTTTTGATAACTGTATGTACTGTATATGTCATGCCCAAATGTATACCTAGCCCGGTGTCCAGTAAAGGGGACGTAGTACGGTGAGCAGCTTCGGCCATACCATGTTAACAGACTACTACACAGAGATAGTTTGCACAATTCTTGTGTGGTGCCTTTTGCCTTAAGTGCAAAACCAACTTATCCATGTATCCGTCTCAATAGTTAAGCACATCTCAATTTGCAGCTGCTGCGGCAGCCCATGAGTGCAGTAGCAAAGTCGCTAGGGAAATAATTGGGGGCACCTTAACGAAACCGATAGGTCAAAACAGAAAGCCGTTCATGACGGCGTCTCTTGTAGGCGCTGTGCGAGGTTCGAACGCTAAGAATGTTTGCCGACTGAACAAAATCTGCCGCGAAGTGCTTCCGACGATTACCCTAGCCCGTTCACTCCGTAGCATAAAAGAAAAAAAAAACGCGGCTGTCTTTTTGAAAGCCTTTCAAGAGCCCAGAATTAATCATCGCTCGTTGCGACTAAAGGCTCTTAGGATGATAAGTAATTTCCAGCCGACGAGCGGCTACGCTTTATCAAGAAAACTGATAACGCCGGCAGGGCAAGTACTGTGGTGAAGTTCAGTGCGCAGGGGAAGGGTTTTTTTGTTTTTTTTTTTTTGGACGTCATTACGACGTCAACGCGGGCAACTTGAAAAGGTCACTATGCCATGTGGTGGCACTCAATCGAACTAAATCCTTATGTCCAGAAAAGCTGGATGCGAATCGTCATTTCAACAAATGCGTGTCATCAAGAGCACAATTCATCTAATAAAGCAAATATTTCTAGCCTTCTTATGTCTACTTTCATTACCATTTCGCCCCTATACCTGTACATCTATCATGCCAACGAAAGCTACCTCTTTGGGGTGATCGTCACGTACCGCCGACGACGATAGTTTGCAAACTATGTCACGTACCAACAACGGGGGATCGGCCAGGAGGTTGGGCAGTAAATGTAAAATAAATGACAGGAAAATTGGAGAAAAAATGCGAGACAGCGTAATAGGTGCGCGCACGCCAGTTTCCTTTAACGCCGGGATGGGCAAACCTATAGCATTTTATTGCCGCTTCACATAGATTACATCATGTATGTTGGACCTGCACATTTTTTACATGTCTACCGGCATTCCTCATATTGTATTACTCTACCTTTAAGAGTTTTCTGGTCCATCCATTTTCATGCAGGCGGTGGTTGCACCCGCGCCGAAGGCAGCTGCCAGAATGCCTTTCGAATCTTTTATGTCTAGACCTGATGATTTTACTAATAATGCAAGAATACGGTAACACCCTGCGATAAAACACAGCCCTCGAGGCCCAGCAAGGTTGCAAGCACGTGTAATTAAATTCAAAAAGAAGGCGTCCTATGGGTGAAGGTAGAAGAATGCAGAGAAAAAATTAAACGTTATGCAGATCAAACTCACATGTTGGAACCTGTGTGAAGCGACGCTGTGGTGAAGCGGTCAAGTTATGTACAACCAACGGCAGTGTAACGGACATAGCTCTGCACTACACCATTCGCAAGCCATGCCGAAATGGCACGGTGTAAAGGCCAAACTGCACGTAGTCGTGCCAGCGCGCGAGTAATGGCGGTGACTGACAAGACGTCCACTGGGCTCTCGCCTACGCGTCTCGTAACCTTGTGAGGCACAGGCAGAACACCTACGTTTGAGGAAGGTTCGGTCCATCTGTGCACGCGTGAGGCGCATGGGTGCGAGCTCTCGCGCGCCGGCAAGAGTACGTCTAGTTTGACCTTAGGCCGCAGCCATGCCACGAAGACGACTTGCTTGTCAAGGGGTATGCATGGATAAGTATGGGACATATGTCTACATTCATTTAATGATTCTGTACTTCTTATGCCACACTTACCTAATCGTGAAAAATAACTCAGGGTGGGCACAGGCCCAGTAGCGAAAACGGAATGGGTGAGCAAGCCGAACACGTCCGAGAAATAAGGCGCTCTTCCACTAAGAGACAACGATCAATGATCAATTATCAGTGATCGCCTGGCCACGAACATCGTACCTTCCAGTAGTTGGCGCGAGGGCAGCAAACTCACCACATCCACCCTCCATACCCTCGGCTTCGTCTAGCTCGTTCCTGCAGCGATGCGAGTTTGGCACCGTTATTCCGTATACCGTCAAGACAGGCTGCTATGAGAGAGAAAGTTAAGCTGCAGATCTACCTTACGCACCATGCCCGGCTCGCATGCCGACTTTAGAACCCGCGTCTTCTTCAGGTGGACATAAATGGACGCGTCGTCGAAAAATATCACGTTGTTGCCATTTGGCTCATCCACGTTGAAGAGTTGCTCGACGATGCTGAACTGTCCGCCGTGCATGAGGCGCTCGATCCGCGCGAACGGAATCGGAAGCGACGCCCGACGTACCCGATAAGTGTTTCAGGCAGAAATCCCCGACAACGCAATTGGCAAAAAATTACAACATTTTTGCGGGTGTGAAAGGAATTAAGCAACTAGGAGCTGCTCAAATAAATTACCTATAACTGGGTTCAAGAAGTCTTGGATAACTACATTCCTAACCTGGCGGTAGGTGTGCGAGTTGAGGAGTATCGATCGACCACTGCCACCAGGCTGCGAGTCAGTTCTTTCACGTTATGACCCAGGAGAATCTAAGTTTAAGAGAGCAAGCACTAGAAAATGAAATGACCTTAAAGGGTAAAAGCCACTGTTAGTCATTAGCAGTGAATATAAGGATAAACAATTCCTTATTAACACGGTATTTTGGTCGGATAGTTTATGCATATTGACAGGTTTGGCCAGCAGGAGCGAGAACACCGCTAGAACGAGGATCCGTTGTTATCGCAACTGTACATATTTATCAGTATAGCACGCGTCAAGTTGATACCACCGCTAGTAGGTCAGCAAGAAATACGGGTATCAAGTCAGGAATACCAATTGAGAATGAACAATCAAGAGGAGGAAAACTATAATAACAGATTTTTCTTCGCACTGTGTTGTATTTCTGTCACAATGAGAGAATTTATCGCCAGGCTCATGGAGCGAACTTGTAACGATCTCTTTAACATATTATAGGAGAAATCTTTCGCGTTATTCGCGTAGATGTAATAATTGAAGTGGTCTCTCAGATGCGTACTTATAAATAATTCTTCAGTCTGTGCGAATACCACTTAAGGCGCCCTGTTGCCCACTTGCTTATTCTTAACTCTCTTAGTGAGATGGCAGCAGCACTCGCAAGCTAGTTTGAGGAGGCAAAGAAATATTCACTTTAATAATACAGTAGGCCTCCTTACCGGCCGTAGAATAAGTTGAGATTTCTAGAGAAGTTAATTTGATGGCGCTGGCAAGTACATGTACGTACACTCGAACTTGGCAGAAAATTTGATGCCCTTTGTGGCACGAAATTAAAGCTACTGCTCACACTTCCAACTTGTGCAAGCTATATCTGTATTCATGTTAAAACTCTTCTTTCGGTCCTGTTATATACCACAGCTCTCGTTACAAAGTATCGAGCTCAAGTACAGAAGGACACGGCCTTCAAGCTTGCGGATGGCAGGACCTTCAATACTCGGGTAGCCATGGAAACATACAACTCCTGCTTTTCCTTCGCAGGTTCTCTCTAGTGAGCGTGGGTCTGAAAACCAAACCGGTGAAAAAATAGTGATCAAAATAAAAAGAAACAAAAATAACAGGCAATGTAAAGCGCCCGTTTCTTACTTAACATGCACACAGAACTCTGAGATTGTTCTTTGTTTCACGAGCACAACTTCTCATGTAAGCAGGACTCCATTGTTTTTGCGTGCGTGCGTGTGTGTGCGTGAAATTGTCGTTCGCCGCCCAGAGCTTCGCTCGAACGAAAGGGATCTGCTCTGCGCCCTCCCGTCTTTGCGAAAGAGTCGCGCGTCAAACACCACGGTGACGCATCATGGAACAAAGGTCATTGTAGCACGCGGAGGAGATATGTAAATTATCTTCGCTGTCAGTCAGGCTTCGCCCGCCCTCCCTCGTGAACCCCATTTTTTCCATCGCTGCTGGCGTTTTCCTTTCTTTTCATTCATCGCCATGCAGCTTCTCATGCACGGTTAGAACATCCTTCCCCGTAGTTACCCAGTGCCAACCGACAGTGTGTACGCTTAGAGATTAGCTGTTCTGCAGAGCGCATATTCGAAGGGAGGTCTGCATGGCACGTATGCCAATGCAAAACGCCTGTCGTAGAGCTATGCTTAAGAGCGCATAAGTTAGTCTTCTAGAAGTCTCAGATAAAGCAGAGAACGATGCCACTGTGCCTGCTTTTTGCATTACTTCCAAGCGATGCAAACGAGCAGCTTCTTTGCGTTCTGATAGATTCGTGAAGCGTGCAGAAGGCTCCAATTCATGGAGGCGTGTCGAGCTTTTTTTCGATGTATATATTTCCGCTGCGGCAGTAGACAATGCACGCGCCTTCTTTTGCCGCTGCTCCCGCAAGTTCCATTCAAGGCTCCCCTGGAAATGACGGATCGCTCAATATACGCCTCGAAGGATTGTGCGATAAGAAAACTGCTCTCTTATCTGCCCTCACACGTATGCGCTGTTCGTCCTGCAGGTGTCGCAGAAAGCAGATCGTCTGTGACGGCCACGTTACATTCAAGGAATGATAAACGCATTGCATGAGTTTTACTGTGGTAAGTCACGCATAAAGTTCAAATGGTGGCACCGTTACCAATGCAGCTTCTCTACAGTTTTTGAACTTACAGCATTGCTTACTCACTAACATTGTTAGAGCTGAAGGCCGGTGTACCAAGCCAAAGGCGCTAGTGAAGGCGTTTTCATGTAACGCCAGGAACTATCGAGTTAAGGCGTATTCGTGGATAAACGTTCACGTAGCTTAGGCCTAACGCGAGCATTGTGCAGTGATCTGGTACTGCGGGAAGAAATTAAAAAAACGACCCTCGTTACACGAAGTGAACCCGTATTTTGCGTGACCGTACTTTCTCTCATTGCTGCAGTCATTGTTTACCTAATTATTATCTTATTGCTTATATAAGTGTTTAGCTTACTGTTTGTTCTCGTTACTCCGCCGACTCCGCGCTGACTTGGGCATGATACTGGGAAGGACGGGAAGCTCGCATTGCTCTCCGGGGTCTGCTGGGCACCTCTATCCCTAATGCACTGCCGAGCACGTTTGGCCCGGTTAGCGACCACTTAGGTATCGGTCGACTCAAGTTGTCTCAAGTTGTTTCAAGTTGATCAGGCCTGGAGTGCGGCCTGATCCCGGTGACCAGAACCGGTAACACACTCCCTCACCAGAGCAGGATTGGCCACCCTGGTGCAGTACTTGGCCACGACCTCCTATATGAATACAATAATCAAACCCCGGCCCTCAGTCCCCAGCAGCTGCGAAGCAACTGGCAACGGCGGCGGTCAGACCTGTGACGCAGCAGAGGGTGCTAAGAATCTCTGCGTCCGGACAGGCCGCCATTGGAATCTGAACCTGGCAACCTTTAACGCTAGATCGTCATCTAGTGAGGCAAGTCTAGCAGTGCTATCGGAGGAATTAGCGGGCAGTAAATTGGATATAATAGGGCTCAGTGAGGTTAGGAGGACAAAAGAAGCATATACAGAGCTAAAATGCGGGCACGTCCTGTGCTACCGGGGCTTAGTGGAGAGACGAGAACTAGGAGTCGGATTCCTGATTAATAAGCATATAGTTCGTAACATACAGAAATTCTATAGCATTAACGAGGGAGTGGCAGGTCTTGTGGTGAAACTTAATATGAAGTACAAATTGAACGACGTACAAGTCTACGCCCCTACATCCAGTCATGATGAGCAGGAAGTCGAAAGCTTCTATGAAGACGTGGAATCGGCGATGGTTAAAGTCAAAACAAAATACACTATACTGATGGGCGACTTCAATGCCAAGGTAACCAAGAAGCAGGCTGGAGACAAGTCAGTGGGGGAATATGACATAGGCTCTAGGAATAGCAGGGGAGAGTTTTTAGTAGAGTTTGCAGAACAGAATAATATGCGGAAAATGAATACCTCCTTCGGCAAGCGGGATAGCCGAAAGTGGACGTGGAGGAGCCCGAATGGCGAGACTAGAAATGAAATAGACTTTCTACTCTGCGCTAACCCTGGCATCATACAATATGTGGACGTGCTCGGCAAGGTGCACTGCAGTGACCATAGGATGGTAAGAACTGGAATTAGCCTAGACATGAGGAGGGAATGGAAGAAACTGGTACATAAGAAGCCGAACAATGAGTTAGCGGTAAGAGGGAAAATAGAGGAATTCCGGATCAAGCAGCAGAACAGGTATTCGGCTTTAACTAAGGAAGATGGCCTTAGTGTTGAAGCAATGAACGACTACCTTATGGGCATCATTAAGGAGTGTGCAATAGAAGTCGGTGGTAACTCCGTTACACATAATACCAGTAAGCTATCGCAGGGGACGAAATATCTGATCAAGAAACGCCAATGTATGAAAGCCTCTAACCCTACAGCTGGAATAGAACTGGCAGAACTTTCCAAGTTAATCAACAAGCGTAAGACAGCTTACGTAAGGAAGTATAATATGGGTAGAACTGAACATGCTCTCAGGAACGAAGGAAGCCTAAAAGCAGTGAAGAAACTAGGAATTGGCAAGAATCAGATGTATGCGTTAAGAGACAAAGCCGGCAATATCATTACTAATATGGATGAGATAGTTCAACTGGCTGAGGAGTTCTATAGAGATTTATGCAGTACTAGTGGCACCCACGACGATAATGGAAGAGAGAATAGTCTAAAGGAATTTGAAATGCCACAAAGAAGAAGTAAAGAAAACCTTGGGAGCTATGCAAAGGGGGAAAGCAGCTGGGGAGGATCAGATAAAAGCAGATTTGTTGAAGGATGGTGGGCAGATTGTTCTAGAAAAACTCGCCACCTTGTATACGCAATGCCTCATGACCTCGAGCGTACCAGAATCTTGGAAGAACGCTAACATAATCATAATCCATAATAAAGGGGACTCCAAAGACTCCAAAGAGAGAGCAGCCAATCGGCAAGCGGTGAGTTCCCCGGAAGTTTACTTCCCTCGTTTGTCGTCTGCTTGCAGACAGTATACTACAAAATGAAATGTTTCTGATCTTCCAATGAATCAAATCCTTATCTAAAAAATTAATTTTTTTCTTCTCAAGCTTAAACATCTCTTCAAATAGTAATATGTGTGACTACTACAATTTATAACTATTAGTTTCTCTGCGTCGTCCCTAGGTGGTGTCGCGAACAGCGAGAAAAGAAAAAAGAAACGATGGGAACAGTGGCGCACTTTTCAAGAGGCAGCAACAACATTCCAGTGGCTCGCTGGCACCCGATGATGGGGTCGAGTTCACTGTACAACGAACGCACTATTTGTTTCGAGAAACGACAGCGACGCGAGAATTCGCTTTATGCCATTTCTTCAAACGCATTTCGCACCTCCACCCGCTCTACTTCCTCCTCGAGTAGCGCCAGCGCAACAACCGAAGCTCCCAACGCAAGCGCAATTTTCTCGAATTAAGCTGTTAATTGGATCCAAGCGTGCCATGCTGCAGCCGCAGCCGCCGATTGGATCCAACCCAATCCACCAGACGCGCCATGCGAAGCCGGTTTCGTAACGAGCATATGATCGCTCCAAACTTCCCAACTCCCATCGGGTTCAACGCCTAGCAGACGACGAGCTCGGTTGCACGATGGTTAAAGGGCCGTTTATAGTGCGACGTAACGCCCGCGCGCGCGCACGCTACGTCACGTCGGCCAAAACGACCCCTCTATAGTCGGGCGCAGCGGCGCAGCCAACGTAACCGGCGGCTTCCGACGCGCAAGTGAACAGTGAAAGAATGGATAATGTGGAGGCCAAATGCAGCCAACTCTCCGTTAGAGTCATGACGATGGATGCGAAAAATAAGCATCTCACCGTTGCCAAGATGAAGTCATCACGGCTTAATCTACGGGTCAGGCCGCGAAAAGTTGGTTCCGTGCGCAAATCCACCGCTCAAAAAGTAGAAAATGACGAAGACTAAAGGAAAGCAGAAAGAGACTGCGACGTTATTTCAATGGAACTGCAGGAGTATTAGAAACAAGATAGGGGAGTTACAACTATTCGTTGATAAATTGAACCAAAAACCGGATATCATAGCGTTACAAGACACCAACGGCCGGGCCAAGCTCGCGGGATACATTACGTATACGGACCCTAGCGAAAAGGGTACTGCGATCTTGGTCCGCAGCAACGTGGCGGCCACACAGCAAGTGACCACTCAGCGAGGCTGCGAACATACGCTCACCGAAATTCACAGCAGAAAAGTGGGGGGGGGACAAGAACTTTTTCGTCCTGAATGCTTATTGCCGACCGTCCAGCAGGGTCATTGACTTTGAAGGCACCATATTGGACTGCATTAAAGAAGCCAAAACAAGACTGATTTTAGTGCTAGGAGATTTCAACGCCGCCCACACGATGTGGGGTTATAAATATTCGTCCAAAAGAGGAAACCAATTGGTTAAAGCTATAGAGGATCACGACATGGAGGTGGTTAACGAACCGGGCGTACCAACCAGGACAGGCACTAGCACGGTCAGAGACACCACACCTGATCTGACGCTTGTTCGGGGGAACCTCGACGTAACTTGGCGTAACACGGGGGAAAATCCTGGCTCGGATCACGATATAATTTGTATAACCCTCGGGGGGACCGACATCAAGGCGAAACTGGGGCAAGCCAACATTACAGACTGGGACCGGTTACGTAGAAGCGCAGACAGTGAAGGCGAGGACGAAAACCAAGACACCAAGACGTATGAGGCGTGGGCCAAAAAGCAACGTGAATTTGTAAAGAAATTTACGCAGAAGATTACTACGACCACGCGAATTCCCTTCGTAGACAGCAGGCTTAGTCATATGTGGGCGGCCAGGCACGGTCTTACTCGAAGGTGGAAGAGGCAAAGACATAACAAGAAGCTTCGCAGACCTATACACGCGCTCAACAAGCAAGTGACCGAGTATGCGGAACAACTATGCAGGGAAAACTGGATGAAGATGTGTGATGGCCTGCAAGGCACACTGTCTACGAAGAAGACTTGGAAGCTGTTGCGACACCTCATAGATCCGTTAAAAAGCAAGAGCGCATGCGCTCGAGACCTCACAAGAACGATCAACAGTTACGACGGGGACGGGGAGAAGCTCATTCGTGAACTCACAAGTAAATACCTCAAGACCGAGAAGAGCGGTAACCCGACTCACGAGTATGAAGGCGATAGCAACGTCGAGATGGACGAAGCCTTCACCGAACTGGAGCTGGTTGCGGCCATCGATGAAAGTAATCAAGGCAGCGCACCGGGAATTGACGGCGTTACATACAAGATGCTAAAAAATATGCGCGACAAAAGCCGAGCTGAACTGCTAAACCTCGTCAACGCGTCCTGGGAGAAGGGTTCGTTACCAAAAGAATGGAAAGAAGCGGAGGTGCATTTCATTCCCAAGTCGGGGAAACCACCCCAGGTCGACAATCTACGCCCCATACGTCATGTGTAGGGAAGGTGGTCGAGCGTATGGTGTTCAAGAGACTACAGAGACATTTGGATGTCACTGAACAGATGCCACCGACCATGTACGGATTCCGGAGGCACCTGAGCACGCAAGACGTCTTGGTGCAAATACACGAGCTGGTTATCAAGCAAGCCAAGACCCCTACGCCAAGAACTATCCTGGCGCTCGATCTCAAGGGGGCCTTCGATAACGTCACACACGAAAGTACTCTCCGTAACGTGCACCAAACGGGATGCGGAAAGCGAACATTCAAATATGTGCAGGATTTCTTAAGCAATAGAACGGCAACCATCAAAACTGGAGAGAAGTCGAAACCGATAGCCCTGGGAGACAGAGGCACCCCGCAAGGATCGGTTCTTTCGCCGCTTCTCTTCAACCTGGCACTCCTCCCTCTCCCGACTTTGCTTCAAGACATAGAGGGCATAGATCACGCTCTCTATTCAGACGATATCACTGTGTGGACGTCGAGGGCAGGGTCGGAGAGTTGGATGGAGGAGACCCTTCAGAGAGTGGCAAAGACCGTGCACGAGTTCGCTAAATCGTGCGGCCTCAGTTGCTCGCCACAGAAGTCCGAGTTACTCGTCATCAAGCCAAGAAGAAAGAAAGGAGACCAAGAGAACGTACGCATCACCATCGACGGGACGACCATAACACCAACCAAGCAAGCACGTATCCTGGGTGCCATCTTCCAGAACAATGGCAAGGCGGGGGCGTCGATCAACAAAATCAAAGTTTCAACGGAACAAATTTCGAACATGATCGGAAGAGTCACAAACAGACAAAGGGGATTGAAGGAGGGCGATGTACTGACGCTCGTCCAGGCCTTCTTGACGTCGCGCATCGTTTACGCGGCGCCGTACCTCAAGTTACTGAAAAAAGACAGGGACCAGTTGAACGTCATTATACGAAAGGCAACCAAGATGGCGCTGGGCATTCCGAAGCATTCTTCGACCGACAAGCTTCTCGGCATGGCCAAGCACAACGTCGTCGAAGAGTTAATAGAAGCTCATCTGTCTAATCAAGGAGTTCGGCTCAGTCAGACGTTGGCAGGACGTCGCGTTCTTGCCAAGTTGGGCTGGCAAGAGGCGGAGCGGAAGGAAGCGGGGCCGTTACCCAGGTTGTGGGCGCATAAAATCCACAGTAAGCCGCTGCCTAGAAACATGAGGTCGGGTCGTAACGACGGCCGCAGAGCGGCTCGTATAGCGGCCTTGACGGAGACTTTGAGTCAAATAGTAGAAGACGAAGAGGGGGTCACTCTCTTCACAGACGCTTCGTTACCCAAGTTTTCATCAAAAGCAACGCTGGCAGTTACGACGCGGGATGTGCTCGCAACCTGCGCCTCCATCAAGACGTCTTTTCCAGAGGTGGCAGAAGAGGCCGCGATAGCGCTAGCGCTCGCGCAGCCCAAGGTGGGAAGAATTGTCACCGACTCGCAAAACGCATATAACAACTACAGGAAGGGGTGGATGTCTCTTGCGGCACTAGATATTCTCCAAAGTAAACGCGACGTACCTGAAAGGAAAGTTGAGTTAATATGGACACCGGCTCACTCTGGGCTGGAGGGCAACGAACTTGCCCACCAGTTCGCCCGAGAGATGGAACACCGGGTTGAGGAAGGTGAGCCACAGTCCATATTTAGTTACAGAGACATTACGAACCATTATAAGACGGAGAGGCGCCGTTACCCCGATCCTCACAAATCGCTTAGCAGAGAACAGCAAGCGATCTACAGGCAAATACAGGCAGGATCCTTACCGCACCCTTACCTTCAAAACAAGATGTACCCGGAAAGGTACGAGAAGGATTGTAACTTCTGCAAAACTCAGTTAGGCACGCTCCAACACGTCATTGGAGTATGCGATTTCATCAAGGCGATCCCCCCACCTCTTAACTGCCCCGCTACCTTACCCCATCCCTCATCCACCCTTACCGAGCGATGGGAGACCTTGCTAACCAGCACCGCCCTGGAAAACCAGCTCGTCCTGATCTCCAGGGGCCAGGCGGCTAGGGAAGCATATGGGTCCCGTGAAGAAGGAACCACTTCCATCGACGGCGTCTAAGAAGATGTCGAGCTCGGCTCAGTAAAGTTGTTTCTCTCTCTCTCTCTCTCTCCGACGCGCCCCGACGGGCCCGGCGCTGATATGGCTCCTGAACCATTCGCGCGTCGGATTCGGCGGAACTCTCGCACCACAATACATTGCGTGCAAAGAAAAAGGCGCCAACACAACTCCACAGACGGCTTTTGCAGGCGGTGCGCCACTTGGCGAACGTTCTGCGCATGCTCCGAAGATAGCAGCCGACGGCGCGCGCGTTGAAGTATAGAGGGGATGGCATGTCGGCTGGCGCAGCGCAACCGACGTAGCGTGACTGACCGCGAACGACGCTCACCCGCGCGCCGATAACGTCGTACTATAAACGTGCCTTAATACAGGAGCGTGTCGTCATTTTGACGTCACCAAAAACGTGGCCGCGCCCCGCGGCTGGCGACGTCGACGCGGAGTAGGCCAATCGCGCGCGCCAGTAACCGAACGAACGCGCCGAACAACGATCTCCGATCGCACCCCTTAACGGCGATCTGCGAGCTATTCACGCTGGCGATTGCACTGGGAATTCAATCTCTCCATGCAAATATCCCCTGGGCATTGGCTTTGAAGCGGAGGTCACGGGAAAGCTTACCCAGCCCTCCTACCGGCCAACACAGTAATTGCGAGGACAACTTCGTGGACTTCGTGTCGGCAGCAGATATCTAGGCCATTCCGAAGAATGCTTCGCTTCCGACCGACCTCTGGGAGCGTCAGGCCGTTGGCGATGAACCACAGCGCGCTATTCCTTCCTCTGCGTGGAATGACCACTGGTACGCTTGCACCCGAGTCTCCTCCAGTTGATAGTGTAGCCTACAAAGGGTCTACTTAGAAAGCCGGCAGGTGCGGTGCAAATAATGATCCGTCATGTCTTCGAACGCGTATCGCACTTCCAGCCGTGGTCGACACCGAAAGAGCAACGCCAAGCAGACGACAAAGGCAAGTAATAGCCTCCGAAGCAACCAAAGCACGCGCGCGCGACGCCCGCGTGTCTCCGGGTTCGCGCGACCGGCGCGCGGGGCCAGGGTCGCAAGCCAACAGCCAAGCCATAGCAACGAAACCCAAAGCGGACTACTCCTTCACCAGTTCCGCTCTTAGCCAAAGACGGGTTCGCTTTGGAAACTATTCGCAGATGCGTGACGTGATCGTATTTTGCGATGCCGCCCTGCTGTCTCTGACGGCCTCTGACGCAAGTACAATTTTGACCAATGAGATGAGGCCAAGTGAACCGGTTCCCTTCCGAACCGTTATGAAATTGGGCCCCTGCAGCTCTGGACGCTCCACTGCGACAGCGTGGAAGAAGGGCTCTGCTGCCAGGCTGCACCTTTGCGCTACTCTGAAAACTAGTGACAGCGAGCGTCGCGCACCCGGCGACAGCTTCGTGAAACTCGAGTGGCCGGCACCTGGGCTGGAGTTCGCGCCCACCTGTCTTTATGTGATGCTGACCGGCTTTGACCGGCACCAGCTCAACCGATGAATAGTATAGCCACATCCAAATTGCGCATTTTGAAGCGCTATCGGGAGCTCGATACGAAGCGAAGCTTGCCAAGGCGGCTAGTCAGGAGCGGCCAGAAGTGAACATGCGCTGGGTAGCGTCCTTGTGGTCCTCACGTTTAGCGTGGCCGCAGGCCATTTTGAGTGTTCAAAAATAATAAAAATTTGCGAGACCCGACCGCTAAGACAGCGACAAGCCCCATTGTGGCCCAACTTTCATTCCTACGTGGGCAGGCGCAGCCGAGCGTGATAAGACGATACTCGGCTTCTTACACTCAAAAAATGATTACCCCTCCAGGGCGTTCTCTTGTCACACGGGTAACGCCCCTATCGTTAGGGCGTTACAAAAGTTTATAGAGAACGACAACGGAGTTCTAAGTAGACTTGCGACGACAAAAAACGTAGCTGAGAACTATGCAATCATTCACATCCTTAGGCCGCACAGATATATCCGACGGGAGAGTTTCATATCTATCCCTGTGAAACAAGAAAATACCCCTAAGGGTGTAAACATCTTTACAGCGTACGAAAGTACGTAATTCTCTTCGAAATTCTAGACGCCGATCCTCACTTATTTCGGCCTGTTTCGTAAACTGCGTCAATAAATACACACAGTAAAAGCAGCAGCAAGAAGCGCACTGATACAAACACGCGTCTTGATTGAAACTGTCGACCTTTAGGAAACTATGTGAAGCCAATGGCAGCTGCTCTGTGGGAACGTCAAGGGGGCAGCAGCCACCGATCGACCAGCCAGGAAATGTGTGACCAGAAGGCCTCTGTAGAGAGAAGAGATATGAATGAGAGAGACCGCTTGTGAGGCCAGTGCAAGCCCGAGGGGAGTGTGTACAGTTACAAACTTCTTAAAACGTATCCGCACTGTGTAAAAGAGTGTCGGGATATTTATGCCCATTTTTACTGTCATTGGTTGCCTCAGAAAATGTGTTTTCAGTCTCTAAAACAATTGAAATCCACTGTGAAATTTCTTACCTATTAAACTATGTAATACTTGCGCTCTACTACTTCTCGGTTCTGTAACGTTACAGAACCTACGACGCTTTAAGAATGTTGTCGGTTCTTGGGTTTGTTTTTCTAGATTTGTTTTCCCCCTTTTATTTAGATTATATTCATTTGGATAATATTTGATATTCTTTCTTGTGTTATTTGAGTCACGTATGCATCATTCTTACTGACGTACTGTTCTTCATTTATACTTTATTGCTTTGTTTATTGCCCCTTTCCCTCTCTCATTTAACTTGTGCATGCGCTGAGCAGACGCTGCAGCGACTGCGGCGTCTCGACCACAAGCGATTTACGTTGCCGCGGGCACGAATACTACTTTTTATTTTCATGGAATAAAGTGCGTATGTATGTATGTATGTATGTATGTATGTATGTATGTATGTATGTATGTATGTATGTATGTATGTATGTATGTATGTATGTATGTATGTACGTATGTGGGTCTCATTTGAACCTTTTTACGCTAATTAGACATTATTGCTGCTCCGTACATAGTTCAACGCTATCTTGATGCGTCTTTCTCGTTCCAAGAATGCTTCATTTGACACCTTATTTGTTGTCCCACATTTAATGCAAGGCCCCAAATTGACGAGATGAAAGTGGTTAGATACCCAGATTCCACGAACCCCAAATCAATCTGAACTCGCCAAAGAAGGCTGTCTGCAAAACAGACCAAGAGTGTGTTCACAGCTGCTTCACCGCCAGCCTGTCTCTATGACATGCAAGGGCGGCATAACAAGTCGAGTATGTATATACATGAATGAGCAAACTATATGAACTGGACATTGTTCAGTTTATTCCCAAATTTTATCTCGTAGCCAAGCAGCTGTGTAGAACATCGGAGCTAATAAAGCCAGCTAGCTGCCTCATTTGTGACACACGGCGACTTTCACGTGTGTGCACAGTGTCAGCTGTGAGGAGGACGCGGCTCGCGCGTTCGCCTGAATGCCAAGGATGTCAGTAGTCGATGACGTCAAAGAAATGCCAGTTATCCTTCGAGGACTATTGGCTGCATGTCTAGTTGTCGACTGCAATTTACTTTGTTGTGTCGCAGTGTAATTTACAGTACACTTCTAAAAAACTATGCTACGCCCGGTCATCGCTCTGCTTAGGTAACTTCCCCTCCTTTTTTTTTTTCTCGGTTTTTATTTTCTTGGGTTCGCGTCACCGCAACTTCAGTTTTGTAAACAACACATGAGCCGAAATTCAGCGTGCAGAGCCGCAGTGCCCGCCTATATTGCACTAAGCCACACTAAAGTCAACTTTCTTATAGCCGCACGAACTTAGCTTTTATGCTGTCATCTTGTCTCACAGACGTCCATGTTATTTGTTTAGAAGCGTATGCAGCGCTTGCTATTAAAGCGAGCGTGTACGGAATACTCTCAAGTGTGCAGTTTGCTCCTTGAGGATGAGAAGAAGCGCAAGCGGCGTGGTGCATTCGCTACATTGGTGCCAACTCGGCGGCATCTGCGACAGGAACAACCGTGTCGCATGTGAGTGCTTCACTGTACTAATATCGTGGCACTGCCTGGCACTGCTTTTTCGTCGTATGCGCTCTTATCTCCCTCGGTTGTGCAGGATTACCAGCCACATCCGCCGCGCTGCCGCGTCATCGACTCGTCTGCCAATCACCGATCGACTCTGTGCCGAAGAGCTGGAACTGCGCGTGAAGACGGCGCAAGGGGTGCGCCTCCTTTCCGCGCTCGTCGCCCTGCTTATCCGGCCGCGATCGCTGGACGCATCGATGTACAAAGCATGACACGGCGGTGCCAGGAGCTTGACGCGACTCTGCGTAGCGCGTGCGTGCTTCTCGTTGAGACGGGCGCCTTCTCGCCCTCACGCGCAGCAAAATGTCGCGTGTGCACAATCATCTGTGCATGTGCGTAAAGCGGTACACGAATGAAAAAATAATGATGTTTTTTTGTTTACTTGTCGCAAATTCAGCAATAAGATTTTCTTCTTCCCATTGCCGTCATTAAATATGCGGGCGTTGTGACTATAGTAAACTCCCAAAATAAAAATGTTCAGCACTAAGAGCGTAACAATGACTCGAGGTAACATTCTTGGCCGTCTTTTCAACGCAGACAACGCCAGAGGGAGCAGTGAAGAAACACTTTCCTTTGATGTTTCCGGCTATATTTTTAAGCTGTCACATTTAAAGATCGCTCTTAAAGCTAACATGAAATAGGCTGTGTTGGATCTGGAGGGCAATCCCACCGCTGTCTCCCAGTTATTGGATCTTGCCGTTCAGTGCGGTCGTTCACCGAGGTTGAGGAGGACTTTGAGATGAAAACTGGAGGTTCATATACATTATTTACAGTATGAATACAAAGAAATTAACAATAATAAAGTCATTACTGCCCGGCAGCAACTCGGACGCTGCAGCCCGTGGCAGGAAGCCCGAAAGAGATGAATGAAGGGATACTTCCTCTCTGCTCCCGGTCTCTGGCTTTTAACCCCTTCGGTGTCTCGAGGTCCCATCCTGTTCGGCCAATCGTCGAGCCCGCTCAGGTGTCGTCATTTTCGGCCAATGGTAGGCGCCCGTACGAGTGCAGTCACGTTCCGCTCAGGGGTCGCTCCATGAGCTTCACTGTCCGAGGGATGACTTGCCTCCGGTGTTGCCCTTCTGGTCTGCAACTGCCGTCACAATAGGCGGATGGGGGTTCCGAGGGCTTCACGATGACTTACAGCCGTCGTTTCCCCCGGGTTTGCAACTCAGAGGGGGGAGGCGGGCTGTTCTCGAGCAACCTTTCAGAGCCGCATAGCAGCTTTGCTCGGGACCCAGGTTACTTGGAATCGTGCCAGGCTCTCGCTACACTTTCGGGAGGAGTCAACCAGTAGGACAATAGCTCTACATGCGGCGCACGAGGTGGGGGACGCCCACTTGTGTGGACGTGCTGCGCCTCGGGAACGTGGTAGATGCGACCTTAATTAGGTGCGACGGCGATTCGATGTGGTTTGGTGAACTCGAAGGATGCGAGGAAAAGGGCCCGTATCTAACAGCTGCTTACTTAACGGTCACTAATTTATCTGATATAACACTATACCCTGAATTGCGCAAATCTACTGCGACAAACATCATATCGCTCAGCGCTATGATGTTATGATGTGTACACAAATGAAAAAATAATGATGTTTTTTTTGTTTACTTGTTGCAAATTCAGCAATAAGATTTTCTTCTTCCCATTGCCGTCATTAAATATGCGGGCGTTGTGACTATAGTAACATAACATAGTAACATAACATACTAAACAGGACAGAGCGCTGGACAGCGCTCTGTCCTGTTTATTCGCTCGTCCTGTGTTCCGATGTTCCTACTTTTATTCTGATCGTATAGATCAGTAGATTGCCCAGGTGTTGTCTTTTAAGCTTGCCAACGTTGGCTGGGACGCCATATTAAGTTGTGTAATTGATCAGCCTCCAGTCCTTCACATCAAATGACTTGGCCGTACACGGCCGCCTCGCGGTGTTCCCAAAAACCGATGCCCGCGATGCCAGACCCTCTCGTAGGGTGACCGGCATTGTCAGTGAAGGCGAGCACGCCGGTGTCCACTCGATGCCCATCTTGGCTCACAGTCCTTGAAACTCTTCCAAACTCGGAGCAGCAGCGAAAACAAAACAAAAAAAAAACAGCCCGGCCACCTCCCCAACGGGGGTGTTAATTGGCAGTAAATTATGTGCTCATGAATATTCGCGTGCCGGGGAGGAACGGCCGCTCCATTAATCCAGTGCGACGTAGCCGGCGTGCCCACCCTCACGTACGGCTTTTTAATTCGATAGAGACGCCAACGTGATTACCAGCCGTAATGGATCACCGCCGCCTGGAAATTCGCGGCTGCGGCACACGGCCCTTCGCAGGGCGCTTTCTCGGCTGCACGTAGCGTGGCTAGCGACCTGCAAATAAGGAGGCGGCAAGAAGGGAGCTGGATCAAAGCGTCCAAGGCCAAATAGTCATACAGTCGAAAACATCGGAAAATGTCATGCTGATGCTGTCCTGGGAAATCTATTTCGTGATGTCAGTTTTGCAAGTTGCGGCGAACTCTCTTGGACATGCCGAACTGCTTGCACCTCACAGTGAGGGCGTGTCCTTCCAGTTCACTGCTGCGAACGACACCTCAATTGTTCTCAACGCCTACTCAGGCCCTTTTTTCTTCTAGGTATTCATTCCGCTGCCCTCAAGATTGTGCATCCTGAAGTACGCACTTTGACCTGTTTGGTGTGCACTGAACGCTTTTTCTTTTTTTGCACCGTGACATCATTTGGGCGTGTGTTGAACGCACGGTGTGCACAATATTTGCAGTCTAAAGCTCTCTCAGCTTTACCTTGACCTCGTCTCGCGATATAAGTTCTTTATGTACTGGAGAAGAACGAGCAGAACTGCTTCGAGAAAGAGGACGACGACGAGTTGGTCGAAGCCTTGTGCCTGCATTGTCCGAGCTGCGCGACCCCTCGCTGTAGTGCTCAACTCTCTGGGGGCTTCATTAATTAAACCAACACGCCTATCGGTGGAGATGCGGTGCCCTTTACAGGCGTGGAACTCCGCAGCCGGACGCTCCCTCCCGTTTCTGCCTTGCCTGAGGACGTCGCGCAGCCCGATCCTCGCTGTCGTCTGCTCTACCCCAGCGAGTTTCTCCTGCGTTCAGCGCCATGGACAACCATAATGTGGCTCTCGTCATACAACAAATGGCATGACAGCTAAACTCAGTCTTTCTCGTCGCCAATCTCTGGTTATGAAGTAGCTTTTGCAAAGCTGCTTCTCTTATGCTGTAATCACGTGAGCACTCTTTGTTTCACCAGGGGTTAGAGGACCCGCCTTTAGTGGAGTGCACAGTGAATTGAGACCTCGTTACAGAATCTTTTAAAACAGAAAATAAATTTGTGGTCTTTTCTTCTTCATTATGCCATAGCTGATTGGATAAGTCCGTGTGTAAGACCGATCTGAATATGCTGAAATTAACGAAAGTATTTGAATGCATATTAAATTGAATCAACGGGCATACACGCTCATCAAGTATAGGAAAATGGTCACTGCTTGTGCCCGAGTTAATAACAGACCATGTGGAGATAGACAAATTAGAGCTAGAAAAAGTAAGGTCTATCGTAGAAAGTGACTGACAACAAATATGGGTGCTTTTGCGTTAATTCATGACGAATTATTTTTAGCAGCCCATTCACCCATTCACACAAATGTTTACCGCTTGACTCATTCCATTTCATTTCATTTATTTGTTGTTTGAGACATACAGCTGTCTTAAAACCCCACGAATTATGATGGCAGTTAAAGTCCCTGGCAAAAAATCATTTCTTTTCTACAGGCCGTAACCACTGAATCAACAACACCAGTGTTGTTGTTGTTGTTGTTGTTGTTGTTGTTGTTGTTGTTGTTGTTGCTGCTGCTGCTGTTGTTGTTGTTGTTGTTGTTGTTGTCGTCGTCGTTGTCGTCTCAAAACATGGCTCGTACCCACTGGGGGGACTGACCACACTGTGTAGATAGAAGATTACATCCAACAAAATACCAAAATGGGTAAAGGCAAACATTCAAAACGAAGCATTAGGCAACTAAATGATAACATAAATTTTGAGAGTGCCTTTATATAAACTTATCTAAAAATAAAAATAAAATACGGTGTCCCACGGTCGAGTACCGTAACAGCGTAACCTTCGGGACGCTTCAATGAACTTGTGTAATGCTGCTGCTGTTGTTCTTGTCCTCAGTGCCCGTGGCATATACCCACAGTGGGGGGTAGGCCATGAATCGGGCGGTTAAATTAGGTGCATAAAAATAATAATCATATCAAGGAAGTTAACAATTTGAGCATTGGAGTTTAAAAGTAAACGTTAATGCAGTAATCATCGACCCATGGCTTGCGGTGTCACTTCTTTGTTCTCTTCTTTTTCCTTTCACTCACGTGCCACTGCTTCTTTTGTGCTCCTTTTTTCCAGCCGGCGTCATCTTCTTCCCATCACACGCACATGGCTGGCCTGTCACGAAGAGAAATCGGGAGTTGCCATCTCTAATGAAGAGACGACGTGGCAACAACAAGTCGCACCCATAACCTAGCAATATAAATACCTGAAGGTAGACATAAACAAAAACATACTCAGGCGTTCACCGAAAGAATCCAAGAATGAAGGGGAGGCGGAATTCATCAATATTGAAACATAAAACACTATGGGACTACAATAGATACTCGTATGAGGTGGTACAAGGAATTTCGAAAAGAGTAGTGGTGCGAGCGCTGAGGTCCGCAAATGCCATTCTGTTTTGTAGGGGATAGAAGCTTGCCATAGGTCGGTAGGTTGGTTGGCCTTTGGGAGGCCCACGCTAAAACCACAAATGAAACAGTGCAGGGTGACATGGGTCAAGTAAGCGCCGAGCAAAGTTAGTTTTGAAAAAAAAAGCTAATGAACGGAGATGAAAATAAATGGCCGGCTAAAGTACCTCACATCTGTACCTCAAATACCTGTGCTTCAAACGCCTGGACATGGAATGGAGGAAGAAGTTATGAAAGTTGGCAACGAAGTACAGGATAATTGAAAGGGTAGAGAGACAAAGAGGAGTCAAGAAGAACGTGGGAAAACAGAAAGAGTTTGTGTCGTCTTCTCTCAAATCCGTGTCGTTTTTATGTCGCGCAATATCATTTAAGCAATGGATTACCAACTTGCCCGAAATGCTGCTCTCAGAAAGAGTAAATTGGTGCAGTATATAAACACGAAAGTTTGTAGACGTTTACAATGATGGGAAGAAAGAAATCGGTGGAAAATACGTGCGATAACGGGCAAAGTTCATTGCCTTACTATTTGAGGCCCGAGCTGGCTACCGAAGGACAAAGACACTGGATCAAATATTCGCGACAGAATGAGGAGTGTGTATGCTGCAGCGAAAAATCCAGGGAGTGAGAGAATATGCTCATGACCCGCGGGAATGAAACAGTCGGTAGACCTGACGAAATGTAGGCTGTGAGCATCGAGAGCGGACGAAGATTCAGTATCCGTCATATGAATAGTTCGCTGATGGCAAGAGATGAAAGCTGAGGCGGAGGACAGGAAGTCCCATCCCAAAATCATCGCGTAGGTACAAGAAGACAGCACGACAAACTGAATGTGGTGAAGGATGCCATCAGTGTAAACACGGGCAGTGCAAACACCGGAGGGCTGAACAAGAACTGCATTAGCACAACGAAGGGGAGGGCCATTATACGGTGCCTGTGTCAACCAAGACTTCGGTTCGGACACCTTAAACGATCACCATAAGTACATTTTACGGGCGCTCCGGAGGAGTTTCACGTTGTCCTAAGGATGCAGCTTTCCCTCCTGAAGCTGCACCATTTAGTTTTTCATGCGGTAATCGGAGATCGAAGTAGTCGGTCGAAGAGGGGAAGAGGAGTGCCGCATCGGTGATAGAAAGCGACGACGTGGGAAATGCAATGAACCGGCAGCGTTGAAGTCCTGTGGAGATGGGGAACGTCTTGGATAATAATCCTAGTAGGAACGCCGACGTTGTGGTACAGGGCCAGAAAACTCATCCCTTTCAAACCCGTCATAGCCATGCCTTTCATCTTGCTGACGGAGTCGGCAAAACCTTGAAATGTGGTCACGGATGCCACAATAGTAGCAAACCGGTCGAGGTGGGCTCCATGCGTTGTAAGGTGGAGGAGGTGGTGGTCTTGTAGTGATGGGATTCAGGGAAATGTGCGGTGCAGGTGCCTGTTTTGGTGGCTGCTGGGAGGGTGGCACTATAGAGGCAACCTGAGCGTAAATTGGCGTAGGGCTTGGGTGCGGGCTCAGGACTTGCGGGCAGGCCAAGGCAGCTATCTTTTCTCTCACGATATGGCATAGGTCGCCACCAGGAGGCGCAATATGGACCTCAGGAGGGTTTGACGTAGCTTGGGCTTGCAGTTCCTCATGGACGATGGAGCGAATCAAGGCACGTAGCTCGCTGTCGTTGGACGCCTTGAAATCAGATGTGTCAGGGTGTAAGCGGAGCATATGAAGCTCATCGAGACGCTGACACGTACTGATGATGTCTGCGACGTAAGTGGGGTTCAGAACTACAAGAGCATTGAATGCCACAGTCCCAATGCCCTTGGGCAGGTGGCGCACACAGTCACTCTCTGCCATTGAGGTGTTCACGCGGCGGCAGAGGGCGAGGACGTCCTCTATGTACGGTGTGTACGACTCGCCCGAGTACTGAACACGCTCAGCAAGCTTCTTCTTGGCGATATCGGAGCGGACAGACGAGTTCACGAAATTCTGGCGTAGGTGGTGTTTAAATGTGCTCCAGTTGAACAGAAATCGAGCTCATGGTTGTAAAACCAAGCTTTCGCGACGCCGGTTAGGTAAAAGGCGACGTGAGCAAGTTTTGCAAATTCGTTTCAGTGGTTAAAGTCACTCACGCGCTCGTATAGCTCTAACTAGTCTTCAACGTCGTCACCTGGAAGTCTAGCAAACACCGCTGGGTCCTTCTGATGGGTGGTGACTGTCCAAGAAGGGGTTCCCGCAGGAGCAGGCAAGGTGGACGTCGTGGTGTTGGTCTGCTGGTCTTGGCACATGGTCGAGTGCAGTTGGTAGAGGCGGCGACCCGAGCGGAGCTCCATTGATGTAACGTAAGTGAAGCTGGAGTGAGACCGGGAGCGAGAGGACGAAAAAACAGCACAGCACACTCCGCCAGTTGTGAGACAAGGTTTAGGCAGCCAGACTCTTCTTTATGCTCCCGAGTGAAAGCCACAAAACGGTGATGATGAGTATGTACAGGTGAGAATATGAAGCGTATGAATAATGGTCCCAATATATATATATATATATATATATATATATATATATATGAGCGACTAAAAAGAATGCTTACGCACTATCCCACTAAGGAGTTTCTGCAGTATCTGTTGGGGGGTTCCTTATCGAGCTTCAGAATCGATGAATGTTGGGCCAGTTGGTGTATCACGTTGTGTCGTTGAGCGGAATAAGGGCTGGAAGAAACGATGTGGCAAGGACAGACGCTAACTTAAAATTTATTAAATAGTTTTTAAGAAAGCGGACGGGGTTGTGCATGCACAACCCAAGGTAGATACAAGGCTCGTAACGATTCAGATTCAATACCCCCCCCCCCCCCCCTAACGCCTACTTAGATAAGTTATTTCTTTATTCGCCAGTGCCTCTGACAGGACACTAACACACGAGGTCGATTTTACGCATATCTGGCGAGCCACAATAATTTCTCCACCAGTCTGCCATTAGACTTGCTCACAATCGTTGCATTGTCAAAGAGCGGGGAGCTACCGAATTGCTTCGCTTTCTTGGAAACTGTTCAATAAACTTTAGTTGTAAATGGGCGTCTGTCCTGTCCACATTGTTTTTTCTCGCCCGTATACCGCTCAACGACACAAATTTATCGAGCTTGTTCTCAGCCAGTACGCAGTTGCTTTGTTGAGTGCTTTGTTGCATGGTGTGATTGTTGTTTAATGACTCCGATGAATTTTCTTTCAAATAAAGCCTACTGGGACGAGTTTATATGGCTGCGCGTTCTTCAAGTCTGCCTTTACGTCTATCTCGTCTATCTCCTATGCCAATGGTGGCTTCGTGGTTTCCATAGGTTCGGTAGACTGCGAGGAGGAGGCGGCTGGTTCTCGATGATGATTCAGTGGTGGTTTGGGAGGATGAGTGTGTGCCTCTACTCGCGCATTTTGACGCTTGATTTCCTCGCGTATTGCAGGTGGTTCAGAGGGGATCTTTTGCTGGAAGTCTGTGGTCGAGGGAGTGTAAGTGGTCTGATGCGGGGTAGACGTGGGTCGCTGCGCGCGGGTGGGGAAGATCAGTGCAGTTTTCGTGTGTGGAAGGGGGTGGCGTAAAAGGCGGCTCACCTCGAGACTGTTCTTACTAGTATTTTTGTGCAAGAATAAACTTTTGTATGTTTAGCCAACTGCTCCCCTGCAGAAGTTTTCTAGGGGTTGTTGGTTATTCCTGGCCATAAGTCAGTCCGCGCTATGTCCTGGTTTATGTGAGGGTGGGACCCAAATCTCAACCGGGACTACCGTCGTTGCTTGAGTGACCTTGATCAGGATCTCGCTTTCGGTTGCATGAAGAACTTTCGCGGAGAGGTCATTCGAATGTCTTAAGTGAGCAGTTTCTTGGCGACATGGAGGGGTCCTGCAGGCGTTTAACTGTTTTTTTTTTTTTATCGGGGCAAACGTGAGGCATACAATTCATGCTTTGTCTTGAGGTTCTTGCAGGCAAATGGTGGTGCTTGGACGTGTGAAACGTGATCAGCAGAGGACGTTTCAGGAGAGAAGCTGGAGATAAAACTGTCTTTCGGCTGCCCTGCGCTTTTGACCACCGATACGCCCTTGCTCTCTCCAGAGCCAAAGCAGGCAGGCCGACGTTTTTGTCGTGTTGTTTTGGAAATTACAAGGATTTTAGAAAAGAACGGTGCCGCATCACCATGGCTCGACGTAAAATCGTGGGCGAGATCTGGTGCCGGATGCTGGATATATCATTGGGCAACAGCCGCGCCAACTTGGTAGACGTCGTCGTGCGATCCTTGTCATGAAAGCTAGCTACAGTATAACGCACTGATTACAATGAATTTCTAGTTAAATCAATTTATTCGGAAGCTTTTTAAACATCACTTGCTTTTTCCTTGCGATTTGCTTCGGGAAGACGACTGCGCATTAGCGAACGTCCTGGGGGGCTCATTGACTCCACATCGAAATAGCTTCCCGGAGATTAACGGCAAAGCAATTATTTTTTTCTTTCTTTTCTCAGGGAGCACCAATTTGCAGTAATTACGAGACGAGGCTCAATCTTTACTTTTCACTTCCATCGACCGAAGCGGTACCTGTCCACCCGGCCTCGATGTAGAGGATCCCTTCCGGTTTCAACTCAAATCCCCCGACGTAATCCCTTAAGCATTCTCCGCTCCCGCTTCCTGTCTTTCTTACGTTTCTCTGACGCTCTTAAACACGAGCAAAAGTCGATAAATGATGCAATGACTTTAATCTTCTTCGCAAGTCGACATGAAGAACGCTCTACTTGTTTGTTGTATCGCGAAGACATTTCTGTTTTGTCGTCCTTGAATCGTTTCAATTTAATCTTTTCTCCTATCTCCTAGCTCTCCATTAGTTTTTGAACACCTTTTCCTGAAGACCTGGCCAGTCGCCGTAGCATCGCGTTGCCCTCGGTGATGCTGGTGGATGAACGACCGCACAAGTTTTGAAGTTGACAACGCCACTGAAATAACTCAAGCGCGGTCGCGTACGTTGCTTATATTATTTCACCCAGGTCGACCACCTAGCGACACGCAGAAGAATATTATTGATGACACTAGACGCGCAGTCAAAGCGTCCTGAATGGGACGATAAAAAGTTGGAGGACGCTTAAGCTTCGCCTTCAAGAGTGGAACGCGATAGCGTTATCGCACCCCGTTCGCACCGCCTACTCAAACGCGCTACGCCAGCCAAACGTCGCCATCGGCACAGATAGCTGGGCCCCGACGCGCCATGAAGGCGGACGCGATCATGGGGCGAGTGGCGCGCCACGTGTCGGGGCAGAGCCGTACATTGCAAGGAGGGGGGTCTTCTGTGTTTGCCGCAAAATGGCTCTGCGTATGCGCAGAGCGCAGAAGAAATGTAGCGGAAACGTACTTCGCTACTCGTGAAACTGCGACTTCTGTAAGTTACATGGTCATAATTACCGATATACATCGCAGTATAACTTTCTACGGCACGTTTCTAAGGCAACACCGCATTCACTAGAGGTGATTTTGTGCCGTTTTGTGCCGATTTTGTGCTGTTGTGGGCACTTATACGCTCATAGATGGCGATCCAGTCTTCCACGTTGAGGTGGTCGGTGCCGCAGAACATTCCTGGATTTTGTGACTCGGCCAGGACAACCTTCGGGGTTTTAGGCATTGGTGTGGGTCGCGCCGTTTCGGATCCTGTTTCGTCCGTCATCTTGTCCAGTCTCAGGTAACGACCACTCCAGAGCTCCGGCGTTGTCTCTCGAGGGTATCCAGCACCTCTCACCAATTTGTTACGTTGTGGAAGTCACATATAAAGGTGTATTTACAATACTTGCAAGAAGGGCGACGATACATAAACAAGATGGCTGTCGAGACCGATTCCACCTCTACACGTGAAATCGTTTTTATCTGACGGGTGCCACTTTGATTGCGCCTTAACAATATGTTTGTACGAACTCAGAGAACAGAAATTACAGTAGCTCAGGATATACCTTTATAGATAGCTTTCTTGAATATTAAGGGAGCCTACGACAACGTAGAAAGGAAAATGTTATGGGGTATCCTCAAGCACGAAGGCATAAATGAAGGTTTTGTGGAGCTGCTGAGGGAGATACGTAGAGACAACCGAGTACAAATTGTATGGGAAGGCCGAAAATGTAAGGAAGTGGTGGAAGGATATACCGAGGACTGAAGTAAGGATGTCGTCGGTCTCCATTGTTGTTCACGGTTTACGTTAAGGGCATAGAAGGGCAACTGGAAAACATACATTTAGGATTTGAATGATCATGCACACGTAATGGACAAATGGTGGAACAGAAGGTCTCCGGACTGGTGTATGCTGACGACATAGTGCTACAAGCGAACAATGCAAATGATTTACAGATATTTGCGAATATGTGTGGCAACGCAGCGACAAATCTAGGCCTTAAGTTTAGCACAAAGAAATCGGAAATTATTATCTTCAATGAAGAGACGAGGATTTACGTTGTGTAAATTCAACAGCAAGTCATATCCTTAGTCAAGCATTATAAATACCGCAATGTATACATAAATGGAGGAAATACTCAAGCATCCACCAAGTTAATCTCAAAATAAAGAGGAAGCGAAATTCAACAATAATGGCACATAGAGCACTTCGGGGCCAAAATAAATATGAGGTGGCGCGTGGGATCTGAAAAGGAGTAATGGTGTCTGCGCTAACGTTCGTGAATGTAGTTCTGTGCTTAAAATCAGATATCTTGTCGGGGTTGGAGGTTAACCAATGATCAATGGGCCGGTTAGATCCGGGAGCCCACGGAAAAACCACAAATGAAGCAATGCAAGGGGGCATGGGTTGGGACTCTATAGAAGTCCGGGAAGCGCAGAGTAAAATGTAGTTTAAAAAAAAAAAGACTTAAGAACATGGATCAAAATAAATGGGCGATCAAAGTGCACAAGTATCTGTACTTGAAAAGCGTGTGCACAGGATAAAGGATGATGTCGAGAAAGTTGGAAATGAAGTAAACGGTAATTGAAAACTTAGTAGACAAGCAAGAGTCATCAGGAAGAAAGTGTGAGAAACAGAGACAGTGACTTGGATGCACAGAACGGAAACAAAAAGGACCATGGAGATTTACAAGAATGACATAAAAGAAATTAGAAGGGAAAACTTGTACTATAACACCAAGAGAAATGCCTTGCTATTTGAGGCTCGAGCTGGTTGCCTAAATACAAAAACATACCGGAGGAAATATTCGCAGGTACATGGGGCATGTGTATGTTGCGGCAAAAATGCCAAGTCCACTCAGCGCATCACAACGGAATGCGAAGGAATACAGCCAGCGAGACCCGCAGGTAACGCACACCTTCCAGAAGCGCTTAGATTTAAAGTAGACGGAAGCGTCAACCCGTCAGCAGTCGAGATCCTCGCCTTATCCTCGCCTTGTCGTGGAGGATATATAATCGCGTTGTCCACATCGAGAATCCCTCGGCGTTTTCGAATGATGGTAGCCAGAAGACGTGACAGCGTGCAACAATAACTGTCGGCATTGATGGTTACACCATGTGGCATGAAAGCCAGCAGGAGCCGTCCTCGGCGATCCGAGAAGGCCGTTAACATCACTTTCCCAGCAGATGGCACTAAACGATTCTTTTTCGTCACAGGTGAACCCAGATGCTCCAACACCATGCTCCAACACCAAAACATGGCACGTCCTACAGGAGATGCGCTACGGGCGTGGTGTATGAAATTCCCCTTGAGTGCGGCGAGTCCTACATAGGACAGACTGGACGCTGCATAAATGAACGAGCCAGGGAACCCGAACTAAATCTAATTAAAGAAGGCGTGGCACATTTGCTAGCGCACTGCAAGACCTGGATGTGCAAGCCACGTTTTTCTGAGATTAGCATTCTTGGCAGAAGTAGAAATCAAACAGCACGTGAGCTAATGGAAGCATACTATATAAAAAAGAAAGGTTCAAATTGCATTAGCGATACATCTATCGTGCTCTACAAATCAGAAACAAGATTGTTTGGCCGCTGGGTAACGTAGATTTGTGAACAGCCTGCGCATGTGTGTATGTGTATATGTATTCATGGGTCACAGCCCAAATTAAACCAGTTGGAAGTGCCGCTTGTGTTGTCTTTATGTGTCTTCCTTTTGTGTGTTTTTTAACTTGCGGCAAAAAAAAAACATGTCTTTTAGCAAGCTCCAACTAGGCCAACAAGCAGTTCTGTTGCCACATACAACTAGAAGTCCTTAACTTTTTTGTAAGGGTGTGCTAACACCGAATACTATATTTAGAATTGACTATTGAATCAAATGAAAAAATAAGCTGGATATCGAATAAAATATCGAATATAAATGAAAATTTATTACAAAACATAATTCTTACAAATTTTGGGCAAGAGGGTGCTACACAAGCTCTGTATAAACAGTATGGTCTACTCTTAATAATGAAGGAAGCTCCAAATTAGTATTCCAGCAGTGGTTACACCTCTGTTCTAGTATATGAAGGTCTGGAAAATACTTCTTTTTTAACAGATTGTCTGTTGAATAAAATCAAGTTTCTTCTTCCCCTCTGAAACTGAACAATTGGTGATGGTAGGTAGTACTGCATACACGGGTTAGACACACGGCTGTTGAAACGGCGTGAAGTATCGTCACCGCGTAAACAATATACGATCTGCGTGCCTCCGGCGGGCCGGATCTTCGCCTATGCTTTCGCGCTTTCCGAAGTACACCCTGCTCTCGCCGTTCCCTCTGTTGGCGTACGTCACGTTATCATTTCGATCGGTGCTGTCAACCTAGACGGACCTTGTACCGACGGCGCCTTTCTGCAAATTGTGGCGTTCGCGCGCTGCGAGTACTATCCCCGCATTACTATTTTAACCCTTTCACTTATGTCTCGTATATGTGCGCACTTAAAAACGCTGATAACTAATTGCTGTCCCGACGAAGATAAGTCCCCATGTCCAAACACTGGTTCCTAGTTCTACCACTGTAGATCATCGAAAGGGAAGAAGTTACTCACAGCCGTAAAGTCCTGCTTCTTACGCCGTTGAAACACGGGCCGGACCCACCAACGTCGCTGCAGACGCTTTCTGCGCTTCCGCCGTCTTTGCAAGAGCAGCAGCAGCAAAAGCCTCTTTCTCTTTCTCTTTCTCATTCAATAAAGTTCGTTGTCTGTCTGTCTGTCTGTCTGTCTGTCATGCGGTACATTGCGGGCAGAGAACACTGAAGCCGGCGAAGCAAACGGCTAAGCAAAAGCTCGACCGCAGTGTCGTGCGAGGTCGCCCGCAGTTGTCAACTGCAGTCGTGGACAAGCAGACGCTATCGCGCGTGATGTTGATCATTGATGTAGCTTTGCTTGCCATAAGGATGTGTAGATAGAAACGGCGTGGATTTCTCAACTTAAAAACAATATAATAGCTCTAACACTGATAAATTAAATAGAAAAGGCTAGCCATAATGAAATTAAGGATAAACTTTTCTCAGACTTAAAAACGAACGTGTCCGCCATCGCTGGTCTGTCAGCCGTGTGCTACGCTCAGCGAAGCGTGCACGGGTACCGTGTGGCTGGCCGCCCTTCCCTTCGTCACCCGCGCTTGCGTGTACGCGTAGCGAGACGCGTATCCCGTGCTGCGTGTGGTTGGGCGCGTACTGGTAATTTCAGGTCGTTTAGAACCCGCGGTGAGCATTCACCTCCACCGGCTGATACAAACACGGCCTTTGCTGCCCTCTAGGCCCACGGCCACGCCAGCGGGCCCTACTGGTCCGCCATGAAGCCAAGAATTAGAGGGCCAATGAAACCGGTGACACTACGGGCAAGCAAGGAGATGGATACAATGAAAAGTAAAGCGTTCAGAAAATGCTGAAGCGCCTGGTAGAGTCAATGCGCGTGATTCTCGGTCATCCTTAAAAGCTCATGTAAGCGATACATCCCTAGGCAGAAAACGTTTCCAGGTTCAGATGACATTTCAACTCAAGTTACACTCAGTTGCACTGTCCAAGGTGTCGCGCAGGCTTTGCAACAATACAAAAAATGCAACGAAATAGAAAGTGCTCCTGTCGTCGTCGTAGGCCTGTCCTTGTCATCGCTGTCAATGGTATCCAACTTGGGCTATTTCGGAACGAGCTAAATATTGCAACTGTGGAGGATGGTTTCTCTCTACCTTGAGACAGGCATACGTAAGGCATGCATGTAATGGCATACGAAACGTGCGATATCAGGGTGCAGAATTATCAGAAACATTTGCTGAGTAATTTCTTCCGTAGAAGTGACGTTGCAGCCCAGATGCCCATCAAAAGACCGGCCTCTCAACTTGGACGCCTGGACCCACACTATCACCTCAGCGCGTTTATACCCGGGGCTCATCTGGACACCCACCCGATGAGCCGTGGGTCGCAGGGCAGAAGGAAACTCTGGGCTCTCCTCCCTGCTTTTATTTCTTTTCTGAGGCGAGATCATATCTCGGCCGAGAACAGCGGCAAGAAACGCGAAGCCTTGCAGCGAAAGGGCATCGCCCGAGAATCCAGCGCGTATAAGACATAAAGGATCACGCGCGGTGGCGCCCCCTCATCAGCCACAGAAACCCATCGCCTAATGTTGGCGCTCACAGATAGGCTGCACGCTCTACATAGTCTCATCGGGGAGCTTCGCCTCCCGCATCCATTGCTGTGGCCACAACGTGCCTGGATCACCCAGCGCCCGGACAATTTATGCCGCCCGCACAAACCACTCGCCTCGCATGCCTGTTGTGTTCCTTCAGCGCAGATTTCTCTGGCGGCTTCTGTTCAAGTTCCCACACTTGCCGACACCTTTCGCTCCTGGTGGTCATCACCTTGTTCGTTTCCTTTTCTCTGGCCTGTCGGTCACTGTAGCAGTTCTCGTCGCATTTTCTTTCTCACATCTTCACTCAATTTGGAAATACAACTTATAAATCAATCACCGAAACCAGTTCACGCACTCCGAGCGAACATCCGTTGTTCGTTCCTTCGCTTCCTTCCCATCTTCGGAGGCACTTGACTGCGTCGGAGGGGAATGCGCGAAAATAAACCGATTCCACTGCTGCCACCCGCGAGGGGAGCACAGACGAGTTTCCTCATCGGCGGCCGCCGCGGTAGCAAGACGCAGCCGCGCCGAGATCATTTGTTTGGCGTGGCTCTCCACTCGCCTGTGAAAGCTTGTTGCCGTGCGAATGACCGGTGGCTGAACAATCGATGGATGCCGCGCTTGGATCCCCGGCATCGCGACTACCGCGTGCCATCGGGGAAAAGAAAATCTACTGCCATAAACTGCACACGTTGTGACGTGTACTCAGCAGTAGTCATGTTTCTCATCCCAGCGTTGAGCGGACTGAGCTGCTGTGCTTTCCGAGCCACGTGTGCGTGTCGATGCTTCCACAGTGATGTGAATAGGAGCCCTGCCTACACGCCCTGATACACAGCGCGAAGGACAGGACACGCAGTATTGGGAGGCCCTGACACGCGCTGAAGCTGACCAAAATGCGGTCTCAAAGCGCGTGCTTTAATCTATGTGGCGTCTTTCGGGCATCTTGAATAGCATAAATGAACGCGCGGAGCACGGCGTAACGCCTTATGGAGGTCGCTAGGGGAATGGCTTCTTTATGCTTGGTGCGGTCAATTACCTCGTTGCGTGATGTGTGAAGCTGCGAAATCGATGCGTATCACCGTATCTTGTTATCCAAATCATTTGCAAATGCGCGTCGACGACAACAAGACGACAGAAATTGATTAATGAATTCTGGGTTTGTAGGGGCGCGTTAGCATAACGAACCGTAAGACCCAGCGTGCGTCCAGCCCCATTCATCAAACGATTAAATCAAATGTCGTTTAAGAGTCCGGCGAAAGCATCGTATATGCGAGTTGAATTAATGAGTATGGCCATAGAGTTCTTGGTTCGTTGCTCAAGCAGTTGATCAGCATGCTAATGCCGGGTCAAGGCGTTAATGCAGACAAATGGATATCACGTTGAACGCTCTCTCTCTCCATCTTCCGGGCAGGACTGTAAGGAGTCGTCGAAGTTCGATCCATTACAGCTCACCCGCCGTGATGGCTTAGTGGCTGAGGCGTTGCGCTGCTAATTCACGAGGTCGCGGGATCGAATGCCGGCCACGGCGGCCGCCTTTCGACAGGGGCAAGTGCAAGGACGCCCGTGTACCGTGCATTGGGCGAACGCTGGTGGTCCCCAGGTGGTCAAACTTAATCTGGAGTCCCCTGCTACGGCGTGCCTCATAATCAGATCGTGGTTCTCGCACGTTAAACGCCACAATGTATAAAATTCAAATGAGCGCGTAAATGATGCTCATTATTCATTGTTTTGCTATTCTAAGCCGTAAGACACAGTGCTCCTATTGCTTTCTTTTTTCGTTTCTCTGTCAGTTATTGGGCTTCCACAGCACAAGGTATGTTTTGGTTTCCATAGACCAAGGTACGTTCCCATCGCGACACGCCTCTAGAGGTGGCACTGCGCGTCTGTGTTGTTCTGGGTTTCAATATTCTTTCCTTCTTTTAATTTAAGCTGCGCACCGCGAGAGACGCTGCATACTGGCTCAGGTTTCTTCCTACGCCTACTTTTTATTTGACCACGTCGAGGATAACAATTATCAGCATAAAATGTGGGGAGAAACTCGAACTTTGCTAGATCCCACTGTCCGTAAAAGAACGTATCGCCTACTAGTCTCCTATAACAAATGGCATGCCTACGACCGAAAGTCTCAAAGTGTTGGTGATACCTTACCGGTTCAATTTCTTTCTTTTTTACTACTGACGATGATTTTGTTTCATAATACTCCGAGGTCGACTAAATAAATACCGCCTATTGCTAACATCTGTGTCAGTCAAGAGGGTGTCACTCTTCCTATATACATACTTCAAACAGTCAGCCGATGTTGATAACGTTCTTTTTTTTTTTCGTAACTCCAAACGTTGTGCTAGGCCTCCACAAGGGGGCGGGGGGGGGGGGGGTTGACATGTGGGTGGGGGCGTTGGACTTGTGATGCGTGTAAAATATTGGTTGTTTTCTTCCAATAGACTTCAGTTAGTCACCGCCGTGTTGTGTCCCCTTGTATTCATTCTGTCCACGTCTGTCGCGCTGTAGCTACCATGAAGCTTCACCAACTCGCCCAATTTACTATCTTATAATGCTAAGTTTTTGAATAGATCATGATTTAACGTGCACGTGTCAGGCAGTTGCCGACGATGCTGCAACGAGTGCTGACAACTCGCGAGCAAAGAAAAAGTCTGAGGACACTCAAGCACTCACTATGAGTTGTGAATGCGAAAGCATTAATGCTTAATTGAAAGCTTCTTCGGGTTACGAACTCCACGCGGACGAGCGAGCGCGTTGCGACGCTTGGCCTGGTTCAGCCCAGTGGGTACTGAGCGTGAGGTCGTAGGTTGTAAACTCGCTACCGCCAACGTTCTTCCCCTCTAATTTACTCTGTTTTACAGCAAAGTTGTTTATGGCTAGGCTTCCGTGCATTTTTCGTGTGCGTGTGCGAAAAACCGTGGGCCGATCTCGAAGCTAGTGCAGAAAGGGTTCAAGCGCAATGGTGCATACCCCTGTGGACTTCGTGTAGAGGGCTCCGGGAACTGTAGCGCGCCCTTGAACTACCTTTGTCACACCTGTGACCCAAGAGGTCCCAGGCACAACGGTAAGAACAGATTTTATTGCAATGTTTTTGGCACACGCACCAGAAACAAAAGTCACAGTGGCAAGGAGAAAAGGGGAGACAGACAAGAAAGACACACACAGCGGACCATGCGCAGAGCAGAGGCACTAGCGCTGGGCGACGTGGCGCTGATCTTGCGTGATGCGGGAATCATGTCGCTGACGGCCAACCTTTTCGATAACTTGAGGTAGGACCGGGAGCATATTTTTCGCATCACGAGGTCATTGGCGGGATCCCAAGGCGCCAACGATGACTGCGTGGACGTGTTCGTATCGCCGTGCTAGACGTCGACATACGGGATCGTACTAGGTCACTTTGGCGTGGCAGGCCTCGGTGAATGCGTGCGGGCACTTGTCGAAAGGACAACAGACGTATATGACGAATGCCTCTTCACCACGCGCAAGGAGAATGTCAGCCCCAAGTTTCGTGTCTCCGGCTGGCCGGTTGTCGTAGATGATGGAATAACGATCCCGGCATGCACCACGGAGACGAGCCACGACGTTGTTGCGTTGGGCCGTGCACAATGCACATCGGCATACAGCGACACAAGACATCGGACAGCGTCTCCCTGGCATAACCGCCCACCCCGCATCGCTAATCCCGGTCAGCCGACACCCACAAAACCCTCCGTTGAGCGGAACGAGATCGAGCCTGGTCTCGTAGAGAAACCGCGAGCCCGCAAACCGGGTGAGAGAACCGGTGTGAATCAAGTACGAACTGGCGCGGTCGGCGGTGGCGACCTTGCCCCGGTTGGGTTTATCATGGAGGGCTGCATCCCGGGAGGACGATTATATGGCCCTGAGTGTACCGACAGCCCGCCTGCGGTGTTTAGGGTTAAGAGTCGGATGACTGCAGGTTATCTCAACTCCGTCCAGGTGCAGCTCCCAGAGGTCATACAGGCGGCGTAGAGCCTTGGGTGCTTTCGTCCAGATCGAGCGAAGGTGCGACGCAGGCGTCCTGTAATCTCCATCAGTGGTCCCACTGAGGTAGGCTTCAACGTCTCGTTGTTCCTCCAGCCGGCGGAGGCAATTCGATACCATCTCATGCAGGCCCTCGCACGCCATGTCGCGCCGCTCGAGGTCTCCGGAAGTTGGCAGCTTGAACGCATTGTCGACACGGCAGATGTCGCTCAGCTCGGCAGCAAGTGGCACTGCAGCCGTCCCCAAGTGAGGATGTGTGCCATAGATGTGCCATAGATTCGTTCGACGCATTCGCTGGAATGTATAACGTCCTCTTCTGGAGGGGACGCAGCGAACTTTGAGGAGGTGCCAATCGTCCTTGACAAGGTTACCGCACCTCCTCATGAAGTTCAATGCTGGGAACACGAACGTCCGGACAGCATCCAGGCGCTGCCAAGGGGCCAACATGGAAGTCAGTAGCGCCGTGCCTGTCTGGATTGCCTGGTCTACGATGGTGACGTTATAGGAGAGTATTCGAAAGCCGACCGAACTTCTCGGTATCGAAGTCGGCCATAGAGGGGTGGTTGTACCCGCGACCGAGGATAACGAGGGCCGCGTCCCGACCGGGCCATGCCTCTAAGTTGGGAGGAGCGGCATTTCGAAGGGTTGAGCGACAAGTCCAACTCCATGGCGAGTGCCCCAACTCTGTCAATCCGAACCTGCGAAGACGATGAACTCGCCACTGTAGGTGTAAGGTCAATGGAGTACGCCAGGATGTGACGACTATCACCGTCGTCACGAACGATGCGGTGGATGACAAGATCAAAGTGTAGCCCGCTTAGGGGACAGACGTGACGGATCCCGCCAAGATGGGAATCGGCGCGGTCAATCAGTCAGCAGCCAATATCTCGGTACAGTTGTCTGTATACAGATCCTCGATGATATGGACGAAGTGGCTGGCCACTCCGGCACCCCAGAAGACATCCAACAAAGCCTGATGGGTAATCGATCCGTATACGCATTGGGAAAATCTAGGAAAGCGAGGCAGATGTCTTCGCCACCGCCGCGCGCCTTGTCTAAACGCTCCTAAAGGACGTAATTGTGCACAAACGTCCCGTCATGAAGGAGGAAGCCCTTTTGACAGCGGGAGAGGATGTCGTGTGCCCCCAGTCAACCTGAGAACCGCCTTCCGAGGCATTTGGCGTAGAGTTTGGATCTTAGCCCAAAAGGCCGACCCGCTGCGATACGTGCGCAGCGCCCTCTCTTTGCCGGCGTTCCCAGCGCATGCGAATCTATTCTCCTCTCCTTCCGCTCTCCTGCGGTGGTGTTCCCGTTGAAACGTCACACGTGTCTAGTTTAATCCGGCTCGTCGGGGCGGCGGTCCCGTCGTCCACGCGAAAAACAATATATGTGTCCGCAACTTTCGTCACGATGACCACCGATCAAGACAATAAATGAGTTCGTGCTTCTGTTGAAAATTCTGTGTCACGTCTGTGTCGTGTGCTAAACAGCTTCGCTGGTCATCCACCATCACAGAGTGGAATGGCTCATGAGTTTTTATACATTACATTCTTTATAGCGATTACTGAGGCGAAGTTCGAACGCAGGTGAGATATTGCGCGGACCGTGGGGTTAACGCAGGTTTGCGAGCGCAAGGGTGGCGTGGCATCGCGACGGTGGCCTCACACAGCAGCCGGCGCGACAGCAGATGTTCCCTTTCGTCCGGTCTGCTCCGTCGAGGCGCGCTCGGGACGTGGTGTCGCAGCCAATAGAAATTTAGATGCCGTTTCAGTGCTACAGACGCAGGCTTTTTCGCTCAATGAGCCATTTGATGTTTTCCCATCCAAAAATTGACTCATATTTCTGGAAGTCTGGACACTAAGCACACGGTACCCTTCACGTGGAACAAAGCGGACGCATCACACCAAATATTAAGAATAAAGAGTGCACTTACCATGCACCAACGGCCCACCACATAACACAGAAAAAGAACATTGACATTTCTGGAAATAGGTTATAAAATGGACTCGAGTGCTCCTTGGGAAGTGGGAAAATGTCTGTGGAACATCTAAATTTTGTGCGAGTGTTCGTTGCAGGCCTGCAGAATCCTGGCCAGTGTATCATTTGAGGCGCTAGAAGTAGATGCAGCAATAGTTCTAGACACGCTAGCAATTTATCGCGGAATTCTTATAGTAACGTTAGCCAATATTTCTCTACAATCAATGAGACAATTTACAAGGTTGAATAAAGAAGTTAAATCAGCTTTCGGGCGTCTGCAGACCAAGTCTTCTAGACCGAGTGAAGACTGAGAGCGAGGCTGTTGTTTTCGGCCGGCCTGCCTGGAAAACTAACATCTAAGTACAGAGACAAATTTACTCTGAACTCTGTCTACTCGATATTTGTCAGGCCGGCGAGTACTGTTCCAAAGGACAGCGGCATATTCCAGCAGAGGTGGGCAGAGGGATGTGCACCGCTCAAGAAATACAGCTTGCTGCGGCTTAGGGTGGCGTTAGCGCAAGGAATCCACCAAGCCTATCGAGGAATACGTCTGGTAGTAGGAATGAAGGAAAAGGGGTTTACTGGCTTAGTTACACGGCTCCACTTACGGAACCCCACTACATGCAGAGCAGTGGGCGCAAATTGCAAAGAATGCTCCGGCATCCAGTTGGCAGACCTTATGAGGCATGTTTGTTTTCATAACAGCCGGTAAAAGCAGCCGATTCGACCTCACGGCCCAATTTGCGAAGTTCATTATGGACTTTTTTTTTACATGACTTCGGCAACGGTAATGGAATGAGTCATCGCGATTGTTCAGCACTGCTGCGGAGCGCGCGCGTCCGAGCAGCGCGGTTGCGCACAGCGCGGCGTGGTTTCGCGAGGAATGTAAACAAGAGAGGAGTGCTGGCCCGATAGGCGGAGCAACGCCATGAGCAACGCCAACTTTCGGCTTCCCTTTTTAGCTTCGCAAAGAGTGACGTCAGGGCCTCTCCTGAGTTTCCTTCATCCATGCTATGGGGCAACCATAGCATAGAGTTTCTCACTACATTACCTAGAGGGAAATCTGGCGCTGCTGCGCTGTGGTATGCATGGGAATGCCGGTATATTGTGGATTCGGATTGGCATCGTTCTCGTAGAGATAGGACACCTCGCTTGGCAAGTACCGTTCCGTCTGTCACAATGATTCATTTTCTACTAGAACAGCACGTGAAAAGCAGTTTTAGCTTTATTATTACGCGAAAACATGTTTTGCTTAACTATGAGAACTTGTTATTGTGTGTACGACTACATGTTACGTAAAAAGTATCAGCGGGCCGCTAAAGTTGGAGTACAGACGACAAGGTTCGCGCTCGCTTTGAAACAGTTGGTCGTCTGTTCTTGCTTTTCTTCGCTTGGTCATGCATCGTTGGTGAGTAAAGATGTAATATACGTGAATGGAAACATTTTATGAAGATTTTACTTTGAGAACGCGTTATTTGCGTAGCCATATCCACGTTTTAGACGAAGCCTCTTACAACACCAGCCAACACGAGCCTCGCAGACACATATAGCGTCATTCCCATGACGGCACGGTGCCCCCTTAAGAAACTCCCATAGACGGTGGCGCCAGATTACCCTCTAGGTGTTATAGTGAGAAACTCTATGAACCATAGAGTTTCCTACAAAATTACTAGAGGGAACTCTGGCGCTAGTGTCTACGTGAGCTACAATCGGAGCAGTTGTCCCAGCATGGGAATTATGGGAAGTACATGGATTTGCCTAAATTTCGTCCTTCTGGCTTCAAACGGCTGTGTGACTTTGTATACTCGTCATTTTCAACAGTGTATTGCGTAACAAATAATTAACTAAACATCCTTAAAATTGCCCGACGGCAGGATTCGAAGACAGGGACTCTAGTACAGAAGCCTGATATTGAAACCATTAAGCCACGGATGCATGTATCGACATGCGAATGAAACGCACGTATGAATTTATCGCGGGCATGCCAGTACTTTGAGACGCTTGGCGCGTTTCGATTTGGGCGCATAGACAAGCTCAACGTTGCAATTAATATCAATTGTACGCGTTCCCGGCGTCTTCTGCACTTCGAAGAATATAGATTGCGCTGAAATATACGACAATAAGATTTATATAGCGTAATATACAAAGCCACACGAACGTCTGAACCCACAAGCACGAAGATCAGACAAATCCATGTACTTCCCATCATTCCCATGGTAGGACAACGACTGCAGCGCCAGAGTTCCCTCTAGTAATTTTTGTAGGAAACTCCATAGAGTTTCTCACTACATTACCTAGAGGGAAATCTGGCGCTGCTGCGCTGTGGTATGCATTAATGCTTTTCGGGGCTCCGTGGCGACGACGAAATCATAAGTTTTTGTGCATGCTTTGAGCTTGCTTCTGTTTTTTATTTGCTGGTTTTTTGCATTTAAATAGTAATTGGGGGTTTTCCTTTTCTTTCCCTTTTTTTTTGTCTCTCGTATTTCGGGTGCGCGGGTGTGCTTCGTGTAAATTTGTTTTGCAGGATGATTAGAGCGTCCTTTCGTGCCACGTGTTCCAACACGTGCAGCCGGGTGGGACGTTGAGTGTTTGTAGTCTTTAACTAGTAGCTTGGAAGTGGCAAGACAAATAGCTATTAGCGGTTTTACTGTGCGTGTTTGGTAGAAAAGTGAGAGCGTGGCCGCGTGGTTGAGCGCGTGCGAGAGCGTGTCATACCTTCGGTCTCCGCGACATTGTTTATTTTTGAAACAGTGGTGACAGTTGCTTTGCGGCATTTTGAGGATTTGGATCCTGTGCGTATCGTTTTTTTCTAGAAGGCACGTGCTCTGCATTGATATAGTATTATAGTATTTGCAAAAAGCCGTGCAATACATGGCGAGAAAGCCGGTAAAGCAGGCAGTACTACGGGGGGGGGGGGGGGTCCCTCAAGGCAGATGAGGAGACGGGTGAGAATGGAGAGGGCGTCGAAACAACCGGCACACAATGCGATGTCGATACTAGGCTGCAGAAAATGGAGGCTTTCGAGGAAGAGCTTCTCAAACAGGTGCAACAGCTCAAAAATGAGCTAAACAGTGAGCGTGAGGCACGGAAGGTAGTTGAAAAAAGGCTTGAAGCAGCCGAGGAAAAGCTGAACAGGGCCGCCATTGTGAACGACAATGGAACGCAGACCCCCGACGCTACACGCGAGGGAGGGTCAGAGAAATACGTCGAACGCAGGCAGGGTGATGAAGGGTTAGCTGGAAAGAGCAGCACCTACCTTGAGGCCGCTATGCGGAAAAAGCAGGAGCCCAGGGGACAATCCCCCTTGTCGAGTCCGAATCACGCGGAAAATGACAAAGGGAAGCAGGGAGAGGTAGGAGAAAGTGAAATGGTCATTATCGCTGGCGATTCAAACCTGGCTGGGTGCTCAAAAGCAATTGTGGAGAGGGTGAAAGGCGACAGAAGAGTGGCGGTAGGGACATTTCCGGGGCGCACGCTTCGTTCTATCATGGAGCGAGCAAAAAAAAAGCTCGGGGAAAATGCCCACGTGCGCAACCTCGTCATAGTAGCAGGTGGGCTAAATGACGTCCTAAACAGGAAAGGGCCAGGACTAGCCCAGCGCTTGGCGAAGGGGGTGGACGACTTGCGTGAGCTATCCCGTCAGGTGCAGATCGTGGTGTGCACGGTACCGGAGGTGCCTGTGCGTGACAGTCACGTACAAAGAGCCGTAGTGGCTGCTAATGAGGCAATCTGGAAAATGAGCCGAGAGAAAGGCTTCGAGGTTGTCGAAGTAAACAGGGAAGTGAGAAGTTGTGGTGGTTTTAAACGAGACGGGATCCACTTCAATTACAGGTTAGCACGAGAAGTGGGCTGGCGACTTGGTGGTCGCGCTGTTGCTTTTTTAGGGGGCCCGCAGGCGCTCAGGAGGTCAGAGTAGATAGTAATGAAGAAGGTCCCCTAGGGGAACATCAGAAGAGCATCGCCGTCGATAATAGAACAAGGAGGAAAACAAGAAAAAGAGCTCACCATGCAATAAGCTACATAAACATGCAGGGCAGCAGAAGAAAGGAAAAGAGGGCAGAGATTGAGGAGCAGTTACACAGAGAACAAATAGGGGTGTATGCGGTTACAGAAACGCACCTTAGAGACTCAGAAGAGCCGCCAGTTATTGAGAATTATGTTTGGGAAGGGTGCAACAGAACTAAGTCGGAAAGAAAGGGAGGGGGAGTCGGAACGCTCATCCATCAGGGAGCCAAATGGAAAAGAGTAAATTCACAATGTCAAGAGCATCTTTGGTAATCAGGTACAATGAGTGGGAAAGAAACTTGGCTGGGTGTTGCGTATTTGTGGACCGGAAAAAAATTGCACAGAGAAGAATAAAGAGTTAGTGGAATGCATAAGCGCTGATATTAAGGGTTTCGGGAGTGGTGCTGAAATTGTCCTATTAGGTGACATGAATGCCCACATACAGGATTTAGATGGCTATACCGACAATAACGGGAAGTTAATGCTGGACCTTTGTGAGCAACATAACCTCGTGATCGTGAATACAGGGCCTAAGTGTGAAGGACAGGTCACGTGGGCAGTGGGAAACCGGCAATCAACCATTGATTACTATCTGATGACAGAAGGAATTCATGATAAGTTGAGAGAAATGGTCATCGATGAGGAAGGGTTTAACAGCATAGGGAGTGACCATAAACGCATCATATTGAAAATGGGATATGTAGTTGGGAAAGAGAGCAAGGAGAGCAAAATGGCCAGTCCAAATTTGAACGCTGAACAAATAGCAAATACAATCACTAGAGTTGAGGAAGAACTTGGCAAATGGCCGAGTAAATAGTGGGAATATGGTGAGCTTCTAAGTGTAATAACGACAGAAATACGGAAAGAGAAACAACATGTTCGTTGGAAAGGAAAAAAGAAACCAACAAGCTGGTGGAACAAGGAGATACGAGAAGCGATCGCCGAACCACAGAAAGCATCTCGAGAGCACAGGCAGGCAAATAAGGCGCAGTTGTCACAGGATGAAGTAACTAGTAAATGGGAAATATACCGGGAGAAAAAGTCTATGGTTCAAATACTGGTGCAAGCAAAATTAAAAGGTGAAAGTGAACGTTGGTCGTCAGAAATACGTGAGAAAAAGAAGGCCGCACCTAGAATATTTTGGAACCACATAAAATTATTAGGCAGGAAGTCAACAACAATACAACAACATATCCTAGACGAAGATGAAAGCAGACTGGAAGGAGAAGCGGCAATAAATTACATCCGAAAAATAACAGCCGAATCCTTCCCAAGGCAATGACGAGGTTGCACTTGAGGAAAAAAAGAGCATGAAAGAGATCCAGGAAAAGGAGCTGGTTCTGACAAATTTAAACTGGAAGAAAGCGGAAGAGAAAATTCCTAAGCGCACAGCTACAGGGCTAGACGAGGTTCCCGTTAAGTTGATAAATGAACTAGGACCAAAAAGTAAGGAAGCTCTGGTGAAAGCAGTGGAAAAAAGTTTAAAAGATAGACGAATACCAGACAGTTGGCGACAAAGTAGAATGAATTTAATTTATAAAGGTAAGGGGGAGAAAGACAGAATTCACTCGTATAGACCGTTGACCATTACATCGGTGAAACACAGGCTAGCTATGCAGGCAATCAAATTAAAGCTTCAAGCATGGGCAGAAAATAATGGCATTTTGGGAGAGCTTCAGAATGGCTTTAGAATAGGTAGGCGTTAGGATGATAACTTGTTTGTTCTTACTCAGTGTATTGAAATATCAAAAGCAGAAAGCAGACCGTTGTATGTGGCCTTTTTAGACATTACAGGAGCCTACGACAACGTAGACCGCAACATTTTGTGGGATATTCTGGAAGGGGAAGGCTTAGGTAAGGATTGTATACAGCTTTTGAGAGAGATTTACCTAGAAAATACCGTTTGCGTTGAATGGGAAGGGATGAGGAGCGCGGAGAAAGTTCATATCAACAAGGGACTGAGGCAAGGGTGCCCTTTATCCCCGCTGCTGTTTATGATGTACATGGTGAGGATGGAGAGGGCGCTGGAAGGAAGTAATATCGGGTTTAATCTCTCATACAAACAGGCAGCTACAGTAATAGAGCAGCAACTCCCAGGTTTATTTTATGCGGACGACATTGTGTTGCTCGCTAACAAGCAAAGCGATTTGCAACGTCTGGCTAATATCTGTGGACAGGAAGGCAACAATTTAGGTTTGAAATTTAGTGTTAGAAAATCAGGTGTTATGGTATTCAATGAAAACAGTGAACAGACAGTGGAGATACAGGGCCAAGAAATACCTCGGGTAACAGAATATATATACCTTGGTATATGGATAAACGAAGGCAATGGATATATGGAAACACAGGAAAAAACCATAACAGTCAAGGGGAAGAGAAATGCAGCCATAATGAAGCACAGAGCGCTGTGGGGATACAATAGGTACGAGGTCCTCCGAGGTATGTGGAAAGGGGTAATGGTTCCAGGACTTACTTTTGGAAATGCGGTTGTTTGCTTTAAATCGGGGGTACAATCAGGACTCGACGGGAACCAAAGGTCAGTGGGTCGCCTGGCATTGGGCGCTCACGGGAAGACTACAAATGAAGCTGTGCAGGGGGATATGGGCTGGACTAGTTTTGAAGTGAGGGAAGCTCGCAGTAAAATTGAGTATGGAGAACGGCTGAGGAATATGGAAGAAAGTTAATGGGCTGGGAGAGTGTTCAGGTATCTGTACATGCAAAACATTGATTCACAGTGGAGGAAAAGAACTAGGAAGCTTACCAGCAAGTGTGTGGCCGGTAGGGTGGGCAACACAGCAACAAGGAAGGTCAAGCGGAAAGTCAGAGAGGCTGAATTAATCTCATGGGTGGCGGCAATGGAAAAGAAACCTGCCATGAGTAACTACTTAAGAGGAAAAAACGAAATCATGAAAGAAACCATTTATGATAACTCAAAGGGAAGCTCATTACTTTTCGAAGCGAGATCGGGATGCCTTAGAACACGCACCTATAAAGCGAGATATAAGAAGGAAGAAGAAGCATGTGCTTGCTGCGGTAAAGCTAGGGAAACGACGGAGCATATTTTATTAGAATGTGAAGACGTCTACCCAGCGGTCGATTTAGGCACCACTGGCCTCCTTGAAGCCCTTGGGTTCAGCGGGAGCAGTGGTAAAGCAAACAGGTCCGCAATAGACATTAGTAAGAGGCGATTGGAGGATTGGTGGAAGAAAAGTAGGGAAACGACAAAAGACGGAGACGTACAAAAGCACAATTCGCAATAGAGGATCAGAAAGTTTGGACGCGGTAGTTCATAGTGTTTTTTTTTTTTTTTGATTGGTTAACCTAGGTAGGATATTAGGCAGCATAGTAGCAAGAGCTTGGTGGCGCAACCCACCGCCCCGTTCCAAAGGGGACGCTCATAACATCCATCCATCCATGCATGGGAATGCCGGTACATTGTGGATTCGGATTCGCATCGTTCTCGTAGAGACAGGACACCTCGCTTGGCAAGTACCGTTCCGTCTGTCACAATGATTCATTTTCTACTAGAACAGCACGTGAAAAGCTGTTTTAGCTTTATTATTACGCGAAAACATGTTTTGTTTAACTATGAGAACTTGTTATTGAGTGTACGACTACATGTTACGTAAAAAGTATCAGCGGGCCGCTAAAGTTGGAGGACAGACGACAAAGTTCGCGCTCATTTTGAAACAGTTGGTCGTCTATTCTTGCTTTTCTTCGCTTGGTCATGCATCGTGGGTGAATAAAGATGTAATATGCGTGGATGGAAACATTTTATGAAGATTTTACTTTGAGAACGCGTTATTTGCGTAGCCATATCCACGTTTTAGACGAAGCCTCTTACAACACCAGCCAACACGAGCCTCGCAGACACATATCCCGTCATTCCCATGACGGCACGGTGCCCCCTTAAGATACTTCCATAGACGGTGGCGCCAGATTACCCTCTAGGTGGTATAGTGAGAAACTCTATGGGAAACTCTATGGGGGCAACAGGATGATTGCCAGCACAGAGTTTCTCACTACAACACCTAGAGGGAAATCTGGCGCCACCGCCTAAGCGAGATTAGTGTTCCTGTATGTGCTCCCGCAGGGAGCAGAGTTGCGCATAGGTCCGCCGCCGTGATCCAGCTCTGCAGCGAAGCCACTCCTCGCGCGCGCAGGAGCCAAATGCCGCGCGGTGTTCCGCCTTTTTCTCTAGTGGTCGCGAGCTACAAGCGCCAGTTGTTCGCAGGCGCTTAGCAAAGGGCACTTCATAATACAGGCTACGCTCGAACGAGTCATTCGTGCAGCCGGAGGGGGTGAGCTTCCAACCAACCGAAACTTTGTATGTACCTATGTAAACACGCATATACAAACACACACACGAACGTACAAATAGGGGGTGGGACCGCCTTCGATTCCCCAAAATAAAGTATTCCCGTGGCTCGAACAGCTCCAAAGTTCGCTCGCAAACGCGCAGTACGTTGCCACAAAAAGCGCTGCAATGATTTTCAGCATGCATATGAAGTTGTCTTATCGTGGTCAGAAAGCAAGAAATGTTTTAAAGAGTGTTTAGAACTTCACACACGTAAGGTGGACACTTAGCGCATTTTGGCTGCCGAAACCAGCCGATTAATGACCGTCGCCAAGAGAGCTATCGTGCCTGCAGTTATGTCAGTGACCGTTAACAGAGCGCCATTTATCACTAACCATCGTTCACAACAGCTGTACGTTTTCGATACATGCGGTGCAGACACAGATTTAAGCGCATTTCAAATGTTGACATGCGCACATTTTAAGCAAAGCTTACTTTTATTTGCTATTACTATTTAGTAGTACTTACTATTTAGTAGTGTTTACTATTTAGTAGCAGCAAATCTGCAAGTAGAAAAAGATTCAAGATGCAAGAGCTTCTACCCTAGTAGCACGCTTTGTTGCCTCAGTGTGGCCACAACGTTAGCTTCTAACATTGCCTTAACGTGGCTAGCGTCCTCTTTTTGCAACGTTAACGCAACATACATAAGACAACGTTGAGACAATATTGCTCCAATGTTACATCAACTTTCAGTCAATGTTAAAGCAACTTCTGGAGACAATATAAATGCAACATTGCTACAACTTTTTATTTGCACACATGCAACGTTCCCACGACAATGTCACTGCAATATTGCCGCAATGCTGTCATAACATTTCAGAAACTTTGAGACCGCATTCTAAATCACTGAAATATTTCAGCTATCAATGGTTGCTGGTCAATAAAATAATCTCGTGAAAGGCTAAACAGTCTGCAATGGTATCCTCATACCACAACGGTTACGGCAGTTTAAGGTCGCAAGAATGAGCAACTGACCATTACTCCTTGCTACACAGTGATGCGGTGCTGTGCTATAGAATACAAATACTTACAAGGCTGCACAGCACAACACATTGTTTTTCCATACTTTTCAGACCGCTTACTCTAAACAAGTTCTTTATGTAATATTCATCAGCTCTCTACTAGTGCTCTTGATCATCTAGATGCTACAAGCTGCCGTAACCTGAAGATACCACTGCACGTGGTTATTCTGACAATTAGAATGATTTATATATATGGGTGCACATCACAAGTAGCCATCATTTGTTTCTGATAACGCTATTTTATTTGTCAAGAACTGAATCAACTACACTAGCATCAAGCTTCAGACTGCTGTATAACTGCACTTTAGCTTGGCATACAGCTAGTTTCACAAATATAACTTAGAAAAAGGAAGCAGACATATAATACACTTAATATTACATGAACACATTAGCACAGCTTGAAAAATGTGCCATGTGAGCTTACATTTCACTAATATGATTTATATTATTTAATTACTTTATAAATATGATTATATTATTTAATTACTTTACAAAGAAACTTGCAACAATCTACAAAACAGCACACATGCAGCCTATTTTGGCTACTCAGGAACAAAAACCATAGCTAATGTTTTGAACAGTTTGAACAAAGAATGAAGGCAGGTTCCAAATTTGTCGAGCACTGCAGTGACTGCACACAGATTTTCAAGTGTGAAAATCATTAGCAGAAGCAGACCACAAACCACATGTGAAGTGACAGAGGCGCATTATATTAAAAATGCTGGTTCACAATATGTGAGCAATACTTCAGTTGCATTATATAACATAGAAATAGTGTTTCTTTAACGTTTTTTTTGTGATAAAGTTGTGATATGTTCCTTTTTCCTTGTACGGTGTGCGCCTGCGCTGGACTGAGGGCATTTAAGTAGTGTCTGCATCATTAAATAACCAGTTGTCAGTGAGCGCCATGTTTTATCCTTCTTCCCAACTTAAGTAAAACGGCGAGATAAGCGAATTTGTACATACTTGAAGAAAACAGTGCAGCAACAGGGACAAGACAGAAGACTGTACAGGTGCTGACTAGCAACTGAAGGTTTATTGAAAAGGAAAACATAAAATATACTCCCTTTACAACCTAGAGCACGCATGGTCTACACCAACAACTCTGATAAGCTGTCAACTTCAGTCATGGTGGTCAGCTACAACAGGTAACAGTCATGAACGAGGACGGATGGGGTGATTACGCATGTGTTGCGGACCCCATCCGTCCTCGTTCATCACTGCGAACTGTTGTAGCTGACCACCAAAACTGAAGCTGACAGCTTATCAGAGTTGTTGGTGTAGACCATGCGTGCTCTAGGTTGTAAAGGGAGTATATTTTATGTTTTCCTTTTCAATAAACCTTCAGTTGCTAGTCAGCACCTGTACAGTCTTCTGTCTTGTCCCTGTTGCTGCACTGTTTTCTTCCAAGTCTCCTTCATCCCTTGTTTGGCCATGTGCCGTTGCACTGGAAAACTACAAATTTAAAGTACTGTCAACATTTGCCTCAAAAATTCAGCACATCTAGAAACTTCTTGTCCCCTTGTCCCCTGGTGGCCTCCAGCTGCTCATGATGATGGTCTGATTCATGACATCAAAGGCGAAGCTGCATCCCTGCAAAAAAATAAATAAATATGTAAAGAACCAAAAATTTTCTATCATAAGCATCTTGGTGGACACACTTCCAATAGCAAAACCTCTAACAACAAAAAGTGCAACATTAAGTGCAGGTTGCTGACACTGCTCAAAAATATGGATCAAGGATGAGGAAAAGTAAAATAACATATATACTTGCACTAAGATATCTTCCAAATTAACAAAACACTTCCTATTTTGTCTGCCCCCAACTTAAAACCAGAGGTTATTTAAACTCCAGTAATGCATGCAATAAAATGCACATATTTATTAGGAAATATTTAGTGTTGGCGCCTCTAAATTGCTGATCTATAACTGCCAATCATTAAAGTACTGAACTGTCTCTTACCGTTTCTTCTGTCTTGATGGTGCATAACGGAGCCATTCGGCAATCGAAAGATGTATTTGTGACTCCGTGGCCTGTGCGAAATTGCTTTTCAGCGTTTCTGAAAAACAAATGAAAAAAAAAAAGAGAATGAATCATCAAAGACAAGGCTACATTGGTTGGCTTGGAGAAGAGGGTTAAAGTAAGATAAGAGAAAGCCTCATGGCTTGTGCTGAACAACGGCCTCATCACCCTTCGCTATAATAGGCAAAGCAGAAAACCAGCAGGGTGATGGCATGCCAGGAAAAGCCCATGCTATCAGTATAAAAAAATATACTGCTTATGTTCCTTACACAGGAAATGCATTCAGTGCTTCAAGCCTATGCATTGTTAACTGACAGCTAAAAATCATGGCTAAAATCATGACAGCTAAAAATGTAGAAACATTCGCATGATCATGCAACCTGCACCTTCCCTGTATGGCGGCCAGAAATAAAGGTTTGCTGTCGTCTATCTATACGCTCCACTTATGAAATAATCAACTATAGCCCTTCTATAACCTTTACAGAATTAAAAAGCACCTGACCAGACTGTACATAAAGTTGGACAAATTCTTGCGACCTGCAACTCATGTCGCAAGCATAATAAATGATTCCAAAGGCTGACAGCAGCCCCTACCATTTTGGTCAAGCTTCCTTTTTTCAGCAAAAGAATCGCCATCATCTAAAGCCACTTCCCGGCTAGGTGGGGCCTTTTGTATCTGGGGATCCTGTGAAGCAAGTGACTGGGGCTTGAACCGTGAAAATTTCACAATTTTTGGCGGTGGTGGTCGTGAAACAAACTTCGCAGTTTGTTGCGAAGAATTAAAGCACTGTCCTCGTAGAGGAACAGGAAAGTCGATGCTCTCTTCATCTGAAGACTCCAGGCGCGCTGGTGGCCGCCTCTTCCGCCTTTGCTGAATTGTTTCAACATCTGAGGCCAAATCTGATGTGAATTCTGCTTGCTGCTCTTTTTGTCTAGCACTTTCATAGCTGCCTAAAAAGAATGAATGTAATATTTATTGCCCAAAAAGAAATGAAATGCAAAGCACTAGTTTTAAAAAGACAAACAAAAAAATTTATAGAACTGTTGAACACTGAGTGGTGAAAGAAATAACAGCATAATATAAAAATGACATGTCCAAATTAATATGTTTAGTATATTCATCTACTCAAAATTTGCCACCTTCACTAGTTTCAATACAAAAGCAACCAGTTCTGGTACTAAGAGTAAACAAATTGTAGATACCTTAATTATAAGGTTCAACGAAGATAACTTTCAAGCTCAAAGTTTAGCTAACAATACTGCCAAAAATTTACCGATCTTACTGATAGTACACGAACTTAAGCTACCAACTTGAACATGTTTTTAGAAACTTGGGCAAGAAGCTTACCACATGTCCACAACACTCGACATCTGTAGCTAGTCCAGTCGCTTGATGGTGGTTGTTGCTCTTTGATGGCAGTAGTTATCTTTGCGGTGCTCTTAAATGGTGGCCACCTAACTGTGTTTTCTGAAATCCACGAAGTGGGCACGACGGAAACTTCATCTTCATCTTCAAAAAGAACGATGCTGTATGTCTTCCCCCCTGAAATTATAAAACAAAGAAAACTGAATTAATGCGATGGAATCCTAGCCACGGTGGGTGCAGTTTGATGAAGGTGAAATGTGAAAAACATGTATGTGGCGAGTGATGTCAGTGCAGATTAAAGAACCACTGGTGGTTAAAATTTATCAGCAGCCCTCCACTATATGCCTCTCGCCCGCCTTTAAACTCACGTCATTGTGAATCAATTCATGTGCCTTATCTACCCTGATAGGCAAGTTTTATATTTTACGAAATCAACCAGTGATCCCCGAAAATATTGCCTTTCCTATTATTCAGCAATGCAACTGCTACACTTGTACTGCAGGTAATGATATGGTGGAATGAGAGGTTTAACATTTCGAAGCTGCACATGGATTTTTTAGAACACAAAAGCGGAAGGCTGCCAATTAATTTTTGACCACTCAGTGTTCTTTATAACATGCACTGACATCACACACATTTTCACTCCATCAAAATGTAGCCACTGTGGCAAGGATTCAATCTCATGACCTTGAGAAGAGCAGGTCCAATGAAATGAACAGTTTAAATTAGCAAGTATACCAGCACAGGCTATACTTGTCTCATTTAGTCCATTCATTTCAGTGGACCAAACCATGGCATGTGTGCAATAGAGGAAATACTGCATAATTATCTCCTCCGCTTGGCAAGCACATGCATTTATTTCTAATTTCATCAACAGGCCACACAGAAAGATCTTGTGAAAGGTCTTTAGCAGCAAAAACCAGGAGCTCTGAAGACGGCAATGGTTGCGAATACAAGTCAGCCAAAGTTGTGAAATAGTGCCCACAGATGCTGGCCCCCGACACCGATTGCAACATATTAGTTACTAATACAATGTGACCTTCTTTAAGCTGGACACAATTATCCAGCCTGCCAAGCTTTAGCACAGTTCCTTCAAACTCTAGCAAAGAGTACTGTCTGCCTTGAAACCCTGGTGGCACAGGTCCATTAGAGTGCTCTCCTGACAGTCTTGGGTATGAATTGAGAGAACCTGTGGAAACATTACTAAGAAAGCGTTTCTCACTGAGGCGCTTGATAACCTGCTGAAGAGCTCGAGCCTTCGTCCTTACTAGGGTCTTAAGTTTATAAAGGAAGTTTTCAAAAACGAAGGCTGAAAAGTCATCAAGAGGGCCAAATCTTCTGGCATCGTCAGCTAGATGCAACAATGAGTGCACGTTATAGACATAGATCCCCTTTCCATATAGGGAGCCAGCCTCAGCTACAAACTCTTGAAGAAGGTGCTCCGCCAAGTCCACGTTGTGCACTGCGTAATCTGGGCATGCAAGGATAGCAATAGCAGCACTAAGCTTCATAAAATGGTCGTAAAACTTTCTTTCCAAATTTCCTTGGAGGACAAGTGGTCCATAGTACAGTAGAAAGTTCCTAAACTCAACCGCTTTCCACTGCTCCAAAAATTGCAGTGATCGTGGCCTGCGCTTCATGTCACTTGGAACATACAAGTTAAAACTAGCAAGCATCGTGGATACATGAAGCTTTGACTGTGATGACATTTTTGAAGCTGATGGCTTTTTAGAAGCCCAATAACAAATGAGTAGTTTCTTCATTACTCCCAAACAAACCAGGTGCATATAGTCTAGTGGGAACTGTGTGACCATCCCAACACCAAAACACTGCAGCGGAGACTCGCTATGGTGGTGATGTTCTTGGGCAAAGCTCCTGAAATCTTCATCAGTGCGCAAGGGACTGTCATGGGAATCAAAAATGATTTTCCTGTCAAGTGCAGAGTATGCACCCTTTTGAGTGCACCTTTCACATCCAAAATAGGCTGTATGGCCCTTAATGCATTTGATGTAAGCCCTTGCTGGGGCATCACACACAAATGCATGGATTTTCACAGCATAGACCTTGCCATTGTACATAAGGCCCTCCTCAAGCAGCTTCCTTATTTCGGAGACAAAATCACTTAAGTACAAGGTCACATCTCCAGGCTTGCTGTCACCCTCATAGAGAGCAGCAACAAATGGAGAGGAGTGTGAACTTTCCTTTACAAGCACGAGAATCGGCCAGAATTGCTTTCTCGAGCTGCGGGAGAGCGGAAGGCCGTCTACGTTCACAATGAGTGACAATGTCCGACAATCTGCAGGAACATGTGCAACATGTTCTTCCAAAGAACGAGAAATTCCAAAATAGTGGTAACGACCACCGGTCATCACTGCCAGATCAGTATGCCTCTGCGTCTTTAGCAATGTTCTAGCATCCGAGGGTAACTCTGGATGGTATGGCTTGAGCACTTTAAGCAGGGAATTCAGGTGTGAAGCAGGCAATTTACTATTAATAGCCCATACACGCAAGTCGTACTCTAGACACTGAGTAGCGGCACCAGACTCAGGTGTCATCCTATCTTCACACTCCACCAACTCGTCATCGTCAGAAATCCGCGACAAGTCTGACGTTGCACTTCCTATGTCAGAGATGCCGCTAGAGGTGCCAAAATCTGACAAGTTGGAACTGCGGCTTTCATCTGCGTCCTCGCCTGGCACTGATAAAGAGGATAAAACGACATTATGCGACAAAAAGGCGTATTGATCCTGCTCTGCTCCTGATGCGCACAATCTGCTGTCACGACCATTATCAACAACGGCCAAACAATTTTCTAGTTCGCCGTGAACAGCCTCTGCTATTCTTCGGCGTCGTTGCCGAATGGACACTTCACTTAGTGAACGCTTCACTCTCTTCATGATGCAACGAATGTAGCACTTAAAACCATCACGAAGGGCATGGCTAAATTTGTGCCAACCAACACGTGTTACAGCACAACAATGAGTAGAAATCACTTACCACTGAGGTCATCCTCGGAGCAAGCCTGCGCCATTTCAGTTGAATTGCAGAGAAGCTACAAGAAAAAAAGCACAGGCACGGCGACTGCAAAAAAAACTATGCTAGAACAACAAAAAACGCGGACTTTGACACGACTGCCGCTGAGTGGCACGTTTTTAGATGAGCGCGCGTCGCAGGGCTGGCTGTCGCATGGAAGAAGGCATGGAAGAAGGAAATGGGCTCTCGGCTGTACCGCGATTTGGATTTGTGATGATCTCCATGGCCATTAGACTGCGGAGCGTCAGTGAAACCAGAACTCAATTTTTTCGGCAGTTTTTATTTAGACCGCCTGCTTAATAAAAAAACAGATATTTCAGCTGTTTAGAAATATTTTCGATACAGGTATATATTTTTACATCAGTGTGACATAGTTAAGTACACTTGCACTGCTCGCCAGCTGTATGCACACCACATGCAAGCTTGCGCTCGAAGCAAAAAAAAAAAAAATTAATGTAGTAATGGTGAGGAGAAGTGATCTAGCTGGTACCGGCTTTTCTATTTGGGCTTCAGAAATAGCCCGAGAGGGCAGACAATTAGCCTATAGCATGAATGTTATAGCAATGTCATCGTAGGTGGTTCAACATTTATTCATCATTTGACAATATTGCTGCAATGTGAAAAAGACCACTTTAGAGCAACGTTATCAGCATGTTGCTTGGTAACATTGCAGCAACATTATCTAATGTTGAAGAATGTTAGCGCAACATAATACAACATTGGCAATGTTGTTGCAACGTTGCAGTAACATACTGTGCTACTAGGGTAGCTGCTCCTCTGAACGCACGATCGACGGTCCACTGATTGCAATGGCGATGGTACTGACGGAAACGACGAGTTCGCATGAGTCGGCGATGCGCCCATAAAGTTGGCTTCGCAGCGGTGCGGATCATTTGACGTCATTTTTCGCGCTCGGCCAATAGCGGTGCGAGCGGCGCCGGAAAAGTTATGCGCAACTCTGCTCCCTGCGGGAGCACATAGCTTCCTCTAAATAGAGGAGGCTATGGGGAGCATATACAGGAACACTAAGCGAGATATGTAGGGTGGCTTCTAGCCACCCTAGAGATATGTGTCTGCGAGGCTTGTGTTGGCTGGTGTTGTAAGAGGCTTCGTCTGAAACGTGGATATGGCTACACAAATAACCCGTTCTGAAAGTAAAAGTTTCATAAAATGTTTCCATTCACGCAAATTACATCTTTACTCACCTACAATGCATGACGAAGGGAAGAAAAGCAAGAACAGACGACAAACTGTTTCAAAGCAATGCCTCCTTTACTAGATGCCTGCCGCGTCGCTAGTCTTCCCATTGGAGCGTAGGTTCCCGTAGTTCAGAGTCGCGGAGATACGACGCTCGCAACCAACCCACTTCCAGTTGCGGAGAAAGTGACGAATACTAGGCTGGCGCTCGCTCGACCAATGGCTTAACGAGAGACCGTGGGTCCTGACTCTGGGATCCCAACAGATGCCGCTAAAATCTCAGAGGCAGAGCTACGTGATTTAGATTTGCAACGGCCACCGCAGCTATAGCGCTCGCAGCCGACCCGGGTTAACCCGGGTGGGGAAGACTAAAGAGGAGAGTAGTAGTCTCGGCTCACGTGGCAGGCATCTAGCTCAAAGCGAGCGCGAATCTTGTCTGTCCTCCAACTTTAGCGGCGCGCTGATACTTTTTAAGTATCATATAATTGTACATGCAATAACAAGTTCTCATAGTTAAACAAAACATGTTTTTGTGTAATAATAAAGCTAAAACTGCTTGTAAAAAGCAGCAGTTTTAGCGTGAAAATGAATCATTGTGACAGACGGAACGTGCTTGCCTGGCTCTTCGAGAACGATGCCAATACGAAGTCACAACATACCGGCATTCCCATGCATACCACAGCGCAGCAACGCCAGATTTCGCTCTAGGTACTATAGTGAGAAACTGTATGATTGCCAGTTCCTTAAACTCTTAAACTTCGCGCAGCAGCCGAAGCGCTAGCATCATAGCGTCAAAGTCAACGTTATAAGACATACTGCAGTTTCGCAGAGCCAACTGGCCGGCGTGGCCGCAGCGGCTGTCACCGGAACTACCGGCGCTGCAGTCGCATCTTTTGCCACGCGCCGCGCGTCGTCTGCTCTTGATGCGACGCGTCGTTTGCCACAACTACTCTGTACTGCTTTTCCGTCAGTAAATGCAGTTTAGCTACACACTGAGTTTTGTGGCAAAGCTGCCACGACTTACGGTGTTTGTGTACTATCGGCGCTGCAGTGACGTATCTACGCAGCGCGCGTCGTCTACTCCGGCGATGTGATCTCTGCGGTAGGTCGTTTTCCCCGACTGGCCAGTGTTGTTCGTTCTTTGACGACTGTGTTTTGCCTGCCCACACAATATTTTATGCCAAGGACCCTCGAATGACATGTCTAGCTAGTGTTTAGAGGCTGCAGCTACACCGCAAGTGAGCGATCGTGCACTACGATTTCGCTTTTAAATCAACTTTTTCTCTATAAGAGCGTCGCGGTGCCTCAGCGGGGGCTTTATTTTTTGCTGCTTAGACGGCGAGCGCCTGTGCAGACGTAGCGACATTAATGCATCACGCCCAGCAGTCACTTGAGACAACGCTGTGGTGAATTTAACCACGCCCGTCAGCGCTTCTTCGCCTAATAAACTTGACACATGTATTTTTTTTCATAGTTGTCCGCTGGTATTACGGGACGTGCAAATGCGACGCGTTGTAAGTGAACATATACTGTGAACATAATAAGAACATAAATACTGTGAACATATTTAAGTCAAAGTTTAATTTATTTCCTTTTTGACTAACAAAACAAACAACAAACACAGTGACACTTTTTATTTACTTTGTGCACAAAAAAAGTAATTGCGAGCACATTTTGCTCAAAGTAATTTTACCCTCTTTCTGGGTGCTTGCACCTGCTCTGTCAGCGATATGTATCACTAGTTCTTTGTTTTTTTTTCTTTTTTTGAAAAAGAAGTGCATGACAAGATAGAACTTGATGAGCAGTCACCTCCTCATAATGAGTATCACATCCTAGTGCCGGCACAGATGCCTTGTCTAGCCCGTCCAGGATGCTCCAAAATAAGTCGCCATAAACTGCGTTACTCTCGAGTGTGTGACGAATTATTTCTTCTATGTATTTGGTGACGGTGAACATTCGAAAGACGGTTCGCATAAGCACCCTGGATTGAATTACCTCAGCTCTGTGAAAAGGTTATGCGAGGGTCGTGGGTCACGTGCACTTGGTGGCACAGAAGCACTTTCTAATGATTCAACACACTGTTCGCAAGACACAGATTTGGTAACTTTCTTCAGTGTATATCCAGTCAGGTAGTAGACAACCATTTCTTGTGTTGCTGCTTTTTGGCACCCGTGGTCGCCCAAGTCATCCGTGTGGCCTACTGAACGACTCATCCCACAGAGCTTCTTGCATAGCTTTGCTTCAACTGCACCTTTCAGCTCAGCAACAGCCTTCGCCTTTCGCCCCAAGCTGTCGTGAAGAGACAGCAGAACACCGTCGGGAGCGGAAGAGCAATTTCCTCTCACTGCATTTATCACAGGTGTGGACAAAGACTGCTGAAATTAACTACGGATGGGTGGTCATTGTCACCATGAAATGAATGGGCAACACCAAAGAATTTCTGAAATCAATAAAGAAAGCATTCTGTAAGTGATTTTGCCTAAGCACTTTTTAATTTAATGGTCCTAGCGTGCAGTAATGAAAGTAATCACGATAAAACAAACTTTGCATTTGCGGTTTGTGCATGCGTGTAGATTTTAAAAATTCAACAGCTCTCCACATTTTCAACAAGCATTTGCGCATTACATCTTGGGGATCTTGGTTGAGCTTCACTTCCAGTAGGGAACATCAGCTTCGTGGAGCTCATCAATTATGTCGAGTACCAACATTAGTGTAACACGTAAAGCTTCGGTTGTGTGTCGCGAAGCAAACATAGGCATATTTCGGTGGTGGTAGTTGTGTTTCGTGATGTTGAGCAGGTCAAGAACCTTCTTGATTATCTGCACAAATAAATGAATTTATAGTTTGCCCTAAACTGTAGGGCTTCACTAAATATTATTGCAGTGAGTTGGACGCATGTACACGGGTTTAAAGCGAACCTCCATCTTCGGTGAGCGCTTTCGTATTCCTTCTGCAGGATGTTTTGTGTTGAGTGCATCAAAGGCGTCATTCATTGTCATTGTAGAAGCTTCTGTTTCCTCCGAGTCTTGGAGGCCTTCAACGCTTTCTGCCCTGTATAACTGCAATCCAATAGCAGTACTACGGCTGAACAGCTGTGGAAGACAAACAAAGTGGAACAGTTGTATTTGAAGAAACTTACAAAGCAACAAAGAGCCGCCTTCTATATTTAGGCATATTACTTTACTATTTATAATAGCTCCCGTGTGCAGCCAGTTGCACGTTCATTATCTGCAAGTTTTGGGGGTTTGTGCGCTGCTGAGAGCTTGGGGACGACTTTGAGATTATGCTTTCTTTCGCACTCAAGGAGGAGCTGATAGCAGGCAAAGTTTATGCGGTAATCTCCAGCCTGAAAAAAAAAATTGTCGACGCCAATTAGCACAGGTTATGAAATAAAGTACGTTAGCTCACCTGTACATATTTGTGCTTGAGCAAATGGTTGCGTACACACTTCAGGGCATATGTGGCACATCACAAATGAAACAAAGGTACACGCGCTCAGGCAGGCATGGATCTGGAATCTTGTGAGAAGGTTACGCTGATTCCCATCTGCTGCCACATCGAGCGATTGTTCCCAGCCCCGTCACATGACTACGGCGATCGCCATAGCACCATGTTTATGCAATTGCATTACTGCTTGCAACATCAGCTCTGCTAAAATCTTGCCAGGCGCAGCACCTCTCGTGGCAAAGGTGACAATCGGTTGCACCCAGCTCTGCAGAAGTGGTACGAACATCAGCACGAGCGCATGACCTGCAAGTTGGTCAGTTCCTTCATTTGAAATACCACCGTAGTCCACAAAACCATCAAGTTTGAAGGTTGACTTGTTGAAATCGTACGCCTGGCGTAACTTAATTTCATAGAGAATCAGTGTGCCGAATTTCCTCCCATCTGCTATGTTGCCCAGCTGTTTTCCGATAGCTTCCATACAGAGAGGATTGAAACCATACTTGCATGGTATTCCCAGTGGCGTAGCAACAGGGGGGGCCGGGGGGCCGTGGGCCCCGGGTGCAAGGGGCCAGTGAGGGGCGGGGGGGTGTCATATACGTCTGAAGACACCCCTCTTTCCGCCGGCTACACCCGGGGAGGGGGGTGACAGAAGACCTATGGGCTCCGGGTGCCAGACGACCTAGCTACGCCACTGGGTATTCCTTTCAGAATTTGTGTGAGACGGCTCAGGGAGGCCAAGGGCAACACGTTCATGTCAGATAGAAGCTTATATGCTCGAGGGCTCGCTGTCCTCAACATTAAACAATTCAGACGCCAGTCCGCATTATACCGCATGCCACACGGAGACTTTGCTTTCAGCTGTATAAACGATGTCATAAATGCAAGTCGATGTAAAGGCGGAAGTTCGGCCAATGCTTCCTCAATTCTGTTATCGGGCATTTCAGAAAGCCTTTCCTTCAGAACCAAAATGTCCTTCTTTTGCTTTTGATGCGCAGCAGCCTTTTCTTTCCATTGCATAGTTTGTGATATCGCTTGAGCGTTGCGCTCGGAGCCTTAATGCTCAGTCGAAGTTTCCTCTGTAGACGGAGACAACGCGCGCATACTAGTTGCTTTGTAAGTTCGTTGCACTGCTTGTGTTGCATATTATCTAGCTCGCCGTGTCACACTGGCCTGCTTTCACGCCCGCGCATATGTTCAAGCTGTCTGCTAGCTTCTCTCAGGATTCTTCCCACACTTGCAGTGCTAGTCGCAGCTCGAAATAGCCTCTTGGGAATTTTGCTGTAGCCGTTTATGCAGCAAGTGTCATCCTCTTCAAGCACAACAGTTTCCAATACTTGCAGATGCCCGGCGCTACCAGTTGCCTCATATAAAATATAGTCCACATCGCTTCTGTGTTGCGTCGTCCTCAACAATTTCGAACCTCCAGAGCGCAGAAGGCAGTGTCACGTTTGTGAGATCGTTGAGTACAAAGTGTGTAGCGCATATTTCTGAAGTTCCTTCTTCCAAGTCCAACGGCAGGTTTGAAGTTGAAGCGCTATCACTGCAATTCTTTGCCCGATGTGCTTGCCGGCACTAAAATGCGCTCGTTCTTTTGGTGGACGTCGCTTTCGCTGCGCATATTTTGGGTTTGAGATGTGCTCAGGCAGCCCACGAAAGAGCCGAGGAAGTACGCCGGGAACAAGCATCTATTTCCCACGAGGAATCAATTAATATTTCTTTTTTTTTAAGCACTTCTTGTTGGGCTAGTTGGTAGCTGTTCATTATAAAATATGAAGACGCCAAATAAACAGACACAGACAAGAGAAGAGAACGGGACAGGGCGCCACTCACAACTGTTTTATTTGCAGAACGCAGGCGCAAATATACTGTCAGTCAACACATGCGCACAGAGCAAACATTCATTCACGCATCTAATCAAACATTCATGACGCAACACGCTCAAGAAACCTCGTCTCGGCCTTATATAATGTTATCGAAGTATCGCTAACCCACAGGCTGCCTTTCTTGCCTATGTGATAGGCTTCAACCAGTTCCCTTGCTCTAGTATCTTTACTTCGGGCAAGAATCCGCACGTCTGAAAAACGTGGTTCACAAGAGCGTGAGGGACAGGTCCCGATGTGCTTAGGCAAATTTGGGCCCTCTTTCATTTGCTCAACATTTCTTTCGATCATGCTCTCTGAGATTCCCCTTTCGTGCGGTCGTTCCTATATAGGTCAGACCGGGCGCTGTGTTAATGAGCGTGTCAGCATGAAACAACATGCTTGTAGTATTTCAAAATGCCGTCTTCCTCAAACTGGCGTTCACACACTTTTGATTTGTTTGTAAGGCTTTTGTCGTTTCGGTGTAGCATGTGTTCCTAACTTTTAAATCCTCCAGCGTCTTGCGGCGGTGCGAAAAAATGGTGACTAGCATCGTGTCTCAGGTCGCTGGTGCAGCCGGGGGCAAAACAGCACGGCATAGGTAACTTCTTGCTGCGCACCTTTCTTTTATATTTCGCTTTGAGCTCTGAAATAATATATGTCATGAGACGTGGAAACACTTCTTCAGGAAGCTTTCAAGAGAGCCAATCGCCACACATCACACAGCACCTACAAAACGGAGAAGGATAGCGTCAGACGATGCAGCGCAGCCAACATGAAACCAGAAGTGAAGCAGAAGTCAAGTTTCGAGTTCATTACTAGAAATGTATTCACAATACATAGCTGGCATATGACAAATTTTCACAAAGAGGCTCAAAATTAGGAACTGTGAGATAACTACTTCTCAAAATGGAAACCGGAAATCTACCAGGAATGAAGGAACTTCTATCAGAAGCGAAACAAAAAGTGACAAAAGATGCGATTGCAGCGCCGCTAGTTCGCGTGATCACCACTTCGACCACCTCCCGAGCCGGGTGGCCGGGTTGTGAAACTGAAGCCATAGAGAAAGCTGAAGCACTGAAGTATGTCAGAGTGTTCGTCAAAGTGGTGTTCGTCTCTGTCTCTACGGCTGTGTCTGTGTTGAATCAGTGGTTGAGTGGACGGACTGGAACAGTCTAACGGCAATATTCAAAATTTCTACACTTAACTGCGCAGCAGTGCTAGTTTTATTAATTTGTACGCGTTTTCACGATCCTATCCAAGATGCCACGGATTATGATCAAAGGCGGTGTTTGGAGAAACACCGAGGTAAGAAGGAATAGGACTAATAAGCAGCTGCGTCGTTCACACCGATTTACCGCTTTTTTCATTGCTCGCAGCATTAAATATCGGGTACCAAAAAAAAAAGTTAGCATTTGTGTGTATAACGTAACCTTACACACTAGCAACGCTGCTTGGAGCTCGTGATGGAAAAGTCGAAACCCGTTGCTACTCGCAGTACCCCACTTGCCGTTTACTTTTGCGCATTGCTCGTAGGGCATGTGATGCTGTAATCGCGCACTGCATTCTAGTCTAAACTGGATATAATCTTTGTCCTTTGGCACACATACCAAATAGCGGAGTCATTTGACTGCTGTCGCTTTTTTTTTTTCGCTTTATTTACTATTACCCTGCCACTGAATCGCTTGATTTTTGCAGCCCCAAACAGCAAACGCCCCAGTCATAAAACTGCGAGGTATTAAGTAAACATGCATTGTATTGTAGGTTGGTCGCTGGAATGGGTATCTTCAAAGGTCTAAATGTAAGATACCGAATTTGGATTACACCTCTTAAATCGTGCACTTTCGGAAACGCAGCATGAGCTTGAGGACTCGTGGCTCGGTTACGTGATTGCACTGAGAAGCGTCATCGTTTGTGAAGTCGTCCTACGAGGCCCCACCTGCCTTGTTTTCTGAAGCCCCCCCCCCCCCCCCCCACGCACACACAACGGGGTGTTCGTACCCTATTCTTACCTCAAACAAAAACTCAGTCCCGTTTAAAGCGCCGTTTTTATTTATTTATTTATTTGTTTGTTTTTGCTGCTGAAGTAGGTTGATTCAGTGGGAGGGAAAGACGTATAAGTTAGGCACAGTGGGCTTTGACTATTCGGGGACCTTTTCGTGATGGGCGGATGGGCACTGGAACACAGCTAACTGTTTCTTTGAGGCTTCCAGCCAGAGGGGTGACTCAAAAGTGCTGCATGCGCTCACACACATTCTGGCCAATGCCATAGTCGGCTTCCTACGCTGCCCCACATGTACTCTGTACACAACCTCTCCTGCCACATGTATGTTGCTCTTTGACGACCATGGCTGGAATGTGCAAGTCACTTCCAGTGCTGTTATTCTGACTTTGCCATTGGCACACCCCAGCAAATCATAACCACTTCGGAACAGAGGAAGTTGAAACAAAAACAAACCACTCGCATGAGGAGCACTTGTTTGATCAGTGCATTTTGACTGGCTTAGTTTGCAGTTCTACAGCGAGTGACAACTGCCTAACTAACTCCTACTTTGTTGTGACTGAGAACTGTCTGTCTCAGTTAGCTAACATTGTGCTATACCACCTCAGTTTTTAAAAAACATTGTGGCATTAAACCAACATACACTGTGGAGTTGAGGTTGCCTTGCATGAAGTCGCACTGCTTTTCAAGTGTTGTACCATCATTAGAACCCACATACCGAATTTTCACGTAAATAACGTGACCACGAATATAATATGAGAGAGAGCTTTCAGAAAAAAAAAAAAAAATATATATATATATATATATATATATATATATATATATATATACATATATATATATACATATATATATAATGATTATAGTGCAATGTGATGCTGCAATGAAACTGGAAACTATGCATAATAGTGGATGCTCGCAGGGATTTATTCATGTAATTTGCGAACAGTCATCCCAAAATAAAGTGAAAGGATGAGTGCTGACGCCTTTGCTGAAGGTTGCGATTAATTCGCCTTAACCACATTAATGTGGCTTTAACAGCGTTTGAAATTGGAACAAAGATTTTGCATAATTCACGGTGCCAACTCTTTGCTTCCCACTCTTGCACGAGGTGAAGTTGAAGTGGGCACAGTGAGCATGGTGAGCAGGTGAACCAAGCCAGGCCTAGTGCACGTGTGAGGTTATGGACAAAGAATTGCTTTATATTCATGTCACAAGCCCAAATATAACACGAGGCATGTTCTGAAGCCAGAATTAAATATATATATATATATATATATATATATATATATATATATATATATATATATATATATACTTGCATTATATTCATCCTAATATTCTATTTACTTCTTGTACAATTAAGTGCTTTGTGTGTGTGTTAGTGTGTAAATAAAACAAACCTAACAACATACACATTTGTGTCCTTATGCAGACTATTATATGGTTGTCTGATGTGTGAAAATGTATAAAAGAAGCTTGTCATCGTAAAATAACCATGGCCTTTGACTAGGGGTATGCAAATTTCCTCAGTGCCATTAAATACAAGTTGACCTAAGTAGCCGAATAATGGGCAGAGTCTGAATGTAATAGGCAAAGACCATATTTTGGATTGGTTGCCTTTGGTACACCATGCTCAGTATTGCCAGTAGGTAGATAGCCAGAACCAGATTCTTGCAAAAGATTGTATGGTACAGCATCTTCTACAGCCACTTTTGCTTCAAGGCAACATGCTGTTGTTTGCGCGGTTTGTGCTGTCGCTTTCTCTGTGTTGGCACTCGTGGTTGCTTTTCTTGCAAAATCTCTGCATAACATCCTGAGTGTTTTGCAACTTAGCTGGACAATCAATGCAAACAAGGCTTGACAATTCCAGAAGGTGTGAACTCTTCATCCTTCATCTAAGCGGTATACACCACTGCATGTGGTATGCTGTTTTGTAAAGGAGAAATTGTTTCACGCACATGTATTGTGCTACTAAAGACTTGCTTCATGTAACACCGTCACGCAAATATCACGTCCAATTAAATGCGTGTAAATCTGTAGTTTTGATGTATCACAACCGAGAAACAATTTACTTACCTTCGTATTGCATACCCTTCCTTTATCTTAAGGTAAAGCTTGAGTACTGGTAAATGGCTTGAGTGCAGCTTTTTTAACTATAAACCTGAATAAGCCTGGTCTTTTTATGCCTCTTAATTACGGCTTTACCAGATTGTTCATTCCCCTGCTGCACTCGAGCTTCATGCCCACAGCCTAACACTGCATGCGCAACACATCTTCCTTCTGTGTTCAGTGCAAAGATATCAGCAGTTGAAACTTAAATTTCTTAGATAAAGCAAAGGTGCCATATCGTGCTACTTTGCTCCAGGTCCTAGTAGTGACATCACTAGCCGAGCTGGTGCTTTGTTCTGCTGCCCATTCCCTGCTGAACATTCTTAATCTATATTTGACAGCAACTAGGCAACAGAATATGCGATGCAAGTATGCTGAATTGGTGCCCTTTATCAAGCAGAGGACCTTTACTATTGTCAGAAGCCTTTATCACTTTTTGTGAAAATTTGTTAGTTGACATTTCGTACCATAGTTCGTATGTGGAAGCCATCGTCAGGCAACTACTGGTAACCTGATTCTTCAAGAATGCCTGTGTGTGTGGCAAAGCACAACCTTTCCCATGTTCTGGCTGCTAATCTTGGGACCCAAGGCCCACCGTTCCCTGTGGCTCAGTAGCAGCGACTGCCCATTTACACTTGTGCACTTCGTTCCATGGAATGCGAAACATTTTCTATTTACGGAAAAATTCAAGCAGACAATCGCTCAGCAGCCAGTCATAATCGTGCCACAGAAGCGTACATGGGAATGCTGGAGCAACAAAGAGTTGTGCCCCAAACCAAAAGTACAGTAGTAGACAACTCGCCATTTTGCTATCCACTTATTGCCCAAATCAGTGCAAGTGAATGCGGTAAAGAATGTCGGAGTGCCTGTGAACCTTTTGTCCTTAGTGAGCGTTACTTTACCACTGCATCCTAGTCAGGTCCTTTAAATGAATGGCCTAGATAAGTGTCACATTAAGGGATACCCATCTTTGCATTGATGCATCTTACTGGGCGTTGCGTAGTGAATGTCAACGTGTCCCGAAAAGTAATCATAGCAATTAAAGCCCCAGATAATGTTGGAAGCAGTAGTAGAAATCATGATTGCTGTATGTTTAAGCAAGCCCTGTCTTGCAATGACTAATGGGGCATATAAAAACTGCTGTAAAGACAGGGTGCTTTTTTAATGCTCTTTGTCATGAAATATCCATTTTTCAGGATGAAATCCTTAAAGCAGCAGTGATGAAATATGGCAAAAACCAGTGGTCACGAATAGCATCATTACTTCATCGCAAGTCTGCAAAGCAGTGCAAAGCTCGTTGGTGAGTAATTTTTTTTGTTAATTCATGTCTGTAAAATTAAGCAAATACACTCTGTTGTACTGTTTGCTTGTGACTGTCGAATGAGGGTTTTGCTTGTAGCAAAGAAACAGTGAGGCAGTCTCTTTACAACCCAGAGGCCCCTGCAAGACAACACCAGCATGTTACAGGAGAGCCTACCACTTTAATGGTTCCATGTTGGAAATCATATGATGCTTGGGCTAATTTGGATTCCAGACTAGATCGAGCTCTCCTGGTGGCGTACGCTACATCCTCCCTTTTGTAGAGAAAGCTGATAAGGGGCCCTTATCTCAGCATCTTCGCTGGTCTACCTGACCTTGCTGAGTACAATGGAGGACTGTCGGTGATGGCTTTTTTTGCCCTTTCTGCCTAGGGCCTATGACCATGGCTTTTGTTACACATTTCCTGAGCAGGCTCAAGTGTACAAATTAGGCTAAGGGCACATTTGTCCAAAATAGGCGTCCTTAGATGTTGCAAGGTCAACTTGTGAATATTTTAAGTGTGAAAGTCAAGCGACACCAAGTGGCATTGGTTGGGCTGGACGACACAACACCAGTGGACGTTTTTACCGCATAGGAGTGCGGTCATCTGACTTCTCTCTGAACTTTACCTGCGAATTTCGTGGTTTGTATCTCCACCTCCTCAGCTGTGGAAAGTTGTCACAATAGGCATACAGCATGACAGTTGTTAAAGCTCTCCCTCTGCTGCTTGCGAGCTGTTTCATCTTGTTTGTAGTATTCTCTGGGGGGCTACTCAGGTAGAAGGGACCTTGGGGAGGGACTTTATCCAGTTGAAACCTGGAATATCGCATCACATGATGACTGCTGCACGAGGATCAGCAGACTTGCTGAAAAATTATTTATCGGTTTGTACTGTGCATTCTGCCTTGCCATTCACTTAAGGGAACTTGGGGCTTGAAGTGATGTGCTTGGAACTCTTACCTGAAGCTAAATTTCGGAACTGCTTTGACAAGAACTGTTAGCTTGCTTGTTTATTCCACAGAGGGATTGGTCTGAACATTTGATGCCCACTGTAAAATCCAGTGCTTCCGTTTTGGTGTGACTAAACCGTTCTTTAGCATTGGCCAGAGACCTTGATGCACACACAACAGTGTTGCTGACACTTAGTTGATCTTAAGGTAGAACAGCTCTGACACCAAATTAACTGTCATTGGCTGATAGCATAGCCATGCAGGAATTATTGCACTTGGCTCAGAAGTGAGCAAGCTTGTTGAGGCAGCTTCATTACTAATATTTGGAGAAGTGTGCATACTGATGCTATAACAGGTGACGGAGAAACTGTCCCATGTGGTTCACCATGTTGAACAAGACCTTCTTCATCTGCACTAATTTTGATGAAAGAAACTTTATATGTTATGTTTAAAAGACGTACTACTATGACTTGATCTTCACTCCAGCTTCTTTTAGACATGGAATCAGGGTGTCTATCAACTGGGAAAACTGAATTCTCAGTAATTTTGAATAGTCTGGACGTACTCAGGGAATACTTAGGGAACTTGTGCTTCCATTAAGGGAATATTAGCGGTAATTATATTGAAAGGGAATGAAAGTCGCAGTAATGCTGGCTCACATAACAGAGAGGAATTGTAACGAATCGTCTTTTGACGCCATGTTGTTGGCTGGAGGAGTTGCCAGAGTACAGAATAATAAAGAGCATTAGCTTGTCCAGTACTTCGGTTAATGCAGGCGAGCAGTGCGTCTTACCAGAGGGGCGTAGGCGTTAACGTGAGTAGAGCAGTGCAGCCACCTGGTGACGCAGAGCTCAACCAGACAAATACAGAGTTAATATTGGAGTAATGAAGTCTATTCTTTTTCACTGCTGGTCTAAATTTTCGCAGAGCCGTAATTGTGTGACGATTAATTGTGTGTGATGCAAAAAATTTGCATCACGAACAAAGTAGAATATACTTGGTTGATGCAGTGTTAATTAGCTCTGTATTTGTCTGGTTGAGCTCTGCATCACCAGGTTGCTGCATCTGTCAAGCCGCTAACATTTATGCCTCTGGCCATCTGCTAATACGCCCAGCATGCCTGCATTTACCGGAATGCTGGACAAGCTAAAGCTCTCTAATGGCAGACTTTCCGGACGCCCGATAATTCGGGCGGCTCCGCGGCACCACCAGGTACCCCATAGAGTCAATGTATAAGAACGTCTCAAATTTCGGACGCAAGAGCCCTTCGCCGTCAGATTTTCCAGACTTTTTTGCCATTACCGCAAGATCGAAACGGCATTACTCAAAGCCACCACTGCCGCCATTTTGATTACCTCAATGCTGTGGTAAATGCTAGGCCTAGTTGCTTTGACGTTCGCTGTTAAGAAGAAGCTTTAGCTCGAGTGCTCCTATCTAAATACATGTAAAAGAATTTGTCTTTCTCAGCAACCACTGCACCAAATTTGGCAAGGTTTGTTGCATTTAAAAGAAAAACGTAAAATCTAGTGACTGTTTGTGTTGAATTTTTTATTAGGTAGTCAATTTTTTATTAAAAATTGGCAAAAATGGAACATTTTCAGAAAACGCAACCATCAAGTTTACAACTCTTTAGCTCAGCAATGAAAAATTATATCACAATTCTGTAAATTGTACCTAATGGTACATCTAAAGCGGACAAAATCAAAATGTTACCACAAATCGTAAAAAATTTAGTAATATTAAAATACAGCTTTTGCAGAACCCTTGTACTCAACGTAACAATTCATGTAAGATATGAAATGACATATCGAATTTGTCCGCTTTGAATGATCTAATGGGTGCCGTTTACAGAACCACAATATCTTCCTGATGGAGAACTACTAATTTGTAAACTTAGTGCTTCTATTCTTTTCAAACTTTCAAATTTTTTAAAATCTTTTTAACGAAACTCAGCCCCAAAATCGAAATTCTGCTTCCAACAGTCACTAGAATTTAACTTTCTCTCAAGCCCCAAAATCGAAATTCTGCTTCCAACAGTCACTAGAACTTAACTTTCTCTCACAAATGCAACAAATTTCATTAAAATCGGTCAAGGGGTTATCTCAGAAAAAGGTTTTTGCGTTTTACACGTATTTGAACAGGCCGCGTCAGAGTTCGGCCCGAGCTAAAGCTTCCTCTTATGCTTCTTGCCGTTTGGCGCCATGTTTTTCATTGAAAGGACTTGCCGCTGTAAACAATGGCACCAACTCCGTCTTAGTGGTCCTCGCGATTACCTTCGAAGCTCGGAAAGCACGGCGCGTTGCATAATGCCAGCTTCACCCCAATAAGTCAGCTGCATAAGTCAGCTTCACCCCAATACAGAAATGGTACGCAGTGAAGCATACTAGAAAGTATTGCGGTGACGCATAACAAGCGTGGGAAGGGGCAATTGTCACGGGACAGAGTATCTATTCCTTAATTATACACACGTCCATCCGCCGTCTCCTGTCACATTATCACCGATATGCCTAATAAGTGTGCTGGTAGGCCTTTCCGGATGTGCCAGTGGCGATTTGAGCCTTTAATGGCAGTAAAAGACATGCATTCATTTTTTCGGACTGCCCGATTTTACGGACGTTCTCGCGGCCCCTAGGGAGTCCAATAAATCAGAAGTTGACTGTACAACTGACGAAGAGGATGCTTTAAATTGTCCGTGGGGCGAATGCGCAGTGGAAGGAGGACAAGAACAGAAGGGACGTGTGCATTAAGAAATGAACGGGAAAGGAAGCCTGCCGCAGCTTCTTTCAAGGAGCTTCAGTTCAAAAAACAAAGTGTTGACTGATGCCGAGATGCAGGTGTCCCTCATCCAAACCAAAAGAACCCCTTGAAAGTAGTGAAACACAACACTGAGGAGGTTGACACACCATCTGTTGAGAATCTCACTTGTGACAAAGTTCGGGCCTCATACCAATGAGCTTGTTATCAATTGATAAAAACAGCTCATATTCAAAAACATTTGTTTCTGTATGCATCTCCTTCCTTTTCATATGTATTTCAGAATGTTTGACTCGATTTGCAATGAGTTTTACCATTTCTTTTATATTTATTTATATACTTTTATATTTTATTCACTGTGCATTTTACTAAGCCATCTCTTCTGATTCCTTTTTGAATAAGATAAATGATACTCGTTACTATTCAAACTGGATTAAGTCGTTTTTTAGCATGCTTACTAGAGAGTGACAGCATCGGGCAACATGGTGTCAGCCTGTCTTGATGTAAAGCAAAGTTCTGTGTCACTCAGGGAATTTTGCAAAGGCACTTTGGAAAAACCTGGAAAACTCTGGGAATTCAGAAATGTCAACTTGGTAGACACCCTGGGAATCAATACTTTGAGATGCTCACATGTACAACATGCATTGCTACAAAGACAAGGATAGTGTCTATCAGGTTGACAGCTTTATCAAGGCATTAGAAAATCTTGCTCATTTATTGTTTATAGTACTTGGGCACTCTGGAAGGTCTTAAGCATTTTTCTACTGCTGCATAGAAGTCGTCAGCTGTCTCTACTTCCTCCTGGACGTGGTGGTGGAAGTCTATGCTCTCATAGACCTCATTGGTTGGGTGAATCAAGTGGCTGGTGAGCATTTTCTTCACCAGCTCCAGCGAGGAGCAGTCTTTGTCAGTCAGCGTTAAAGTGCCGAGGACACTACATGCCTCTCAAGAGCTCGTAGCACACAGAAATGTCCTGTCTTGAACATTTTCCAGCACTCTGTTGAAGCCTGAAGCTTATCTGTAACCATTGAATAGCAACACCCATTCCTTGTATTTGCCGGGGTTCACAAAGTTGAATTTGTGTACCGGGTGAAAACCTGTGGCACTGAAAAGTGGAGAAAAACTGGCTGCGAGATTGCTTCCTTCATTTGGAGGGCTCTATTCATTTGCTCTGATTGCAGGATTAACACCTCTGACTTAATTGGTCAGCTGCTGCTCCTTTGCTAACATTCCACTCTCGTTGGAGAGGGAAGGAGGCAGTCTATTCAGAACCCAAGCACACACTGCTTTTATGCAAGTATACTATATGTGGTTGTGTAGACAACTGGGGTGTGTTAGTACTTGAGAGCCTGCCAAGGGGGGTTACACCTTGGCAGTCACATGGTCTTTGATGCTTCTAGTGATCTCAACTGAATAAAGCTCTTGGTGGGATGCATTAATATTGATATGATAATATCATATCATATAGATGATAATAATGTTGAAGCTTTATTATCATCCATTATTCTCTTTGACCTGTTGTATTTAAAAGAGGAAGCTTTACCCCAGGACTATCACTATCTAAAAATATGTGGGACCAAACATATTCTGCTCAGCATCCACTGCACCAAATTTGATGAGGTTTGTAAGATTTCAAAAGAATGTTAAGGTCTAGTGATTTTAGCAAGCAGACTTTTATTTACGCCATCAATTTTTTAAACAAGAACTTGAAAATTGCAGAACGAAAAAAATTACCGTCAAGCTTTCAACTCTGTAACCCACCAATGAATACAATATTGCTATTGTGTAAATGAATCTATTAAGACATAGAAAACAGACAAAATGTACAGTCTGCTCTTGTCAATTTGACCCTTGGGGAATGCCAAGATTTGTCGAATTATCCAAAATGTCGAATTAGCGAATGGCAGCCAAATGAACGAATTCCAATTCTTTTCTCTTATTGCTGTAGTAGTCTGTAATGTCTTTGTCTGTTGTCCTTGAAGTGCGACTCAACCATCATGAGGTGAAGAGCCATGACATGTTTAAACACAGACTCAGCGCAACGTGGAAGAAAACAAGCGGCAACAGATTGCTTCAAGAGCAGAAGGAGCTTTGACCACTAAAAGATAAAAATTTATGTAAAACAACATCAGGCCTAGAGAAGCAGTAGCTGGCCCCCCGAGCAGCTGTGCTCGCCGGTGTTTATTGGTGCTGTGACCAATGTTGCCTAACTGAGCCTGGCAGGCCACCGAGCCTGGCGGGCCAATGAAGATTAGGCCCAAGGGGGCGTCACCTGCTTGTTACATACAACTTTCTCCCATTTGGAAAAAACAAACATTTACTCCTAATACAATAAAGTAGGGATAAATAAAAAAAGTCGCAGTTTCGTGCGAAAGGCGAAGCATCGATTACGCTAGCAAATTAGTAGACAGCTATACGAAAAGTAAGAATAGTAGTTTTATACGCCGTATAATATTTCTAAACATTTGCTTACTAACTAAATTAACAAGCATGGTGTCACACGCACACAAGCATGAACGTGATCGTGATGAACTCGGCATGTCTTTGCAGTTGGCACTTCCATGCTGATAGAGCAAATGCAGAAAACGGGAAGACAGATGGTGCACTAACCTGAGCCATAGGAAGCATTGCCTAAGCACACGTACTGCAGTACATGGAGGAAGCTACGGCAGCTAGGCTCGAAGCGCGTACGAGGTGGCCATTTTGAAATGCCGATGGCGATATGGTAATGCAGATTTAAGGTCATACCCAATTCTAACACGTGCGCAATTTTTGGACCCGCTTTAGCAGAAAAAAAAAGTGCACATGAGATTCGAGTAAATATGGTAATTGCCTCATTTACTCTACCACGCCCTTGATTGTAATTGAATTTTGAATGCACATATGCTGAATGAGTAGGTTGGTCGCTAGGCCTCAGTGTGGTTGGTCCTGTGGACTGTATTCAAAGATGTTGACATGCATCTAGTAGTGACAGTGTGTAACAATTAGTTGCCAACGCTTGTCTTGCAGGTATGAGTGGCTGGACCCAAGCATCAAGAAAACAGAATGGACACGGGAAGAGGAGGAGAAACTGCTTCACCTGGCAAAGCTGATGCCCACTCAGTGGCGAACCATTGCACCGATCATCGGCCGAACTGCTGCACAATGCCTGGAGCACTACGAGTACCTTCTGTGAGTGCTTTGTGACACTTTTATGCTTCCACAGTGCTTGGAACATGACATTGTTGTTTACACCTTGTGTCTTTTCTTTAGAGGAATGCCTTCACTTTAAAGGGACACTAAAGAAAAAAATCATGTGAGCTGTGTTAGTAAACAACCTTTCCCTGGAAAACTGAAAATATCGACACTTACTGCGAGAAGCTAGGAAAGACCGGTGGCAATGCCATTATGTCATGGACTTCGACGAAGTCCACTAGCGAAATTTTTACCTGTAAAAATAAACTACATAGTATTCCAAAAGAGCCAAAGGCTGAATTTAGGGAGCTTCAAGAACATTTGTTTAACCATTAAGTACCTAGGTATTCACATTTACTGTGATCTAACGTGGTCACAACTTGTTATTGACATTACTATTTCTGCTAATCGTTTCCTGGTTTATCTTCGTCACAACCTCACTTTGGCACATGCCACCTCAAAGCGAAGAGCTTATAAAACACTTGTAAGACCTTAAGTTGAGTATGCTAATACCATTTTTGACTCTCATCAAGCTAACCTTACAAATATGCTTGAATCCATCCAGAACCGTGCCTCCAGGTTCATATCTCTAATTACTCAAACAACATCAGTATGACTTCTGCAAAATCTCAGCTTGGCCTTCCATCTTTCTAATAAATTTTTTGTATTCCTTGCCACCAGGCAAGGCATTCACCAGACCGACCTATCAGACATATCACCATTGCCATCCTAATGCCGTATATCCCGAGCACAATGCAAAGATCTTCCAGGGGTCTTTTTTTCTGGATACGGCACAAGACTGGAATAACCTTCCCGGCCACATCTCCATGTTAACAGATTGCACCCAGTTTAAAACAGCCATAGAGAGTCATTCAAGGTGTCTACCAACCGGGAATTCGCAGGGATCTTGAATAGTCTGGAAATACTTGGGGAATTTGTGCTTCTATCAGGGAGAGTTAGCTGTAATTTTATTGAAAGGGAACGAAAGTCGTAGTAATGCTGGCTTGCGTAACAGAGAGGGATCATAATGAATCGTCTTTTAACGCCGTGCATCGGCTGGAGGAGTTTACAGTGAATGGTCGACTTTCCGTACGCTCGACAGCTCCGCGGCACTATCACGTACCCCACAGAATCAATGGCTAAGAAAAAATGTCTGAAATTTCAGACGTAAGGGCCCTTCGCCGTCTGATTTTCTGGACTTCTTGCTGTGATCACAGGTCTGAAACGGCATTAATCAAAGCTACCGCTTCCACCGTTTTGATTACCTCACCACCGTGGTAAACGCTAGGCCTAGCTGCTTCAACGTTCGTTATAAAACTTCTTGCCGTTCGGCGCAGTGTCTTTCATTGAAAGAATTCGCCACTGTAAGCAGTGGCACTGACTCCATCTTTGTGATCCTCGTGATTGGCTTCGAAGCTCGGAAAGTACGGCGCGTTGCATAATGCCGGTTCCCAAAAGTCAGCTTTGCCTCAATACAAAAATGTTACGCGGTGAAGCATAACAAGTGTGGGAAGGGGCAACTGTCACGGGACACAGTATCTATTCCTTAGTTTGTGGGGATGCGCGACTCTCACGCATCCCCTGATATGTTGGTTTTCCCGCACGGCTCGCGTGGCCTGGTGCCCGCGGCGGTCGGAGTGGTACAAGCGCGGTGCGAGAGATGGCGCGAGTGTCGCGCCGCTGCGGGGTTACTTGGGTGCGGGGAAGACAAGGCGAGACCGTCTCGCGTGGCCGCCTTGGAATGCGCCACCGTTCGCGTGACAGTACGTGCGAACGACCAGGCGTTGGGATCCAGCATGGGGCGAACAATTTCGCTCACTATCCTGTCGCCGGTGAGTTGGACTTCTAGATTTGTCGCGCGCCCATCGGCATGTTTTGTGGATAGCAACTCGGCTAGCAGGCATTGATCTATGAAAGGTGCAATAAATGCCCTTGTGATGGTTTGCACTACTGTGTGTTGTCGTTCCTTTGTCCCAAGAGCACGGGAGGAGAACCCCACAAGTTATACATGCATCCATCCATCATCTCCTGTCACAGTACGGGCACCAGTAGGCCTAATAAACATGCTGGTAGGCCTTTTCGGATGTGCCTGTGGCGATTTCAGCCTTTAATTTAATGGCAGTAAAAGACATGCATTCATTTTTTCGGACGGCCCGATTTTACGGACGTTCTCGCGGCCCTTAGGGAATCCGAAAAATCGGATGTTGACTGTACAGCTGACGAAGAGGATGTTTCAAATGGCCCGCGCGGCGAACGCATGGTAGGAGGACGAAAACAGAAAGGACCTACGCATTGAGGAATGAATGGGAAAGGAAGCCTGCCGCCACTTTTTTCAAGGAGCTTGAGCTCAAAAAACAAAGTGTTGGCTGACGCTGGAACGCAGGTGTTCCTCATTCGAACAGAAATAAACTCGCTAAAGCAGTGAAATGCAACACTGAGGTGTTGTGCGCAGGCTGAGAGTGTGTCAGGAGAGTTGAGGTTGACACACCAGCTGTTGAGAATCTCATTTATGACAAAGTTTGGGCCTCATACCAAGGAGCTTCCTATAAATTAATAAAAGTAGCTCATATCGCCTTCAGTCACGGCGTCCACATTTGTAGACGCGACCTGTTTTTGCCATGTCTGTGCAGTGATGGCAAGGAATGGAGCATGAACGTTAAGCTTACGGCAAATTGAAGATTCGGACAACTTAAAATACTTTCATTTTGCTTCTGAGTGGTATGTATCATTACAGAGTATCGCTTTGGTGCAGGCACTGCCATGTTTTACATGACGCGTGATGTGAGGCAGGTCGGTAGCAACCTTGAAATATAGATATTCTTTTTCTTTCTTGAAATGCTTGAGGCTAATGAATAACTTGTGCATGTAATTCAAGTGGGGGATTTAATCCTTGTTATGGAGAAACATATGACTTACTTTACAATATTCAAATATTTAGTTACTCTGTAATTATAATGACTCATCATAAAATGCTCAGAGTCATTCTATCACCTTGATTTGCTTTCAGTGGAGCCTCAAGCACCACCTGTTTCACACATATGTATCAACAGTTGATCATAATTTGTGACTGAAGTGGATATTCGAAAACATTTGTTTATGTATGCATCATCTTTTTATTCATATTTGAGAATGTTCCACTCGATTTGCCATGAGTCTTACATTTTTTTTTTTTCGTAGTTATTTTATTCGCTGTGCATTTTACTAACCCCTAGCTACATATTCTTTTTTTATATCAAATAAATGATACTCCTTACTATTCAAACTACCCGCCGTGGTTGCTCAGTGGCTATAGTGTTGGGCTGTTGAGCACGAGGTCGCGGGATGGTATCCCGGCCACGGCGGCCGCATTTCGATGAGGGCGAAATGAGAAAACACCCGTGTGCTTAGATTTAGGTGCACGTTAAAGAACCCCAGGTGGTCGAAATTTCCGGAGTCCTCCACTACGGCGTGCCTCATAATCAGAAAGTGATTTTGGCACGTAAACCCTATAATTTAATTTTTTTTTCTTTTCTTTTTTTTTTAAATTCAAACTGGATTCAGTCATTTCTCAGCATGCTTACTAGAGATTGACAGCATCGGGTGACATAGTGTCTGCCTGTCTTGATGTAAAACGAAGTTCCATGTCACTCAGGGACTTTTTCAGAGGCACTCAGGAAATACCTGGAAAACTCAGGGGATTTGGAAATGTCAACTTGGTAGACACCCTGGTCATTACGTAACATATTAACCGAGAACCACTGCTTTTTTCTTTTTTTCCATCCACTCCTCATGTAATATCCCTCTGGGACACTTGAGGTACCAATAACTAGATAAGTAAATAACTGCCTAAATCCGAAAAAATACTTCGCAATCCGTGGCATCACACTGACCTATTGACCTTGGGATTTCGGTGCGTAATTCAAAAACAAAGGTTTGACCGTCATATTCTAATAATCAAGCTATTAGAGCAAAGCCAATGAAAGTAGAGTTTTCAAGAATACTTTATTGTTTCTTGAATAATTCAGTGTTTCTCTTTAGTGCCCTTTGAATTACTGTATAGTATATTATTTTGGAGAATGTAATCTTTTTGAAGATGGACGGTGTGGCCATTTTGCTGCAGTGCCCCTTGGGATCTCCTTGTTTTGCTTTTCCCACAAGACCGATTTTCTCTGCTGCGCTTTAGAGATCAAGCTCAGAAGAAAGAAGAAGAAGGGGAAATTCTTGATGACCCACGGAAGTTAAAGCCAGGCGAGATTGATCCCAACCCGGAGACAAAGCCTGCCCGTCCCGATCCAAAGGACATGGACGAAGATGGTGAGTCTGCAGTGCTTTTGTTTTCTCCTGCACTTGGCTGTTCACTGGAAAAAGGATGAGCCACTGAACTCTGCAAGTTTTGCGTGCTCTGTTCTCTAATGTTACATGTTTTCATTAGGTGTGATCATCTCTGCAACTTGCCATGATTAGTGTGTGAATGCAGTAGAGTAAGTTTATTTTCTAGTAGTGTGCCATTCAACTTTCGAAAAACATGGTTCCTGCTGGTGCTGTAGCATCAAATGTATAAGGGCACACCCAAGAAAACGAAACTGACTTCATGAAGCTCTTCATACTTGTATTGCTGTCTTCTCCCACTAGGTCGTTAGGTGGGTGTACGTGGACACTTCACAAGACAGTAACCAAGCCAACATCACCATAAAATGTCCTATGTGTTTTGCAGCGAAGCTGTATATGGCTAGGGTTCCATGCATTTTTTGTTCTCCGTGAACAAAAACTATCATCTATGGATCATACCCCCATAAGCATTCATGCTCCTGTTAGCAAGAAAAATATGCAATGGTTCATAAGGCAGAGGCTGCAAGCACTCAGCAAAGTGAAGCGAACAGTGCTTAAATTTTTTCTAATCACACAACATGCAGAACAGCATATCAAAAACTCTCATAATCAATGGTTCAATACCCCTGTGAGCAATGGCTCATACCCCCGTGATCAATGGCTCATACCCCTGTAAGCAAGCAAAAAATGCAATGATTCATAGTCCCGTAAGGTTCATGGCTACTCACTTTGCTTGAATTAGCTGTGATGACACTACCCCTGTTGTCGTCAGTGATTTCAATGTGGATGTGTCAGTACCGAAAAGGGAGTGGCTTGCGTGTTCCGCGTTGCAGACATATCCCTTGCGATGCCACACCGATCCGGCCCAACCGACCACCCAGCGACTTATGTGCATCAATTTGACATTATCAAAGAATGTGATTGCAGTTGCGAGTGAAATAATGACCACCGATCAAGACAATGAATGAATGTGCATACCTTTCATCACAATGACCACCCATCAAGACCATAAACAAGTTCATGCCTTTGTTCAAAATTATGTGTCACCGTCGTGTCGTGTGCTAAACGGCTTCACTGGTCAACTGCTTTCACAGAGTAGAATGGCTCATGATTTTTTGGTTACGCTTGTTGAAACTGTCGTCATGCTACTCTTGTTAAATCATAACATCTTTTCATGATGGACAGTGAATCTCGTAGACATATTCTTTGCTCCTTGCAAAGGTGACCACAGAAACATTTGAAACGCTTCAAACTACTTTTATGGAGTAGGCACTGGGCCACACAAGAGTTTTTGTGCGGTTTGGCTTGTTCCAAGATGAGGAATGAGTGTTAAATACCATTCTCATTTTGGCCAACCTTCAGCCTGTTGTAGCTACGAGATTATCGAAAAGGTGTTCCCTTTAATAAGAATAGACCACACTGTATATCTTTATTTATATGTACCTAAGTTACTGATAGCTTGCGACATCCTTGTTATGCAATGCTAAGAGACTCCTGAGCATGTTCATCACCATGTTTGCTTGCCCAAAATATGTATGAATTAAATGTTGTGAAACATCTTCAGATATTTTATATTCGACTCAGTATTTGACATTTTTTCTTGGCTCGATTTGATATTGGATTCAAAATGTACTATCCGGTATATGCACACCCCTAATATTTAGTATGTAGGTTTGTGATGTGTTAGCATTAACGAAAATGACACAAAGCATGAAAAGTGCACCAGGTGGAGGGGGGGGCTTATGGGGCTTCAGCCCCCCCCCCTCCCCCCTAAATTTTTTCGTGCTGTCCATGCACCGCCGACCAAAGCAACCCCTCATGCCGAAAATCATTCTGGATTTTGTCTAGAATGTCTTTTTGACGCTCAAAAAGACATTTAACCGTGAAGATTGCGAACTCGGGCTGGATTTCGCAGCAACGCCCATACACCGGGAGTCACATAACGCCAAGCAGTCCCATCCAAGCACAAAGTTTCAAAGGCGTTTTGATGGCGAGCGGGCTCGCCGTGGCATCTCGCTGAGGCCGCGAAATTTATGGAGTGCATGGATATCAATTGCGAAACTTTTTCGGTATAAATCTCATAAGCGCTTGATGTGAAAGGTGCATTGACATTTCCAAATTTATGCTTTAGATTTTCAATTGCGGAACTTTGTGGCTTTAATGTTGTTATAAACATCTGATGCCAAAGGTCCATTGACTTTTCTAAAGTCTTACATTGGAACATACAACGAGACAAGCCAAATCAACACACTAGCAGACAAGTTGACAAAGCACCCAGCGAGGTCCAATGAGTCGAAACGTTCTGGTGGTTCATTTGTGCCGTCGGGTCACATAAAAAAAAATATCAACATTTTTATTTTAACCTATGCCAGAACATCCATGTCAAGGCACTAAAGCCAGCCAAAGTAATTACGTTCTTATTTATTTTTTCTACTTTGACTTTTATTAGCCTCTTCAATTTTTTTTGTTCTCGCTACCCTACCCGCGGGCTGCCAGAGCCAGCCAGAGCGCATACGTTTTTCTCGTGTTGCCATGACCACCATGCGGCGCACTTCGGTGCGCGTTCGGTTTGCTCTGGCCGAGTGGATTTTCGCCTGGCAGAGTTTTGGATGCTTTCTTGCTAGCAGACGAGAAAAAAAAAACAATGGTCGCTCGCCGGCATCACTGTGGGGACTACAAGGATTGCACCGCGTTCGCTTGAGCGGAACCTCTCTGGAAAGTCTTGTTTCGGTGGTGTAAAATACTGAGCAGTATGCGTATGGTTCTCAGTGGACCAAGCGTCTCATGTTTTCTTCGGTATTCCTTCTGTAGCCCCATTAGGTGCCCAAAGTAGGCATTCAGTTCTGGCCAACATACTTTCCTATGCTTCTTTTTTTTTTTTTCATTTCGGTGCCCCCGCCCCACAGAAGAAAAACAGTACATTGTTGTGACGCAGCGAATTGTCGTATGGTGAAAGTTCGATTTTGTTACATCTTCTTTTGCAGAAAGTAATGGGCGACGGGATGCTTCAGTTGCCGGATACGTTTATTATATTATTGCGATAGCAATTATATGGACACTCCAGGCGCATTCCTGCCGTCGCCCTCATGTTTCATATAAAGTCTAAGGGCGATAACACAATGACCGCGCGCTGCATGCTGTATGTGCGAGTGAAAGCGTAGGTGGGGAGGTGGAATGGGTGAGGCAATGATGGTGACTCAGTCCTGTGTGCACAAAGGAGAAAAGCGGGGAGCAAGCGTCGCGCGTGATACATCAGGGGGAATGGGGGCAGAATCTATGATGGCGCAACATGTTTATTTGCCTTGTTTGTCGCATTATATACAGTTACTTTTTCTTACATACATAGACTTGTTGGAGACTGATCTGAAGCGAAGGCGCTAAAACAACGGAGGACAAAGAAGAAACACACACACACACAGGGCGTGTGTGTGGGTTTCTTCTTTGTCCTCCGTCGTTTTAGCGCCTTCGCTTCAGATCATGCTTAACCAACACGCCCAACTATCCATCCTAATGTTGGAGACTTATCTTTATTTTATTTACAAGTACTGCTGTCTCAGTTTCTGAGACATAGCATGAGTGAGTACAGAGTAATAATAATAAAAAAAAATACAATTACAAATACTTTCAATAAAATTCACCAGAATACAAGAAAACATTAACAGAATACATAATTATGCAATTCTTTTTCAAAATGCTCAGTACCGAGTCTGCGCAGAGACCCATCAAGGTTATTCCATAAATCCACCGTCCGCGGAAAGAAGGAAAACTTAAAAGAATCAAGATTCGACCTGAAGGGCACAATGTTCAGGGGATCAGATCGTCAAGTACAGCGTGCAGAAGCTGCAACAAAAGAAATTGGCGCCAGAACACTCAAGCCGGTGTGAACTATCTTATGAAGAAGGATAACGCGATCAGAAGTACGCAATGTTCGAGAGATTGCAGCGTTAAAACGTGCGCATGCGAAGTAGGCGAGAATTGCCGGTCATAGCGACGAAAAATGAACCTGATTGCTTTTTTTTGGACAGATTCTAACATAGCTATGTCGTGCTTGAGGTGAGGTGACCAAACAACCAATGCATATTCTAGTATGGGCCTGACCAAAGTTTTGTATGCAGTCAATTTGCATTCTCTTGTTGAGTTGCTTAACGTGCGTTGGAGATACCAAAGTTTTCGACGAGCCTTATTGCAGATTATTTCAACATGCTTGCGCCATTTTAAATTTGATGTTAGAGTCACACCGAGGTATTTAAACTCCATAATATGTATTAGGCTGACTCCGTCATTAGTATAAGTTAAAGAAAGGGGCTGTTTCTTGTTTGAAAAGGTCATAGCTACAGTCTTTTTTAAGTTAATAGACATTTGCCAGGTTTCACTCCAGTTTCAAAACAATGAAAAAACGTTATTTAGCGCAATCTGATCATGAGCATCAGAGATGGTGTTGTAGATAACGCAGTCGTCTGCATACATTCTAAGTTTAACTTGAGTATCGCCAATGATTTCTGCTACGTCATTTATTAAAATAATGAACAAAAGCGGTCCCAGCACCGAGCCTTGCGGCACTCCAGATGTAATCTGTACCTCTGACGACTTCGCGCGGTTAAACGTAACAAATTGAGAGCGCGACCGTAAGTAATCAGCTATCCATTCAACCAGCTTGCTGTCACCAAAAAATGTACGAAGTTCAACTAAAAGCTTAGCATGGCAAACCAAATCGAAGGCTTTAGAATAGTCAATAAATATGGCATCAAGCTGTCCTCGGCTGTTAAGGGAAGAAGCAATGTCGTGTGTAAATTCAAGCAACTGCGTAACAGTGGAATAGCCAGCACGAAAACCGTGCTGCGATCGGGAAAGAACATTGTTTGCATTTAGATATTCCACAATGTGCTTGTGAATAATGTGCTCCAAGAGTTTAGAGCTGGTGGAAACTAAAGATATTGGCCTATAATTTGGTATTATTTGTTTGTTTCCGGACTTGAATACGGGCACGACGTTAGCCAATTTCCACAGCCGGGGAACTGTTGTAGAGCCTATTGATTTTTTAAATATTAAAGTCAGATAGTTTGCGCACCATTCCGAGTACCTCTTTAGGAACGTATTTGGAATGCCGTCTGGGCCTGGGCTTTTCGTTACATCAAGTTTTAATATGAGGTTATGTACTCCAGAGGAGGTAACATCAAGATTTGGAAGAGAGGGCAGATTGCTGCACGCGGAAAATGGGGAATTGGTGCCATTATCGGTAGAAAAAACAGATTTGAAGAAGTTGTTGAAGGCATTGGCTATAGTTTTAGATTGGGAGCAGGATTGGTCATTAAGAATAAAGGAAGAAGGTACAGAAGATGCAGGACTAATCGATCTCCAGAACCTAGGTGGATTTTTTTTTCATAAATGTAGCCAATGTATTATTAAAGTAAAAGTTCTTAGCCTCTTGCATTTTCGCTCTTAATTTAGACTTCAACGTGTTGAATAAAGAAGTATTGTCCTTACACTCGGAATGGCTTTGCTTACGTAGCCGCTTAATGCGACGAGTGAGCTCAATTATTTCTCTATTATACCAAGGGTGTCTTTGGTTCCGTTTAATACATCTTTGGGGCACGTACTTTGACAGGCATTCATGGACAATGTAACAAAATTTAAGGAGCAGCGTGTCTACATTGCAAAGTTCACTACAGCATTGGAAGTCATCAAAAGTTGAGGCTAAAGTGTCAAGTACGGAAGTATCGTCAGCTTCAGAAAAGTCAAAAACAGTTGTGAATTCAGGTCTTAGTCGAGAGCACACTAAGTTCAAGGCAATTTCAACAACTTTATGGTCAGATAAGCCTTCGGTGACTTCACATTTAACTCCGTGCGATAAGAGTGCTTCGTTTACAAATATAAGGTCTAATATTGAGTTTTCGCGCGTTACAAAATCCACAAGTTGAGTTAACCCAAATGAAATAACCAGGTCGATCAGGGAAGCGCAAAGCGCCCTATCACGGCCAGTTGGGGTAAGTGTGCTCCAATTAATGCATGGGAGATTGAAATCCCCAGCTAACAATAATTTGCAACCACACAACTTGTTACTAATAAGGTACTCATTGATACCAGGAAAAATATCGTCGGAGTTCGGAGGGCGATAAATAACACCAACAACTATTACAATACCTTTGCTGTATACTTTGCACCATATAGCCTCAATGCCAGGAAGTTCATGTAATAAAGAAAATTTAAGACTTGTTTTAATGAGAATTTCCACACCACCACCACGGCCAACATGCATGTCCTTCCGAAGAAGTGCATAACCAGGAGGCAAGATTTTGATATTAATAACAGATTCATTTAACCAAGTCTCAGTAAGACAGACAATTGTTGGGTTGTGGCTTTCCACCAAACAATTGAGAGCTTCAACTTTGTTGAGTACACTCCTCGCATTTACATTGAGGACAGTTATATTCTGATCGCAACGTCAGTCAACACGAGCCGAAGCTGTATTCTTGCCAGTCGCTTTTGCAGAAGCCGATTTCACAGGAGCTGAAAGCACAGAGCCTGACATCGTTGAAGGCGAACGCGCTGAAGCCTTAACAATGACATTCTTATCAGTGTCCCACATGTAACGAACACCATCAATCGTGAGTGTGTCGTGTTTAAGTCTAAATTTACCAGCATTCTTGCGCATATCTTGCGAGCTCTGCCACAGCGCTCTACGTGCCATCCGTACCCGTGCAGAGTAGTCCTCGTTTATACATATATATTAGTTCCCTTAAGTTTCCGGGCGTTGTTCAAGATAGCAACCTTTGTTCTGAAATCCAGTAATTTAATGATTACCGGCTGAGGTTTATCCTTTCTTTCAGCTCCAAGCCTGTGGCAACGCTCTATGTCGTCGCATTTTACACCGAGTTTAACTGATACAAGTTCCAATACAGATTTAAGCAGATCATCAGCCGACTCGGAAGGCTTTTCACGCAAGCCATGAATAACCAAATTCTTTTTACGGAGTCTATTTTCTAACTCATCGTTCTGACGATCTAGCTTGCCTACTAGTTTTTGAAGCGCACCGACGGTGTGCTCCAGTTCGCTTACACGTGGTGCTATGTTTGACACAGTCGCCGCCATTTCCTCAACATTCTTTAGACGACTATCAAATGATGCAACCGTTTCAGATAGGCTACCTATATCTTGGCTAATGCGGGCCTGCCCAGCCAGCAGTTGCGACAGCATTTCGTCTACGTTTGGACCAGGATTGGTCTCAACGTCACCGCAAAGCAACAGCAATGACATTTTTAGGCAATGCACCAACTGTATCAAAACGGCAGTACAATTCAGAGGGTCCGGTAGCAGCAGCAAACAACGGTTATCACTCGTGTAACATTTATAATTGTAAGTTACCTGCAAGATGAAACAGACGTGCTTGAAACGGGCATTCGCCATGCCGCCACCGGACCCACTGAAGTAGTGATCCCACGGTGCTGCTCTTATAGCCTTGGGCATCCATGCTGCCAGTGCCATCTTTGTACCATGACGTGTGCGGTAGAAATGGTTGTTCAAAGGCACGCTAATGGACGGAAAATCCATCTCCCGAACAGCAGCGCATCCCTGCGCAAGCGCAGATCGAACACCACTATCGGTTTGGGCGCTGCTCAATCGCGGTAGGAGCCTGTGCGACGTGTCGCTTGCAGGATCTGGTAGTAGAACATCGGGACTACTGGTGATAGCGGCAATCTGCAAGATGAAACAGACGTGCTTGAAGCGGGCGTTCGCCATGCCGCCACCGAACCCACTGAAGTAGTGATCCCACGGTGCTGCTCTTATAGCCTTGGGCATCCATGCTGCCAGCGCCATCTTTGTACCATGACGTGTGCGGTAGAAATGGTTGTTCAAAGGCACGCTAATGGACGGAAAATCCATCTGCCAAACAGCAGCGCATCCCTGCGCAGGCGCAGATCGAACACCACTGTCAGTTTGGGCGCTGCTCAATCGCGGTAGGAGCCTGTGCGACGTGTCGCTTGTAGGATCTGGTAGCAGAACATCGGGACTACTGGTAATAGCGGCAATCTGCAAGATGAAACAGGCGTGCTTGAAACGGGCGTTCGCCATGCCGCCACCGGACCCACCGGACCCACGTATACTTAAATATCTTGTTGCGAGGGTTTGTGTATACGTGCAGTTAACTTTGTTTCCAGTGACACTTTTTTGTCCTTTATCAAGCTGTATTTTCGCATTTGCATATCCCATTGTATCTTTGCATTTCTAATGTACGAGGGGGATTCAAATGAAAGTGAGCCTACCCTAACCGCGCAATAATGGTTCGGTTCATTAGCTGCGAGGCATGCGCTAGGAGAGCGGCATGTCTCATTTACAAAAGTGACATGCAGGTGTGAGGATAAATGTTCTTTAATGGTCTCATACACTGGGTTGAATACGGTTGTGTGACATAATGGGCACTTCAAAGGTTGAACAGCTGGGTGTCGCGAAGTTTTTGACAGCTGAAGGTGCTTTAATTAATCGTCATATGGCTGCCGTGTACGTTGAACATTGCATCTCATTGGCCACTGTGAAGCGTTGGAGCAAACGGTTCAAAGAAGGACGGGAAAGTTGCAAAGATATTCCAAGACCGGGCCAAAACCACACAATTTCAAAGGTTGATGAGCTGATGAGACAAGAACGAAGGATAAGCATCGATGAACTGGCAGACCATCTGAACATTAGTCACGGTTCAGTTTACGCCATAATTCATGAGCACCTCCGTTATCGGCTCTTGTGTGCGCAATGGATCCCCCAGATTTTGATCCACTGTGAGAAGACTGAGAAGTTTCATGCTGCCTTGACTCATCTGATCCGGTATCACAATGAGGATGATGACTTCTTGTTTGCAATTGTGATCAGGGACGAACCATGGTGCCACTACTACGAGCCTGAAACACGTCGGCAAAGCTTACAGTGGAAACATTCGAATTTACCACACCCAAAGCACGCAAAGGTCATCATTTCCGCCGGAAAGGTGTTGTTGACTTTTTTTTTATTATCAGGAGCCATTACTGATAGAATTTGCTAAATCTTGAGGGACTATCAATTGTTTCAGATATTGTGAAACGCCGAAACGGCAGCATGTCGCAATCAAGAACAAACAACGTGGAAAATTGACAAATAGGGTCATCTTGATCCACGACAATGCCTGTCCCCACGTTGCTGATGTGGTTAATACAAAACTACAAAACTTAATACAAAGTTCAAGTGGGAAACACTGCAACATCTGCCATACAGCTCAGACCTGTCACCTTGCGACTTCCACATCTTCAGGCAACCGAAAAAGCAGCTCAAGGGAACCATATTTGTACCGGACGATGACGTGAAAGAGTCGGGTACAGACTTTTTGAAGCAGCAACCCAAGGAGTTTTATAAGACGGGAATCACGCGACTCGTTAGTCAATGGGACAAATGTCTAAATTCTCATGAAGACTACTTTTAAATAAAGTACCCCATTTGTCATATATTTGCATTGGCTCACATTCATTTGGCTTGCCCTCATATATCTTGCAGAACTCCTGCTTTTTATAGGTGCTCTTTGTCGTGACTATAACTTCGGTGCAATTACTCACGATACACGACAGGGCACAGCTGCTCCTACGTAATACATGGGAACAAATGACAGCGTCATTGAGATTTTTCACTGTCCATTGCATATATACAAGAAAGTAAACACGGTTCTTGAATGACAAAGTTTCATTAACATATTTGTCCTCAACTTGTTCATTTCATTGCCTTTTCATTATTCATATCAGCGGCATGCACTGCTTTCCTGGTTTCGAACTGATATAGTTCGAAAGTTCGTGTGATATTTTTATTACCTATTAAATAGACAAGAAATATGGAAGCAATGATATCAGTTATTTTGGGCACAATTTTTGACAATACGAGTATATTCTTTTATGAAAAAATACATATTTTACTTGTTTTGACAGTGCGTAGCATTCAAGAATTCGTTTGCAGCATCTTTGGCAATGGCAGTGCAGTTTTAACGCGACAGCGTTAAGGAGCTCGTGTCGCAGAAAAGCCGGTGTTGGCGGCGTTGGCCGTGAGCGATAAATCCCAGGAGGCACTTCATGAATAAAAAACAACTTGCAAGATGGGCTGGGTGGAAATCGAACCAGGGCCTCCGGAGTGTGAGAAGGAGATGCTACCACTCGGCCACGAGTTCAGTGCTTCTAAGCGGTACAAAAGCGCCTCTAGTGAATGCGGTGTTGCCTTAGAAACGAGCCGTAGAGAGTTATACTGCGGTGTATATCGGTAATTATGAACATGTAACTTACAGAAGTCGCAGTTACACGAGTAGCGAAGTGCGTTTCCGCTACATTTCTTCTGCGCTTTCCGCACACGCAGAGCCATCTTGCGGCAAACACAGAAGACCCCCTCCTCTCAATGTACGGCGCTGCTCCGACAGGTGGCGCGCCACGCGCGCATTGGGACTGTGTGGGGACTGGTGCGAGGCGCGTCGCGGCCCGGACTCCCTCTCCCCTGATGACGCTTCGCTGTGCTCCCCCATGGGTTGCAGAATCAAGCGTCCTTCCTTTCTTTAGATCACTATCTGTCTATCTCTCTGCCCGTGCCGATCACGACGTTTGGCTGGCGTACATCGTTTCCCCCTCCAAGACACCGAGTTCTTTGGTTCGTTTCGTTTGCTCAGGCGCACGTTTCGTTGCCGCGCCGAACGCTGCGTTGCTCGACGCTCACCGCGTGATTGGTGGGTGCAAAGTCCGATGCGGGGCGCCTCGTAAGTGATCGCTGCGCCGTAGCGCATTGTCTTACACCCCTTGGCGGGTTGACGGGTACGCTGTCGCGTTCCACTCTTGAAGGCGAAGCTCAAGCGTCCTCCAATTTTTTATTCATGTATTTGAACCCTCGACAAATTGTTTAAGAGGAAGCTTTAGCTCGGGCCCGACTCCGACGCAGCCTATTCAAATACATGTAAAACACAGAAACGCTTTCCTGAGATAACCCTGCTAATCGCTTTTATTGAAATTTGTTGCATTTGAGAGAGAAAGTTATATCCTAGTGTCTGTTGGAAATGGAACTTCGATTTAGGGCCTGAATATTGTTTAAAATATTTTGAAAAATCCGAAAGTTTGAAAAAATAGAAGTACGATGTTTACAAACTAATAGCAATGCATCAAGAACAGATATTTCGGTTCTGTAAACGGAATCTGTTGTAACAGTCAAAGCGGACATGTTTCCTTTGTCAATTTGTATCTTACGTGAATTGGTCACGTTGTGTACAAGGGTTCTGCAAAAGCCGTATTTCCACAATACTTAATGATATGGATAATAATAATATGGAAGTACAATATGGTTAGAACTGAACATGCTCTCAGGAACGAAGGAAGCATAAAAGCAGTGAAGAAGAAACTAGGAATTGGCAAGAATCAGATGTATGCGCTAAGAGACAAAGCCGGCAATATCGTTACTAATATGGATGAGATAGTTCAAGTGGCTGAGGAGTTCTATAGAGATTTATACAGTACCAGTGGCACTCGCAACGATAATGGAAGAGAGAATAGTCTAGAGGAATTCGAAATCCCACAGGTAACGCCGGAAGAAGTAAAGAAAGCCTTGGGAGCTATGCAAAGGAGAAAGGCAGCTGGGGAGGATCAGGTAACAGCAGATTTGTTGAAGGATGGTGAGCAGATTGTTCTAGAGAAACTGGCCGCCCTATATACACAATGCCTCATGACCTCGAACGTACCGGAATCTTGGAAGAACGCTAACATAATCCTAATCCATAAGAAAGGGGACGCCAAAGACTTGAAAAATTATAGACCGATCAGCTTACTGTCACTTGCCTACAGACTATTTACTAAGGCAATCGCAAATAAAATCAGGAACACCTTAGGCTTCTGTCAAGCAAAGGACCAGGCCGGATTCCGTAATGGCTACTCAACAATAGACCATATTCACACTATCAATCAGGTGATAGAGAAATGTGCGGATTATAACCAACCCTTATATATAGCTTTCATTGATTACGAGAAAGCATTTGATTCAGTCGAAACCTCAGCAGTCATGGAAGCATTACGGAATCCGGGTGTAGACGAGCCGTATGTAAAAATACTGAAAGATATCTATAGCGGCTCCACAGCCACAGTAGTCCTCCATAAAGAAAGCAACAAAATCCCAATAAAGAAAGGCGTCAAGCAGGGAGATACGATCTCTCCAATGCTATTCACAGCATGTTTACAGGAGGTATTCAGAGACCTGGATTGGGAAGAACTGGGGATGAAAGTTAATGGAGAATACCTTAGTAACTTGTGATTGGCTGATGATATTGCCTTGCTTAGTAACTCAGGGGACCAAGCGCAATGCATGCTCACTGACCTGGAGAGGCAAAGCAGAAGGGTGGGTCTAAACATTAATCTGCAGAAAACTAACGTAATGCTTAACAGTCTCGGAAGAGAACAGCAGTTCACGATAGGTAGCGATGTACTGGAAGTGATAAGGGAATGCATCTGCTTAGGACAGGTAGTGACCGCGGATCCGGATGATGAGACTGAAATAATCAGAAGAATAAGAATGGGCTGGTGGGGCGCGTTTGGCAGGCATTCTCAGATTATGAACAGCAGGTTGCCATTATCCCTCAAAAGAAAAGTGTATAACAACTGTGTCTTACCAGTACTCACCTACGGGGCAGAAACCTGGAGGTTTACGAAAAGGGTTCTACTTAAATTGAGGACGACGCAACGAGCTATGGAAACAAGAATGATGGGTGTAACGTTAAGGGATAAGAAAAGAGCAGATTGGGTAAGGGAACAAACGCGAGTTAATGACGTCTTACTTGAAATCAAGAAAAAGAAATGGGCATGGGCAGGACATGTAATGAGGAGGGAAGATAACCGATGGTCATTAAGGGTTACGGACTGGATTCCAAGGGAAGGGAAGCGTAGCAGGGGGTGGCAGAAAGTTAGGTGGGCGGATGAGATTAAGAAGTTTGCTGGGACGACATGGCCACAATTAGTACATGACCGGGGTTGTTGGAGAAGTGTGGGAGAGGCCTTTGTCCGGCAGTGGGCGTAATCAGGCTGATGATGATGATGATAATTTTTTTTAGATTCATGTGTAACATATCTATTTTGTCCGCTGTAGATGTACTATTAGATGCAATTTACAGAATTGTGATATCATTTTTCATTGTTGAGTCACAGAGTTATAAACTTGATAGTTTCGTTTTCTGAAAATTTGCGATCTTGGCCAATTTTTAATAAAGAATTGACCCCTTAATTGACAAATTTGAAACCAACAGTCACTAGAATTAAACTTTTTCGTTTAAATGCAACAAACCTCGTCAAATTTGGTGCAGTGGTTGCAAGGGAAAACGAATTCCCCTTCTACATGTATTGGAATAGCAGCACTCGAGCTAAAGCTTCCTCTTAAGGAGGAGGCCGAGCTGCAACGTGAGCCCCCCCCCCGAACGAAATTTCTGGCTACGCCACTGCAGGTGGGTGATGGGCATCTACGTGCTTTACTGCAACAAGGATTGCACCATTGTCCAGCGTAACAGTAGTGGTCCTGCCCATTTATTCTGCTTCATTGGGCCGTGTTTTTCGTGCGCCACTTAATACATTAAGAACTTAATACAAGAATTACACATATTGGAAAGCCAGGAATAACACGGGGAAGGCAGGAAATAGAAATTCAAGACGATGAGCAAAACAAGAACAAAGTGAAAGCAGGAGCCAACGTTTTGACAAGCTAACTTCTCTTCCTTACAGCGACATATGCTTTTCTCACCATAGTACAGTAAAAACCCGCGTATAATACGAGGTTTTTTCCCTATTATTAAATGGACACTAAAGCGAAACAATAAATCAGTTTAGACTAATGAAGCGTTGTTTGAGAACCCTGCAGGCAGCCATTTCAAAAAAATTGTTTGATTATTAGATGAGAAAATGAAGGTCCAAGTATCAGTATTTGAATTTCGCGCCGAAACCCCAGCGCCGGTACGTCAGCGTGACGTCAGGGATTCCAAAGTATGTTTTCGCATTTGGGTCGCGTTGGCTGAATAAATGTTCCCGAAACTTGCCATGTTTAATATTTGGTTCCTTTAGAACACAATGTAGTCAATCTGTACCACTATATATATTTAGTAGGCCCTAGAAGATGCCATCAAAATCCAAGACGTCACAGCCCCTAGGTGCGGAAACATAAGTAGGTTTCGCCACCCGTATTTAGTTCTTGTGCTTTTTCTGGATTACCAAACGTCTTATCGTTGTAAGAGTAGTGTTTTTGGTGTTATAGAACGGTAATTCACTGATGCAGAAGAAATCATTTTTCACTTTAGTGTCCCTTTAATGTTCCAAATTTTTGCCTCATACTATATGCGGATCCGAATAAAAATTTCAGTCAGAAATTTGGGCTTTAAGTATTGGTTTCATTATTGCTGCGTGGCTATGGCTTGACTTCGTTATTTCTGCATGGCTTCGGCTTGGTTTCGTTATAGCTGCATGGCTACGGCTTGGTTTCGTTATAGCTGCGTGACTACAGCATCGCATTTCTTCATTGTTGAGTGCACACCTTGGCAGCAGACGTACGAACCACACTTCACTAGGTGCATCTTTTTTATTCTGCATTGAAGGACCAAGATGTCTGGACCACAAAAACAGTACTCGGCTGCTTTCAAGAGAAAGGTTATGTTAGCTTAAGCGCAGGACATCGGCAACAGTGCAACCGGGACGTTGGCTCCTGCTTTCACCTTGTTCTCGTTTTGCTCAACATATTGGAAAGCTCACATTTATGGCAATTGCTATTTTACAACATGATGAGCAAAACGAGAACGAGGTAAAAGCAGGAGCCAACCTTTTGACAAGTGGACTTGTCTTTTTCAAGGTCAACATGTCACTCATGATCACTCATCGTGCATGCTCTATACTACTCTATATTCGAGTAATTATATTTAACTAGGCGTGTGCAAATACTCGAATATTAGATTTTAAATTGAATAGTGAACGTTAGAAAATTTCTCAATCTTGCCGTGGGCCTCAATATTTGAGAACTGCTTACCGTCAGTTCCGACTGCAATCGATCCGTGTGGCACCGCGTGGCATGATGCGCGTTCCCCGCTCTTGCCTGCCACACAGGTTGGCCTTAATGAGCCGACGATAACCCACCTGCCACCTGCTTTCTTGTTTTCTGGAGCAAAACTGAAAAGCAAAGCTTTCTAAGTGATAGAAGATTGCCATTAAGCATAGTATGGCCCACTAACAAACCGAAAACCACATTAGGACAACTTCGCTATTTCTTCAGCTTCAGAGGGATTCTATTTGACAGACATTCTATCGCTAGAAAATATTTTCCGGACCTTTATATACGAACTGAGTTATCAGTGCTCGTATAACAATTTGGTGTTCACTTTAATAAGAGTAGAGCATATTATACCGCTTGATTCATAGGTACCGAAGTTACTGATAGCTAGCAAGAAGATTATGGTTAAGCAATGTGATCAGCCTCCTGAGCATGTCAAGCACTGTGTTTTTCGCACAATATTTGGAATCATAAAGGTTTGGGTTAAATTTTCTGATATTTGATATGATATTCGGCTCTCTTTTTTTCTCGATTTGATTCGATATTCCATTCTAAATCTACTGTTTGGTAATTGCACTCCCCTATTTCTAACAATAGAATGAATGCTGACACAGTCCTTCTGCCAGGATCACAATAGGCACACCAACTGGTCACATGTGTAAACAACTGATGGTCCAGTCATTGTGTTTGTTTATCAAACAAGTTTACCAAAGACATAGCATGCCTCTCTCCATCTGGAGTGGCTGGTTGAAATGTTTGCTGCACCTGCTGTCTAGTTGTGAGCATTAGTGAATGAGTGCACCTGAAGAAATAAAAAGTTTGTACAAGGTTGTTGCCCTTTCTTGATGCCCTCAGTGACAATGGCAGGTGCACAATTTACCCAGATGCTTAGAGAGCTTTCTTTTAACTGCTGTTCATAAAGTGTCCCTGTTGAGTACACTAAGACGTCATGCTCCCTTTGTTTTTTTTATAGTATAAGTGACACATCACTGTTTGGAGCGAGGTGCAGTGACTAGAAGTAGTATTTTCAAGGAGTTACCTGGCCCTATTGAGAAACGTATCTAGGTTGTGTGTGGCCACTCTAAGGTACAGGCTTAATATTGTTTGTTGACTTATTGTGCAATCAGTACAACACTGGTCTCTGTTAGATGTACATCCTGCATTGCATTCCATAAACCACATATATTCTGTATGTTGAAAGCGGTTAAATAATGGCAGCTGTGACTTGTCTCTTCAGGGCACACCAAATGTGCTGCAAAGGTAGTTAAAGACAGCATTCAAGCTTTTATAATGAAACAAGGGACCTCGAATAGGTATAACCAGGCTCCATTATTGCCATCGGAGCCAGTTTCTGCCTGCTGTAAAGCTTTAGCGATGTTTTATGTGAACTTGACAGCATTCTGATATGACCACTCAAAGATGCCCTGGGGGAAACAGCTGGGATGCATCTTATCTTGTTGTTCTCATTGTACAAAGCCGTGGAGTGCCTGAGCATTAATAAAATGAGGGGGGGGGGGGGGGGATTCCTCCTTGGTGTGCAGAGCTGGAGATGCTGTCTGAGGCCAGAGCCCGACTGGCCAACACCCAGGGCAAGAAGGCCAAGCGCAAGGCCCGCGAGAAGCAGCTGGAAGAAGCGAGGCGCCTGGCAGCCCTGCAGAAGCGGCGGGAGCTTCGCATGGCTGGCATCACGCTGCCCCCGCGACGACGCAAACGCCATGCCATCGACTACAACAAGGAGATCCCATTTGAGAAGCGCCCTGCCCCCGGGCTCCACGACACCTCCGAGGAAGTGTACGACCCAGCTGAGACCGACTTCCGGCGCTTGCGGCAGCAGCACCTCGATGGGGAACTGCGCAGCGAGAAGGAAGAGGTGAGAGTTCAGGCCTCCACTCCAAAGGAGAGAGAGCGAAACACGTAAAGGCAGGTAGGTTAACCAGACGGACGTCCAGCTTGCTACCCTGAGTCTTTGTAAAGGATCCACTCCAAAGCGTGGCAAATTCGTAGTCATATCCCAGAAACCGCAGAAGCACCAGACTTGCTTGAGTAGAACACAAAACATAATCTTGCTGAAATCGGTCCCATTGAGTTCATCCTTGGCACAGTGGTAACACTATGGTTGTGCTGTGTACGGCTGAATACTTTCATTGGCAACAGATTTGATTTTGCAGCCCTGCTAGATGGAGCCATATTCAGTGTATTGAGCACGCACAAAAGCCTCCGTTTATTGAAATGAGAAAGGTGTGACTGGTGCCAGTATGATTTTATAGGCAGCAGAAGTGATGCTGAGGAGACAAAAAAGAGGAGGAACCGTGAAAATTCATCTGTGCAACATCATGCACCTGCCTGGTTGGGAATGAGGTCTGGGGAAACCAAAGTTACCAACGATAATGCGATATCTTGGATCCAACTGACTCCTCCTTCAAGGACAAGAAGATGAGGGATGCATTTCGTGCGCATTATGGTAGCTTGTCAGGCATGCTGGCAAGTTACCGTTTCTTTATTTTCTGTTTTTTCTGTGCAAGGCTCATCAACATAGGAGCATGAATGAGTCAGCCATTGTTAATTGTTCTTGTTGGCCGAGCGGTGTCAGGCGTGGTTCATTATTTTCAGGCCAGACATACGAATTCACTGCAGTGAATCATGCTGTACCAACAGGCCCAGTTAGCTACCCGCGTGTCATTTGTAATTGACAGCAGCGAGCACAGTCTTAGGTAGCGCCAACTTCGTGAAACACACGAACCAAAGAGAGACACACACACACGCCAAGCACCGCAACTTTCAACTGAAGTTCACTGGAGGAAGACGTTTTTGTACATAATTAACCCTTTCGCTGTCGGACGTTTCTGGCCGTGACGCACCCCCAGTGTCGGCTTGGTTTCAGGGAACGAGCATAACAGGGAATGAACATAGCAATTTATTTTTGATTATGATTGGTATACAAATAACATAGTCAATGCAATATGCACATTTCAGTGTTCTGCAGCTGTTGTTAGTAAACATCATCATCATCATCAGCCTGACTATAAAATCTGTTCAACATCCGAATCTGACGATGCGGAACCCTCTTCGTCTCAAGCGACTTTGTCCGAGTCCGAATCCGAGCTCGGCTCGTATTCTGAATCGGAATTCAGCCACCGCTCCCATGAGCAGACGAAGGTCCCGCGCGCCGAGCCATCCGAAAGTAACCGTGCGCAGGGAGGATGCGCTTTCAGTCGCCCGCGCAACGGAGAGAAATGGGACGTTGCGTGATCAAGAAGACAGAGGGAGATGAAAAAAGGCTAAACAAAGTTCGAAGGGCTTTACGTTTACTGCTGCAAGTCGGAAGCGAGGGTGCGAAAGCAGCAATCGAGTCACCCCTTTTGGAGAGGCAACGGCACGTGCGCCTGAACTTGACGCGCCGTAGCAGGCACACCAACAGAATAAAAATAAAAACCTTCAAACCCGCGGAGAAGGCAGAACAACCCTTGAACCCATAACCACACGCGCGCGACGCATGATCCAGCGAACGCGGAGCCACCGCGCCACTCAGCAAAGAGAAAGTGGGGAGTGGCAGTCGCACCGTACTCTTCAATACGTGGGTTAACACAGGTCGGAGCGAATATACGAACTTGTAGAAAGAGTCAACAGATGGCGTGGCAAATCCAGGAGCGCCTGTTTTTGCGCTCAGGCGCGAAATTTTGAACGCACGATAGAGAACGTACTGGTACGTCAGTGACACCGTGGGGGGGAAGCGCGATGACGTACCGGTACGTCAGTGACAGCGAAAGGGTTAACAGAACTACCTAGAAAGCGAACAATGAAATATACAAGGTCATTCCATGCCAACTGTCCCAACCATGGCGCTCAACAAAAATCATTTGTCTAAAAAAATTACATGCATGTAAGCATTACTTGCACAGTATCTTCCTGCAATATTTTGAGCAGAAAAAAATTGGGGGGCATGTCAGGGCCATCTGAATTTCATGAAATGGTGGAAAAGCAGGTGCAAAAAACAAATTCGCCAATAATCTACCGTGTTGCGAATTCTCTCAAAATTTGCGTTTCTGCATTGTCTGAACATTCTTCTTTCCTTATGAAACAGTTTCACAAGATAGCTTTGTTCTTTTACTCCTTTTGCGCCGAGGCAAAAATGCAAAAATACAGTAATCCCTCATTATAATGAAGTCAGCGGGACGGCAAAAGAAATGCGTTATAAGTGGTAATTCGATATAAGCGACCACTCGAGAAAAGCTAACGCAGTCAAGCTTTAATTGCGCCAAAACTGCGAGGAAGTAAAATACAATGTGTTCAGTCTAGCAAAACTTTATTCAGGTGCAGAAAAGGCAGTGAGCTTTGGCTGTTTCAAGTTCTTACCGGGCGCGAGCAACCCCTCCTATAAATTGACCAAGCATTGCACAAGGCCGTGGTCACTGCCCATGCATTCAACCTTATTACTCAGCAGGCGTAGGTACCCCGCATCTGCACCATATTGGGCACTTCACATGGCTCTTCGTCCTCATCAGGGCCACCAACAGTGTCAATTAGTATCTCCGCATCCGTCGCTCGGGCCGACCACGGGAGCAGCAGCGATGAATGTCTCGAAGTCACCTTCTGTTACTTAGCCAGCACTATTATGGACAGCCTTGTACAAATCGCTACAAGTTCGGTCATCGTCAGGGTCGCTAACAACGGCGCGGGAAAAGCCGGCGTGCGTAGAGCAGTTGGCGACCTTCCAGTTTTCAAGTCCTTTCCATGAAAAGTCCTTTCCATGAAAAGTTCAGCAAATGGACCGCACCAAGCAAATGAATGTTGTACCTCTTGCTGGCGTCATGTGCTGTGAGCATGCACTGCGAAAGAGTCTTACGGTACAGCTTCCGGGTAGTATCAGTGATGCCCTCATCCATTGGTTGCAGTATTGCGGTTGTGTTTACAGGCAAAAATTCTACAGTGATTGCCTTGAGGTTGTCGATCTTCCTGTGGCTCGGACAATTGTCAATTATGAAAAGCACTTGCCGATTCTTTGCGTTGAACTGTCTGTCCAGAAGGCGCACATAGTCTTCAAAAATAGCAGCGGTCATCCATGCTCGCTTGTTATTTCTGTAGATGCGTTCCTTGGGAACAGTTGCATTTCGCAAGCACTGCGGCTTCTCCGCCTTACCCAGTATCAACAAGCGAAGCTTGTCTTCGACTTTTGCATGGGCGCCAAACAGCACCGTGACACGCTGCTTGCCCTGTTTTCCTCTGGATGAGGATCTGCCAGCGATAGTGAATGTGCGATTCGGTAGCATATTGTAGTACAATGCAGCCTCATCTGACATATTTACTCGATTCTAACGCGCCCTCGATCGTAACGCGCACCCTTTTCCTGCGACAAAAAAAAGTCGAGTGTAACGCGCCCATTTGCCATGACCTAAAAAAAAAAAAGTCCTTTACAGCACCGCAGACCTCATTCTTTCATACAGAAATACAACATTCTCTCATTTGGAAAAAACAAGGATTTACTCCCAGTGCTTTGAAGTTGTGATAAATAAAAAATGTTGCAGTTTTGCCCGAAAGGCAAAGCATCAATTATGATAGCAAATTAGTAGACAACTATACGAAAAGTAAGGATAGTAGTTTTATCAACCATATAAACTTTTAAATATTCGCTTACTAGCTATTAAGAAGCACGCGCGCACAAGCAAACATGAACACGTCTCACTCAATGACTGCGGAAACTCTTTATCAAAACGCTGGAGTGAGGAATTGCAGTAGCAGGAACGAGCGAATTGAGCTTTGTGCGGCCTCTCGCATCAAGGTGACCTAAGCGACGAGACCACAGCACGGTGCACCTAGATGCGTAGACTCTTGTCTCCGTCGCAGATCGCTGTCAAGATAGGCACCGCGCGGGCGCACCGTACGTAGCAGGCGCCAGTGTAGAATGCCTCTCCTGTTTGTGCCAGTCCCGCGCGCAAGTTTCAGGAACTCCGAATGCACACCCGTGATACGGCCCGATTTCAGTCCGTCTCCGCACACGTGATCGCTTTCCTTTTAATTGCGACATGGTGATGAACTCGGCATGTCTACTTTTAAAACGAAACTACTCATTAAGTGGGTACGGTTTAACGAGGTTTTACTGTATTACAAAATAATGTGCCCAGAAAAGAGTGAGGAGCAGGCTTATGTTTAAAAGAGAGTGTTTGAGAGGAAGCTGACTTCGCGCTCTGCTTGCGAGCTCCACACGCACGGCGCACGACTGCAAAACTTGGCAGAGATGTTCACAGCTATCCGTGGACCATGTTTTTTCACCAAGCCCGAGGGGTGGTTCAGGACACCTTTAAGTGGTGCTAATTTGTCTATGTGACACAGGTGAGACCTGCATGCGCATGCCTGATTTTGTGCTACATTGTGCCCCCATGTTTTCAGAGATGGCACGATTAAGGCAAGCTTTTGGTCGGCCAATTAAGATGCTTTACGACCTTACGAGCAAAAAGGTCATGTGACAGCTGGTGCACATTTCTAAAGCCAGGCAGTATAGTAGGTGGCAAAGCATGCTTACCAGCCAGCTTGGGGCCCTCGTGCGCTTCCATTGATATACAGCAAAACCTCAGTGTAGCAAAGTTGAAGGAAGAGCCAAAGTAGTTTGACTATTGATTGCACCAACACATCTGCTAGGCCTGCACAGGCACATATTGCTGCAGAGTATCACCCATTGCCCAGACCCTAACCCAATCACCTGACATGCCAGAGATGCATGCACTGTAGGATCTGCTTTAATTTGCATTACAAGTGCAGAATATGCTGTTAGAACTTTCCTTGGAATTGCCGCTCAGTTATGTCGTCGCTTACACATCCCTTTCTTCTGCCTGCTTGTGCATATAGGCTACCCTGATGGTTGCAGCTCTGGCTTATTCAAAAAAAATAAAAAGCAGCTTCTGCTTATATATTTGGTTCATGTTTCGCAAGTCACGCGTGATATTTTCTTGAGCTAGCAATTTATAAATAATGTGAAACCAGAGTAATTTTTATTAAATAATTTCAAGATTTGTAAATATACAATGAATGAAAGAAAACTCGTGCAATACAGAAAGCAGGCTCAATGTAAGGCTTACATTTGCCATGCTACCTGGCTTACTAGTGAAGTGTTTTACCAACTCAAACTCTTAGCTGCTGCATAGCTGATCACCAAACGCAATGTTGGCAGCAGCAGTGTTTGATCTAACGTGTGTACCTCAACCGCACTTCAAGCAAACTCTTTGAGCGTAGCAGCACTTTGTGAGCTCCTCAGATTGCTGAGCACCGGAGCGTGTGAGGTGGTTGAGAGTCGCTTGTCTGTCCTGTGCAGCGCGAGCGCCGCAAGGACAAGCAGAAGCTGAAGCAGCGCAAGGAAAACGACCTGCCCCCATCACTTTTGTCGGCGGAACCTGTGCGCAAGCGCAGCAAGCTCGTGCTGCCAGAGCCGCAGATCTCGGAGCAGGAACTCGAGCAAGTGGTGAAGCTGGGCCGCGCTAGTGAGACTGCTCGTGAGGCCGCCCAGGAGGCAGGCCATCAGGCTTCGGACACTCTGCTGGCCGACTACAGCCTCACGCCTGGTGCAGCTGCCGCCGCTGGGGCACTGCGGACACCCAGGGCACCTGCTCTCAGCCGTGACACCATACTGCAGGTGGGCATTCCATTTTGGTTCATTTAGTGTGACCCCACATCATGTTCGGAAGTCACTGTGAGCAAAAAGTGCTTCCTTATTTGGATACAATTGGGTGTACCTTTGCTCCTACGTGATGACTTTCTTGCCGGCAAACAAGAGCATTGCAGTGCGGAATTGTGCTTACAGAACAAGACATTCTGCACCATGGTCATCACATACACTCAAGTGGTCACGACACTGCATGGGTGTGTAGTTGTTACCATTCATATTCTTGCTGGTAAATGCAGTCACTGTTTTACCTTCCTGTTTTAGCTTCCTGTTTTACCTTACCCGGTACCAAATTAAGGAGAGGTCTATGGGGGCTTAGCCCTGGGCCCCAACTTCTGACAGTTGGGGAAAGTAGGCTGTCCTATTAGGCTCCGTTTATTTATCCGGCCATGCCCATTTTACAAGTTGTGGCCAGCATCAGCTGCCTATGTGAGCACTTATTTTGCCCTTTCAGTGCCCATATTTTTTTCAGATCTTATAAAACCAGCACAACAGTTTATTTTCGGTTATTCTGAAGGGAAAAAATGACAGATAATGGTAAATGCACTCTTAGTATGGCCCCCACATTCCTATCTTCTTTCTCTATATCTTGCCTAGCTTCATTCTGACGTGCATGCTTCCGCGATAGCGCCGCCGTGTCAGGCAAAATGAAAAAAAAAAAAACCTGCTATAAATGTACGACAGATGGCAGAAACTTGCAAGAGTGGCCCATGCACTACGGCGCAAATGGACAATTGCAGCAGTGCACAAAGTCCGGGAGCCGCCTCTCCAATGGGCAGGTGCCCACTTTGCGCACCTGCCGACGCCCACAAAGGGGCACATTCCACAGCCCACTAACAAAAACCAAGACTGAGCAAACCCAGAGAGGTGAGAAAATATGTTTCTATAAAAGCAGATAGCGAAACTCGTAGCTCGCCAACTTCGTGTTACTGCTGTTAGGAATGGCCTGCCAGGGTGGCAACGTGCAAGCTATCTCAGCCCACTGCAGGTGCTTCCATCTACCCGCGGGGGTGACGCCCTTCAGAGAACCAGCGAGGACAGCGCTAACCAACCGTGAACTTCCTTTGGAGGACTGCGGACTACGGCAGCTCTGGAATTGAGAGGCGCCGGCTGGGTTCGAGCGTGACCACCTGGCTATGGGGACGCAGGACAATGGCTACCACAACGACTGCGCTGCAAAGGTCATCGGCCCTCGGAGTGAGCAGTGAAACCCGTGCGGCATGTGTGAGTGTAAAACCCCTACCCCGTTCTCACAAAGGCGACCACCGGGACTTTCTACGATGACATCGAACAATGACGTCGAACGATGACGTCAAACAGAGTGGTTATAAGCGGCTGTTGTCGGCTGCTAGTGTGTGCTCGTCGTCGTGCTCTGTGTACATCAATGTACTCGTGAGCTGTGTGCTCGTTTGCTGTATGTTTTGTCTTGCGGGCTCCATTTGGGAGTCATGCTAGACTGTGTAAATATATCCCATGTTCAACTGTAAATAACATGTAAATAAATCCTGCTCGCCTAGTCCTGTCGCCCCAAGTTCCTGCGATCGTCCTACAAGCCCGACTCCAAATCTTACATCTGAATGGCAGCGATGAGATCGGCCTACGGCTCGTAAATCGGCCTATGACTCGGAGACAGCAACGGCAGCTCACGGACTTTGGCACATCGTGACCGTCCGGTATCCTGATCAAGTTGGAGGCGACTTGGGATTGACCACCTCTTGCAACTGACTGGGTACGGCGGAGAAGGACTGGTGATATGGTGCTGCTTCAGTGGGTAAGCATTTGGTTTTGGCTGTAAGATTTACCAGGCTTCAATTCCTCTGTGTTTTTGGATTTTATTTGCTGGGATCTTTTACTTGCATTCTGATTTGCGGGGGGGATCGCAGCAAGTATTGTGTGACAGCAGAGCCAAAGCTTAAAGTAGCGACCATGATCCTAATGTGTTTGACGGGAGCTGACCTGTTGTGGTTGTGTGAAGAGCTCATGGTAGACGTAGAGAAGGACTTGACGGTATCAGAAATTCGTACGACCATTTTGTAAAGTGCCAATGATTTGAAACTCATAGAAAAACCAGGTAAACGAATTCTAAACAAAAGACAGGAACAGGAATCAATTAGGCAAGAACGCCAAGAGCGCGAGCGAAAATGCCAAGAGCGCGAGCGAAAACGCCAAGAGCGTGAGCAAAAACGGCAACTGATTGAAAAAGAAATGGCAGCAGTGAAGAAACAGATACAGGATTTGCAGCAGTTAAACGCAGGAAGTCAACGGCGGCTTGAGAAATCTAGGCTAGACGCAGCGAAAGTGGGAAGTAGATAGCAGATTTTGCTCAAAAGCCGAGGAAAGTAGTAGTACCTGTGAGAGTAGCAGCACATTCACAGGTGAACTTGAAGTGCTAGCAGCTAACGATGCCTTAGTGGCAACAGAGGCCGTTAAAGGCCAGAGTAAGAGCGACGAGGTGCTGTGCCAACAGAGGACTGTAGAGACAGCTAGGCCAGCTGCGAACAAATTGGCACAGTTACCACGCGTGTGCGTCGCATCTCATGGTATCGAGGTCGTTAGCGAGGTACAGGGTACTGTTGACCCGACAGACACGAGCACCCATGTCGAGTCAGATCTGCGTGCCGCAGTGATGTGCCAGCTGGACGATGCAATTGAGGGTAATTCTCAGGATTGCGAGCTGCGTAACTCAAGAAAATACAACTGCATTGTTCAGGGATCGGTGCAGCTCTCCGCCAGTCTAAGTAGCCTAGATAGGGATGATTCCGTTATTAATTATTCGGACTGTGCGCGTGAGACAGCGACTGAAACCGACGGGCCAAGTGCCGATGCACAGCGTGAGCTGGGCAATGCAGTAGAGGGCAGTTCGCAAGAGTGCGAGTTGCATAACTCAAGTAAAGCCTACTGCATTGTTCCAGAGTCGGTTGAGCTGTCCGCCAGTCGAGGCAAAGTGAGTAGCTTTAAATGTAAATCACTCAGACTGTGTGGGTAAGAGACCGATCCGGGCCGACGAAATGTGTACCGGCCAGCACGAGGCACCAGAGGACGGCATGAAAGGGACTTCAAAGAGAAAGCGCCGTAAAAAGAAGCGCGATAAAGACTGAAAGACAGTGACTATTGTAGCACAGCCAAAGACGGCGAGAGACCCGAAAAGCCCGGGCACAAGGAAAAGAAAGGTGCAGTCGTCGCTGACGATGTTGACGCATGAAAGACGTTCAAGCCACAGGTAAAAAAGAGACAGAGAAACATAATCTGCACGGACGCGGACAAAGGGCAGGGGGTAGTTAAGTTCCTCGTCGTTCCGTCGTTCTTTTCGAAGTTCAGCGTGTAGTACAAAGGAGCGCAAGGTGGCAGGACGAGACGAGGTGGTACGGAGTCGTGACGCGGTCAGTCGAGATCGTAATGAAAGCATCACGCCAGGACACAAATTGGCCAAAGACTGTAACGTCTTGAGGGAGCTGATAGTGAGTCAGCCCTTTTGTTGTAGCTTTCGAACCGTGACCACCTTGAGTAAGGCTCAAAAGTATGAGTCAGTCGTAAACGTTTGAAGCGGGAGGCCAAGAGAGCTTCGTAGGAGTGAAACGTTTTGTTTTGTTTTGTTAATTTTTGAGCACTTAAAAGTTTTCACTATTTAAGACTAGAGTTTCTTTCAGTATTTCAGGTATGAGCTTTGTTTAGGTTTTGTTTGAGAAGCTCCGAGAGTTGAAAAACGCATTTTAAATAAACCTGTAGTTTCGCGAGGTGTTCATTAATGAGTAGATAGGCTTTCTTTTTTTGTGTTTGTGTGAGTAACCTGAGTGTCAAAGTTATCGTTGAGAGGCCTATCCTAACGCGCGTGTGTATTAGTTAACCTTCTTTTTTTATGTTTTTTTTTCTAAGGTTAAGCGTGTAAATTTTCAGTAAGTGCGTGATTTGCACTAAGAGTTCGTAGTTCCATTAGCGCATGTCCTGTGAAGACGGAAGGAAGCAGAATGTTTATGACTGGGTTGCTCGTGTGTGTTGAGGGCAGCCGTATTCTGACTTCGCTAGTGAGCGTGCGTAGAACGAGTTATTAGCAGAGGCGTTTTTTTAAGGGCTCTGCGGAGTGCGTGAGTTACGCAAGTGTAGTTGTTCGTTTAAGGAATGTGTCCTATATGGATAAAGGTACAAATGTGAGTAAGCGTGTTGAAATGCTTACGTACGACGCAAGTACGCGTTCGGAATAGGGACCACAAAGCTAGCACGATTGTGATTACGTACCTGTGTAGTTCACCAGACGGCTCAGTGGCAACCGTACATGAGAAAAGTATGCCACTGTGATAGGGTAAGAACAGACTGTTCGTGAAGCTAGGCTGCTTAAGTTATGTTCAGGTATTGGTGGTTAAGAGCCTTCAGTTTGATTCTGCGTAAACCTGTACTCTTGTGCAGCGCGACGGTCGGGTTTGGTCAAACTCAAGAGGAACGTGAACGCTCGCTTTGGCGGCACGAAATTTTGGGGCAAAATTTGGGGTTTCCTAGTTGAGTGGCTTGCATTGAAATTTTGATGGGAAGCCTGGTAGGTTAACAGCAGATTCCGGGCGTTTGAACGCTGAGCGGTATTGTGTTGCCGGGTCGACTCTTCTGTGCCAGTTGTGAGATGGTTGAAGGCATTCCAAGTGCGCAGGGGTTGCAGAGAGCAAAGCCATCGTCTTGCTTGCCAGCCATTCTCTTCCTGCCCAGCGGTTGTCAGCACTGGCCAGTCGAGATTTTCCGGGCCATGGAGGAGCTGTTAGGAATGGCCTGCCAGGGTGGCAACGTGCAAGCTATCTCAGCCCGCTGTAGGTGCTTCCATCTATCCGCGGTGGTGACGCCCTTCAGAGAACCAGTGAGGACAGCGCTAACCAACTGTGAACTTCCTTTGGAGGACTGCGGACTACGGCAGCTCTGGAATTGAGAGGCGCCGGCTGGGTTCGGGCGTGACCACCTGGCTACGGGGACGCAGGACAATGGCTACCACGACGACTGCGCTGCAAAGGTCATCGGCCCTCGGAGTGAGCACTGAAACCCGTGCGGCATGTGTGTGTGTAAAACCCCTACCCCCTTCTCACAAAGGCGACCACAGGGACTTTCTACGATGACGTCGAACGGAGTGGTTATAAGCGGCTGTTGTCGGCTGCTAGTGTGTGCTCGTCGTCGTGCTCGTGCTCGAAACGAACTCGTGAGCTGTGTGCTCGTTTTCTGTATGCTTCATCTTGCAGGCTCCATTTGGGAGTCACGCTAGACTGTCGATGTATGTCTTGTTTCAACTGTAAATAATGTAAATAAATCCTGCTCGCCTAGTCCTGTCGCCCGAAGTTCCTCCGATCGTCCTACAAGCCCGATTACAAAATCTTACACTGCGCACATCTGACTGGAGAACGTGCCAGTACATCAGTAGCACTGAAAGGGCCAACTGCAACGACATGTTGGGCCACGTAAGAAGCTAGCCTACGATGGTGATGATGAAAAACTTTATTAAGAAGGGGCATGGGTTCTAAAAATTGTTTTCTTTATTTTTTAGCTCAATCTGCACTAAACTTCACTGTATTGATCAATTTCTCACGCTGATTTCAAATCTATAATTACTGTGTTTACTCGATTCTACCGCGCCCTCGATTATAAGGCACATTCATTTTTCCTTGCCAAAGAAAAGGGGAAAAAGAAACCGCCCTCGATTTTAACGCGCACCCATTTGCCGTGACCTAAAGAAAGAAAAATTCTTTACAATACTGCGCTGCTCATTCTTTCATACAGAAATACAACTTTCTCTAATTTGGAAAAAACAAACATTTACTCCCAATACACTAAAGTTGCGATAAATAAAAAAGTCGCAGTTTCACGCGAAAGGAGAAGCATCGATTGCGCTAGCAAATTAGTAGACAGCTATACGAAAAGTAAGGATAGCCGTATAATATTTTTAAACATTCGCTTACTAACTAAATTAACAAGCATGGTGTCACACGCACACAAGCATGAACATGCCTCACTCAATGACCGCGGAAGCTCTTTAAATGCTGGAGGAGGAAGGGCGGTAGCAGGAGCGAGGGAAGTGACCTTTGTGCGGCCTCTCACTTCAATGCGAACTAAGCGACGAGAACACAGCATAGTGCACCTAGATGTGTCGACTCTTGTCTCCGTTGCAGATCGCTTTCAAGACGGGCCCCGCGCGGCCGTGCTGTACGTTGCAGCCGCTGGTGTAGAACGCCTCTCCTGTTTGCACCAGTGCTGCACCAAATCCGAACATCCGTGATGTGGCCCGATTTCCGTCTATCTCCGCACACGTGATCGCTTTCCTTTTAATTTTGGCATCGTGATGAACTCGGCATGTCTTTGCAGTTGGCACTTCCATGCTGATAGAGCAAACGCAGAAAACGGGAAGACAGACGGTGCACTAACCTAAGCCATAGGAAGCATTGTCTAAGCACACATACAGCAGCACATGGAGCAAGCTACGGCAGCTAGGCTCGAAGCGTGTACGAGGCGGCCGTTTTGAAATGCCGATGGCGATATGGTAACGCAGATTTAGGCTCATACCCAATTCTAACGTGCGCGCAATTTTTGGACCTGTTTTATCCGAAAAAAGTGCACGTTAGATTTTAGTAAATACGGTAGTGTTTTGATAGCTACTCTGGCTCAGAAAGTATTAATGTCTGAAAATAAATTTAATGGGTACCGTATTTACAGGATTGTAAGTCGACCTATTTTTTAAAATTTGAAAACCTAAGTGAGGGGGTCGACTTACAATTAAAACCAAAACATGGCACCGCCAAAAAAAGAAGCGAGACCAATGAGATATCAGGGGAGCTACAATGTAGTTACAATTTTGTTTGCTCTATGACCCTACCCGTAGTTTTCGCTATCCTGTGCGTTCGTTCGCTATTCGGAAGGGTATTTCAAAATTTTTTAGGGTTTTACAGTGCACGCAACACTCATGGGGGGTGTCGATAGTCGATTGAAGTGCCGCTGTTCCATTCGCAGCGACACTCCCAGAACGGCGGCGCTTGCAGGGATTATTGATAGTTCATGGAAGAGCAGACGCCGCTCATGTGTTTCTATTTCCCTGTAGCTTATATAGGTGTTCTATGGTAGCTTTTAGTTTGACACGTTCGACTCGACTGCCGGCTACGTGCTACTTTCATGCTTCCTCAGTCGTCATGAGTGCTCCAGGCCCACTAAACATTTGGCCCTCATTCACAGCAGCATTCAACAGGGCTGCCATCCTTTACGCCGAAGAGAGAGAAACAACTTCATTTAGTCGCCTGCAGAACGACACCATGACTAAATGGCGCCGTGACACGGGCCCTGACGTCTTCTCAGCGGGTGGTCTCTACTCAACTCCAACGCGTGTTACTCCCGCGGTCGGGCGCCCTGAGGGGCAACGTTTCGTCGGTTTCGCTTGGCCTTTGTCTTTCGAGAGCCACCGAGACCTGCTGGACGGCCCAGGTTTGGCTTTCCTGGTCGTAGCATTCCGCCGCAGCCGCTAGTCGCGGCGGAATCGTTGTACTTGTTGAAGCTTCGTCGGGGTACTTGGTGCAATCCCATGAAATGTGCATCAGGGTGGCCCTCTCCCGCTGGCACACATCACTCACGTATAATTTCGGGTATAGATTAGTCATTAACACTGGGGTGGGTAAGGAACCAGTTTGCAATTGTCTGAACAGCACCGCCTCTGCTCGGCTCAGCCCCACCTCTGCTCGGCTCAGCCCCGGGTGCGGGGGTGGGAAAGTCCTTCGAGCCAGGCGGTGGAATTGTGTAAGTTTGTTGAACGTCGTCATGCGGTCTTTGGCACTACACCACGTTGGACGGCCAGTTGCAGCGGCGCAGTTGGTTAGCGCTCGCGCCACTGCGTGTGCCGTCTCGTTGAGGTTATTGTGCTTCTCCGACGCATTGCCGAAGAAACAAATCACTTTGCAGTGGGCCGCAAGTTTGATGTTTCCGAACGGTTGGTGCAACAGTGGCAACTGCAGTGAAGCAAAATTTTCACCTGTGACGGCAAGCGAAGAATTTCCCACGGGCCGAAGTCGGGACGCTTTCTGGAGCTGTAGATGAAGCTTGCGGGGTACATTGATGTAGGTGAAGCTTGTAGGGTACGTCGCTGAAGTGCGTGATTGCTCCCTGCCAGTGAAGTGCGACATGGTCATGGAACAAGCCCGGATCTTCACCTTTGAGGACCTGCTTCGCCGTAGGCAGGACCAGGGTCTCTGTGGGAACGACCAGGGGGTGATTTCCACATGACGTGAGGCCCGCTGATGCTCCTGGCAGATTTGGCAGCTCTGGACCATTTGAGCGATGTCTTGGTCCAGGCCAGGCCACCAAACATGGGACCGGGCCACCATCTTGGTCTTTTGCACGCCAGGATGACACGCGTGCAGCAACTGCAGGACTCTGTACCGGAGACTTTTGTGGTATCACCACCCTGGAACCCCACAGTAGGCAGCCCTGCTGCAAGCTCAGCTCGGCATCCTTGTGGCTATAGGCCTGTTGAACCAATTCCTCCCCACGGGACACTGCCTTGACCACCTGAGACAGGACTGGGTCCCGGCTGGTCGCTTGCGATACCACAGGTCTGGAGAGTACCTCCGTGAACGCATGCTCCAGCATGAATACTTCCGCAGGTTCTGGAACGGCATCAGGCACCTCAGGCAGGTCAGGCACCTCAGGCAGCTCAGGGCATCAGTAGGTACCAGATTCTTTCCCGGATGGTAAACCAGCTGGTAACTGTAAGCTGCGAACCTCAAGGCCCAGCGTACCACTCGATGTGATGCCTGCACGGGAACTGCCTTGTCAGGCTCCAGCAGCCCCAATAGCGGCTTGTGGTCCGTGACTGCCCCGAACTTCTGGCCCCACAGATACTGGTGGAAGCGTTCGACACCGAACATGGGGACCAGGCCTTCCTTGTCCAGCTGGCTGTAGCGTTGCTTTGCAGCACGAAGTCGACGTGAAGCAAACAACACAGGGCGTTCCTGACCATCCTTGTCCCTGTGTGCCAGGATGGCTCCCACACCGTACGGCGACACATCTACGATCAGGACGACAGGCTTGGCAGGATCGAAGTGTACCAGCACTGGAGCCTTTGTGATTAGCTCCTTGCTGTGCTGGTAGGCCCGGTCCTGCTCCTTCTTCCAGACCCATTGCTGACCATCTCGAAGCAGAAGATGGAGCGGCTGTGGACACTTCGACAGGTTCAGTAGAAGTTGATGAGGCTGAGGTAGCTCTGAAGCTCCTTCTTGTTCTAGGGCTTAGGCGCCTTGAGCACGGCATCAACCTTGCGGGGAGCCGAGGCTAGGCCAGCCTGGGAAATGACATGTCCCAAGTACTCAACACTGGGGGCCAGGAAAATGCACTTTTCCAGCTTGAGCTTGAGGCCGGCATCCTGCAATCGTGCCAGGACGTTGTGCAGGTTTTGCAGGTGGTCCCCGTCGTCGCTGGCAGTAACCAGGATGTCATCCAAGTACACCACCACATGCCTCATGCCCCTGAAGAGGTTGTCCATCTCCCTCTGAAATATGGCTCGGGCTGAAACCACTCCAAACGGTAAGCGCGTGTACTGGAAGAGCCCCAAAGTTGTCGATATTGTGACATAGTTCTGGGAGGCATCCTGGAGCACCAGCTGCTGGTAAGCATCTCCGAGGTCGAGCTTAGTGAACTTCTGTCCACCGGACAACGCTGACAAGAGATCTTCAATCCGGGGAAAGGGTAGTGACAGGTTGATGGTAACCTTGAAATCCCCGCAGATCCTGACACTGCCGTTTTGCTTGAGAACTGGTACAATGACAGCGGCCCATTCAGACGTCCTGACGGGCACCAGGATGCCCTCTTGCCGTAACCGTTGCAGCTCTCGGGTGACCCCGTCCTTCAGGGTGAATGGCAGTGGGCGAGGCTTGAAAAAACATGGCTGAGCTTCCTCAGGTACATAGATGGCAGCTGTCGTGCCGGCAAATGTGCCCACCCCTGGCTGGAATGGGGACTTGAACTTGGTCAGGAGGCTGGGGACGTCTTTTACCGCATGCAGGCTGGCTTCCTGGTACTTTGGCAGACAAACGCCCAGTGCATGAATCCAGTTTCGGCCCAGCAGCGTCGGCGACTACTCCTTGGTTAAGTAAAGGGTAAGGGTTGCCTCCCTGTCGTCAAAGCGAATGCTGACCTATGCCTGACCCTGGACCTGGGAGAGCTGCCTGGAGTAGCTGCGCAGCATCACACCCGATGCCTTGACGGACACGCCAGAGAAAGTACGCTAGAACAGTTTCCCAGCCATTACCAACACGCTGGCCCCTGTGTCCAGCTCCACGGAAATGGGGTGCCCGCAGATTTTGACGGTCAGTATGTACGGCGGCACAGACGACGATACAAAGCCTGTGTGCCACATGGCAAAAATCGGCGAGTCCTTGGCCACGGCATGGAGCTTGGCCACGGAAGAACTTGAGCCTGCTGCCGCACGCCTCTGCCGCGTACCCTTGCGACGGCTACCCTGGCCGCGGGCTTGTGTGGTACCTTGGCTTGAACCAGACTGCTGCTGTCCGCTGTTCGTCCTCCCCCTTCGGCATACCCGTTCCAGGTGCCAAGTTTTCCCACACTTGAAGCATTGTGCTTGAGAGAACTGGCACTGTGAGGGGGAGTGGACAGCACTACAGCAACTGCAGGTACTTCCCTTTGTCGCCAACTCGTTGACCGCCGCTTCAGCCGATGGTGAGCCAATCGCACGGGCAATCTCGCCAGCGTCCTTGGCAGCAGTGGACGCTGCCTTAACGGCATCGTCCAGCAAGGGGTTGGGAAGCTCCAGGAGTCGTGTCTGCATGGCGGGGTTGTTGATGCCGCAGACGAAACGGTCCCGGAGCAGCAAGTCCAGCTGGTCCCCGAAAACGCAGACACTCGCTAACCCTCGTAGCGCAGCAGCGAGCTTCCTGAGGATCTCTCCTTCTCAGCGGCTCCGGGTGAAGCGGAAACACTCCATTAGTGTGGACGGTGCTGGGTTGAAATGCTAGCGCGGTATGGCGAGCAGCTCACCCAGCATCTTAACATGCGGCGTGGCTAGCTTGAGAAGGTCGAGCAGGAGACTGAAGACATGGGCCCCGCAGCTGGCCAGGAAAAGGTCCCGCTGTTTGGCCTTGGGTGTGTCGTTTGCAAGGAATAACACGTGGACTTGTTCCTCGTAAACTGTCCAAACGGACCCATCTCCCTCGAACAGCTCAAGCCTTCTGTACAGCGGCATGGCGTCAGCAACAGGGGGCGGTGTTTGCGTCAGCGTTGTGTCAGCAACAGGGGGCGGCCCCCTGTTGCCGACGCCATGTTGCTGTACAGAAGGCTCGAACTGTTCGAGGGAGATGGCGGCGTGGGATGATCCGTGGGTACTCGTCGCCATTGTCACGATCCGCTCGGGTTCGTGAACAAGGAAGGGCTCAAGGCACCCTCCGTTAGACAGATGCTCCGCAGCGTAGTGGTGATGAAGATGACTGACCGCCGAGCAGCCGTGCTCGTCAGTGTTTATAGCGGTGCGGTGACCAATGTTGCCTACTGAGTCTGGCGGGCCAACGAAGATTATGCCGGAGGGGGCATCACATGCTTGTTACACTTAGATATTGTGTATTTTTTTTTGGGGGGGGGGGGAATGTTTTTAGAAAATAGGCAGTTCAGGGCGAGAATTGCTAATAGTTGCTGGAAATGGTATTTTTGTTCCATATTTCACTGAAAAGTTCGCGTCACATTTGGGAAGTCAATGCTGAAAAGTTAGTCAGACTTTAGCTTTGTACGTTTCCAAGCCGCTCCCTTGGGGAACTTAAGATTGCAAAAATTGCAGCGGGAACGGCAGTTCATCGGCGTATGCAGCAGAATTGCATCGGTGGTACAGTGCTAACACGCGCTTTTATTAACCCGTGTGTTTGGTGACTTCGCTGACTAGTGTACGCGTTTCCATCAATAAATTCACAATTACTCATCTTAAGGTGACTTTGACTGCACTTATTCGGCGATGTCACATGTATTCATCGGCAGAAAAGTCGCAACGGCATATGCAGACATCGCACCATGCGGATTTGTTTGATATAAGTCTGCACTAACGACGAGTGCTTATTATTGAGGTACAAAAGCAACATTACGGCAAGGGCATTACACGAGCTCCACTTCATGTAAATGGGGTTCATGGCATTTGTCTGTGGGAAGCACCTGGCACGTATGTGGACCATGTTGTCCCAAACGCCGGTAACATTGTGTTCATACCTGCTCTCAGAGAGATCAGCATCTTCCCTACAGCTGTCACTGCAGAAGTAGCCTGGCACCCGAAAAAAGGAGAAATCGCAGCCGCGAATTTCAGCCATCCTTGCTGCAAAGGGTTGTCATCTGCTACTGCTCCCACCCGTACTGTTGGAAGTGCCCGCTAGGTGGCTATCAGTGGCGCCTCTCCAGGCTGTGCGCTAGGTGTATAGTGGGAAGTGATCTTTTTGATTTTGTCTTGCGTCAGTCTTCCTTTACCATTAAGTAGCTCACCTTGAGGTCTCCTTTTTCTCCACAAGTGAGCGCAGGGCAGCTCCCATATGCTTATGTACAGGGTTGATACAGTCTTTTTTTATTTTTTGCACGTTTATTATTTTTGGCACTTTTACTGAATCTTTTTTCAGGGCATGAAATGTTCAGCTATTGCCATCTGAGAGCATAGTCGTGTAGCGTAGGTCATGCTTCTCTAATGACCGCTGGAACTAGTGCAAGGCTGCTTCCACTTCCATCTGGCCAGCCTTACAATCTGTTTTTCTGGTACAGTGGAGCGTGCTGGATGAGCCAAGCAGCATGTCGTTCCTCATTTTCTTTGGCCCACTGGTAAAGCCCAGGCAAGAGTTAGACAAATCAACAGGGTCTATCACGAGACCAGTGCACTTTTCAGTTATACACCAATGTGGGAGCTATGACCGCGAGTCAACCAGCTGCCGTCATAGATAACATCAACCTTTCCTGGTGGTTTGCCGAACCCCGCGTACAATTCTTTGACGCAAGCAATGCTAGCGGCCTCACACTCGGTAGCAGTCACACTACAACAGGCTTTTACCATAGCCTTCGTGTGTCCGTGGTAAGTCTTGTGGTGCACGCCACAATGCAAAACGTTCATAGTGGCGAAAAAGTCTGACAGAGCCGTTGCTCCCTCGCCGATGCTGCTGATGGCCTTCATTGCATGCAAGTTCAATTTGAAAGGCCCTACTTTGGCACCAGCCTCACCGGCTACCCTCGGAGACGAGAAACGCTCCTCAGACAAGTCGCAACTGTGATAAGAGAGCACGAGCTTCGAACACATCCCAAAGTCTCTACTTTCTGCCTTCAATAAGGTGATGCATTTTGTGCTGCACTCTGGTAAAGCGCAATCCCAAACAACATGCTTATCTTGGCTAAGTTCACAATGACAAATTCGGTGCTCTTTTCCTTGTTGTCACTCAGCTTGAATTTCCACTCTGTTGCACACTGCGATGCCAGGCGTTCCTTCAAGATAACTGCACTTCCCGCACGCTTGGCCGACTTGTCCACTGAATAGTACGCCACCTCAGTGTGGTCTTGGGTGCCGCTGGACACGCTGGCTGACGATCAGATGACACCAGGTCACAGAAGACCTATATAAACTTAGAGAAAGGAAACTGTACCTTCCACAGTGCAATGGAAATAAGAGTAGCGGTGGCGTTGTGAAATAAACTATGTGACCGAGAGATGGCGATAGCAAAATCGAAACTACTATCATCATTATGTAGTGAGCAATATGGCTGCTACGCCAGCAGCTGGTGGGCTCGTCGTGGTGCTTGCTGGCTGGTTTTGGGCACTTTGTTACCGCTTTCAGAGCTGTATTCATGTGTACAGTACTCTAACATGACTACACATATCTTTATTATGTCACCAGGTGACCAAGAGGCCTGAACTGGCAAAAAAAAAACATTTCAAACAAGTAAGCTTACATTATTTATTGTCAATGGTGAATGAAGCAGTACATGCCCGCAATTTTCGTACAGGTCAGGTGGAGGTAATGCTGTCAGTCACTGAGTTTACAACATACGGAAACACAGGTAGCCATCTATTTAATGAAATTTAAAGCTGAAATTGAGTTTTCTCATCGTGTTCGGCTAAAGCAGGGAAGTGAAGCTTCAGACAGTATTTATGCTGGGTTACCCTCATACCTGTATTGTGTACAGTGCTGCTTGACGTGCTTCACAGTATGTTGTCTGCATTTAACGATTTCAGCTATACAGTCGACGACCGAAAATTCGGACTCCACGGGGAACGTAATTAAGTCCAAACTATAGAATGTCCGAAAAAACGAGTGTATCTAAAAAAAATTATTATTTTAATTACGTTTGAAGGCCCCCGTGCATGGAAGGAGTAGTCGATTCATTGCTGCACGTACTTCCGCTTTCATGCAATCCACCTGTATTTCTGCCAGTTTTGTGTTGTTTCTGTAAGCCGATGCAAGGACTGCATAGCTCGAGTCAGATCCACATGTAAAGGCTCTGGAGCACATGGTGCATCAATCCGAGATAGGGTCGCAGTTTGACGGTGGGAGAACTTGCTCAATTGTTTCATTGTCGTTCAGTTCGGCACTCGATGACACTGCGCTGCTGACGTCTGCATTCTTCAAATGTAATGCAGCAGGAATTGGCACACCGCAGCCTAGCAGGTCATCAATGATGTCCGCATTTGAGCTCGTTGCAGTAGGCGGCAGTTCAGGCTCTTCAGTTGCGGAGCCGGGCTCATTCGGACTGCCACTCAAGACTCATTCGGAGTCGGAATGCGAGGGCACCATCGGAGCCATTTGACATGGACTGTCGATAACTTCACGAGAAAGACTTCTTGGAGCCAGCAGAGCGCTGTCTAGAACGCATACCGTATTTGCACGATAATAAGTTGACCTACTTTTTTTTTTAATTTGAAAATCTGAGGGGGGGGGGGGGGGGGGGTCGACTTACAATCAAAACCAAAACATGGCTCCGCCAAAAAAGTGAGATCAACGAGATATCAGGGGAGCTAAAACGTGGTTATCATTTTATGTTTGCTCTATGGCCCTACCTGTAGCTTTTCGCTATCCCGCACATTTGTTCGCTTTTTGGAAGGGTTTTTCAACATCTTTTAGACCTTTACAGTACACACAACACGCATGGGGGGGGGGGTGCTTCGATAGTTGATGGAAGTGCCGCTGTTCCATTTGCGGCGGCGCTTGTGGGGAGTATCGATAGTTCATGGAAGCGCAGACACCACTCACGTGTTTCTCTTTACCTGTAGCTCTTAGTTTGACGCGTTCCACTTTTCTGCCGGCTATGTGCTACTTGCATGCTTCTTCGGTCGTCATGAGTGCCCCAGGCCCACTAAACATTCGGCGCTCGTTCACAGCAGCGTTCAAGAGGGCTGCCATTCTTTATGCTGATGAAACAAATAACTTTGCTGCGGGCCGCAAGTTCGATGTTTCTGAATGGATGATGCGAGAGTGGTGACTGCAGCGAAGCAAAATTTTCACCTGTGACAGCAAGTGAAGAATTTCCCACGGGCCGAAGTCTAGACGCTTTCCGGAGCAGTAGGCCAAGCTTGCGGCATACGTTATTGAAATGCGTGATCGGTCCCTGCCAGTGAACTGCGACATGGTCATGAAACAAGCCTGGATCTTCGCCTTTTAAGGACCTGCTCTGCCGTGAATACAAGTGGCTGGTGGCAGAAGACCGTGAACTTACGCCAACTGGACCTGCCAAAAGAGCCTCCCTGACAGGTGCATGTGGTTGGGTGCATTCAGCGTGGGCTGCTCTTCCACAATATGTCATGGTGCGGTCGTTTGCCAAATGTGGAATTTCGTTGGACGATGATGCACTGTGGGACCTTAGCCCTGATGACAATGGCAGCACTAGTGAGGACGATTGCACAAGTGAAGATGAGTACTAGTCCAGTGACCATGCCAGCTGCTGATAAGTTTTTGTTATGAAATGCGCCCTCGGGTATGATGCTCTTTTCTTTTTTTTTCCTGTCACAGGCGATATGGGGGGTCGACTTACATTCAAGTCGATTTACAGTCATGTAAATACAGTAAAACTAACAAACAAGCACAGAATGCGGAACGCTGTCCGGAAAGCAAATCCAACAAGCAAGAGCGGACCATGCCTGCCATGCACGGTGGTGCCGGCATGTATGTGATGATCACAATGTTGATGCAATCTCACAATTCAGGCAAAGCCTCCAAGATTGGAATTTGCAGTTAAATCTCTGAGGCGCAGTGCTGCGACCAAGGCACTACCTCAGGGATTACCACCTAGCCTGTAATCTCTGAGGCTGCACTTGATGTCTCATATTTGTAAGGCCATGCTTGATGTCTCGTCAAAAGTTGCCAGAGGATATAATGTCGTCAGAGTCTGTGTATACTACAGCCAGGGGCGGATTCCGGATAATCGAATGTACAGCTGGCGGCTGTCCAAAATAGTGGTCGTCTTTATACATTTAGTCTATAGAGCCATCGGTGGTGCTGCAAAGCTGTCCGAATCACCGTGCATGTCTGAATTATCGGTGTCTGATTTATTGGTCAGCGACTGTATTGGCGACAGTGCTGCTTGACGTGTTTCATAGTCTGCGTTCAACAATTTCAGCTATATTTAAAAAAGAAACATAAAAAGTGCGTGGCAAAGGTGTACTGTCGGCAAGATAAGCTCGAGCTGCAATGTCCCATTGTTTTCATAGCACATTGGCGAGAGGCACAAAGTGTAGGGAGAAAGAACATTATGCTAAATTTGACATCACAAAATTGTGTGCTCTTGATATTTCTGCTGCACATTTAGTGTTCAGGTGCGGCAGTAAAGGCTTCGGCACAAGTGGAGTACTCGTAGGAAAGCGAGTAACGTTGTAGACACAACAGTGCTTACAAGGACCTCTGCAAATATTGTGTGAATAAGCAAGGACACTGAATAAATATATGAGTAAGGCCATTTAATTCTTATGGATCCTTGGAAAATGCAATTTACGGTTTTATGTTGAAAAACATCTTGGTTTGTGTATTCAAACAAATAAAAGAGGTTGCAAGGAGATGAACATTTCAATTGAGTAAGAGATGTGAGCAAAGGAAGCCTCAGCCTGGAGCCAGCGTTTCTACAAGCAAACATATTTGCGAGGGCCATGGCAAAAACAAGTTCCACGCCATTGTCCACAATACACCCCTTAGAGACAAGAACTTGCGAAAGCTTTTCAAAAACTGGACAATCGGCCGCTTTCTGTGTAAGTGCTGCTGGAACATCGCCCCCATCACCCATCGGCCCATAAAGCGGTGAAGGCGCTTTTGTGTTTCTTAAGGACGACGGGTTTGTGCGACCATCTGTGACTTATAATGCATTTTCTGTAAGACCACACGCGTCAGCGAACTCGCCGCAATTTCCTTCTTTCCTTCCCTCCTCTCTCTCCCTGTGATCTTTGTTTTCCCCTTTCCCTTTCCCCCGGTGTAGGGTAGCCAACTGGACGTTATTCTGGTTAACCTCCCTGCCTTCTACTTTTCTCTTCCCTCCTCCTCCACGCTGAGGGTTCCCTTACTCATCCACTATTGATTGGGTGAATGTAAAGTCAAATTTACACCGTGTATATTTCAAAAAGTTTTTGGGAAACACACTGCTCAGGTTTGTCATCAGCTGTTTGAAGAGAAAGAAAAAATTTTGTTAGTGATTTGTCGTGTTTGAGGAGTGTGGAGTAGGCCGGTTGTGTGCATTTGCCTTTTCTAGCTATCTCTTATGGTGCAGGGCTAGCCTAGTTATTGATTTCATGCAAACTGTACATGAGCTTTTGTAGTTCACAAATGTAAAATAATACGCATACACTAATCTAATTCTAATCCTAGCACTTACCATCTTAGTGTACACATTAAAAATAACTTAAATTGGACCATTAATATAGGGTTTTGTCATTAACAATGCTAATCACATGCTTGGGTACTTACGGTGCAATTTTTTTAAAGCACCATCTACTTTAAAATTACAGGTTTACACCACACTCAAAACTTGGAACGTGCATCTGCAATATGGGATCCCAGTTGCGTTAATCTTATTACTTTACTTGAACTACGGTGAAACCTTGTTAAACCATGGTTGGCCGGAGCTCGGAAAAAGTATGTACTAGATGGTAGTATTGCTTAACCGAAATAGTATGAGACCTCCCACTTGTCAAAAACGGAACACTGGGACAGTGCAATGAAGGGGCAAAAACATGCAGCATTTATTCACTTCGCTCGACAAAAGTTTATTATTTTTGTTTGATGCCGCGGCGGCCTAGCAGCGACGACAGTAGCCTCAAACTTACTGAAGCTGTGAGCCAGCTTTTCCGCCAGTCTTTTCGGCAAACACGCGCATGGCAGATTCCTTGTTGGCATTGCATATTCTCCATGCACAGGTGCGGTAGCGCTGCAGAAGTCGCGGGGCCCCTTTTTCATTGCGGGCTGCTGCTCCCATTGCAACGATTGCATAACACGCAGCTTCTGCCACTGTCCGTGCTGTCGTTTTCTGTGCGGTCCTCATGACTGTCATTAGGTGACACTTCGGCAACAACAGAGGCAACGATGACGAAAAGTCAAACCTCGCAGCCAACATCTCTGCGTGGTCGCAGCAGCGCTGCCGAGCAACTTCTTCGCATTCAAAATGCCACACACCATAGTCAACGGTAGAACCCTGTCGCATGCCAGTGACGACTTCTTCATGCCACTTTCGATAGCACAAATGATGTACAACTTCTCTTCTATGCTGAGCACCCGTTGCTTTTTTTACGAGCTTCGGCATGATGCACGATGCCACAACGCTCTGTGGCACAGTGCCGAAACAATGTTGATGTGGCTTCACGCACAAAAGCACAGGGCGCTTGGAGTCCGTTGTTCTGATCTCCGAGGCTTGTTGTTCTGCCGGACTGCCCGTTGGGAACGACGCACGCTGTAATTGCGTGACAAAAAGTGGAAACACATATTATGTGTTAACCGATACATACGCAGTAAGCTGGTGTGGTTTGTGGGGATTCGAAACGTATTATGTTCAATGGCCACTGAGTCGAGGATTTCACTTTACTACTTTTCAAATGAAACTACTGTTTAAGCTGGTACAGTTTAACGAAGTTTTACTGTAGTACAACATAACTCTGTTAGTTTCATTCTTTTTAATTATGACCACAATGTGAGTATAACCTTAATGGAAACTAACCTAGCATTTATTTCACTAGCTAACCTCCGCAAATTCATCTGTCTTTCACTATTTCATCAAATTTTCCATCACACCACACTTCACGACGACTTCATACTGCTGCCTCAGTACATTTCAAACCACGTCAATCATCACAGTAAGGTAGGAATTGATTCATACTATTTGAAGTCTTTCACTCTTTGATCCCCCATACATCTCAGGAATGGAACCACCTTCCCTTAAGTATTGTAGCCCATTACCGATAACAAACTTTTTTGCAAAACATTAGCTAACATTGTATAATCAGGAGAATCATTACGTTACCGGAACTCACCGCATTTTTTGTTTGTTTGCTTTACTCCGCTACATTGTAACCACTCCCCTCTTTGATGCCATATGACCCATGAGGGTATTTTAAATAAAAACTAAAATAATAAGATCAAGAGCGACTGCCAGAGTTTCAGTCAACACGAAGTTATCATTTCCTCAGAATTGCATTGATCGCTTTTGATCGTTTTAAAATTATTTGCATTTTCATGTAACAAATTAATGTTGTGAGGGAGCATGTGATACTTGGTGGTGATGCCCGTCAAGCTTATTTGCAAAGAGCACATGACAGAGTTTGTGCATTAGCACGTACGAGCTTGCTATATTGTTTCTGTATTGGTCGTCATGGCTATAACGACTAGACAAAAATACAAGTTGGCACTAAACATGTTACTTCTCCGGTTGTCATGAAATGCCCTTAATTGAAAGTAAGCTTCTATGTAAAATTTTAGAATTCTGCTTGGTACGATACAAAACTGCAGACTGCTGCTTTCCCGATTGGGCTCAAACCCTCTATCTGGTAAACTTACAAACATTTCACGGTGAGACACATAGTTCAAGAGGACCTGTTGTCACTATGGTGACTGTTGAGCTTCTTATGGCTTGGCATGGGCATCTTGCAGAGCAATAATTTCTCTTTTGTCCGTCTTACCAAAAAGGGAAATGATGACGCCATGACAATTATGCAAGCAAAAAAATGGCGAAACAAAAGTTAGTCCAATAAATGAACAGATCATGGTTCTAGGTGAAATGTTCAGAAACATACCTTGCATGGATTCTGGCCTGGTGGTGACACATTCACGGTTGACTTGTACATCCAGAGACAATGGAGTCTAAAGGGGTGAACAAATATGAGCAGCGTCATAGAGGCTGGACTCGAAAGAAAAAAGAGCCTCAATTACTATGGTGTAAGTGTAACACTAAGGGAATTTGTGATCGATGTATTACTAAGAACAGTGCACAAAACGCTCCATGACAGAAAAGCACACACGCACGCATAACACTGTTTTGAGAGTGTATTTCTTATAATGGGTGTCCTTGTGTGGGCTGTGCCTAGTGAAGCCTCGATTAGATGAAATTTTTTGCCAGATACAGTATAGCCTCCTTCATACTCTTTGGAAAATACCGTGAGAAAAAGCATATTAGCCAGGAAAACGTACGATCGGAAGTACCCCAACTAAAAAATTTGGCTCAACTATTGTTGACATCTACGTAATACGAATCATCGCGCGGATCGTTGCGGCACAAGACGCCGACGCGCATCGAGCTGGTGGTGGTGCTCCAGCAGCTGGAGACGCATTTTGTTTTTGTCCTATCGTGGGGTGTTTTAAGAGGGCGACAGGAAATCGAGCTGGATGATCTTTTCTTTTGGTGATCTTTTCGAGTCCACCGTGTAAATCCAAAGATAGTCTTGTGACAAGTCACTCGAAGCTATGAAGAGAGACCATTCGGCGCCTACGAACAGCATTCAAAATGAGGGGTCACTGTACAATATTTCCCAAAGATGGCACCCATGAACAACGGTCATCACCTGCACTCACTTTCGTTGGTCGTGCGACCACTGTGAATAGATCTGCACTGATTTGGTATGAAACCGTAACTTTATATAGTCACTGACACTCGACAGGACATGTCTCCAATTAGGCCTAACAGGCTAGACAGTATTGCCACTGGTGTGGCTATGATGAAAATTTCTTGCTAGGCAATGTGATAACGGGTCGCAAACTGTCGCGAAAAGCTTGTTGCTAATTACAGATGGTTCATAAGTAATCGGTTGTGGAATCATGCGTACAGGTTAAATAGATGTTTGTCGAAACAACGTTCGGGTCCGCGGTCGACCAGCTGGCAACTACTGCGAGCACGCGTGCCAAGTTTGTCTGTGTGCTTGCATGTGGGTAGAAAGCTGTGAAGGGGATACGCGGGTCGAAAAACGGCGATTTTCATCAGATAAGTCAGTTTTATGTTTTTGAATGTTTCAGCAAGATTGATCCCTCCTCTTTCACATATAAAGAAATCAGAGCCGTAAATGATTGGGAAATTATAAATAAACTCGGTGAAAGCACCCGAGGTGGCGAGAAAAGGTGCAAATCTGGCCCATTTTCCAGCGCGTGATGCGTCAAATCGCGGCGTCGCAAGCTATTGGGCTTGTGCAAGGCAGTAGGCCTGCGCTTTTTCTCTCCGAGATCGGCTTTGCCGCGTCACAATCTCTTGGGGATGTAATAATAAAAACAACATTTCACCGCTAAAACCGAGCGCTTTCGCTGGATTTCTAAATCACGTGGTGCGATTCCGGCCACGCCATTGGCTGCTAGCGCGCGACGCGGCCGCAGGTTGTCTGCTCTTTCTGCGACGCGCCGCTCTCTCGACGTGTTCCCAGGCTTTCAGGCATTTTTCTGCTCCTTGTTTCGATGGATCCCGTGAAGAAACGCTATTTTCGATCTCGAAAGTATCGGTCGAAGCACAAGTTCAAGGGGTCTCGCCGCAAAATCAAGCGGCGTGCAATGGAGACGTCCGCGGCAGCTAAGCCTAAGCTAGGTGACGGCGACGCTTTCGACGGTTCAGAGCCGGCCGGCCGCCCGAGTTTCGTTGACAGCGCATCGGAGAAAAAGTAGATAATCTTCGACAATCAAGATAGGAGCGGCGAGGAGACGGCAAGCACCTTTATCTGCGAGATCGGCGTCGGGAACGTGAGCGCCGCGGCATGTCCGGCGTGCGGACGGCGCGACCTTTTCATCCGTGAGTTGGCCAAAAAACGGAAACGACTCGCGTCGTTTTTGGGGTAGTGTTGCAACAATGCAGCGTGTACCACGTCCGTTATCTCGTCAACGTATTCGTTGCGGCGTGCATCTCCGGTAGACGACGCTAACGGTGGAGCGCGCCCTTCGGCCAGCCCAAGAGAAAGTTTCGCCGTGAATATCAAGGCAGTGGTTGCGGCGCGCGCATTTAGAGCTTTACACAATCAACTCGTCCGATTTTGTGCAGTTCTTGGTTTACCAAAACCGATGCACCATAAATCGTTCACCGCCATAACAAAGAAAGTGCACCTCGCTGCTACAAAAGCAGTGGCCGAACTTGGAGTTGGCTCGGAAAGTAACAGCGCAGGAAGTGGGTCAGCATGGTGCTCACGAAGACTCTATGAGAGAACAACATATGGCGCAGGTGAATTCTAAAGTAGTGCACTGGATCTAGATACCCTGGCCTGCATTATGTGCAATTTTTATATAGATTTCAGCGCTACAACACAAATAAAGAACTTTTATAACTTTCAATCGTGTTTTTCTCAGCTTCATATTTTTGGCCAAACATGGCTTTTGTGCACGGCATTTGATGTACACCTGGCCACAAAAGTTTACAGACCACGGGATGTTAGAAAACGTTCAATACCCGGGCAGCTTGTAGTAGTAGCGAGTAAAACTGTATACGAAAATGTTGTTAGCATATTCTAGTCGAGGCGCGAAATGCAAATACCAGGCTGCATTGTGAGGTTGCGGAGATATTGAGCTTTTTCTCACATTTCACGGTCCGTAATATTTTGTGGCCGGGTGTACTTATTGTGGTCCAATCAAGACCAAATTTGGTGTGCATCATCTTTAAGATGTGTAGAATGCACTGATCTAGATTTTAGTGCAACCAGTTTATTTTTAAGAATGGAAATGTTCAATACCCTTGGGTACCAGTCACTGAAAACGAAGCATCAGATATGAAATTCTCTCAAAACGTTGCCTGTCAAGGGAATTGCATTATCTTGGTTATTAGCACTCAGTGGAGTGTTAGGGACAAGAAAAGCCATTTTGCACTGCTATATCATGCCAACTGCTAGGTCCTGTAGCTGCACAAACATGCACTGTTTTTCACTTATGCATGGCACTTAGGACATGAAAGCATCAAGCTATCCTAAAACTAAAAACAGATTTGGAATGAGGATATCAAGCTATATAAGTGGTACAATTTTCATTTGTCTAGCATTAATATTTAAAAAAAAGGTTTCTGAGGAGCGTCTCCCCTGAAGTGCACGAATCTATGTGCGTACACAGACTCGTGTATCCGATACGATCCGCATGTCTCTCAGTGCCTAATCGGCCCGATCTTTACATATGCTTCCGTGCTTTCTACACGTGCTGCTTTTGTTGTTGCCTCTGTTCGACACCGATAATCATTTCAATCAGTCCAGTCAACCTGGTTGAACTTTCTACCGATAGATATCGCTAGCCGAGGGATCGCTGAGCGCATCAAGGCATCGACCACGGCTGAGTCATTCGCTGTGGGTAGTGGTTATTCGAGAGATAGAATATTTGAGAAATAAAATACCAGATATTCAGTTGGCAAATCAAATTATTAGAGCATTTGCTATTCGATTCTAATTCAACGATTCGAGTATTCACACACCCCAGTTATGAGTGGTCTGAACTCTATTCACCTGCTGCGTTCTAAATCTCACAATAACATTTGTAAATGTCCGCCAATTGAACATATTTAGGGAAAGCGCTGAATCCGGAGTGTTTTAATAAAACTCTTTCCTTACCACGGGGAAATTGGCTGTTTTTTGTATGGTTTAGTTAGGAATTTTTTGTGCAACAGCTACTAAGTTTAGTCTCATGCATTACAATAAAGTGAAGGTAAATGAATGTGCTTTCAAATAGTGTTTATTTTAAAAAATACAGAAACATTTATTCACATAAAAAAATTCTTAAACAAAAAAAATTTCAAAAATAAATTGAGTAAGGTGTAATATCTCTGGCAAAAATTTTTTTAGCAAAATTCCAAAATATACAAATTGTTGGTATATCACTAGGCAACATTTCTTTAAAAATTATACCCATACATTAAGTACTCTTTAAGTTATGAAATATTACAAGACACATAATGAAATATTCAATTTCTTGATTGGTCCTACTTACGATTTCTTTTTTCAAGGAAAAGATTAACTTATAGCACTACATTATATGCCAAAACGTGTGTATTAAATGCACATTGCAAAAGCACATTCGAAAAAAAAAAACAGTAATAACAAAATGCATACTAAATAAGCAAACACAAATAATTAATGAAACTCAGTGCAAGCTTCCTTAATGATTAACTTATATTTTCAGAGCGAAAAATTTTACAAAGCTTATCACAGATACAATATAGTTAACACTCCATAGCAGAATATCACAGCAAAATTGAAAGTCACAGCTCAATAACAATAACGATAGCTGCTTTGGACCGCTACTGAGCATCATCCCCCGGTCAATGCCCGGATCTCTCTGGGGTCGGAACTCCACGATTCTTTGAGCTGGTGGAAGCACGTCTTGCCCAAATGAAGTGGACACCCAAGAAATAAAGAAAATAATATTTTGGACACCAACAGGGCAATTGAACCGGCTCTAGATATTCATACACAAAGTGGACGGCGAATCCGAAACTCATCTGTGGGTCACAACTGATGTTTCCGGCTGATCGGCTGCATCTTCCTAATCTCAGCTGAACTCCAACAATGCGACATAGATGTCCGAGTCATCTGTGCTCGATGAGCCTAAAAGATCACTTGCCGGATCGTCGGAATCGAGCGAAACTGCGATCTTTCGAGCGTGCACGGTTGCGGATGTCGACTACATCGCCCCGCTCAAGTGCACGTCAACCTTTGAGCTCACACGCCCTTTAAATATCGCCGCCACGCTGTAAAAATGTGAACCATGCAGAAACGGAAGCTCTACTTTGGATACAATCACCGAGATGGCACCACGAGTCCAGGGGCGCAGCGGCTTTTTTTAAATGCACGCTCAAAAACTTCGTTCACCGGTGAACGATGCCTAGTACCGTGGTAAGGAAAGAGTTAAGTCCATAAATGATTATGCATATTGGAAGCACCCTGTAAATCCTGTGAAGGCAACCACTGCTTTTTCATAGTGACAGAGCCCACGCATAATACAGCCAATTTGAGCCACTCGTATGCAGTCCATGCCTGTTACAATGGATCCATGTACAACATACTTTCAGATATAACAGACTATTCTTCTCATTTAGTTTGGTCTGCCTTTATTATCACTGCAACAAATTTCGATATTAATGGACCTGCTTATAGCGGACTATCCACTAAAATGAACAAACTTTTGGGCAACTTTTTTCTTGATGGTTTAAATACAACACACTTTGCTGCAGCGAAGCATGCATGAGGCAGTGCACTGCAAGCCACTATTTCTGATCACCTGTGGAATTTGCGAAAATGCACTTTTCTTTAAGGAAAAAAATTATGCAGATCCCATGCACTGTGGGAATCAATGTAAGCGAAGCTTTCTGTGCTGTTTGCTTTGATTGATGATAATAAGCGGTGATGTTGACGGCGAATGTTTAATTTCTCCAACGTTTTGTCAACACCAGAGTGGTGAGTTGATGTTAAACGTTACCTTGCGTGCACCACTGCTGTTTGTCTGCATAGTACACAAAACACAAATTGAGAGGTGTTTGCTTGAGGCGTTGTTGTGCACCATATTTCATAACCTCTGAGAGGGTTGAGCATTGTCATTGCCTCACATGGCACATTGCATCGTGGCAGAAGCATTAAACTTGAATTGGCTTATGGGACTGTACGTGCCAAGACCACAATCGGATTACGAGGCAAGCTGTAGTGGCACACTCCGGATTAATTCTGGCACTGTGGTGTTCTTTAACGTGTCCCTAAATCAAAGTGCATGAGCATTTTTTATTTCGACCCCGTCAAAACGCGGCTGCCTCTGTTAAATCCACAGCTTTGAGCAATGCCATAGCTACAAAGCTATCATGGCAGGTGCAGAAGCGTTGATTTGACCTGCGACCGCTTCCATTGTGTCGCCTATATCCTGCAGTGTGCTTTAATTAATGTGGCTCTGCTTCTGCATGCCCTGCGTAAGTTGTCCGCCAGACATATTTGCATGCTTTTATTTTTCAGTAATTGCAGAAACACACCGTACCTTGAACTTACGTTTATCCAGCGTTTTCTTGCCTTCTTGCATCACCGGAGTTGAACTTGCCTTATACCGCAGCTCTGGTTCAAGCCACAGATCTGATAGTGTTCGTCGCTTGTTGTGAAAAATAAAATTAGGACATTAGTTTATATTACTGGTCATTGTTCTGTGTGAAAAACAAACTGTAGCCACCGTTTGTGTCATTGGCAGTGTCAAAGGGATTGGGCCAGGCGGCCGGCACGACAGCACCGGTCGCTGTTTTACCGGCTGTTAATCTTGCCATTGTGCAAGTCACATTGTGTGGGTAGGTATATGTTCTAATACAGGGAAACTGTCATTTGTAGGTAGTGGAATAGAGGGGTGTAAATTCAAGCGCATTTGGATTTGAACGACAAGGAAATGATGGTGGTGCCTCCTCATCCATTGTGTACTGCAGGAGGCGCAGAACATCATGGCCCTGACCAATGTGGACACTCCTCTAAAAGGTGGCCTCAACACGCCCCTGCACGAGACTGAGCTTAGTGGAGCAGCAACACCCAAGAAGGGGAGTGCAGCACTGACGCCAAACAGCCTCATTGTCACACCGTTTCGGACGCCTAGCAGTGGAGCCACAGAGGGTGAGGCCTCTTTTTCACTGCATAACCAGCTTGCACAGCGCACACAAGCTGGCATTGATGTTTTCTTGTTTGCAATGCAGTCTTCGTGTCCTTGTAGCAGTAGCCCATGTTCAGGTGTGCTGCAGCAGCGGGACTGCTCACAAAATTTGTATTCCAGCTTGCTAATTAAAGACAACCCCCTTGACCTCAACCTAAAAATCTAAAAGGTGAGACCAGAGGCCACTGTGGCTCTTGCAATGGAACTCCAGGGGCTTCCACCCGAATGTGCCTGAATCTAACGAAATTGCAGTGGTGAACTCAAAACACCTGATGTCTCCTTCTGCAAAAACCCCACCTAATCGAGGAATGCATATCTTATTACAAGACCCAAATTGTTGCCGCTGCAACTCGGCTGCAACAAAATCTTGTGCTGCTAATGCAACCTTGTACCAGGTATAAACGCAGCTATGTTAGCAAAATCTGATTGTCCATAGTGCAAAATAGATGCACGGTAAAGGAGTAGTGACAGGAATATTTACGACTCTTTATTTCTTGCAATAAATGAAGGTCCTGGACCTTGAAACTATAAGAAAGATACTGTCAAGCCTCTGAGCACGCTAAATTATTTACTATGCAGTTGAACCCGCTTATAACATTATTCAAGTTCTAACAAAATCCCATTGTTATAACACAGTTGCAAAAAAAGCAGAGAGGACAAACATAAAAATATCCTACTTAGACAAAAACAAGTCCAGTTGAACCCACTTATAGCACTATCGGTTTTAACCATACATTTAAAACTTGGTGTTATAAAATTCTTGATATAACTAAGTGATTCACCTTTTATAACTTCTGGTGTATGAACAATGTGTGTTAATAAAAGAAAGTGTTTTTAAACTCAATTTCAACGAAACGAAATTTCACTGCAGCTGCGAAAGGATACGGAGCAATGAATGGAAACTTCCACGGACACAGATGGTGAAATGGTTGAATTAAAAAGTGCCTGCTTGCAAATGCACCTCTCAAATAGCGTTCCCCATGCAACCAAGAGCAATTGCTGAAGAGGAGCAGCGTCATGTTTATTTATTTATTTATTTATTTATTTATTTATTTACAGTACACCCCGCAGTGCCGAAGCATTATAGCAGGAGAGTGGGTACAACATGAAGTGACTAGCACGAGAATATAATCATACAAAAGGGAGGGATGACAAAGGAGCAATGCATCAAGATAAAGATAAGTACATGAAAAAAGTATATGAAAAACAGTACAAGAAAAAAGTTCATTCAGCCTGCAGTCATTGGTTTGGAAGACGATTGAGACGATTGCAATTACAAATCATTGATTAGTCTTAAAAATGCATCCTGAGGAGCACTCACAACTTCAACTGGCAACTTATTCCATTCAGAAATACTGCGGGGAAAAAAAGAAAACTTCATATAGTTCATTTTGCAGGAAATTCCACGTATTTTGAAACTGTGGTCTCTTCTGTTTGAGATATAGTGGGGTGCTTTAAGGTATTTTAGCTTGTCAATGCCTGTCACGTCAGTGTATATTGCGTGCAGAAGTTTCAGTCGGTGCTTCTGGCGTCTTATCTGTAGCGGCTCTAGTCCAATGTGTTTCTTTATTGCTGTTATGCTTGCGTGTCTGGAGTACTGCTTTGATATAAACCTGGCAGCGCAGTTTTGTATGCCTTCTAACTTATCAATCAGGTACCGCTGGTGGGGATCCCACAAGGCGGTGGCATATTCTAATTGCGGCCTTACCAGCGACTTATATGCGATGGTTTTAAGAATCTGAGGGGCAGTTCCAAGGGTTCGTATAAGTAGGCTAAGCATTTTCCCGGCTTTCCTGATGGTCACATCAATATGGCTGGAAAAGGACAGATCAGCAGTTAGATGAACACCTAAATATTTAATTTCCTTTAACTTCAGGCACAGGACAGCACTGTCCTGTGCGTTTCCTGCCTTCTGTCGCCTTGCACTGCCCCTTCACTCGCCCAAATGTAAATTCTTCTGCCTTCGGTAAAGCTCGGGGTAAAAACGTTGAATGCGAACAAGCAAGTACTCCAGCCCTATGTGCCTCCCCTGTGAGTGCGCATCAGTGGCGGAATAAAGAACATTACGTGCTCTCACCGCCCTGATATAGTTCACAAAACAAAATTAAAATGAGCAGAATATCAAACCTACGAAGTGGCCCTTCCTTAATGGGAAAATAAAAGAAAACTAATTTCAGCTGCACTAGTAAATGACTTACACAATAGCCCCTCTTACCATGAGAAGAGGCTTTGTAAGCCAGAAGAGGGGCTAGAACCAAGGACTCCACCTTGGATTTTGCGCTCATAGATGCTGATGGCGACTGCTCAGCCCCAGATAACTTGTCTTCGGTGCAGTTGTACTACATTTCATCCTAGAAGAGCGAAGACTAGCAAATTTCAAGAGCTTTTACAGGTTCACAGCGGGCCAAGTACAAAAAAGCACTTTGAAATCTGTCAAGTGAAGATAGTTCTGGTATTGCGGCGCAACATTTATTGAGGACTGTGACCTTCATTTGCTGTTCTAATAATCTACTTAATACCACAACGTTGAAGAGTGTTTCTCTTTCTGGTGTCCCTTTGATGCTCCTTGCGTGGCTTTGCACAGCAGCACCGGTAGCATGTCGCTGTTAATGCATGATCACCGCTACCGTCGTAACTTGCTATGACGAATCACTTATACTGCTCCAATTATTATGAGTAAATGATTATCTGAACTAAAGAGAACACTAAACTATATTTAGTTTTTCTGTGTACGCTTTCGTGGAAGGCTCCAAACCTGCTCCAAACGCAGCAGTGGGTGCCCCAAAATTAGATTTTCACTGCTGCAGTGGCTGCTCCAAAACGCTGAAGGGCATTCCCACCACTGTCTTGGGGTAAAACTCAATAATTCCCAATTTTTGCACCCAAAACAATGTTTTGTGAAAATCGGCTTAAACTTGGTTTCTCACCAAAGTCTGCCATTTCGTCAAGGGTGCTAAACTAATAATAATTGCAAATGTTGCCTAACTAATCAACAATGCCCATCATCTGTGAGCAAATGGTCAAGATATATCATTATTAGTAACATGCTTTCATGAACATGGTAGTATGCCTCTTTTTCACTTAACACTCAAGTGAAAATTGGCAAGTAAAATATATGCAACGCCTGCCAGCCTTGAGTGAGAAAAAGGTTTTTGCTTTTTTGTAGCGATCCTTACATGAATATGACAATGGCACATAGCATTGCATTTCTTGCACATTGGGTACGTGTAAATGGCAGTAACGCACTAGGAAGTGAAAGAACACAGCGTTCACATTGCTCTGCATTTTGAATGGTATCTGTGACGTTGAAAGGACAGTTACTCAACTGTGCCGAGTTGAAAGAAGGGCGGCTGATTCAGCTAGATGGTATACCATTAATTTTGTTGCAAGAACATCTAGCAGGAATCGGTAAGCCAGGACGACAACTGACAAGGGGCTCTATTCTGGACATTCCACCATTTTCTTTGAGGCGTGATGTAGGTGCGACGGATACAAAGTGGTTCTGATGATCCCCTCTCAGTAAAAATAAAGCAGCAAGCTCAACGCGCACATTTGTTCAGTCATAAACGCCTCTCACTTCCGCCATCTGCTACACTTACTAGGACGTGTCTTTAAGAAATTAAATGAGTCGTCACATATTGGCGCTTACGCCCTTGTTTTCTACCTTGAGACTTCAAAAGCAACTGACCAGTTATACTATCTCATTAAACACAAGTTGCAGAAGGTTTGTAATGGTCAATACTATTTCAAATAAACGCATCTTTCAAAAAGAATGATGGCCAAAAACACAAATGCCAACACCACTCGAGAATGACATAAGCACTTATAAGCACGAATTATGAACAAAATAATCTTTTTGGCCCCAAACAACAGGGATACACATGCCGCTTGGCCACCATTGCATATGGTTGCTCATTAGCATATTTTGGGCGGCTCGTCACTCCACAAATTAAGGCGGCAAATCTCTGCAATGGTATCAACATCAAATTGTTGTTTACAAAACAGCCCTTCCTGTGACATTACTGACATTTCATCACCCAATCAACAAGCTGAATGGAGGCTATCAGAGAATGCCACCACACACTATTCACAAACTTGCAAATACATTGCATGGGTTTCTGGCCTCTGCCATGTTTTTTTTTTTTCTTTTTCTTTTTTTTTTTTTTTTTTTTTTACGTGCCAGTATGGCAGTATAGCTGCTAAAGACCAGAAAAATGTTTCCTTCGAAACCGTTTACAGCTCCACATCACATTTCGTCAAAAGTGCAGCAAAGTTTCTTGCAATGGTTCCATTTCCAGGCACTAATTTAAAAAGACGCGCTTCTCTGCAGTCAATCAGAGAGCCACCATGCACGTCGAGAATAGAGCCTAAGGATGAAAGGCCCAACAGCTCCAGGATGGACATGGACAAAATCGTACGTCGCACATATCCAAGACGGGCTAGCCTTGTGCCGCACCATTGACAAAGACATGCCAGAGGTGGACAAGGTTGGCCATGTATTGAATGGCATAGCTGACGATGCCTTCAACATACTGTAAGCACTGCAGCACGGTCGATTCCATCATAACAGAATGCCGTCGGTTCGAACAAGTGAAAAGCCGGCGCATTACTCAGCGCTTTACCAGACTCCCGAACACGGCTGCGACATCCTCATGCGAAGATCCCGTGATGCTCCCTCTGTTTTCGACACCTAACAACCTAACTAGTATTGTTTGCCAAGAGCTCGAAGCCATGGCACCAGCCGCTTATCAGGCACATGCTCACAACCATTTGGCTACAATATCCCTCATTCAAGCCATTGTCCATCATGAGTTTGCAAATATGGGCCTTCTACAAGTCACCTGTCACACACTTCAGCCCATGTGAGCTTCCAGTCCTCACACTGAACACTACACCGCCCCAATTGTTGCTGCTGCCGCCTCCACTCCCCGATTCACACCCCGCTACAGAAACCCATCTGAGTGGAGTACACCAGACAATCAACCAATCTGTTTTTCTTGCTCTCGCGTCGGCCACATTTCAGGCCACTGCCACAATCGTTGGTATTACCGACCAAGCTTCCCCGGTGAACGCCGCCAGGATCATGGCCCCTCTTCTAGCACAATTCTAGCTTCTAGCCAATTCTAGCTCTGTGTTTCTCTGGTTGAACTCTATGCCACCAGGTGGCTGCACCGCTCCAGCCGCTCACGTTTACGCCCCCGCACATCTGGCAATTTGCCCAAACCGCCCCATTTGCCGGAATAGTGGACATGCTAAGTCTCTATTAAAGATGCTTGTGATTTTCTAGGTGATATAGAAAGTTTCAATATATGCAATAATTCGATATATTCATGTTCAATATATCGAGGTTTGACTATATATATATGCTACTGTGGGTTGGATGATTCCCTTTGACACAATTACCATGTGCTCTATGAATTAGTTCAGAAAGTGCGTCTATACTGTTTGGTGCTGAAGTTTATTACCTGCATACACATAAGCTTTTTTTCTTAGAATACAGTAGACTTCAATTATGCAACTCTGGTGAATTATTGGGTTAATTGAATCCCGACCGAAGGTCCCGCCTGGCACCCATACACTTCAAGGTGCCCAAACGTTCCTTATTCAGATCCTAAAATTGGCCTTCGTCAGATAATTTTAACTTTACTAGTCCGCACGCACGGGCACTAACGCATATGGTGACACCAATGACAACCCCTTTAGTGGCAGTGGCAGTCTCGGTGTAGCATAGGGGATAGTGAGAGCATTGAACATGCGTCATCTCCCGTCAAAAACACCTATTTTCAACCTACCGGAGGAAGATTTTCAAGCAATAACGGTAGCTGAAAATGTATGATTATGGTATTTACCTGATTCTAATGTGCACTTTTTGTTTTCCAAGGAAATTGTGCCGGAAATTGCGTGCGTTGTGCAATCGAATATGAAAACAAAACTAGCTTTCCAGTGTTTGTACGCTTTACAGCATCACATTGCTCTACTGTGGAGAAGCTGACTTTAAAACTGGCAGCAAAGCTGACTTAAGGAAACCGGCTGCCATTCTAAAAAATTGGGTGTGTGTTAGATTTCTACTTTGGTTAAAAGTTTTATGTCATTTCTATGTTGATTTTCTACTTTGGACACATAGAAAGTTGTTGCATGTCCGATTTGGAGGCATGGTAAGCTCAAGCCAATACTACGAAATGAATCTCCGGTGTTTCGATGTTCTTTGCATCTTGTTTAATTCAACCCGCCAGATAATTCAATCAATTTCATCAGTCCTGTCAGGGTTGCATTAACGGAAGTCGATGGTAAACAAATCAAGTAAAGTCATTTTTGTCAGCATTCCTGGTACCATGTATTAGGGATATTGATTAGACTCCAGGGTGCTCACTTAGCTGACAAATGAGTGAATTGCAGCACTAGCTCTACCACTTACCCAGGAATGACGCCACGAGGTGCCAGGACACCGGGAACCGCAACTGTTTCCACGTCACAGACCAGCGCAACACCTCTGAGAGACAAGCTGAACATCAACCCAGAAGATCACCTTGATTTTGACTCCAGTCAGTCAGCAAAGCACTTCCAGGTTAGAATTTCTGTGCAGCCCGTATCAGGTCTTTACTTTGTATGCATGAATTTTACAGAAGTACTGACTCAGACTTTTTTTGTCTGGGCTGCTTTCCTTTGTTCCACAGCCTGTCGAGTTCATAACAGTAGTATGAAGCCTCAATGCCTCAAATGCGCAAGTAATCGCAAATTATAATATTTAATGCAATGAATTAAAAACGAGCACCAAATGGAGCCTGACTGCGGATATGCTGATCAAGGCCACATCATGAAAATTGAGGAGTCGTGTTGATGTGCTATCACCGATGCATGGCTTGCACCTATGGTAAAAGTTTCACTGGGATTGTCTTCCTGAAAGCTTTAGACAATAGAATAATAGAGCACAGAACGTGAAAAGGCTGTGGCACATTCTGAGGGAAGAGCAGAGGACTAAGCTTATCCTGTGTTGAATGCAGACAAGTGAAAAAGTGGCTGATGTGGTATGCATGCAACTTTTGGTGAGACGGCCATGGTGTGGCTTGGAACCACTTCACCTGGCTAACTGATGTGTGCTTGTGGTTTGTGACACCACATGACAGCTGTATCCAATCTTTATGATGTAACGAGAGGCCCTTGTCAACGCACCCTAAGCCAAAGTTTTCAGTTCAAACTTGATAGTAAGACAAGCTTTCTTCGCATTTCTTTTTTATAACAAATGAAAAGCGCAACCAAACAACGAATAATATGGAATACTAGTGTCACTGTTAAAAGGAAATGTACAGATTTGGATAAAGGATGACATGCCATAACTGTGGCTTACCTTCTGCATGAAGAAACTGTATGTGCAGTGTGTGTTCTAATAGTGTGCAGTGTGTGGTCAGCATGTGGTCGAATAGTTTGTGCATTGGGCTGAGGTGCTGAGGTACCAGGGTTCAAAATCAACCATTGGACCAACCTGAGTCACTGAGTATGTGCCAATGTCTGCATGCGTGCTGTTGTTCAACATGGGTCACTGTGATGCGGGACTGGGTAGACACCGCTGTTAGAGGAAACCCTTTGACATTGACTTGGAGCACTGGGTATGTGCCACCTGGTCCATACCGGTCTTCAATGAATCTGTTTGATGCCAACTTGAGTGACTGGGTATGGGCCAGTAGGTGTGTGCCGCTCCTCATGAACATATTTGACGCCAACTTGGGTAACTAGGTTTGTGCCACTGGGAATGTGCCACTCTACAATAGCACAAAAGATCCCTTAAATTTCTCTTTTGCTGAGCAGAGTTAAACCCATGTCACTAGGTTTGTCAAGGTCAGAAACCCGATGCATTAGCAGGATGCATCACAAAAGCACAGGTTATGTGACAGTTTCAATTAACAATTTTCACGCCAGTGCTTTAGCAAGCTGTGCCATGAATGCACTTAGTCACTCTTCACTGAACCTCTCACCAACTTGGATCACTGAGTATGTGCCACTGCATGTGCGGCAAGCAGGGAAGAATTCTCAGTGATCGAAGGCACTGTTCCACCATGCTTCTCATCTCTGAGGCCATGTGCGAACTTCTTAGCAGCGCCACTAGATGGCGCAGCTTGTCCAGAAAGAAGTGTGAAGAAGGAGCCCAGTTGCCGCATGACGTGTTTCTCAGCGTTTGCACGCAGGGATAAGCTAGCCAAGCGGGTTGGAAAGCTAGAAAAGGAACTCGGGAGCGAACAGAAGCAGAGGAAGGGAGTGGAATAAAAGCTATACAACTTAGAAATGAAGTTGAGGACCACCATTCTGCAAAGCAATGATGAACGCTTCAATGCGAGCACTGGCTCCGAAGTAAGAGCAGCTAAGCAAGCTAGAACCACCATGCCAGAAGGAAGTGGCAGAAACGTCAGTGGTAGTCGCAAAGGGGCTACCACTGATGTGCTGGCCGCGGCAGAAGACAACAAAGCAAAAGACAAGGATAAGACAGTAGGGGAATGCATCGTGGCCTCAGGTGCAGATTTTGGTGGGGAGGAGGAGGAAAAGCATCAAGTTGTCATTCCAACATTAAAGTAGAACCAGCAATGACAGAGAGGGTAGGCGCAGGCGAACAAGTCCAGGTTAGTGCGCTTTTGGGAAAAATGATTAGGGAGGTGATAGCGAAAGCCAAGGAATGCATGTGGGACACAATGGAGGATAGACACCTAGTGGTGATAATGGACAGAGTGACTGACATACTGCAAAGACGAGGGGCAGGGATCACGAAGCAAATAGCTTAAGGGTGTCACTGACCTGCAGAATGTTTCAAAGGAAGTATTGAAAGGGCAGCGCTTGCAGTAAACAGGGAAATTTGGACACTAGCTAAGACAGTGAATTTTACAGTCGTTGACAACGACTGAGATGTGCACTGAGCAGGCTGCGAAGGTGCTTTTGTGCATGACAGGATACATTTTAGCAAAAGTGCAGCAACACCGGTTGGACATAAATTTGTGCCACGGGCTTTAGCTTTTTTAGGCGGGCCCCAGGCAATCAGGAAGAAAGATTAAGTATTGATGGTAACGACACACCAGTAGAGGGGAGAATTAGACCATAAGAAGTTAGGAAAAGATGCGCAAAGGATAAGAATAGAGAAAGTAACATTTGTTGCATAAACATGCAGGGTAGTCGTAAGCAAGAAAAATGGCTGGAAATTCAAATGCAGCTGGATGATGAAGCAATTAGCATGTACACCTTGACAAAAATGCATCTACAAGATTTGAAGCAGCCGCCTGTTATTGACAATTTTGTATGGGAAGGGTGCAACAGAATGACTGGTTCAAGGAAGGGCAGAGGCATAGACATATGCTAATTAGGCGAGGTCTGAAGTGGCAGAGGGTAAAAAAAAAAGACATGTAAGGAGCATTTATGGATTAGCGGTACATGGCAGGGAAAAAGACGTGGCTGGGAGTAGCTTACTTATGTATAGGTGTTGATAGCAGAGGTAAAAGTAAGGAATTGATTGATTGCACTAGAGGCGATATTAATCAGTTCGAGAAATAGGGCCAGGTGATATTAGGGGGAGATATAAATGCGTACATGGAGGATTTAGACAGATATACTGATTACAATGGTTCTCTGGTGGCGGATCTATATGATGAACAGAACCTTATAGTACCAGGTAACAGGGAGAATAAGTATCAAGGACAGGTAACTTGGCAATGCGGAAACAGGCAGTCATCTATAAACTACGCCTTAGTCTCAGAAATGGTCTACGAACAACTAGGCCAAATGGTAATAGACGAACATGGAAGAAATAGCTTGGGTAGCAATGATAGACGTTTAAAGTAAAGTTTGAAAGACATACTAATGCAAGAGAAGAAACAACCAGCACCAGAATTTCTAAGAATGAATGAAGAGCAAATAACAGATGGCAAAAGACATAGAAGAAAATGAAGTATTTTCCTACAAACAGTCTGGGAATACAGTATAACCTCGTTGATACGTTCCCATTACGTACGTTTTCCCAGCGCCAACATTCACAATCAAGAACACAGAAAATGACCCAACAGAAGAGTACACATTTGGGCTGGCTGGTTCATGTTACGCTCTTTTTCCAGAGTTACGCTCTTCTTTTCCGGTTCATACATTTCCAGAACACACAATTTTTCTGCACTAGTGTTCAGTACGTCGCCAGACTGCGATGGTATAATATTGTTGCGTGTGGAAAGACACAGACAGAAGAGGCTATTTACAGGCTATTCACACTGGAGCCAGGCAGCCAGGCCGACACTTGCTCGCGCCAAGCGCACTGACCAACTTCGTCGTTCTCGCAGCGGCTCGTTTCTTGAGCATCGCTCGATGATATCGTAATGCTACCCCCCTGGCAGCAAAAGCACCGTCACGGTGCTGTTAAATATCCAAGGCGCATGGAGAGTTGTAGGGCTTGAGTCGGGCGACGTGGACAATGTCACTGGTTGTCACAGCGGAGGACGTAGTGGGCGGGGCTAGAACGATTTTATAGGTGACATCGGTCACTTTGCGGAGCACGCGATATAGACCTGTGTAACAAGAAAGGAGTTTTTCACATAGGCCAACATTACGCGAAGCTGACCAAAGCAACACGAGGCTGCCAGGCACAAAATGGACATCACGGTGACGGAGGTCATAGCGTTGCTTCTGCTTGTCTTGAGACACTTGTAGACGAGCGCGCGCAAGTTGGCGAGCGTGGTCAGCATGGGCGATTGCATCACGGGCATAATCGCTAGTTGAAGCTGTGGCGGACGGAAGCACAGTGTCCAGTGGTAGCGTTGGTTCGCGGCCATACAAGAGGTAAAACGGGGAAAAGCCAGCAGTTTCGAGACGGGAACAGTTGTATGCAAAGGTAATGTAAGGTAGAGCCAGGTCCCAGTCACGGTGGTCGTCGGAAACGTATTTGGATAGCATGTCTGTAACGGTGCGGTTCAAGCGCTCAGTGAGGCCGTTCGTTTGGGGATGGTAGGAGGTGGTAAATTTATGCCATATTGAGCAAGCACGCATGATGTCATCGATGACTTTGGCCAAAAACGTACGGCCACGGTCCGTTAGCAATTGAGGCAGAGCACCATGCATCAAAATAATATCATGTAGGAGGAAGTCTGCAACATCAGTTGCGCAACTGGTCGGACGAGCACGGGTTACGGCGTAGCAGGTCGCGTAGTCCACAGCGACTGCGTAGATTCCGGAAAGGGGCCGAGAAGTTCTAAGCCGACATGATGAAAGGGCTCGGCAGGAATGTCAACCGGCTGTAGGTAACCAACGGGGAGCTGGGAAGGCTTCTTGCGTCGTTGGCAAACTTCACAAGCGGCGACGTAACGTCGTACGGAACGGGCAAGACCCGGCCAGAAAAAACGGCGACGTACACGGTCATAGGTTCGAGATACGCCAAGATGTCCTGCCGTTGGTGCGTCGTGGAGCTCTTCTATAATGATGGAGCGGAGGTGTTTAGGTATTACCAGTAGGAACTCAGAGCCGTCCTGATGAAGGTTGCGACGGTACAGAGTACCGTCGCGGAGGACGAAGAGATAGAGTAGCATCGGCTGCGGAGTGTTCAAAACGGTCGATGAGTGCTCCGATGTAGGCGTAACAGCGTTGCTCGTCGGCGAAATGAAGCAGCTGGGATACAGAGAATACGCAAGAAGTACTGGAAATATTGGAGGCTTCTGCAGTACCCCATGAGAATTGTACGCCTTTCTTCAAAAGATTAGTGAGGGGTCTAGCAATTGCCGCAATATCTTGAATAAATCGGCGAAAGTACGAGCATAGCCCTACAAAACTTCGAACTTCTACGGCTGTCTTTGGAACCGGAAACGCTCTGACAGCGCGAGTTTTGTCGGGATCAGGCTGTACTCCGGAAGCGTCAACGAGATGGCCCAGAAGAGTAATTTGCCGGCGGCCAAAACGACATTTGGACGAGTTAAGTTGCAGCTTCGCCTTTCGAAATAGATCAAGTATAGTTGTGAGACGTTCAAGGTGAGTGTCGAACGTTGGCAAGAAGACGATGACGTCGTCCAGGTAGCAGAGGCATGTGGACCATTTAAATCCTTGGAGCAAGGAGTCCATCATACGCTCAAAGGTGGCAGGGGCGTTGCATAATCCAAATGGCATTACTTTAAGTTGGTATAGGCCGTCAGGTGTGATGAACGCAGTTTTTTCTCGGTCCATATCGTCAGCAGCAATCTGCCAATATCCCGAACGAAGATCAATAGACGAGAAATAGCTGGAACCGTGCAGGCAGTCAAGGGCGTCGTCTATACGTGGAAGCAGGTAGACGTCCTTCTTAGTAATGTTGTTCAGATGACGGTAGTCTACACAGAAGCGCCACCTGCCGTCCTTCTTCTTAACCAGCACTACAGGTGACGCCCAGGGACTCGAAGAAGGCTCAATGATGTTTTTATCAAGCACTTTGTTGACTTCGTTTTGAATTACTCGGCGTTCCGACGCAGAAACTCGATACGGTCATCGGTGAATAGGCGTAGCATTGCCAGTAAGAATCTGATGCTTGACCGCGAGCGTCTGCCCTGAAGGGCGATCGTCGATGTCGAAAATATCTCGGTAGGACGATAATACTTGGCAAAGCTCTTCAGCCTGCGCCGAGGACAGGTCCGTCGCAACCATTTTCTTTATATTGGGATCGGCTCCCGAGGCTGGCGCGAGGGGCCTGCTAAGCTCGTGAGAACCATCGGTCGATAACGCTGCCACCTATTGGTCGCCGAGACAATCAACCGTGGCAAGGCAAATACCTTGCGGTAGAATTTGCTTTGCCAATCCAAAGTTACAGACAGGCATGCGAGTGCAGTTCCCAGTAATCTTAAGTATACTGTGAGGCACTGTAACGTCATACCTTATTGGAATGTCAGGCAGAGGAGTGACGAAGTACTCGCCATCAGGAACTGGTGGGAAAGACAGCAGTTCAATGTAGGCTATTGACTTTGGCTGGAGGTGAATATAGCCGGTGGGATGTAAGCGGCAGTGGGGTGCGTCTGAAGGTTCTGCGAGCATCGGCAACTCAAGGCGATGGGTACTGGAAGAGCAGTCAATAAGAGCAGAATGTGTGGAGAGAAAATCGAGGCCGAGAATGAGGTCGTGGGGGCAATGAGCAGTTACGGTGAAGAGGACAGGAGTGTGGCGGTCGGCGATGCTGACGCGTGCCGTACACATGCCGATGATAGGCACAGTACCGCCATCCGCAACGCGGACGACGCGTGCTGACGCTGGGGTGAGGAGCTGGTTCAGTCGTCGTCGGAAGGCAGCACTCATAATTGAAAGATGTGCTCCTGTATCAATGAGTGCCGTGACAGGATAGCTGTCAACATCAAGAAGGTTTCGGTTCGGGGGTAACGTGAGCAGAGGATTTGAGGGCAGGGTCGACAACACAGCTTCACCTCCAGAAGCTGCAGTGCCTAGTTTTCCGGCTGGGCCCGGGAGGTGATAGGCGGCGAAGAGAAGCGGCAGGGTTGGGGCGAACGGGACTGACGGCGTCGAGGTGAGTTTTTTGGTGAGTCGAGGCAGTGCAGTTTTGCATTGCTCTGCCACGCATTGTAGATCCCGCAAGCTTCTGCGGCTGACTGTGCATAACTCCATAAATTGCATTTCACACTTTGGACAATGTCTGCTGTGCCCTATGGTATTCCATGTTCTAGTGAATATTCAATTTAGTGAAGTTTCAGTTTAGTGAAATATTTTCTTGAGCCCCTTGAAGTTCACTCAAGTGAGAGTTCACTCTATTTCTTAGAAAAAGAATGGCAGTAAATAAATTCAAGTTCAAAAAGGAATCTGTGCTTTTCATCAATTTTTGAAAAAGGTTCCCATGGCAGTTAAGGGGTTAATTAGCAACATGAATTTTATGTATGGCTATCCTTGACAAATGTACTTTTTGCTACTATTAAAGGGACAGAGAGACGCTCAGAACATGAATTGAGATAACCACACTGATGGAATGATTCCCTATCATAGTGACTAAAACAAGCCATGTCTTTCTCATTACACATGAATTTATATTTTTAATTAATCACTAAAAGTTGTAAAAAATTACCGTTGGTGCCCCACGTGGCAAAAACATGAAGCTGCATAAGAGGTTCATCACGTGACCTTCTACTAGTATATGCGGTCTTTTTATTAGTATTAATATGTAGTATAATTTTCATTATAAGTTTTTCCTGACTTACAATGTGCTGATAAGCCTTCATTTGTAGTGAGCAGAAAAGTAGCACTGCCTTCATTTTCGACGAGTTGGCTTGGCTCGTCTATAGACAAAACAATGACGACGGGAGCTAGACAGGCATGACATAGGTGTGTACTTGGGAAAAAACATGATACTAATATAAGAAATGTCTGCACAACAACACAAACTTATTGAACCAGCTTTTTATTTTCAAAAGTGGTTGAAAAAGTTATAATGTAGGTGGTTAACCACAGTTACACTCACTCCCGTGAAAGCAGAACGATGGGCGGCTTTCACAATTTGCGAGCCGGGCTGTCAACATGGTACAGTAACCACTCCAGATGTAAACACTACCGAGGGTGAGCTTTGCATTGGGCCATAAAAAACTCAGTTCTTAAAGATTGCTTGTCAGTCCCTTTAAAGAAATCCCAGCTATTTTGTTGGTTTTGCTACCCCTTCCTTAAAGGAGTACTGTCAGAAAATTCTTGCCCTGGTTTCATTACTTTATTGGATAGCCCTTGACCAAATAATTACATTATGAAGCCTCAGTGGTGCTCTCACTGGTGCTCTCAGGTTTCTCCTGAGAGCACCACACATAGTTGTAGCATTCCTAGTTAAAAGCTCACAAGAGACTTAAAGCTTTCCTCTGGTACTGGCATCCATATTGTCTACATTTATTCCAACTTCATCCTACTTTTCTCCTCTCCCCAGGTTCCTGTGCTTCTTCATATTCTATCAGAAGGCTCATACTGCTTCAACCTTCCAGGTTTCTTTTGCTAACCCCTCCTTGAAAACTTGAAAATGTTTCCAATTGAAGCACATTCACTGATGTACCGAACAGTCTTCAATATTCCTTTCTGAGTGGCTGTCTTTGTCGCAGAGTAAGGACCATAAAATTTGGCACTGGAATCTCTTACTCCTTTCCTAACTAGAACGACATCGGTAACGAACATCTGGGATGTCTGAGCGATGTCTCTTGTCAAAAGTTTTTCTTTACTCTCCTTGACGATCTTGAGATTTTCTAAGAGCCCCAACCCATGGTCCACCTGCAGAATAGGGGTTTCTCCTGAAGAAGCAAACTGTGGGCTGCATCCCACACCATGGGTGCAAGAGCAAGTGTAGTGTTTTACAGCTGCTTCTGGAGAGCATTTCCATCCACCTGGGAAACTATCATACATCCTGATGTACTGTTTCGCATCTCGTATAGGGCACTGTGCAAGCCCATTCACCACGGGATGGTATGGCGCACAGAACTTAATCGATATACTGTGGTCTCGAGCCCATCTTGCTAGTTCTTCATTCTTGAATGCTGGACTGTTGTCACATGCAATCGTCCTGTAAGTCCTAAACATATCCTGTTCGAGGAGGGCGATGACACTATTTCCATCTTCTTTACCTGCCCGTGCTTCAACCATCCTAGTGCATTCATCTGTGGCCAGAAGAAAAGCTTGTGTTTTTCTGACTCCTCCACATTTCTTATTTAGCTAGCCAAAATCTGCCTACAACTTCAAAAGGCGCATTCGAGTCGCAAGGTATTATCATGGCGTCCGTAGGCTGCTTATATTTCACTTTGTTGTCTTGACAAATATGGCATGAACGAAGTTATTGACTTCTTCCTTCATGTGAGGTCACATAGATCTCTCAGCTGGTTTGTCGTTGGTATGCCAAAATCCATCATGTCCTCCAGATTCTGGGCTATCGTGCAAATAAGGCGCCCTGAAAACCAGTGTTGGCGGGACTTGATGCCGGCCTTCAATAAAAATTTGTTGTTCAGTGCCTTCCCACAATTTTACTTCATTGATTTCTTCCGATTGTGCTTTGTTGGATTGTATCATCAGTCTAGGCAAAGTATCTGCATCAGTCAGAAGGGGTCCAGGTCAGTGAGAGAGGGTAAAGAATGACTGCTGCAAGTACGGGGGTTATTCAAAACGTAAGGGCCGTTTGGTTCTAAAAATATACATATATTCGTAAGTAAAAGTGTTTATTGGTGGGTTTAGTTTAGTACAAGCCTACTTCACTTTTCTACATATCACCGTTAACTTCTAAGCACTTTTCGTATCGCTGCACCAGTTGCTTTAGTCCCTCTGCATAGATGTTCGCCGCCTGGGAATTGAACCAGTTCAAAACGGCGGTCTGGAGTTTCTTGTTGTCTGCAAACCGTTGTCCCATCAAGCCACTGTTTCAAGTGCAAGAAGAGGAAATAGTCACTTGGTGCAAGGTCGGGACTGTATGGTAGGTGATCATAATGTTCCAAACTAAAATCTTGAATGTTCTTCTTGGTTCAGGCAGTGATATGAGGGCGTGTGTTGTCAAGGAGGAAGACAATTCTAGACGCAGTTTTTCTTGCCATCGATTTTTGATCGCACGTCTCAGTTTGGTGAGCGTTTTGCAATATATGTCAGCTGTAACTGTGGTCCCGTGTTCCATGAAATCAACCAAAAGGACATTTTCTTCATCCTAGAAAATGGTAGCCATCATTTTCCAACTCGAGTAAGAAGATTGTTCGAATTTTTTTAGTTTTGCTGAAGAGGAGTGGCGTAGGATATCCAAGTCTCGTCACCTGTAACAATTTGCGAGAAGAACTCATCTCCGTCTTGTCAGTAGCAGTCCAAAAATGTTCACCACTTGACATTCTTTGCTGTTTGAGTTGGTCAGTAAGCATTCTTAGTACCCACCTTGCACATATAGTGTAGACCGCTTATAACGTAAGTCGCGGGAGTTGTAAAACTTCGCTCTATAAGCGGTACCACGTTATAACCAAAGCATGCTTTTTTCGGCTTTTGCCTATGCCAAATGGACCACCCACCTTTCAAACACAATTTATTACATATTTCACTCACACACGCATGCAACACAATCGCAACACAGCACAGAAACCAAGTTTTCCTGACAAGTGCGGCATCAGTGGAAGAATGCTGTTATTTTTGTCTGGAGATTTTTTTTAACAGCGCTTCAAACATTTTCGTCCTCTACAAGACTTGAGCACTGAAGCGCTTTCTCACTCAAACTGTTCTTCGCATAGTACATCTTCACTTTGCTGAGGTATTCCAAAGTGTCATTGCACAGGACATCTGGGTCTGGCGTCGGGTCAACATCGTCGTCCGACTTGTCTTTGGTTACAAGCTTCGCGCTACCTCGCACCGCAGCGACGATCGCATGATTCGAGCTCACTTCCTCGCAGACAAGAAGCTCCGGCTAACCGGCATCGACATATTCTTGGAAGGTGTCTGTTGCGGAAACAAACCTGCTTTCAACGAGGCCAGACCACACATCGTCGTTGTTGACAGTCTCATTGGCAACATTGTCGCTCGGCTCATCGGCGTCAAGAGCCTGTGCATTGCACACGAAGCCTGCTTTGTTGAAGCACTTATTGTAGTGGATTTTACTTGCCACCACGAAGTGGCAACCATATCAATCGCACCCCTTAAATTCACTTTAAGAGGCTGCTGCATGCTCAGCAGAACTCTTTCGCAGATGCGTTTTTTGTAAAGTGCCTTTACAGTTGCAACGACACCCTGGTCGAGCGGCTGACATTTTGCAGTCGTGTTGGGAGGCAGAAACATTAACTTGACTGCAGTCAACTTTGGCTTGATGTTGTGAGCTGTCAATTGTCGAGAATGAGCACAAACCTGTCGCTTCTCTGCCACCATGTCTTCAACGAACTTGCAAAGCCAGCTTGTGAACATGTCTTGTGTCATCCACGCCTTTTTGTTGGATTTGTATGTTACTGGCAGGCACTCTCGCTTCTTAAAGCAACGTGACCTCGCTGATTTTCCAATGACAAACAGGCGGCGCTTGTCGTTTCCATCCATGTTATCGCAGAGCAACACAGTATGCGGTCTTTTGAGGCCTTGCGGCCAGAGCCTCAGTACAAGAGTGCGGTTCAACCGAAGGTTATAAAATATGCCAGCTTGTGGACGGCATGGTTTCCAAATTTAAGTGAAGCCAGACTTCGATGGACTCGTCGTTGACATCACCGCTTTCACCGCACACTACCTGGCAGCTGATGCCACGGCGATCCTTGAATCGCTGGATCCATCCATTAAGTGCGTTGAAGTCGTCGTGGCCTAAAAGAGTACCAAGGGATTTGGCTTTTTGTTGGAGCATGGGGCCACTCACTGGTAAGCTCTGAGCCCTAACTTCACGTAACCATCTGAAGAGCGCTGCATCCACATCTTCGTACTTCGACGTATGTATTCTCTTCCATGGCAGAGAAGATGATTCTTGCTGCAGTTTCTGCCGCAATTTGTCCTTGTTCTTGTACATGGTTGACGCTGTTGTGTTCGAATTTGGCCGCTACCGACGCCTTCTTCAGCCCACTTTCTATAGCCCTTATAACGCATTCCTTCGCCTCCAGCGATAAGGCATGCCACTTTCTCACACTGCTTGAAGACGCCACCGACACCATGGTGACAAAATCCTGACAACAGATGTGCACAGAGGATAACTACGACACGACGAGATCACAACGTGCACACACCAAATGCAACAAAGAGACTGAAAAAAAATGAGTGCGCTGTCGCCGCTCTCGCTTCTACCCCGCACTCCACACAGCGCGCACCCTGATTGGACGCTGCTATAGTGACAAAAGCACTCGCCCCCCTTCCTCTAAAGTCTCCCGCCCTTCTCCTCCTTTTTGTTTTGCTTTTCGCCACTGGTCTCCACGTGCCCGCACACGCTCCCCTTTCACCACGTTTGCACGCCTCATGGCAATCCTTGTACGCCTCATGGCAATCATGGCCTTTAATGCAATCGTGCAGCTATGCGGGCCGTGCTCAATGCCTCCGAGAAAACGTCGTGCTCCGTGCGCCGATTTCATGGTTGCGCTCTTAAAGGAACCGCGCCATAACCGGTATTCTGCTTTGCCCGCCTACACAATAATCAGTCCGCCTATACATTGAGTTCTATGGGAGATATATCAGTGGTCAAAAAGCCCGCGCTATAACCGGTCCCACGCCAAAAGCAGTTACATTATAAGTGGTCTGCGCTGTACTTTGTGATATCCGAGCTTTTCAGTTGCAATCACTTAAACTGTAGTGCGTCCTACAAAGGGAAATTTATCAGCCAGACCACTTACTGTCAGTTGTCAACCTAATCACAATTCCCGGTCCACTTGTTCAACAGTTTCATTGGTCTGGATGCTGGGCCTGCCACTCTGCTCTTCATTGTGCACATTTGTGTGGCCATTTTTGATGTCTCGACAGCATTTTCTGACCTCTGCTTCACTCATCACTGTAGGTCCATAAACTGGCGTAACTCCCCATGAATTTCAGAACCTGATGATCCTTTTGCACGCAAAAAATCGAATTACAGCTCACACTTCACAACAGGCAGGGGCAACAATTTTTGCAGACATTGTCGTCTGCATTACCTGTCAAGCAGACGACTACTGGGCCAATATGAAAACTTCATTACCTTTGCGAAGAATTAACAGATGGCACTGCACAAATAAAACTTTATTCTGACTTGTAAATATTTAAATATAAGCAAATGGCCCTTACCTTTTGAATAACCCTCGTAGTTTGCCCATCTGGCAATACGTCCTTTAGGTTGGGTCATATTCAAGAGATGAGTGAGGGCCTGGTGAATGGTGAACAAAGTGAACTTCGTATCTTCTGGGTACTTACGGAAGTACTGAATTGCTTTAAGGACTGTAAGTGCTTCCTTTTCACAAGTGGTGTAGTTACCTTCAGACAGCTTGAGGGTGTAGCTGTAGTAACCTACAAGACTGCACCTGTCCCAGTGTGAGGTGTCGGTATTCAGTTCAAAGGGTAAAGTAAAATTGGTGCGCGTGGAATAGGGTGAGCAGAAATTTGGTGCATCAGATTACAGTAGACTGTCTCACATTCATCATTCCACTCAAATGGAACTTCTTTCTGCATTAGGCACATGAGGTACCTAGGTTTGACACAAAGTCTTTTATGAAAGGGCTGAAATGTCCTGGTAATCCTAAAAACATATGCAATGAGTGTACATCATATGGTTTTACCAATTGGGAGATCCTCTTGGCAGACTCTTGTTTTCTGCTTTTGGTAGTCCCATCAAAGACTTCCAAGGAACACAACTTTTATTTGAAAGAACATACTTTTCTTAAAGTTAACCTTGAGGTGTGCCAAGCTCAAGGCAACTACTACCTAAGACAGGTGTTCCTGATGCTCAGCCTCTGTTTTGGAGAAGGTGATAACATCATCTATGTACAAGTTACAAAAGACACCTAGGAAAGGCTTCAGAACTTTGTTTATGATCTTCTGGAACCATGCTGGGTAGTTCTTCCAGGCAAAAGGAAGCTGGTTATACTCGTACAGATCGAAGGGCGTGATAAAAGTAGTGTACATTTTTGTTTGTTCTGTTAGCGGGATCTGCCAGAAGCCTTTGCACAAGTCAATATGTGAAAAATGTCGGCAACCACATCTGAAGCAACTACTTGAGTTTGGAGTTAATTTTTCTTCTGAAGTAGATGTTCTGTCCTGAGGGCACTCCAGGAGGCCGTCTATAGTTTTTGGTGATCATACTTGCACTTGCTTCACGACTTCAGCGTGCAGTCCATGCATTATTAGGGCTATTACGGCAGAAGATGGAAGCATAGTTCCAGCCAGCTTTAAGAGCGGGATTTCTCAAAGAAATACTCGACAAAGGAGCCTTCCTTGAGTTTCAACGTAAACGTGGTATCCCGTCTTTGTACTGTTTTGCTTCGAAATGTCGTCAAGAATTATTCCTTTCATTGGTTCCAAGAACTTTCAGCTTCTGCAATTGTGTGCAGACTGTACCACTTGCATGCAACACCTCTAAAGTAACTACGCATGTTAGTAATCTTGTCCTCGTCAGAGTGCCAATTGTTCTTCTCAGTGGCATATCCATAGAATTCAAATCAACTTTGTGGACTTGAAGACATGCTGTCGAACGCGTCATGTTCTAGGAATCCATTCTAGGAATGTAGTCACTGGCTTCTCAGTGCTTAGAGAGGTTATAAGCGATGTCACCAATTGGTTTTGTTGCACGGTCCGTTCCTGCTGTGTCTGAAGAGCTTTCAAAATGAGGCTCACCTTTTCCATCGAGGACCGTGAACCAGAGTCCTTTCGACACATCGGTTGAAGAACTAGTTTTTCGAAAATCACCATACGCAGGTTCACTTTCACAGCCCCCTTCCGACGTACTTCACCAGCGTCCGTGGAACCCTTCTCGAAAACCAGGCTCACAAGTTCTGCCGAGCTGAGTTCACGAGGTAGTTCCACCACTGATTCATATTGAGCTTGGCATCTTGAAAAGATGCCAAGCTGCGGAGGTCTCTGCGGAGGTCTCCTTTAGGAAAAATGTCACCCACATGTTGGAGTCAATTGTCGGCTGCGCCAAAATACTGTAGCCTTCCTTGTTAAAAGGACACAATATCCTTAAAGCTTTGCTGTCAAACTGGCATCCATTTTGTCTACATTTATTCCAACTTCAGCTTCTGTTTCTCTCCTCTCTATGTTCTTGCGCTTCAACTTCTACCTGTAAGCTCATAATTCTTCAATAGTTAATTTCACTGCCTATTAATGCAACCATACCAAAATGCGTGGCAAGAGCAGTGCGGCTTCGGACACAGAACAGGTTACTTAATACGTTACCGAAAGCTGTGGTGGCAGTATCATAGTACCTGATACCAATGATGCGTACATGCACGCTGTAACAGAGGTGCCTAAAGCCGAGTCCATTGAGCACTCAATGAAACAGGAGGGTATAGTGTGCCCCTTTATGTTTCTAAGAGAAACGAAGAATTGGAAGGGCCAGTTTGGCAGCTTTCAGCAACACGGTCATTGTATGGCCTTCAACCACAACACCCCAGCAACTTCGCTGTCGGTGACATGGGAAGTCTCCTTTTTCTCGTCCAAAGCTGCACTGTGCTTGACGGATGTTTTGGGCAAGTCATACAAAAGGGTGCTGTATTTATTCATTTTTGGCACTGTCAAGGAAATGGAAGCTTATCGTAACTATGGAGTAGACCATTACCTATTAATGCAAGAAAAGTGGGACACCAAAATTTTCTTGTCAGTAAGCCTTTAAACATTAAAAGGCGGCTGAGCCACACATGCCACAGCAGTGTGGGAGCAGCCATACGTCCAACCTGCTCTGTGTTTTGTGCCGTGCATGAATGGCTTTGGGAAAAGTACTGAGGAGAAAGAGCCATCCATGCACTGTGCAAAACGCCACTATGAACTATTACCAACTCGCCCAAACTTCCACCCTCGTACGCTCTTCTAGCTGTTTCATTAGAGTTAACATGTGCAGTTTCAGAAGATATACAGATATTTTATTTCTTCATTTTCCTGCTGCAGCGTTTGCATTCAGTCAGAATAAATTCTGTTTTTAGATCACCATAGTTATTGCTGTGCACTGTGTGCATTAAAATCTATACTGTCGATTTCGGCTGTATCAAACCTGGATCTATCGAATTATTGTTTATATCAAACAGTTTTACATTCACTTAGCCCTTCCAGGGTCAATGAAGTAAATATACAGCGCCGCGAACAATTCCAAAATTTAGTAAAGCAATGAAGGGGGCTAGTTGGTGAACGTTCATGGTTATATTGCGCTCAGTTTTACACAGACGATATTAAGGAAGGACAGGACGTGGACGGACGTAGCGCAATCCACGCTACGTCCGTCCACGTCCTGTCCTTCTTTAATATCGTCTGTGTAAAACTGAGCACAATATAACCATGAATTCCAAAAGTGTTGATGCCGTATATTTACGGCTCTGTCCATACGTTTAAGAAGCGCACCAATTTCCAAATCTCTTATTTCCTGGCATGTGCTGCCACTATGCGGTAATACAGGGAATTTTTTTTCTTGCGCCTCCATCTCGGTTTTCGTTGCATGGTTTGCTTTAGAGCTAGTATGTCTGCTCCGGTGCGTCTATGTACTACCGCTCGCGCATTGGCGCACGCGGGTGGGCGGCGGTTAGTTTGAGTTTTGTTCTGCGGACGGTTTCGACTTCTTGCGTTCGCAGAACTGATGGCTATCTCGTTACTAATCACTGAAAGGGTGACCGCATGTTAGTCGCTCGTTTTTTGCTCACAGGGGTACGCATATGAAGGATGCCACCCTGCATGCACACCCCCCCTCTCTCTCTCTCTCTCTCTTTTTTTTTTTTTTTTTATTACTCGCGAAAACTAATCTCCCCTGGTTGGCGATAAGATGAAGATTAGCGGAAGTTTGTCACACGTTTTAAATTTTTGACAGGCACACAACTACACAGTTTTCCTGAGTGCACTCACCTATGCAGGTCGATTACGCTATGGACATAAATATTAGTGTAAGAGCAGGAACATTTGAGACTTGGTAAATATTCTTGCATGCGCATTTTCTAAGCATTGAACTATGCGTAAAAAAAGGCATCAGCTTTTAAATTCTTATAAGTTTATTTTTTTGTTGGTGTTATTCATGAATAAACGGTACATATGTACCAATGGAAAATATTTTTTTCTCACTTTACAGTCACCCTAAAAAAATTACGGTAAATTTTTTTCGAAACAGGTCCCTCTGAAGAATTTAAATGTGCAATAAAGAAAATCGACCCTGGGCGGTCGCATATGGCAAAAAACTTTTGACCCTGGAAGGATTAGAATGCCCATGCAATAGCATAGCACCGTACTAGGCCTATGCCGAACTGCCGTTTACTGCCACATTTGATATATTGAATGCTACACCATGCTGTGCCCCTGCAAATGTGCCTTTCTAATGGGATTACGATCACTTTTCTCGTCAATCAGAAATAGTCTTGCCTTTGGCAAACAAGGTGAGTGTCTCCAAATATGGATGGCTCCTGCAGCAAAGGTCTTATTTGCACTCTGTAATGACGGATTTGCTTTAGTAAGTGTCAGTGTTAGTATTAGTAGCTCCAGCTTTAGTATGCTGTTAAAGCATACTAATAGCGGAAAGAATAGCTGTGTAGTGAAGGGCACTACCTGGGGTTGTTCATTATTGGAAAGATGGCCATGCTTCTTCAGGAAAGCAAAAGGTTTGTTCAAATATGTGCATTCCAAAAAAAAAAAAATATAATAAACATGCAGATGGCTTTAAATCTTTTCATTGGGTGGCTTCTGGCATGTGATGCCAAACTGGAGATGTCTGCACTGCCGGGTTTTTACTGCAAAGCAAGACTCGTTGCTGTGTGAGGCATGGGCCTAGAACAAGCGCTGAAAGCATTTCATTCATGCTCGCAGGGATACATCAGTGGAAATCAGCTCAGTTGCTCTTCAGGCTGAAAGCTGCTTTCGGATCTAACAGCGCCTGCCTGGTTGACTTGTTGCCGACATGTGACGATTGGTCGTTAAAATGGTATATCGTACCGGACGTGCAGCTGGGCATGTTCACGCACAATTTATAGTACAAGTGCACTGATTGCGGCACAGTGCACACCTACACAGGTTGATTTGCTTTTGCAGTGGGTCCATGTTTACCTTATCCTGAATAAAAATGTGCAACAAATACTACTTGGACGCACGCAAGGCGTACTGTGTTCTCACGGTTTGGCAACGCAGGCTTTCAGTGTTAACAGTGCAATCAGATTATCAAAGACCATCCCACAGCACAAGCGGCTAGCAACGATCGTCTGCAAAAAAAAAAAAAAGAAAGGAGATAAGTAAGCATTTGTGCATTCAATGCAGCCTTGGAAAAACAAGTTGGTAAATTCCTTATTTTCACGATCACGGGAACCTGTCCGAGACGTGCAGAACTGTCAGATAAGCTTTAGCTAGACATATTTTGTATTTCATATTATTGATATATTGAACTGTTTCGCAATTCCTTTTGAGTTCAATGTATCTGGGATAGACTGTATTTACTACATTATGGAACATAAATTGTAAATACTGTGGACACTTGCGTAAGTGCATTCAAGTAGTGCCAGCAGTTATTAGCTAGGCAGTTTATTTGCTTTTTTATGGTCCTTGTACAGAAACAGACAAAGCAGCAGCTGCTGAAAGCGCTGTCATCGTTGCCAACTCCAAAGAATGACTACGAAATAGTGGTGCCCGAGGAGGACCCCAGTGCCCAGGAGCCTTCTGCCCCAGACACATTTGTCGAGGACCAGGCAGACAGGGATGCTGCGAAGGAGCAGCAAAGGCTGGAAAAGTGTGAGCATGTCATGAAAGCAAGCATTTTGCTCAAGCATTCGGTTTTCACATTCCAATCAATTGTTCAGACAATTCCGAAAACCCTTTGCTAGTCAGAAGCATGTGTAATTCATATGCGAAAGTGCTAAATGACTGGCATCTCTCGTGTTTTCCTTCAGAGTGCTTTTATTTTTGGACATTTTATATGCCAATCGCTACATATGCAATATCATCCAAAGGAAATCTTGAAGGACCATCCTGGTGTTAACGTAGACAGGAGACGAGACGAGAAGATGACACCGCAAGCTTCGTCACAACCGTTAACGCCAGGATGGAAAACCAACAAGCCGAAGCTGCTACTCTATTGAAGGAACATCTTTCATCACGACTGTATTTCATTATTACAGTTTTCTGTTGCAAAAGCTTGCCTTTTAATTACATAAGATTGAGAACAAGAGCAATCAAAAAAAGATTGCCAATGTTCCGTCACTAGAAGCAGCTTTAAACTGGGCTGGAAAAATGCTGTGCTTGAAAACCACAGTTCACTTATGATAGACAGAACTGGTCAGCCAGATATCAAGATCAGCATATGACATGAACAGCTAGCATTCATAATCAACAACTTGCACAAACTCTTCAGGTAGAACACATCTAAAGGAACCATCCACTCTATTCCATACTTGGGCACTTTCAGCGAGAAGAGCACTTAAAACAATGAAAATGTGATGGGACATTGTTTAGTGGATGCGTATGACATGTGCGTGCACACTACTACGGCAAAAAGTGAATTGGCCTTTTTCAGCATGACAAGGCATTCTGGCAAACATCATTGATCTAGATGCTCTAGGAAAAAATTAGGAGCATGTGATTTGGAGAGAAGTGCATAAAATTAGTGTAAAATTAACCTGAATGCTTCCTTCTGAATAAATGAGGGATTACTATAAAAACTTAAAGCGCTATTAACACGCAGGATGTAGAGAGGCAACACACACCACGCCCGCTTAGAGATTTGCATCGTACAGTGAAACCTAGTTAATGCATGCCCGCTTCATATGTGCTAATGGTTAAAAGCATAGTTGAGAAGAATCCCCGACACAGTCTCTTTAAAGCCTAATGTGTTTTCTAACTGTTTAAGCAGGCTGTTTTCTGTGGCGCTATCAGAGTAAGCCTTCATAGGCACTGGGTCATCAAGCGACATAGCAATACATTGTTGCCACGTGCTGTTGAGCTTGCCAATGGAAACCTTGGTTGCTGATTAGCAGTTGCCCTGTGTTATCAAGTTCTTAACCAGGGGACGAAGCGCAGACAGCATTGACAATGACATCTAAAGTCTGTGCAGCTTGCAAAAAGACCAAGCATGCTTTAGATAGTAGTGGTTACGGGGCCATGTGACACTTATAGAGCATAGTCTTAACAGGACTTTTGACCACGTCTCTACTAAACCCGCTCATACAGGGGCTCATGCAACAAGGATGTTAGGCACAAATACACTCTAAAGCACCCTTCATTGATTCTATCCATCATTTTGGCTTAGCTTATCAACTGTGTGTGGCATGGTAGCCCTCTGCTGAGCCGCCACTGCTTAATTTAATTTGTGAGCAAGTCTACTTCATGCATTGTGTAAGACAAGATGTTTGCCCTTTCATAGCTCAAATTTTTGTTAAATCTGGTGGGTTTAAATATAATAGCTCAGAATCTGTTGTGACATATTTTTGGGTACAGAAAAAAAAAAACTTGTGATGGGTTTATGGTGATATCCTCTTCCTTAAGGATGTTAACTGGTTCAGCACCATGAGATCTGGCCAGTTCCTCTTGCACAGCGATGAAAATGCTGGCTTTGGCGCTTGCACAGTGGAAGCAGAGCGGAAGCTGCAGTCTCAGGCGGTGCAGCGCAGCCTTCCTCGGCCCCTGGACGTAAATGCGTCGGTGCTCCGGCCTGCCCACACGGAGCCTCCGCTCACGGACCTGCAGAAGGCGGAGGAGCTCATTAAGCAGGAGATGCTGGTGATGCAGCACTACGATGCCTTGCACAATCCAACTGAGGCCCAGCAGTCTGGCCGCAAAGGAAGCGCTAATGTCGCAGATGAGGCCGCACATCTGGCCTACCTTGAACGCCATCCCTACAACAAGTACAACCAAGAGGAGCTTGCTGCGGTGAGCAGTGACTGCCAGCTATCGTCTGTGCCTGTCCACTGGCGGTGCTTTCCTCTTAAAATGATTGTACTTGGGCACAGACTTGGAACAGTTCTCATTTTTAATTTTTTATTATTGCTTCACAAGAAAGTATGTGGTGGGAATGATGATAATTATAGAATAAGAATATAGAATTACATTTATAAATTATAGCCCCTGATATTATGCTGCATCAGTATTGTGAAATTGATTGATTGCTTGCTTTACGAGAATCTCAATTATACAAATTATTTGGCACTGCACAAAAATTCATATTACCCGAAATTCGTATCACCCAAGAATGTAACAAAATCTGGAAATTAAGAAGGGACACAGCAATAGAATGGGCAATTTGCTCAACATCTTTTATTTCGTAATTTTTTTTTTCACAATCTTTAGACCTTCCATTATCTTATGGTAAAATATTTTATCATCATTGATCATTTATTGTCCCTTAAGGACCCCTTTCAGGGTATTACATAAGGAAGAAATACGCAGCAAAATTTGAGAAAATTGAACTTTTTAGTGCGTTTTTGAAATTTGGTTGGAAATTGGGCTTCAAGGGGTGCTATCACACCATTGATCGTGCAAGCGCAGCTTTCTCCGGACCCAGCTCCACCATCTTGGTATCGGTGTAAATGCGAGAGATCAGAGATTCAGATAGCCGCAGGACTTTACTTCTCCGTCCAGAAATGAAAGTAACAAAAGTGAGCGCAACAAGGGAAAACTAGTGCTGTGATTCATTACTGCAGTCATGGGGCTCAGCACTCCTATTGGCTTTTGTCAATTTAAATCACTGGTGCGCTCGTTTCCTCCATGTACTCAGCATACTTCATGTGTTTCGAGGCCAACATTTGAAGATCTGCCTGGTTATATAGAGTTTCTTTCATTGCTGTGTCCTAACTGCTGCATGATGATGATGAGGACATGATTTGCACAAGATAAGCAAATGTATTTACTTTTCTTTGTGGCAGGGAAGCTACTTCGTATCGTGTGATCTGATGGGTGATAAGGTAGAAAAGTTTCAAATTGTCATCAGGCGTCGAAGGTGACAGAAGGCATAGTGTACAGAGAGAGATAAGACTCCCCATGGAAGTGAATGCCACTGATCTTGCTGACGCGGCAAGACTGGGTCACCTGTAATTGCCGGCTTCTGATAAAGTTACAAGGTGTTTGATAACGGCCGACAAGATAAATGATACTGCACAAAGCAAAGCAGAGCCCTGGCAACAGGAATCTGACCAGCGCATCATCCTGCTGGCCTGACAACAGCCAGTGTGTGCCACTACCAGCACGCTGGGGCCTCCTTGTCGGTTACGCCGAGGATCGCATGGTGTCTCAGTTGTTCATTTCATCCGCTGCAGCGCGAAAAGTGGTTCGCAACATTCGGAATTTGGCAGATTGTAAGCTAATGTACCTGAATCAGGACTGTTGAAAATTCGTATCACCGATATTCTACTTATTTGCTTGGTCTCAGCACATTGTAACAGGAGGTGGAGGGAAAAGCCATTAAAATGACGGCTTGAAGAGTCCTTCACCCCCTTTGTGAACAATGACAGCAGCTTCAGGACAGCACAATATCACAGGACTGTTTATTATTTAAGTTCCACATTGTTCTAAATAATGATCAAGCTATAGAAAGAAAACTGAAAAACACTGCTTGTACAACAAAGAAAGACACTGTAATCTCCTATACTTGAGGGGCACACAGCTCTTAAGAGACGAAAAAGATCACTAAAATAAATAAATTTTTCAATTCGGGTATTTTGTAATCTACATTTCATGATGTACCTGCCAGGTGAAAATTAGCACAAAACGATGTGTAATTGAAAAAAAAATACTCTATACAGTTAAACCTGGATGTAACGAAATTGAAGAAAGTCTGCAATGTATTTTGTTATATACAGGTTTTCATTACATGCAATTTCACATGAAAACCGGGAAGTATCATGCAAAAACAAAACCAAAATGAGATGGATTTCAATTCAGGTGAGCTGACGTCTCAAACATTTATTGAGGAGAAAAAAACTGCGTGGTTTTAGCTGGTTTCTTCTGCATGATTGATGACATCAAGCAGCACTCCAAGGAAGCTAAATCATCCAATGTGGCTTCATCGTCCTGCGCGCCAACGGAACGATGCAAGACGTCCTACACAACCATCACCTCTCTCACGACAGGCATAGCAAACAGCGGATCTGCCTCTGGTGCACCTTCCTCGTCACCGTGATCATGCATGATTTCAACAAGCACCACATCTGACATTTCTTCAGTACACACACTGCCATCATCAGCATACAATAATACACCAAGTTTGACATCATCGGGCATTCCACCATTAACTCGTAGCGCATCCTACGCTTCGGTGACATCAGGCAGGTTTTTGGGCTCCTCTTGTTGCAGATTCCAGCTTGAAAGACCTTTATCTGGGCCTTGGCGTAACAATTTGAAACCTTCTGGGTTTCAAACATCTATGTTTATCTTTGTCTGCCGTTCAAAACGGATGTCCAGAAGGATCTTATCTATCACCCGCCGGTGGTAGCAGCATTTCAGGCTGTTGATAATTCCTTTGTCCAATGGCTGTATCAGGGATGTGCAATTGGGAGGAAAATATGTTAACTCAATGTTTGATAGCTGAAGGCCGTCGACGTAGTGCGTGGAGCAATTGTCGAGCACCAAGCAGATTTGGCGACCTCATCACTTGATGTCTTCGTTGAACTCTTTCAACCAGTCAGAAAAGATCGCCCATGACATCCACGCTTTAGAATTGGCCACATATTTAACTGGCATTCACTTCATTCCCTTGAAGCATCTGGGCTGGGCACTTTTCCCAATAACTAATGGGATTCGTTTGTCGTTGCCATCGCTGTTGGCACAAAGCAAAACCATCACACGGAGTTTGCTTTGCTTGCAACCGTGGCAGTATTCTCCTTTAAGCGTCAGCTTAAAGCGTCAGGTCTAGACAGTCGGGACTCACATTTTGGGCCGCAGTGGTGATACGGCTATGTTCTTGTAGTCTTAATCGCCGAATGACTCGCGAAAGCAGTTGCACTCGGCGGCAGATAGTTGGGTGACTTGACGGTTTATGTCTATAGATAAACTTCGTCATAGAAATTTCGCAACCGGGAAGTTGCACTGTCACGTTAAACCAAAGGAAAGGTTATGCTTTTAGCGCTCATCCGAAAGCCCTGATGGAAGTGTTAGAGGCAGATTGAAAGGCGGCTGACTAAATTGTCCACATACCCGATTCAAGATGTCCTGCTTCAATACGCCAGCCACATACTTGGAACTTAGCGGGAACACAGTACGGCATATTTTCCTACGGCCACCTGTGAACTGTAAAATTCGTTGGAGGCACATATATGTTTATTAACTGCGGGAAGGCGAAAGCCGTTTGCGACTCATTCCACTGAGTTGAATTTGCCGCGCTTGAATTCATTTCGTGACAGATGAGAAGAGCAGCTGGGAAATGTTTGTTATAAACTGAAGTGATCGTTCGGATAAAGTTGTCGTAAGCTAAGTCAGCACAAGAGAAAGAAAATAAGTCATCCCATTGCGCTTGCGCAATTTCATCACGAAATCGCAAAAGAGAGTTTAAATTTACAGTTCTATAATATATACCAGAAGCAGCCTGTCTAGGTGTGCAGCGGGATTGGTGTGCAATAATGTAGATAGGTAGGTGATCACTGATAGCGGTACAAATAGTGCCAGAAAGTACGGAATCAAAGGGAAAGTTTGTTATGAACAGGTCTATTAATGTTGCACTCGAGTCAGTAATACGAGTAGGAGTCACAATGACAGTCGTTAAAAAGTGGGAATCAAGAAGTCGAAAGATACTTTTGCTTGTTTGTGCTTGCTAACATGTCAATATTCAAGTCATCTACCAACACGAGTTTATATCCATTGTCATTAACGAAGGAAAATATGTTATCTAAAAACAGTATAAAATTGTTTATGCTGCCATCAGGTGATCTGTATACTGCAACAAACACACGGTTTTCTACTTTAAGACATACAATTTCAATATCATCCGTGCATTGAGACCACTCGTTAAGCCATTCGTATCTCATCTCATCTTTAACATACATACATACGCCACCTCCTGTCCTTATTTTCCTATTTAGATGAACTGGATTATAACCTTCGATATTAATAACGTCCGAGTCATCACAGTACCAAGTTTCTGTTACGTAACTATGGAGAAATCAAATTTAAACTCATCAAGAAGAATAAACAGGTTGTCCTCTTTGCAGCGAGCAGACTGCATATTAATGTGAAGCACAGCTAGGGGTGATGTGCGCTGGTCTACAATGCGTGAATTTAGTTCCGATGGACTTGAACCCATTCTATTAGAATCCATTAGTAGACAGTGGTGATAACATATGTATACAGAAATTAATTATAGCAAGTATAACATAACAGCAGTCTTTGAGAAGGGTAAATGTACTCAGTAAGAGTTGTTGCTGAATCGTTACGAATCCATACTTTCGTGGTACAATGTTAGAAAAACTAGCATAGACAACAGAGAAGTGATATAAGGCACTAATACAGCACACAGCAATATCGAAAGTTTTATACAAATGTTCAGTTGCATAAAGTAGATGAAGAGTAGGGGCATTGGTTACACAAAAAGCTCTGTAATATGAAGAAGTAGGTTTAGACAAATATAACACGCTACAGAAGGACAGGATTATGTTATCCTGTTGAACAAGGTGATAAAAAAAATAAAGAAAAATGACATGCAGGATCACAACTAAGAAAACCATTTTTGCACCGTGACGACCTGTTAAACAACTTGTGCCAAGTCCTCCTCATACTTTATGCGCAAGACTGGTGTCTTTTCCAATTTCGCATGAGAACTTTGCCTTGAGACACCCAGATAAACTTCCATTTTTTCTCTTTCCTTGCTTGTCTCGCTTTTGCTAGCAAAATTTTGTTTTCGCGACAGAGATGCTCATTTACATAGATACAAACATCTGTGTCATACCCTAGATCCCTTGCATTTAGTTTTCTGTTCTTAGCTGCCGAAAGCATTCTGTCCCGGGTGGCTCTCAAACGAAACTTTACGACCACATGCGGCCTACTCTTATCTTTGGATGGCACACGATGCACAACGTCTATGTTATTCTCGGTGATGCCGGCCCTCAGATACCCCGCAAGTTTTCCAACTTCTTTCAGAAGGTCCTCACCTGGTACAACCGGAAGCCCTTGAATTTCAACATTCATATTTCTGGAGTATTGTTTTAACTCAGTTATCTCGTTCCTAACCTGTCTCAATTCTTTTTTCAGGAGTTCACTTTCAATGCGGCACTGCTCATTGTCAGCCCTAACAGCAGAAAGCTCACCGCGGAAAGCCTCAACATCAAGTTTAAATTTTTCAAAACCATCACTCAGGAATTGTACGGATCGTTTAAGACCAGTGATGTCCGACCGAATTTCCCCGTTAGAGGTACTGATCCGAGCAACGTCACTTTTAATGTCTTACGCGAAAGAATCTAGCTTAGTTACCAACTCAGTCAATACCTTAACGACCTCTTTTATGCTTCCCGGCTGCTTCTCCGCCATAGCTTTAGCAAGGTCGTTCAGGTCACCAGAATTCATTTCCCTGCTCGATTCAAGGTTGGCAATAGAAGACAACAACAACACAGCAGAAAATAGAAGGCATTCACAAAAACAGAACCCAGCGCAAGTGATCAGGTACGGCTCTACATTAGCTTAAAGTACTACACTATTCATGGTAACACTCGTGGCAGCAACAGCGACGGGAGAGCAATGTACGCAAAAGCGCGATAGAAAGAATAGACCAACCTGCAATGTTGTAGAAGAGCGAATTTGTTTGCGCCCGCACACCGTCGCTGTCACTGCCACAGTGAAAGAATGCGTTCCCGGGAAACACCACCCCCAAGATGAGAGCGATAATCCAAGGTTGCGGCAGCCTCAAACAGATGGCAGTTCTGTCATGGAATCCGTAGAGTTACTGTATATGCTACCACAGGTAGCAGAGTTGCGCGTCTGTTTTATCACGCCGCTAGCTCCTCTATTGGCAGAGCGTCATCACGTGGTAGTCAAGCAACCGTGCATTCTGGAGAAGCAGATGCTCGGGCCAATTTTTGTATTTCCCGACGCCGCCACTGCAGCGAACTGGATTGACACAAGTTATCGCCAGTCAACTTCAAAGCGAATCCAGCCGACCTTGGCGTTCGCTGTTCGCGTGCGGGCTAGCTGCGGAGAGCTAGCTATATAGCTATGTCAATGTAGCTATGTCAATCCTGTGAGAGAAAAACTTTCACTACACTCCCACAGAAGGTTACTTTTGGTATCCCTGCAGTGAAAAGGCACATAATGAGGTGGTACTTGCAGGTGTGGCTGATATCCAGTGTGGCTGATATCCAGTGCCTGCTAGTAGGTGGGTACGCTTCTACAGCAAGTCTAATGGGGTACCAGTGTCGAAATACTAATGGTTGGTCATTGATTCACCAGTAATGTTTTAGACTGCCTACACGTTGAGAGCTTTGGCACATAAGCAGGTATCCCTAATGTAAAACCGAGTACCCATTATTTAGTGTTCAGTGCAGCGCCGGATTATGGGCCCAGTGCCGCGCGCTGGATGCTGGGCAGGCGCGGCGTACTCAGAGGCACTGGGTACTGGTGCGAAAAATAACTATAGCGAGTTAAATACGCGGTGCCTGGACACCGTATATATTTTGTTGGAATACAAAAAGCAACAGAGAGCGATTTGGTGCAATAAAAAAAAAAGAAAAAAAAAGCTCCGACCAGGATTCAATCGTCGGACCTACAGATCCGAAGCCCGGTAATTTACCACTGCGCCAGGCCAGAAAGAGAACATCAGTGGCTAATATGCCATGTCAAGGATCGAGAAGCAGTTTTAGTTTCACAGAGATGTCTTGCTCAGTCATGGTAGATGCGCTATCGCCCTTCATATAAAACTCACGCCTGTACCACAAAGAAAATTTTGCTGTCCGTATTCAGTAGCATGCTCGAAAGTGCCACAACATCGATTTTCACTTGCGACTGGCATTTTAACTTTGAAAAAAGTCCTAAATGAACCGCCGACCCGGGACGCTGTATGGGCTGTTACTACTGATTTGGATAGCTGTTTCTTGTTCTTCACGTGAAGAATACGCAACGTTTTCTTAGTTCAGTGATGCCTTTCAGTCGACACATCTGTCTAGTCATATATCTTCGTCAGAGAAGCGCAGGCTAGTGCCGGGAGCCTTCCGCGACAGCACATATATACCTGTGTTCATGACGCGTCACATCGGCGCTCATCGCTACTTGTGCTGGCACTGTAAACATGAAAAAATTGTTTATTTAAGAACACCGATGCGAAAGCTGAAATATAGAGTGATTTATCCGTGTTAGACTTCTTGATTCCTGAGCCTAGGTGCGCCGAGAGCATGCAGGCGGACTCGGCGGATACGCTAGGCCTAAGCTTCGGTGGGGACCGATCTCGGTGCCTTTTTCTTGATGATCTTATGCAGTCAGCTGTTTCGATGCGCTTTGTTTGCGATTAGGCGGACAAGCAGTCCAAAACCGATGCAAAACCACCAACTGTCGATCGACGATACGGTAGGCATGCCGCCTGCAAAAACGGAGTGCCGCTTCGCCGCATAGATTTGGTTGCTTCCCAGGCAAGATGGCGGACCTACGCGCAACTCTGCTACCTGTGGTAGCATATACAGTAACTCTAGGAATCCGGCCCTGGTGCGAGTAGGAAATATGGATTGCGATGAATCGGTCCCGTTATTTCAGTAGCCGGGTAGACGACTGCACAGGGCTCCTTACAGTCAGATTGGGCAGGCAGAGGCAACTGCAATGTTGTAGAAGAGCGGATTAGTTCGCACCTGCACACGGTCGCCGTCGCTGCCACAGTGAAAGAATGCGTTCCCAGGAAACACAACCCCCAAGATGAGAGCGATAATCCAAGGTTGCGGCAGCCTCAAACAGATGGCAGTTCTGTCATGGAATCTGGCCCTGGTGCAAGTAGGAAATATGGATTGCGATGAATCGGTCCCGTTATTTCAGTAGCCGGGTAGGCGACTGCACAGGGCTCCTTACAGTCAGATTGGGCAGGCAGAGGCAACTGCAATGTTGTAGAAGAGCGGATTAGTTCGCACCTGCACACGGTCGCCGTCGCTGCCACAGTGAAAGAATGCGTTCCCAGGAAACACAACCCCCAAGATGAGAGCGATAATCCAAGGTTGCGGCAGCCTCAAACAGATGGCAGTTCTGTCATGGAATCTGGCCCTGGTGCAAGTAGGAAATATGGATTGCGATGAATCGGTCCCGTTATTTCAGTAGCCGGGTAGGCGACTGCACAGGGCTCCTTACAGTCAGATTGGGCAGGCAGAGGCAACTGCAATGTTGTAGAAGAGCGGATTAGTTCGCACCTGCACACGGTCGCCGTCGCTGCCACAGTGAAAGAATGCGTTCCCAGGAAACACAACCCCCAAGATGAGAGCGATAATCCAACGTTGCGGCAGCCTCAAACAGATGGCAGTTCTGTCATGGAATCTGGCCCTGGTGCAAGTAGGAAATATGGATTGCGATGAATCGGTCCCGTTATTTCAGTAGCCGGGTAGACGACTGCACAGGGCTCCTTACGGTCAGATTGCGCAGGCACAGGCAACTGCAATGTTGTAGAAAAGCGGATTAGTTTGCGCCCGCACACCGTCGCCATCGCTGCCACAGTGAATTGACCTTAATTAAAGAGATTTTCACCTGCAGTCTCGGGAATTCCAGACGTTTCTATTTTCAGACGTCTGCTGTGCCACTTGAGGTCATCAATCGGAAGCTGGGCATGACTTTAGCTTGATCTCCTTTCTCAAGTTTGTCATTCTTGCATTTAATGTTTTTTATTTCTCTATCTTGCCTGCTCAAGCATTCCTGAATTTTATCAAAGTGATCCAACACCAACTGAATTGACCTGTCTATTCTGTCGATCTTTTCATTCTGAGAAAGAAGTTAATTTCTTGTGGATATACAACTATCATAATCTTAAGCTCAGTATCTCCTCTTTGATTAGCAAATTGTGTGGTACAGTACTCTTGGGTACGCCCTGCCTGCAGGCCTCATAATTGCATGTTACCCGACATATCCTTTTTGGTATACCCCTGTTCACTCATGCCTGAGCATAATGAAGCATGAAAACAGAATTCGAACTTGGTGCACAAAATAGCATTTGTGGCATCTTTTTGTGCAACTGCAACACTTAGTCATCTTTGTGCCCCTAACTTATTCGTCACCAAAACCAATCGCTTGGCAGCACCACAGCACATGAAAGGTCTTGCACACAAAAAAGAGAGAAAGAGAAGGTTAACCAACCTATAAAACACAGCAGAGGTTATGCGATGTTCTTTCCTCGCTGTATGCTGCTGAAACATGCCCCTGTGCAAAGCATTCATTAACGCAAAGTTAAAGCATGTTGCGGGGACAGACATTGAGAAGAAGAAAAATATTTGCATAAAAGGTGAGAGCTGTGATCACAAGTTCCACATAACATGCTAGAAGCCGTTGTGATGACTCTTGGCCTTATGTCTCGAGGATATATCCTGGCCAGAGTGCTAGCCAGCGCTTGAATAACCGCGGCAGTGTGTGGTAAGCGTTTAACTGAGTTGTGTGCTTCTAGGCTCACGAGGTCCTTCAGGCTGAGATGGACGTGGTGAAGAAGGGCATGGGCCACGGGGATCTCAGCTTAGAGGCCTACTGCCAGGTGTGGGACGAGTGCCTCGCTCAAGTGTTATTCCTGCCTGCCCAAAACCGATACACACGTGCCAACCTTGCCTCCAAAAAGGACCGCATTGAGTCACTGGACAAACGCTTAGAGGTAAGCCCTCTTCTCACCACAATGTGGTCATGCTATTCTCTGGCATAGCAAGTAAAGGAGAGTGTTTGTAGTGCCCACAGTACGTGATAGCTGCTTTTTATAAATTTTTGTTGTGCAATTTGTGGCATGCTACAATACTAGTTCTATTACAAGGTTATAAACTGCCAAAGGATACTTCCTAACGCAGAGTGCAACTGATTCCTGGGCAAGGAACGTTCTTGGGAGCACGGGAAAACTCGCAGAGCTCAGTTCTTTTTTTTTTTTTTTTTTTTTGCATATGCACTTTTTGAAGTACAGCATAGACCGCTTATAATGTAAGACACCAGAGTCGCAAATTGCTGCTCTATAAGTGGTACTGCAATACAACTAATACAATTTGAAAAGGCTGCACATGTGCAAAACATGTAGACCAGTTAGTCACACGTATGTCTAGAATGGAAGCCTGTGATCAGGATGTGTGCATCTGTTCAAATTAACAAATGTTGAAAAGTCATCATCCAAGGACTTGCGATCTTCGCATGAAGAAGACAAAGTAACACACAAACGAGAGAGAGAGAGAGAGAGAGAGAGTAACAGAAACATGCCACATAGAGGAAAGTAAATTGCCCACTCATCTTTCAGGCCTACTCAATCATTCACCATTTCCTGCTGCACTGCCACGAACCTTACAGGCCCAATATAGAATGGCAACCGAACTATTGCGTGCCGTACGGTGCCTCGTTCAATTCTTGGACTGATTGGCGGATGTGATTTCACGCATCCGATGCAATGGTGTTACACATACCAGTTGTGCCCTCAGTTTCATTGTTGACATGTTTCCTCTCCTTTCCAAGTGCCGTACACAGTCACTGCAAAGCATTTCGTTGACTTGGCACCCAACCGCAACTTTGGTCGCTGTCTACCAACGAGGCAGCACTGTTGGACCTAGTCATGTCAAGGCCCGCCCTTGACATGTTCGTACCTGTAGACAATTGAATGTAGATCACACAAAAGGGCTGAACAGAGGGCAGCGTGCTTGAAGAGGAGTTTGGGCTTGCGCGCGATCGGCCATGGATCAGCCAGTTGCGAACCAAGTTTGTATGTGTATTTACTGCTAGGAACAGGAAAAGCTCACGTGCGGACATAAATCTTAAAGGCTCCAAACTAAATTTGCGCAACACAGCTTAAACTGACAGCGTCACAAAGTCAAGGTTGTGCGCACTAGGTATGTGCCATGGGGAATGCGCCGCTCCAAAGTGACGACAGATCCCTTAAAGTTCTCCAATGCTGGGTGCAATCAAACTCGCATCACACAGGTTCCTCAAGGACAGCAACCCGACGCTTTATCAGGATGCACCACAAACGTACCGGGTATGTGCACCTTTTCAATAAACGGCTGTCATGCCAAGGCTTTTGTGAGCTGCGCCATGAATGCACTAGGTATGTGCTGCTCTTCAATGAACCTCTCGCCAATTTGGGTCACAAGTATGTGCCACTGTGGCAAGTGAGGAAACCATTCTCAGCGTTAGCAGGCATCGGTGCACCGCGCTTCTCATTTCGAAGCCCACGCGCAAGCTTCTTGGCAGAGCCACTAGATGGCGCAGCATGTCCAGAAAGGATCAAATCAAATCATATTTTATTCTCCAGCAAGTATCTAGATGGTCACCTGGGCTAAAAGCTGTACGAACAACTTGACGAAGGCCCAGGAAACCATTACATGGCAGCAGCAGACAGAACGAAATAACAATAGCAATACAGAAGTAGTCATCAAATTAAATCAAGTACAGCAATAACACACAAGCTTTCTTAAACAACATGAAGAAATATGGATTACGTGTGCACAAAGTATGTTCGCAGTTGTTTTCGACTAAAACCAGCAGTATCTTTATGTTTATTGAGAAAAAATGGCAGATTGTGAGCCAAGGATTGCAGCTTGTAATCGGTTCTAAACTGTGGTAAGGGCCAAGTGTCAGTAAAACGATTGTTAACTATTGGTGTACGATATTCAAAGGAAGCAAGTTGCGTCAGGAAATTACTCATACCTGTGGAAGAAAAGTATGTTATTTGTAACAAACGAAATTCATATATATTATCTACACAGATCAAATTGAATGATGCTATTGTGGGATTAACACTCGACGTTGGTTCAATGTTAACGATAAGGCGAATAATTTTCCTCTGCAATACAAGAAGCTTGTTCATATTTCTTGTAGTTGTGGCCCATACCAGTGTACAATAGTTAATGTGAGAAAGAAATAGGGCGTAATATATTTGTAGTTTAGCGCTTGTGGGAAGAAATGTGCGGCAGCGTGAGATTACACCTGTAACTGCAAACAGTTTTCTGGAGATGTAAACAGCATGAGCATCCCATTTTAGATGGGCAGAAAAATACACACCGAAAACCTTGTTCTCGGTGACTATTTCTATATGCTGGTCTTGAAAAATGAATGAATTCACCGGAGGAACTGCTTTATTCTGAGCACAAAAAATAACTGCTTTGGATTTAGTTGGGTTTACTTTGATTTTATTTACTCTAGTCCATGCCGATAGTTTAGTAAGGCTATCGTGGCATTTTGGCTATCATTGCATTTTGACTCCCAGAAATAAGTAAGGTGCTATCATCAGCATAGATTACGAATTTTACTGTGGTGTCGATATTTACGATATCATTGATAAATGTATTAAATAAAAGGGGCCCCAATATACTTTCTTGTGGCATGCCACATGCATTTGGTAAGAATGATGATCTTTGGTCGTTAATATACACGCACTGGTACCTATTTTCTAAGTAGGATTTAACTAAAGCCAGAGCTGTACCACGAATTCCATATGATGAAAGCTTACTAATGAGAATACTGTGATCAATGGAGTCAACTGCTTTACTAAAATCGAGGCAAATTCCGGCTGTCAGTAAATTATTATTAATATTTTCCAAAATTATTACCTTCAGGGAAATACTTTTGCCACTTCCTAAAACCATACTGTGAGTTTGTCAAAATACTGTGCTTGTCATAAAAGTTTGTAATGCGAGAAAGAATAATTTTTTCCAATCCCTTCAAAAAAACTGGGAGGACGGAAACGGGACGGTAATTGGACGCAAGGTTGTGATCACCACCTTTGCGCAATGCAGATACCCCGTTTCATGGAAGTTGGAAATATACCTGTCTCTAGCACAAGATTAAAGATATGAGCAAGGGCAGACGTTAACAATTCTAATACATACTTAACAGGTTTAATTTGAATATCGTTTGTATCCAATGATCTACTGTTTTTTAGGCTCATGAATGTGCTGTATATTTCATTTTCATCTGTAGGAGCAAAAAATACGCTTTCAGCACAGCTATAAGCTAGGGTAACTGTATCCAAAGGAGTACTAAACGGTCTTGCAGCATTTACAAAATAATGATTGACGTATTCAGCTATGTCGCGATCTCCAAGTTCACGGCCATTAATAGTTATCTTTCTCGGAATTGAATGCGAGTCATCCCGTCCAAGGACATTGTTTATAACTTTCCATGCAGCACAAGGTCGTTGCCTATTTATATTTGCAAACAGTTTCTGGTAATATGCAGTCTTCGCACGTTTAATCAGGAAAGAGGAGCCTGGTTGTCGCGTGACGCATTGTCAGCGTTCGCACACCGGCACGCCATGCATTTTGGATGCCACACATAGGCTTCGTGGCGGTGGCACTAGATGGTGCGGAGTGTTCTTAGGGAAGCGCAAAAGAGAAGTCCTGCGGCAGAAGGTGCCTCACACATAACTAGTTTCGACGGTGGCAATGCATTGTGTTGTAATATTTGTCCATTGCTCACGCATTACCTTCAACAGTCATTGTGAGATGGGTTCTGCCACTTTATTTTTTTTTTAAAGATATTGCGTTTTTTCTAGGGGTGTGCGAATACCAAGCAGTAAATTTCGAACTGAATATCATATGAAGAAAGTAAAGAGGAATATTGAATGAAATAATGAATATGAGAAAGTTTTTCTCTAAATTTAATGCTTACAAATTTGGGGCAAGAAAATACGCTGCTGCACATGCTAGTCTCCTAGCATTGCATAACAAGGATGTAGCAAGCATCGGGAACTTGAGTAGACATCAATCAAGATATACTGTGTGGTCTACTCTTATTAAAGGGCATGCCAAATTAGTATGCCAGTACTGATTATAGCTCAGTTCTAATATATGAACGTCTGGAAAATATGTTTTCAATAGTTCTATTGAATAGAATGAAGTGCCTCTTTTTCCTCTGAAACTAATGGATTAGTGTAATTCTGTTATACTGAATACCAATGAGGTTCACAGTTTAATAATAGAGCTATGAATTGTGGCATTCTTTTACTTATTGCATAAAATGTTTTGCATTCCAGTTTTCCTCCAAAATACAGAAGGGCTATCGCAAGTTTACGGCAGCTGTGTTATTGTAATACCAATCTACACAACAGACGAAATGACCGTGCATCACGTGACTCAATCACCGCTCTGCACGTACCCAATGCCGACAGTAGCGAGCAGGTGTCACACATGCTATTTGACTGTGTTGTTCGGCGTGATTCGCCACCTGTCAAAGATTCAGAAATCTGGAGGGCCATGGCTAATTCGTACGAGACACCCCCTTCATTCGCTGTCCATGCAAATGTATGCAGCCGAGCAGTCAGCACACTAGTTACATGACACTTTTGCTTCCGCTGTTTAAATCCAAAACTAGTCTTGTGGTGGGTTGCCCGAAGCTACAAAAGGAGACCGATGTACGTCTACAAATGGCGTCCGGAATGAGAGGTCGTCAAACAATGTGACACAAAGATGGTGGCCGTTAACAACTTTGTTGCCATCCCATATACATGTACTTGCTTTCGTTTCCAAGGCGGTTCGGGCAGCTCTCTGAGTATCGCACGGCTGCTGCGAATAGATCTACATCGATTTGGCACCAAACTAAGTAAATGTATTCACCGACGTGCCCAGTGAAGCATAGCTATTAGGCGTAATGGCTTAGGTAATGTGACCGTGATGAAAATTCGCTGCTGGCCAATGTAGTAATGGGCCATGAACCATTGCGGAATGCTTGTCACTAATATGTTTGTACGAGTGGCTCATCAGTGGTTGACCCCAAGGTCATGCTTGCAGGTTAGAGTGAAGGCTGTTGAAGTGGCAAGAAGTTCGTTGTTGCGTATCCAACACAATCTGCGTGCCTATTGGCAACTAATCGGCCCGGTATTTGCACATGCTTTTGCACTTTATGAAATACACGATGGTTTTGTTGCTGTTCCCTTTGTGTGCGTCGCATTATTATATAGATCAGTCCAGTCAACTAGACAAACCTTATACCTACAGAGGTGAGCCAGGCCAACGCAGCAGCGTTTTGCGAATTTCGGTATTCGATCCCCATATCGGGCCGGCATCAGGGAATGCTCGCAGTGACAGAGCCCGCTACGGCGTCAGCCCACATTCATGTGTTGACCCGGATTTCAGCATGATGCAGCAAAGAGTTCTTCAGGGGCTCATATTTTAGAAAGAAGTAAAACTGGCAAAGCTGCCATGTTTCCACTGTGCAAAAGAATGGTTGCAAAAGCCAGCAGACGAGCATCTTGAAGGCCAGGTGCATGTAACAGACAAATCGCAACAGGGCATTGTGTGCTGTGTGATGTCGGTTTCTAAACACTGCTTTTCATCTGTTTGAAAGTGAACTCGAAGAAGCATTGGTCTCTAGGTGTTGTTTTGATTGGCAATGCCATAAAGTTATAGACTAAACAGATCTCAAAGAGTGCTGCTTCTTGGGTGAGTTGGTACTTGAAACCTGGGCTTGGGTGGGGCTCTTGGAAGACTAAGATAGAGTGAAGCACACCCATATGTTGCTTTGTGTGCCATACCTCAGCACGGCATAAACAAATCTCAATACACACATGAAATAGTGCACAGCTGTCACACCCAACACACTGTCCTGCCGCCCTTTAAGCATTTTTGCTATGTGCATGATAAGGCTTCATCAGAAATGCCACTTCACATCAAAAATTAGGCGCATCAGCTGGTTAGGCAGTAGAGGGGGGTAATGTAGGAGACTGGGTAATGAATGCAGGTTTGTTGAATTATTTGTGTAGCATTTGATGCCACCATTATCCCTCTGGGGTCGCTTTTTTTCTTCCTTTCCCCCTTCATCTAAGCTTTATCGGGCAAGTATCTTGTGGTAATAATTCAAGCTGTTAGAAATTATAATATTAATAAGATATAGTACATAGCAAAGCACCACAAACGTAGATGGTGCTCGTAAAGGTAAGCAAGGCAAACTTAAAGGGGGACCCTGCGCTTGAAAACATTTTTTTAAATTCTTGATCGATTTTGATGAAACTTGCGGAGTTTATGTATCTCAATGTACTAGTTGTAAATATACATCTAGTTTTCTTGCAGAGTAAATGAACTTCCAGAAATTAAAGACATTCAGCTTTATTGCATAATTTGCTTAGAGGTGAGCTATTTAGCAAACTATATATGGCATAATAACAACTGACATACGGAAATGACTTGGAACTAACAAAGCATGCAAATTAACAAGAATGGTGTTGTAACCCAATTTTATATAAAATGGGAACATTGCAAACTTCAGTGAGAGAAATCCATCTAACTGCAAAAAGCAATTTTTTTTTAAATTTCTAATAGATGCAACAACGTTATTTCGTAAATTTGCTCTCTACGAAGCTTTGCTTTTCTGGGGGAAAAAGAATTACAGTGATAGCACAAGTATAAGCAGAGATAATGCACCTCCAATATGGCATCATCATCAAAATTGTGGTTTTTGAGAAAACAAAAAACATTTCACAACTGATATATTGAAAGAAAGTTTGAAAAAACTGCGCCAAAAGCCATCAGTAGGCACCGGGTATCATTTGTGGCCGTTGCCCGTCGACAACATAGTATGCACTGCAAGTACGTTTACTTTAAAAAGACTGCACATGTTCGGGCCCCAAATTCTCACGGCGAGCTCCATCCCGATGCAACTTCACCGGAAATCTCGCAAACCACTGTCAGTTTTGTTGCGAGGCCATAATCTTGATAGCTTCGCAGAATCACAGCAAGTATCACACAAGAGAACGCCAAGAAGATTGTTCACTGCTGCAAGTTCGACAACAACGTACGGAGCTGCAGGCTCCGCACCCGAGGCTGTTGCACTATCAGCAGTCGGATCTTCAACAAAACGCCTAATATTTCGCTATGTGGTCGGCGTAGATGGCATCTTGTCAAACGTAGCTTGTTCATGCACTCTTATCTTATCCACTTCCTTTTCAGTTGCAACAGCTGTGTCAATCCTTACGAAAGTGTAATACCGGTGTCACACGGTCACTTTCGATCACGATTATGCCCGATCCGGATCAAAATTCTCAACCACGATTCGCTCCTTCGCACAGCTTGCACAAAGGAACCAATCACGACCAAGAATTTCGATCCGTATCGGGCTTAATTGCAATCAGAAGATGATCATGCAACACCTATATAACGCGTGTGGAGATGCGTCATCCGGCAGAGCAGTTGAGGCGTCGACGTTCGGCAGCGATACTTCAGCAGCGACCTGCCGGTAACCTGTGCTGACGGAATTGCTTTCAGAAGTTTCTTGCATCTTGCACCTTTCCGCTCGTAACGATTCATGAAACGAAACCTTGTCCGACCTCCTGCATATCTAGTGTTGCACTCAGAGACTAAGACAAATTGACGGCTGTTGTCGTTTGAGCGTTCGTGGTCCTTCGAGGTAAACACTAGTCGCTACCTTCGCCACGTGCTCAGACTGGCCAATACTAGCATGTGTGATGCATTTCTTTTGCTGTTGTTATTTTGGGACTGCAGAGCCAGCAATGTTACCAACTGATGAACAAAAAAAGTCAGAAACGTGAGCTTTTGAATGATGCCAAAATGGCGCTGGCAGAGCGTGTAGTTATCAAGTTATGTGCGGCGAAAATTGGGAGCGATTTGACCCCAATTTTAAGGGCAACGCTAGCGGATTTTTGGTCCCAAAGACGCGGGTTGCGTGTTTCTATTTATGCGGCGATGCTATACATAGCTGCCGCTAGAGTACGTTCATGGTTCATAATGGTTCGACGCGGATGGATAACGCACTAAAGATCGATAAGGGCTTATAATGATCGGAACATCATCAATGCTCCTTGAGCCCCCGTTGGCACCAGTTCATGTCGCCACTGCCCTATCATTAGTAATGGTCTAATCAAGTTGCATAATATTGGTAGTGTGGGAGATACGGGGTTCTCTCCTCCGTACTCTTGGGACAAAGGAACGACAACACAGTAGTGCAAACAATCACAAGGGCATTTATTGCACCTTTCATAGATCAATGGCTGCTAGCCGAGTGGCTATCCACAAAACATGCCGATGGGCGCGCGACAAATCTAGAAGTCCGACTCACCGTGAGCGAGCGAATATGTTCGCCCCATGCTGGATCCCAACGCCTGGTCGTTCGCGTGTTCGGTCACGCCAACGGAGGCGCGCTCGAAGGCCGCCACGCGAGGCGGTCTCGCAGAAGCATGGGTCGCCGCGCGCGCGTGGGACGTCCACCCGTGCGCCCGACCCGCCGGGAAAGAGGGTCGCTCCACCCGTGGCACGGCACGTCCGTGCTGCTTGCTGTCTCCCACCCAAGAGGCCAAGCGCCTTCCCTTTCGGCGCCCGAGTAACCCCGCCGCGACAGTCGCGCCATCTCTCGCACCGCGCTTGTACCACGCCGCGGGCGCCAGGCCACGCGAGCCGTGCGGGAAAACAGCATATCAGGGGATGCGCTATGCGGGAAAAACATCAGGGGACGCGCGAGAGTCGCGCATCCCCACATCCCCCCAACCTTAAATCACTTCTTATTCCGGCGAAACATGTCACACGGTCTAACATTAACCCGTGCTTCGCGAACAAGGTGGTACATGCAACAGTGGCCGCGCCGGGGAAATGTCCACACGCTGTCCGTAACATGCGAGCCGACTGTCCTTGAGGTACACCGCTGGCGTCCGCCGGTCACAGCAGCAGCTTTGCGACTCGACGGCACGATCCCAGGCCAGGACTCCGGAGACGACGACGCAGTAGTCGGTACGAGCAAGCGTCGCTCGCGCCGACGCGCCCTGCTGGCAAGAGCCGCCGTAGCTGTCGTGACCGCTGGCTCCTTTGTCCGCCGCCGAGGGTTGTGAGCTGGATGCAGGAGGCCGCCGAAGTCGCTGCGCCGAACTGGCCACAGCATCACCATCGCCCGGGGTGACTCGATCGTAGTCCGGGGCAGCCGCGCAGACGATGTGCAGGTGACAGCCAGCCAGGGGTGACTCCAATCACGCTGCGTACACTCAAAACACTCGGCAAACACTACAGTAGTGCAAGGGAGAGGAATTCTGCATGCGCATCGCCCACGTGGTACGATGTTCAACTCGGCTAGCAAAAGATCGGGCAGCTACTTAGATGCTAAGTTCACGTGAACGAAGCTCGCTTCCTTGAGCCGAACGAGTAATTTCAATTCGTGCGAGGCTAAATAGAATGAGGGAAGCAAATTGCAACGCCTCAACGCCACGGTCCACCAGGTTGTGTCCCTCCACGTGCGACAGGCAGCTTCGTAAAGCCTTAGGCCTAAATCGTCGCTACTCTGACAACAACCGGCATCCAAAAACAACACCCAAAATGGGCGCAAAACAGGCAGCCGCGAGGAGACGTTAGCTCTGTGAGGTGGTCCTACTCCGCTCGGTGCACACAGCATCCGAGTTGACGGCGCCCACCGTCCCAGACGGTGTCGGAGCGCCCGGTGCCAGACCGCAATACCAGTCAGCCCGTAGTGGCACCCGTGGCCCGCGGCCACCCGGCTCCCTGAGCCGCGACTTCATCCGAGTCAAAGAGATAGAAGAAGCTATTTACATAAGAAATTCGGACCACCCACGAGGCTTCCGTACTCACTCGCTTCAGGCTTGCCACTGCTCCGCGGGCGCTCAGCCTCGCTCTCCCAGGATGCAGACCACGTGGCTCTCGTACCGACGAATGTCATTAAAAAAACACTTGCGAAAAGGCTTAGCATGTTGACATGTTCAAACACACTACAGCCTCCGTCGCCTCGCTCAAGAAAGCACGCCGCCGATGCTAGCGATCAAAATTCACGCTAGGCCTACGCTTCGGTTCAAACAAGGGTCTTGAACGAAGCAAAACTGTTAAATCTATCGTCCGATGCCCCAAGATGTCCACGTTGGGCAGCCAGATGTGGGAGATACGGGGTTCTCTCCTCCGTACTCTTGGGACAAAGGAACGACAACACAGTAGTGCAAACAATCACAAGGGCATTTATTGCACCTTTCATAGATCAATGGCTGCTAGCCGAGTGGCTATCCACAAAACATGCCGATGGGCGCGCGACAAATCTAGAAGTCCGACTCACCGTGAGCGAGCGAATATGTTCGCCCCATGCTGGATCCCAACGCCTGGTCGTTCGCGTGTTCGGTCACGCCAACGGAGGCGCGCTCGAAGGCCGCCACGCGAGGCGGTCTCGCAGAAGCATGGGTCGCCGCGCGCGCGTGGGACGTCCACCCGTGCGCCCGACCCGCCGGGAAAGAGGGTCGCTCCACCCGCGGCACGGCACGTCCGTGCTGCTTGCTGTCTCCCACCCAAGAGGCCAAGCGCCTTCCCTTTCGGCGCCCGAGTAACCCCGCCGCGACAGTCGCGCCATCTCTCGCACCGCGCTTGTACCACGCCGCGGGCGCCAGGCCACGCGAGCCGTGCGGGAAAACAGCATATCAGGGGATGCGCTATGCGGGAAAAACATCAGGGGACGCGCGAGAGTCGCGCATCCCCACAGTAGTTACACCGGGGTATGTGGAGATAAGCAAGTGGCACAATGCTTACGCTGCTTATGCATATTAAGTCTAACTCCCACAGGAGCTTCTGTGCGATGTTTTTTTTTTCCCTGGACGCCACACGATAGTTTGTTTAATATGCGTCATGTGTGGCACGTGCACCTTACTATTGTTTCGGTTGGAAGAGAGAGAGTGATGGTAAAGAAGGAAAGTACGCTTGATTACAGTGGTGATATGGCTCGTGGTGCGAGAAACCCTCCAAGCCCCACGATTATCCCAGCTGTTGTAGATCGAAGCGCCTCGCACACCATGACCAACTTCTTATCACATCCCTTTATCCCCTTATCCAGACTGAAAATTTTCGTCCAGTGTTACTTCAGCTTCCGCACGCAACTTTTATTTCAAAATAACATAGGCGGCGTGTTTTCGCAAGCCTATTCTCACTTATCAACAGCTGGCTGAGCAGATTGTGCGCCCAGGCATAACATCTTCCTAGTCCCACCAAGTACCTAGAAGGATCTAGGGCGCTCGCCGTGGTGCTTCGGGGGAAAAAGTACCTAGAAACGTGGTACACGCAAGCGGTGCATGACGGCGCAGCGGTTGAGCACTGGGCTTGGGCGTAAGTAGAAACACGTACCCAGGTCACCCCTTAAAGTAAAGGATTGGTTATGGCAGGAGCCAGGACACACCAGCACATTTGAACCAAAATGGATTAATGGGACGCAAGATGAACTAAATACCAAGCTAGAAACATTGCATGTAGGCACTACAATGTCCAAAAACGCGCACTTCATGCGGCGCACACTCTGTATCCACTGCTCTAGCTTGTCACAGAGGCGTGGCCACGTTGAAAAATAAATAATTTTTATTCCCAGCTGTATGGTCTCAAACGTCCCCTTGGGACAAAGGAATGATAACACAGTAGTGCAAACAATCAAAAGGGCATTTATTGCACCTTTTACATAGCAATGTCAGCTAGCTTAATTATTATAAATAGAACATGCAGATGGACGCTGACAAATTCAGTAAATCTGACCCACTGCAACAGGATATTGTCACGTAGTAATGACGGTGAAGAAAGCAGCAAAACTAAGAATAACAAAACTAGCATCTTATTGGGCAAACTTGTGCCTTCAAAAACAGGCTGCACTCAAAGAACGGCGAAAATCTGATCAGCGGCTCAAGTACGTCAGCTTTTATACATCAGTCATCGAAGGTTGCAGAGTAATTGCTGGTGCCCACATGTCTTCCAGAAAATTCTACACTATTCGTGTTGTGCATGCATGAAATCAGATTACGTAAGGTGCGGTGACAACAGACAGCAGATAGAACCATCGATAACGTTCGAGAAACTTCCTATACATGCAGGTGCATCCTGTGCTGTGCGATAACATATGTTAGACGGTGAAGCGTGGTCACTCGATAAAGATAAACAATTGCACATGTCAATACCCCCCTCTTAAAAACATCGACCCGATGCCACAAACAAGTGAAAGTAATAAACAAAAATACTCATAGAAAAGAAACAATAAAATAAGGAAGTTTGTCAGTGTGCATAAAAGGGTTTAAGACGCAACTCATGGACCACTTCAGATTGTGCGCGCCGCCGCTGTGAATGCAAAATGCCGTCTGGCACGATCTCATAGTCCAGTGTGCCAATACGTCAGATGATCTTGTAGGGTCCGAAATAGCGTTGCAATAGTTTCTCACTGAGTCCTCGGCGGCATATCGAGGGTCCAAACCTAAACACAGTTACCGCGTTGGTACTCGACGTAGCGTCATCGGAGGTTGTAGTGTTGGCTGTCAGTACTCTACTGGTTCTTGATCCGTTGGCGGGCGAGCTATCAGGCTTCTTCGGCACGCTGGAGATAGGTGGCGAAGTCAAGATTCTCTTCGTCAGTAATGTGTGGCAGCATGGCGTGCAGAGTCGTCATCAGGTTCCTTCCGTAAACCAGCTTGAACGGCATGATCTGTGTTGTTTCTTGCACCACCGTGTTGTAAGCGAAGGTTACATATAGCAGGATGGCATCCAAGGTCTTGTGTTCGACGTCGATGTACATTGCTAGCATGTCGGCGAGGATCTTATTCAGGTGCTCCATACGACCATAAGTGTGTGGGTGGTAGGCAGTTGTCCTCCTGGCTTGTCTGGCTGTACTACAGAATGGCTTGGGTGAGCTCCGCTGTAAAGGCCCTTCCTCTGTCGGTGATGAGGACTTCTGGGGCACCATGTCAAAATTTTGACATTTTGACCATGTCAACGAAAAATTTCGCCACTTCGGCTGCACTACCTTTCGGCAGAGCTTTCGTTTCAGCAAAGCGGGTGAGGTAGCCCATAGCCACGGCGATTCACTTATTTCAGATTGTTGACGTCAGAAAAGGTCCCAACAAGTCCATCTCTGTATACTGAAATGGTCGACAAGGAGGCTCGATCAGCTGTAGTAATCCCGCTGGCCTTGTCGGCAGTGGCTTGCATCACTTACAGTCTCGGCATGTCTTGACATAACAGCCGACGTCGACGGTCAGGCGCGGCCAGTAATACTTTTCCTGTATCCTCGATAGCGTACAGGAGAATCCGAGGTGCCCAGCAGTCGGGTCGTCATGTAGGGCATGCAGTACTTCTGTAGACAGTGCTGAGGGAACAACAAGAAGGTAGTTGACATGGACTGGTGAGAAGTTCTTCTTTATGAGTAGGTTGTTTTGAAGCATGAATGAAGACAAACCACGCTTAAAAACCCTAGGGACAACGTCGGTGTTCTCTTTCAAATACTCAACGAGGCCTTTAAGCTCTGCGTCTGCTTGTTGCTGTTTAGTGAAGTCCTCCGCGCTTATTATTCCAGGGAAGGCGTCGTTGTCCTCGTCGTCCTTGTCGTCTTGCTGCGAGGGATCGGCGGGAGCGTGTGATAGGCAGTCGGCATCAGAGTGTTTTCGTCAGGACTTGTAGATTACCGTGACATCATGTTCTTGCAGTCTGAGGCTCCACTGCGCCAGCCTTCCTGAAGGGTCTTTTAAGTTAGCTAGCCAACACAACGCGTAATGGTTGCTGACGACTTTGAATGGCCTGCCATATAGGTAAGGGTGGAATTTTGCTTTGGCCCACATGATGGCGAGGCATTCCTTTTCAGTCGTAGAATAATTGCCTTCCGCTTTTGACAGCGACCGCCTAGCATACGATATCACCAGTTCAAGTCCGTCTTTCCTCTGGACTAGGATGGCACCAAGGCCTAGGCTAATGGCATCAGTGTGAATTTCGGTATCGGTGTCCTCGTCGAAGTGTGCAAGTACTGGTGGCGACTGCATGCATCGTTTGAGTTCTCTTGAAATGCATCGCCCTGCGGTGTTTCCCACTTGAACTCGACACCACATTTAATTGATGTGTCAGCGGCTCAGCGATGCTTGAAAAGTCCTTGACAAAGCACCTGTAGTAGGCACACATGCCAATAAATCTATGCACTGCCTTCTTGTCGATGGGCTGCTGGAACTTTGCGATGGCAGCTGTCTTCTGCGGGTCAGGGTGGACTCCAGATTTGCTGGTGACGTGGCCCAGGAACAGAAGCTCATTGTAAGCGAAGCAGCACTTATTCCGGCTTCAGGGTGAGCCCTGATGATTTAATGGCCTCTAGTACTGTCGCAAGCTGCCTAAGGTGATGGTCGAAATTTCTGGCAAAGATGACGATGTCATCCAAGTAAGCAAGACAGGTCTGCCTCTTCAATCCTTCTAACACCGTGTCTTTGGCCCGCTGGAATGTTGCCGGTGCCGAGCACAGTCCGAACGGCATGACCTTAAACTCGTAAAGGCTATCTGGCAGGATTGAGGCGGTCTTTTCGCAATCTCTCTCGTTGACTTCTATTTGCCAGTAGCCAGACTTGAGATCCATCGACAAGAAGTGTTTAGCATTGCAGAGCCGATCTAATGCGTTGTCTATCCGTGGTAGAGGGTATACGTCCTTCTTTGTGATCTTGTTCAGTCGACGATAATCGACACATAAACGTAAGGTTCCGTCCTTTTTATTCACCAAGACAACAGGAGATACCCACACGCTTTTCGACGGCTGGACGATGTCGTCACTTAGCATTTTGTTGACTTGTCTTATAGCTTCACATTCTCACGTCGAAACTTGCTAAGGGCTCTGGCAGAGTGGTCGAGCGCACTCTTCGGTTATTATGCAATGCTTTGTGACTGGCCTTTGTTGAATCCTCGATGACTTTGAAAAGCAGTGTTTGTATCGTCAAAGCAGACTTCTGAGCGGTCGCTGCTTAATCTGGGGAGACTTGGATTTATGCCGAAGTCTGGTTCGGGAACTATGGTCGTTGGGGTAGATGCGGCAGAATCCGATAAGACAAACGCATTGCTAGTTTCCACAATTTTTTCGGTGTACGCGATTGTCGTGCCCTTATTGATGTGCTTGAACTCCTGGCTGAAGTTTGTCAGCATCACTTTCGCCTTCCCTCTGTGCAGTCAAGCGATCCCTCTTGAAACACAAATTTCGTGGTTGAGGAGTAAACGTTGGTCGCCCTCGATGATGCCTTCTATGTCTGCAGGTGTTTCGGCGGCAACGGAAATAACAATGCTGAAGCGAGGCGGTATGCTGATTTGATCTTCAAGCATACTCAAGGCGTGGTGACTACGACAGCTATCCGGTGGTATCGCTTGATCTTCCGACAGCGTTATCGACTTCGACTTCAGGTCAACGACTACACTATGTTGGTTCAAGAAGTCCATGGCGAGAATGATGCCTCATGAACACTACTGGAGGATAACAAAAGTGGCAGGGTAGGTCCGGTCATGAGCCATAATTCTTGCCGTGCAGATTCCACTCGGCGTTATTAGGTGTCCAGATTTGAGGGCCTTTCCATGCAGTCTTAACTTTCTTCAACTGGGTGGCAAGGGGTTCACTCATCACGGAGTAGTCGGCTCCTGTGCCCAGTAAGGCGGCGACTGCATGGCCATTGACAAATACGTCGAGGTCGGTGGTTCTTTGTCCTGTGTTGCAGTTGGGTCTCGGTGTCAGATCACAGCTGCGTCGTGTTGATGTGTGGCTGGAACGTCACGTCATCAGGTCTTCTTTTGCCGGCGTAATCTTTGCGTCTAGGCTTCGTCAGGATGGTGGCGTCTCGGTGATATATCTTTGTGATCGTCTTTTCGCCGTTTTCGTCGGCAATGGAGGATCTTCGTCAGTTCAGTGAACAGCAACTGCACCTCTGTAGGTTGCTTCTTTTAGTTTTCTGAATATGGGCTCCCAGACCAGCCCCGGGCTGGGCCAGTGTGTGGTTGACGTTGCATCTACATGTAGCTGCCTGGGGCGAACGGGACGGTCGTTGAGGGCTCCACAGAGTGGCAGCGAGGTAGTTGGTGATGTCACGTAGGCGTTCACCTTGCTGTGGGTGCGGTGCATCGATGGCGAACCCTCGCAGTCCCATCTCGCAATAAGGTCATCAGTGGTAGATGTGGCTGGCTTCTCCGCAATTATAGCAAAGCGGACGGTGGTGGGGGGCGCGCCAAACGTTAGTCTTCCTTCGAATGCTACACGGGATGATGGGTTGGCATGCTGGAGGTGGCAGCGGTAGACAACGAAACTGTGGCGTTACTGGGCACTGGCGCAGCCACGGAAGGGGAATGCGACAGCAGGCTACGGCAGCATGCGTCATTGCTTCCGATTGAGGCTGCGGCGATTGAGGTACTCCGAGTGATTATTGGAGCTCCTTGTGTAGAAATCGGCAATCGAAGCCACTTGAGGCTGTGATAAAGGGAACAGCTTCAGAAGCTCCTACCGCATGACCGCTCTGATAGTCCCGTGCAAGTCGTCGGTGGCCAGTGACTGAACTCCGGCGCGGTTTGTTGAGTTCGTGTTCGTGTGGCGGTTGAATTGCCGATTCCGCATTTCCACTGTCTTCTGAATGCTGGTGGCCTCACGAAGAAACTCGTCGACAGTCTTCCGTGGGCTTCATACCATTCCGGCGAAAAGTTCCTCCTTCCACCACGCATGAGTAGGCGGACTTTCTTCTCTGACATTTCTGGGTCAGCGTGGCAGAATAGACTCATCCTCCGGGAAGATCGCGATAGTCTCATTAGGCAGTTGCACTCAGGTTTTGAGTAGAGTGTGGGCTCGTTCTCTGCATACGACGCTTGTGAATGTCTGCAGGAAGCCGCTTCAGAACAGGTCCCACGTTGTTAAGGCGGCTTCTCTGTTCTCGAACCACGTCCTAGCGGCGTCTTCCAATGCGAAAAAGACATGTCGCAAGCTTGTTGTGGGAGTCCCAGTTGTTGAAGGTCGCAGTTCGTTCATAGGTCTCCAGCCAGGTTTCTGGGTCTTCAGACGATGATCTATAGAAGGTTGGGTGGGCCCCGAGGTTATTGCAGCAAAATGGGGGACGCTGGGGCAGCCATTGGGGTTGCTGACTTGAGCTTTATCCCTCTGGTCTCCTCGGGAAGAGGTCCGTATTCCGGTAGCAGTCCTTGCTGTATACTGCTAGCTCACTAGTCCCTGACAACATTGGTGTTGTCCTTGGGCTTCAGGCTTGGATCGTGGCTTTGTCGGGGCGTTCAGTACATGAACAAACTAGCACCTCCGGCAAAGAAAGCAGCAAAACTGGGAATGACGAAACTAGCATTTTATTGGGGGAACTTATGCCCTCAAAAACAGGCTACACTCAAAAAATAGCGACAGCGGCGAACACAGTTGGCGATCGCCGATAATCTGATCAGCGGTCAAGCATGTCGGCTTTTATACATCAGTCATCAAAGGTTCCAGAGTAATCACTGGTGCCCACATGTCTTCCAGAAATTTCTACACCATTTGCGTCGGGCATACATGAAATCAGATTGCACAAGGTTCGGTGACAACAGACAGCGGTTAGAACCATCGATAACGTTCGAGAAAGTTCCAATACATGCAGGTGTGTCCTGCACTGTGCGATAACATTTGTTAGGCGGTGAAATGTGGGGCACTCGATAAGCAAGTACACATGTCAATATCGAGCAAATATGTTCTCCCGCAAGCTGGACGCCAACACCTAATTGTTTACATGTTTAGTCACGTGAACGGTGGTGCATTACAACGATCATATTCATCCATCCCAGTGTACTTCTCCAAAGCCTTTCGCAAGGCAGTCCTGCGAGCAAAAGAGAAAGAGGCTACTCCCTTTTGCGCCCAAGTAACCCCGCCATTAGGTGGCATTAGCAGCTGTACACTCGCTCCATCTCTCATACTTTCTACTATTCTGCAACTACACCAACTGCCAGCGGTGCTTAGCTACACAGGCAAGCTGGATTACAGGAAATACAAGAGCCATGCAGGGAAAACAACAAAAGGGGGTGCAAAAGAGTCCAGCATCCCCACACAGTGGACAATTAAAATAATTGTTCGAGCAAACCAACAGTGCAACAGCTCATATGGTACATTATATAGCTGCAACGTAAACCCGCACAGTGCCTTACTGCACGTTGGGTGCAACAACGTTCATGACAGGTGCCTTCTTTCCATGCTGCATGGCGGCAGCGCCGTCATACCACGTGCTCCATATGCAGGCCACGTCTGTTGCTGGCTTTGTAATATTGTGCTTGTGAGAAAAAGTTGCTGGCACTGTGTTTTAGGCAACAATCTTTTAGCTCAAAGCACATGGGCATGGCAACATGACAGCGTAGCACTGGCTACCTGACAAGCTGCTACATATCTGTGAGCATATTCAATGACACAGAGGCTGAAAAAGACCGCTATGTTAGAATGAGATGGGGTAAGCTTCAGGGTCTATGAAGCACAGGTGTGTGTGTGTGCTAATCCGCACCATGCACTGCAGATGTGAGTAGCTAATATGAATGCCTCATGTGTGTTCCCCTTCACATTTGTGGAAGGGTATGTGAACTTCCTTCTTTGAGCAGTACAGACTAAGCACTGCAGTGTAGAAGGAAGCAGCCTCCATAAGGCTCACTGTAACTAGGGGCCATATTTTGCAACAGTCAATTTCGTTTTTCATTCTCCTAGTCACCAGCACAAAGCGGCTGATTCAGTCAATAATATTGGCATCTGAACTAATGGGAGATGTTGGAGAGAATGAAAAAGGGAATGGGTTGTTACAGAGTGCAACCCCAACTCCATCATGTTTACCTTTCATGTCTTTTCACAGTGAGTCCAGGTGTATAATTAACTACTGATGTATCAAATGCTTTGTGCAGAATGATTCTCATTCATTATACAAAGTTTGACTATGCAGCCCACACAGTGACACACTTATTGCAAGTACAGTTTATAGCAACAAAGGGAAATTTATAGTGTCTAGTAGTGTCAACAAAGTTTGTGAACAATGATCAGTTTCTCCAGTGCAAGCTTTCAAACAGCTCTGAAATTGACTATAGTAATTTGAGTTAATATTATTTCATTGAATATGTTGATTTAACACCCTGTTCCTGCATGAATGATGTTGAATTTCTCAGAGTTAACATATTTACCTTACTGTAATGCGTGCTTTTTTGTGTTCATATGGATGAGGTCAACTGAAAATGGCATGTAAATTACGACCAAGTACAAAAATGAGGCTCTGTTAGCCACACTTTGCCACCATTGGTGTCACTGCTGTTTAAAGTACATGCTTATGCACCTAGAAAACGCACTCACCTTGAAATGTAGTGCACTAAGCAAAGTATTGCATCAAACCATTTGTTAATTGTTCCATTCTTTCCTGCAGCAAAACCGAGGTCACATGACAAGAGAAGCCAAGAAAGCAGCCAAAGTTGAAAAGAAGCTTCGAGTGCTGCTGGGAGGCTATCAGGTGTGGCACTCGTGACTTCCTTCTACATGTGCACATTCAAAATATGATATGATGCAGCAATTTCTTCAAACAGAACAGCAAAGATATTTTCATTAACTTTGTGAAAGTACATAAGTGCTATTGTAGGACAATATGGATACAAGAAACAGCCATATTTGTTTTAGTGCCAGACAGTAGTATTGCCTTTATCATTTCTTTCTGCAGTAGCAGTACCTGTCTATGTGTTATTCAGAAGTATGGCATTCAACTAGTATTAATTCAGATTCATGGGCACCACATTTATTATGATAGCAATTACAGTAGAACCTTGTTGATATTGTGGCTACAAGAGACCGCGTAGACCGGTAAAATCTCGGCCTTCCAAGAGAAGGAACAAACCAACACTCTTAGTATAGATTTTTTTTATTCCGAACGCTAGCATGTGCCGCCGCCTGCCAGCGGCACCTGTCTCGTGTAAACACAAGCATCCATGTAATTCTGATGCGACGCCGACGCTGCTGCTGCTACAGAGGGCTCCCCCTCTAGAGAGGAAGAAAGTTCAACGAACGATGGAAAATCCATGTGACGCAGTGTGTCTTGGGGGTCACATACGGAGAAGGAGACGTCGAGGGATGCAGCAGGGTTGCATCGCACACTGGGGGTGTCAGCAGCAAGGGTGCTTCAATGTAGGCGGTCTTGAGACATTCCAAGGCAATTATGTCTGGTCGGCCATTGATGTTCGAGACAAAAGTCATCGGACGGCACTCGTGAGCAGAATACGGTCCTGAGTAGTGGCTGCAAAGACTTCTGCACGACACAGTTACGCACAAAAATGGGGGTAGTGGAGGGGATTGTGGGAGACACGTACGGAGACCTTGCTTCTTGCAAACGTGTAGGCACAGGGTATATCTGGCTGAAGAAACCTTGCAGTTCGGCAACATAGTCAACAGGTGGTGGCATAGGGGTTTTGGTAGTGGTGGCAAAGAAATCGCATGGAAGGCATAGGTGAGCGCTGTAAACTACCGCAGTTACACGATCGTAAGTCGACCTTTTTTTTTTTTTTTTTTTTTTTAATTTGAAAATCTGAATTGGGGGTGTCGACTTTCGACTTACACTCGAAACCAAAACATGGCACCGCCAAAAAAGCGAGACCAACGAGATATCAGGGGAGCTACAACGTAGTTACAATTTTATGTTTGTTTTATGGCCCTACTTGTAGTTTTCACTATCCCGCGCATTTGTTCGCATTTCGGAAGGATTTTTCAACATCTTTTAGGGTTTTACAGCACGCACAACACTCGCGGGGGGTGTCGATAGTCGATAGAAGTGCCGCTGTTCCATTCACGGCGGCACCCCCAGAACGGCGGCACTCACAGCGAGTATCATAGTTCATGGAAGAGCAGACGCCCTCTCTCATGTTTCTATTTCTCTGTATCTCTTAGTTGGATGCGTTCAACTCGACTGCTGGCTACGTGCTACTTCCATGCTTCCTCAGTCATGAGTGCTCCAGGCCCACAGAACATTCGGCCCTCGTTCGCAGCAGCGTTCAAGAGGGTTGCCATCCTTTACGCCAAAGAAACAAATCACTGCGCAGCGGGCCACAAGTTCGATGTTTCTAAATGGTTGGTGCGAGAGTGGCGACTGCAGCTAAGCAAGATTTTCACCTGTGATGGCAAGCGAAGAATTTCCCACGAGCCGAAGTCGGGATGCTTTCCGGAGCTGTAAGCCAAGCTTGCGACGTACGTCACTGAAATTCGTGATCGGTCCCTCCCAGTGAAGTGCGCCATGGTCATGAAACAAGCCCGGATCTTCGCTTTTTAAGGACCTGCTCCGCCGTGAGTACAATGAGTGGCTGGCGGCAGAAGACAGCGAACTTACGCGAACCGGACCTGTCAAAAGAGCCTCCCTGACGGCTGCGTGTGGTTGGGTGCATTGAGCATGGGCTGCTGTTCCACAAAATGTCGTAGTGCGGTCGTTTGCCAAATGTGGAATTTCACTGGATGACGACGCGCTGTGGGACCGTAACAGCGATGACAATGACAGCACTAGTGAAAAGTAGTCCAGTGACCATGCCAGCTACTAATAAATTTTCGTTACAATATGCGCCCTCGGTTATGCTTTTTTTTTTTTTTTTGCCCTGTCATACGATATGGGGGGGTCGACTTACAATCGTGTAAATACAGTAGCTCAGCATAAAAGCAACCTAGGTCACTTCTCCGGCGATTCGTGCACCTTAAGGGAGGACATGATATGCCGGTGCAAACATTTAACAAGTCTATTTCACTGCGGGTGGTAAGAAATCGTCCGAAAACATGTCGTTCCAAGAAGCTTTAGTAGTTTGTTGAACAAATCCAAGTTAACTGCTGACTACGATCGTTGACTGTTAGGGATGGGCACCCGAACCTCGCGATCTCCGTAGACACAAAAGCTGCTGCAACAGTGGGCGCTGTAGCTTTTAGCCAACGTGTGTAGCAGTCACATGTCAGTATGTTACATTAACCTTTCGAAGGTGCTAGAGGGCCAACGAGGTCCAGCTGCACAAAGCATCCAGTGGAAGAAAAAGCTTGGAAAGCGGAACGGGACGATGCTGGATCTTGTAGCGTTGACATGGCTAACAGCAGTGAACCCAGTCGCAAACTTGCTCGTTTAGCTGAGGTCAAACGAAACGACTGCAAAGAAGCTTCTGTTTCGAGCATATTCCAGGATGTGACAAGTTGTACACGGTTTTAAGTAGATGTATGTGAAGGGATGAGTGTAGGGTCAAGGTGTGCCAGTAGAAGTGTCGCAGACGACGGACATGCCATCTGGAGTCAAAACGATATACTCCAATTTCATGTAGGTTGACACATTCTGGAGGGTACGAAGTTCAGTGTCGTCACCTGTTGACTGGCAAGCACCGTATTTACCCGAGTCTAACGCGCACCCGATTTCTGCGGCCAAAAAAAAAAAAACATCGAACCACGATTCCAACACACATGTGACTTCCATGACTGAAAGAAAACAAGGCTGAAGACTTTTCTATTTTAAACAGTGAACAACCTTTTCATTAGGCCCGTTCTTCATTCACTATCCTCTTCATTCACTATCGCTCTCAGAAAGCTCCCTTTCACTGTTAGACCACAGTATCTCGTCTTCAGTGCCGTCCATCGTGTTTGAAATGCCACATTTTTTTGATGACTTGACAACTATAGCCGATGGAATCCTAATCCAACATTCCGCCACCCACCTTGCCACTTTGTCGATCAAAGCACGCTTCATCCTATTGCTGGCTGTGAATTTGTGGCTTCCATTCATCAGCCGCTCATCATAAAGTGCTGAAAACGGTTCTTGACAGGCTTGTTCATGCACATGTCTAGTGGCTGCAGCTGCGAAGCCATCCCGCCTGGTATTACCACCAGGTCTGTGTGACAAGCTGCAAGCTTCTCCTTGACTCGCTGTTCCAGGTCACACTGAAAGGCATCAAGCACAAGCATCGAGTAGAGCCCTAAGCTAGCACCGGGCATCTTGCGCCGCACATAGTCTATCCAATCAAGGACAAGGTCAGTGTCCATTCAACCTTTCTTGTTGGCGCACACTATGACACCTTGGGGAAAGTTCACAGCCTTTGGGAGAGACTTGCACTTAAAAACAAGGGGTGCCAACTTGTGGCCGTCTGCTGTACAGATCAGCATTGCCGTTACCTGCATCTTTTCATTCCTGGATATAAGCAGGCAAACCTGTTTGGCCCCAGTCGACTCCACTGTTGAGTTGGCAGGCATACCACAGTATACCGGAGTCTGGTCAGCGTTACCGATCCAGCTGAGTTGATAAGCGTTGCTGTGTCGCAACGATAAAACATACTGCTGAAAAGAAAACAGCTTATCTTCAACTTCCTGCGGCAACTTCTGGCACATGCCTGTCCGCCTTTACAAAGAAAATCGTTTAAACTTCATAAATCTACTAATCCATTTCTGGCTTGCTTTAAGGGGGAGACGCAGGTCTTGAAATAGCAAAGAATAAAAAAAAAAGTCTATTTTCAGACTGCATTTTCGCTACATTTAATAGGGGTATTACTCAAGTTCGCGTGTGCGCACCTGACCCTTCTCTGGATCGCACAGCTCTGTCGGAGCGGCAGTCGCTCGCTAGCACTTTCGCAGCAGCCCTAACAGTCAGAGCTGTGACCCCTAACCCGCGGTTCGCAGTGAGTTCCAAGAAAGGGAAAGGAGGGACCGGGGTGCCTTGGCTGCAGCGTTGCAGCCAGGCACGAAGAGCAGCGGGAGCGGCGAAGGTGCCCTCTCCCCGCTACCCTCCGCGAGCGAGCACGTGATTATTGCCTGATAACCGCGTGGCCGCTCCGGAGATATCGGGATGCGCGTGCGATCCCACATCCCCCCTTCCTTAAGGGGGGACACTGTAATTCATGATGTTTTCCATCAATATTCATGAAACTTTCCATTCTTGTTAAGACTGTTGTGCTGATTTCAAATATGTAATTATTTGTCCAATAGGCCATTTACTTCTGAAGATAAATGAAATTCATTGTTCATAATTTGCAGCAACAATAGGGAAAAAAATGCGCTACGAAATTCATATTGGCACATGCCTGGGTACTAGAAAACATAAGGAACATAATGGTAAGAATACTATTTTGATATATCAAATATTAGTAATTTTATAGCAATTCAATCTTTACTGTTCGAATTGTGGCTACCCTACTTTCTGATCTAAAGCAGAATTGAAAATTTTTAAAGCATAAATTCCAAAATCTGACCCTACCATGGTGTACTTTGCACACTCAGCTACAAGCCATAACAAAAATTATGGCTCTATCTGCTTTGAAGGCAGAGATATCGTCGCGGCAAATCAGCAACAAGTCAAAAGTCGGTGTTTTGAGAAAACGAGAAAAAAGGAATACATTCACTTGTAATCAAAAGTACAGAGATAATCTTGCATTATTTTGCAGTGAAAGTGGCTAAAAGCCACCAGGAATGTAGTCGCTCTGACCACGGCCACCCAAATGCGGCAAAAACATCGTTTAGCACCTTTCGCCGATTCCCGGTGGCTTGCATCGTGCGCGCGGCAAGGTTGTCGCTCACGCGGGTCGAGCTCCACGCCGACGCGATATCGCCGCAACACGCGCACGTGATAACGATCTTTATGGCGAGGCCAGATTACCGTTCGCTTTTGCCTACTGCGACGCTGCCGCCGCACACCTTACACTTGACAAACAACATCAGTGCGTTCACGGAGTCCTACTGAGGATAGCGAAGCCTGCCTCGGCGTCGACTGGCACGGCTGCAACGCCGTCGGCGCGAGTGAGCAAATCCAACACCCGCTTTGTTGCTGGCGTTGACGCAAGAACTCGAAGTTTTTTTGAGCATTCATCTCCCTCTGCAACAAATCCGCAAGCTGCAACATTGCAGTGTCACGCCGAACGCGGCCGCTGTCCGTAACGATTTCACTCATTTGTGAGCTGGCTAGGCCTACTTCGGCATCGTCCGCAGTTTCGGTATCATTTGCGGTTGGCGGCGAGCTACCCTCGATGCTTTCAGAAGGAATGGAGCGCTTTTGAAAGTTGTAAGCTGATCGCTTCTTCTTTTTGCCGAACTTGTGCCTCATGACGAACTTCCGCGGTGGATCGGACATCGTTGAGCATGTGCCAACAAACCTACGAGACGGGCAGTCACATCGCCTGCGGAGTGGAGCAGACGATGGGAACCTCGCGCAGCCGACCACAGCACGCGTTTTTGGTCACGTGCGCTAGTCAACGAATCGCATCGTACGTTCGGGCTTTTTTTGCCTCCCCGGATTTCAACGTCACTGGCATACCGACTGAGTCACTTTTGGCGGGCAATTAAGGAAGGAAGGCTCCTCTTTCTAACGAGACCAAGATGGCTGCGATCGCGCGCATAGAAAAAGAGCTACGCGTCGCGATAAAAAGGGCTGTTCTTGCGCGGAATTCACCTCACAGTGACATTATAAATTGATATTGCGGACGAAATACTCTTCCCTGAGATTTGAAACTTGGTGAATTAAAGGAATATTAGCTGTAGATATCGAAAATTTCATTTTCAAAAAATCGATGTTTTCGTGATTTTTTCGCCACAAGGAGCCCTGTCCCCCCTTAACATAACCCTTTAGCCGCTAAGAGGCCGCCGTCACCTGAGGCTTTCCTGAGAGGGACATGCTACTCCGATAGCAACACGGTTTGAGTCCATGTTGGTGAGGGAGTAGCTCTAGCTGCAGACCGCCGTTGTCGCCATGTAGGTAGTCGCGAGCCAGGCCGGAACATTGAATGATGCTACGGAGCAGCTTGACAGTAACGGGATGTAGGAGGAGTCAAGAAGGCTGCTGGGTCCGGGTCACCTCGCTTCTCGGCTGCATCACCTGCCTAGTCGCACGTGCCGGGTCCGTGGTGGCGAAAGGGCCCCTGGATTTTTCTTGGCTGCTTCGATTACGCTGACGCGATCCTCGAACCAGCCTTGAGATGGCGCAAGACAGTTGTCTTCTGATGTTCGCGGAGGTCGTAGCCCTCTGGTACGGTCGAACGCGTTTCTTTCTGTTTGTCCCGACCCAGCTCTCTCTGACGCCGCGCACCCTCGCGGGTTTCGGCACGCAAGATCGGCAAAGGCGCGCCGACCTACTTCTGACGATGGCTTGCACCTCGCTGCGCAGCAGGGGTCCCCTCTGTTCTTGTGGGCGAAGTCTTTCTCTCGGCCTTAAGGCTGGGGGCTTGATTGCGGGGCTCGTAACTCAGTCGCGGAGTTGTGCGGCGCGGTTCGGCGAATTCTGCGCCGCTGCGACCATTTTGGACCGGAAGTCGCTCGCTGCGCTTCTCACGTCGTTGTTGGCTGCCGAAGGGTCCTCTTTTTCTCTCCGCCTGTTGCGTGAACTGCGTTGCTGACTGCTTACGTCCTGCTTGTTCGCACCGGCAGTGGCGACGGTCTTTCTTTTTGCTTGATTGTTGTTGCACGGCTCCCGACGGGTGGTCTGCTGCTGCAACAATTTGGTTAGCCCCTCTCGCTTCTTCCAAAGAGAAAGCGCGTTCTCGCTCTGGAAGGCTGCATGCTAGACATCGGAGGAGCGTTCCATCCGATATCGCGCACAATAAAATAGCCTCCGCGAACTGGACAGAGTTAGTTCTGCCGAGATCGCAAGTTGTAACGCCGCACTGGGCTCAAACGTTGAGCTGTGCCACCCAATGCCGCTGCCTGCGGGCGCGGGAGAGCGTTCTCCCCGGGCCACTCGTTCCCTCTGTCGTAGTAGGGTTTGAGATCACAGACATGCACCGGTCGGCTGATCGGTCTTAACTTCAAGTCCGCCAGCCTGTACACGAGCGAAGAGACAGTCTCTCGCACCCGGTACGGTCCTGTCCATTTCGGCGCCAGAGAAGCTGAGAATTTCTTACTGGCGTCGCTCAGGACGTGATTCCGTCTCAACACCAGGTCGCCCACTTTGTAGTGAACTTCCCGATGAGAGCGGTCGTACTGCGCTTTCTGCTCGGCACGTGCAGTGCTCAGGTTCCGTCGCGCTTTTCGTAAAGCCTCCGTTACCTTCGCGCGCAGCCCAGTCGCATAATCGGCGCGTGCCGACGAAACAGCCAGTTCCGTGCTGCTTCGTTCCTGCAGAGTAAGTTCTACCGGATTCAACAGCTCCCTCCCAAAGTTGAGGGTGGCGGGTGTATACCCAGTCGATCGATTCACTGTCGACCTGATAGCAAATCCAATTTCAGGAAGACAAGCGTCCCACTCATTGTGCGTCCCCGCAAATGCAACTAGCATGTGCTTGATGTTGCGGTTCACACGCTCAGTGGGATTCACCTGGGCATGGTACGTGGTTGTTCTCCTGTGCTTAATGCCGAGAGCTGCACAAGAGTCCACGAAGAGTTTGGCAGTGAAGTAGGACGCATTGTCCGTTATCAGCTGCTCAGGATAGCCGAATCGTGTAAACACCTCGATCAGCTTTCCCATGATTACGCGTGCCGTCAGCTTCCGTAGGGGGAACAGTTCCACCCACTTGCTGAAATGGTCTGTGACTACGAGAAGGAATCTGTTCCCGCTCGGTGTCCTGGGGTAAGGTCCCATGACGTCACATGCCGCAAGTTGCCACGGTGTTCGGCTATTGATCGGCTGCATGAGCCCGGGTGGGCGTCCACCACGCGGCTTCACGCGTTGGCACACGTTGCAAGAGCGGGCGTAGCGCATCACATCCCGCTTCATTCCAGGCCAGGTAGCAAAGCGGCACAACTTCAGGTAAGTCTTAGGGCCACTTGCACGCCCAGCCAGGCACGTATCGTGAAAGTAGCGTAAAAGTGCTCCTCTCAGCGTGCGTGGAATCACCGCTTTGAAGGACTCATGTGTATCCTTCTCCGCGGGGATATATCTCAGCAGGACGCTGTCACAGTCTAGCAGGTAGGAATCCAACGCGCTCACAGCAATACCAGCTGCGTCCATGTGCGCCGCAGCCGCGCCGCCGGGCTCCCGGAGCCCCTCAAACACTTTCTTACAAAACGGATCCTCCCGCTGTGCCTCTAACACTCCTTTCTGCCGAACACTCTCTCCACTGAACTGACGCAGTCCAAGTGGTTCACGCTTTCGTCCTGAGAAGGGGTTTCGTCCGCCCTTCCTTCGGGACCAGCGCCGTCGAGCATTGTAACAGTTACTCTGCTCTTAGGCCAAGTCACTGAGGAGTCACGATGGGTATTAATGTTACCCCTCCTGACAACTTCAATCATCGCAGCGGTTAGTCCGCTCTCAAGCTCAGTTTCGGGCTGGGTGAGTTGAGTAGTAATGCTACTCTTCTCACAGTCAACGGGCGCGCGAAAGTGCGTCCACCACAACGTTGTTCTTTCCTCTCCTGTAGTGAACGGTAAAGTCGTATCGTTGCAGGAGAAGTGCCCATCGCGCGAGCCGGCCGCTAGGTTCTCCTAAGCGCCTAATCCAAGTTAGTGCCATATGATAGGTCTCAATTATGAATGGGACTCCATCAATATAGTAGTCGAACTTATTGAGAGCAAAAATGATCGCCAAACATTCCTTTTCTGTCACGGAGTAATTTTTCTCTGCGGGAGTCAAAGAGCGGCTGGAAAAAGTTACCGGGCACAAACTACCTTCGTGCTGTTGGAGCAAAACCGCTCCTACGCCAAGGTCACTGGCATCCATATGTATGACAATTTCTTTGTTCAAGTCTGGTAGCCTTAACTCGGTTGTTTCCACGAGCGCGTTTGCGAGGTTGCGCAGTGCCTCCTGTTGCTCGGGACCCCACCTCCACTGCTCACCTTTCCTCAACAGCATAGTCAAGGGGGCTTGTAGTGCAGCACAGTTTGGAATAGACTGTCAATAGAAGTTCGCCAGCCCCAAAAAGCATCTCAGTCCACCTATGTCTGCCGGTGACGGGTAGTTCAACAATGCCTGAACCTTGTCATCACACGGGAGAAGGCGTCTGTTATCAAGTGTAAACCCCAGTAGCGTTACTCGGGTTACTGCGATTTGGGTCTTGGTTGGGTTTAGCGTTATCCCCGCAGACCTCAGACGCTCCAACACGTCCCTGAGATGGCGTAAGTGCTCATCAAAGATACGCGAATATACCACAACATCGTCCAGGTAAGCAAGAGCATAGTGCCACCTTGCGTCACCCAAGACACGGTCCATCAGGCTCTGGTAAGTCACAGGCGCACCGACAAGTCTGAAGGGCATGGGTAAACTGGAAAAGGCCCCTGTGACAAGTGAAGGCAGTCTTCTCTTGGTCACAAGGATCTACCTCCAGATGTGTGATCGCACGCACATCCCGATATCTCCGGAGCAGCCACGCGGTTATCATGCGATAATCACATGCTTGCTCGCGGAGGGTAGCGGGGAGAGGGCACCTTCGCCGCTCCCGCTGCTCTTCGCGCCTGGCCGCGACGCTGCAGCCAAGGCACCCCGTTGCCTCCTTTCCCTTTCTTGGAACCGGGGTGACTCCCTCTCCGCAGCTCGGGGAGAAGCGCTATTCCCCCGATGCATTTTTGTCTTTCGGCTGAGGAGTTTGCGACTGGCCGCATCTCAATTCAGCCGCTGGGACCGCCGCACGCCGTCCCCCTGCTGCGCTCGGCCTTTGTGAGCGACTGACCGCCCCAGGGCCCGAGCGCGGATCCACCCTGGGCGAGCTGAACTCTTATCAGCCTCTTTTGTGGTTCCCACATTGTGCGGTTTATTTCACCCCAGACGTGCGGAACGCTCCGCCGCTGTGGTTTTGTTTTGTATTTGTATGTGTGGTTTGCTATTTTTGTCCAGTTGGTATACTTGTACTCTAAGGTGAATAAACACCTTAGGTCGAGACTCACCCTGTTCCCCTTGGCCTGAACCCGCCGTGGTCGCAACTCACTGCGAACTGCGGATTAGGAGTCACAGCTCTGACTGTTAGGGCTGCTGCGAAAGTGCTAGCGAGCGACTGCCGCTCCGCAGCACTGTGCGATCTAGAGAAGGGTCAGGTGCGCACGCACGAACTTGAGTAATACCCCTATATTTGGCGCCCAACGTGGGGCGCCAAATATAGGGGTATTACTCAAGTTCGCGCGTGCGCACCTGACCCTTCTCTTCGTCGCCAGTCATTTCCACCTGTCGTACGTGCCGTCTTTCTGGCTTTTTCGAGCTTCATGTGCGGCATACACCAGCAAAATGGTTTTGGCCATTACAGTTCTTGCAATACCTCCCTATTGCTGGACGTCTTGCCGCTTTTTGATGTTGTAAGCCGCATTTCAGGAAGGTGGCAGTCTTTGCTTTTAAAGCGTCAATGTTCCTTTCCTATTCAAAAGAAGTGCTGCCGCCCTGGTTGCCTCAGATTTCAGCAACGTGTTCTTAGCTCTGTTGTTTAGCACGGCAAATCTCAACCGCTTTTGCGTAGTTGGCATTTTCAGAAATAAGTCTCTGCTGCAGTTCTTTGTCTCGTATTCCAAGGATTATTCTACTGCGTTGAAGTCTCTCTTCAATCTCGCCAAATTAACACTTCGCAGCTGGAGTCTTCAGTTCTGTGAGCCATTCGTTAAATGACTCGCCCTCGCGCTGGTTCCTGGAACCAAACCAAAACTCGTTGTAGGTGAGATTTGTAACTGGTCTGTAATGCTTGAAACTTCTGCATTAAAACTTTCCGATCATTCTTCTGCTCCTTGTTTTCAAACTTGAAGGTTCGGTAAACACGCCTTGCATCTTCACCAATAGTCATTAAAAATGTAGCGGTCTGAACATCCTGGGGCCGTTGATTCAGCCTTGTCGCTGTTGCAAAATGTTAGAACTCACTTTTCCAGATGTTCCAGTTGTGGAAAATGTCGCCAGTAACGTCGAGTGGCTTGGGCAGTGGTAGCAGAGTCGAAGTCATCATCGTGGCTCGGGTTTGTCATTCCGGATGAACCCTTGTCTCCTTCATGGGAATTAATACTGCTGTATTGCTGCTGTTAAGCTGTGATCCTATGGCAAAACTTGCCGCATGGGCAGAAACTAACTGCCGTGCCCACTTCTGACACCATGTAAGCCAGACGAGTAGCAGGTAACAAAAAGCACTTTATTCAGAGGGAGAGATAAAACTTTATTTTGTCCTTGATGGGGTTAAGGGGTGGCGGGGGTCGGGAGACTAACCCCCTATCCCCCCCTTCCTCAGACGGCGGCCAGTCCTTGCTTTCTGGCGGCATCTTCGGCCATCCGGACGGCCCAGAGCTGCTCCTCTGGGTCCAAGCTGAGCAGCAATGTCTCCCACTGCTCGGCCGTACTAATGATGCGTGTGTTAGTGCGGGAGGTGTTGGTGGGTGAGGCTTTGGGGCATTGCCAGATAATATGATTGAGGTCGGCGCGGGCCTTGCACGCTTTGCAGAGTGGTGAGTATGCATCGGGGTACATGCGGTTGTAAAGCACGGGGTTCGGAAAAGTTCGTGTCTGAAGGAGTCGCCAAGTGGTGGATTGAGACTTATTCAGTGTTTTGTGTGCTGGGGGGTAGCATAACCGCTCTCTGCGGTAGTGCAGGAGAATTTCTCTCAACGTGACCATTTGGTCCCGCGCGTGACCGCGATGCAGAACAGAGGGTTGGTCGAGATCGGAAGACGCAGGAGAAGGATGATGCGCCCGGTGTGCGAGAGCTCGGGCGGCATCGTGGGCCGCTTCGTTTCCAGCCAGATCCGAGTGACCAGGGGCCCAGATGATCTGCACGCGGCGTTGCCTTGGGGGAGGAGTGCCAGAGAGAATCTTCTGCGCTTGGGGTGCTATGAGTCCTCTTGCGTAGTTACGAATGGGCGTTTTTGAATCGCTGATGATGCAGTGTGCATTGGTAGCCGCGTAGGCCAAAGCGATGGCCGTTTCTTCTCCTACTTCGGGTTGCGTGGCGAATATTGATGCGGCCGCGGAGAGGTGGTACTGCGAACCCGCGACTGCAACGACCACCATGGCGTTTTGGTTGGGGTACTCTGCTGCGTCCACGTAGGTTACGTCAGCGGCTTGGTCGTAGCGCTTTTGTAGTTGTTTAGCTCTTTCTGCACGTCGCTCCGGATTGTATTCAGGGTGCATATTGCGAGGTATGGGCGGATAACTAGCTGATCACGAATGTTTGGAGGGATTGGTACTTTTGGTCCGAATTGGGTGGTGTAGGTTATGCCTAGGGTGCCTAGAATGTGCCTGCCCGTGATGGAATTGGCAAGTCGTTCGTATTGGCTAATACGGTGCGCTTCAATAAGCTCGTCTATGGTGTTATGAATGCCTAGGGCGTCCAGTTTCTCGTTAGAGGTGGTGATGGGAAGATGTAGGGCTTGTTTATAGGCCCTCTTGATCATGGTATTGAGTTTGAGCTTGTCAGTTGCATTGAGGCTAAGGTACAGGGCGATATAGGTGATCCTGCTCAGGGCGTAGGCGGTTACCAGGCGTATAAGGTTGCTTTCCTTCATGCCGTGATGTCGATTTCCGATGCGTGCAGTGAGGCGAGTGGTTTGGTGTACATGTTTGTTTAATTGCTTGAGTATCTCCGTGTTTCTGCCGTTTTGTTGGATGCGTAAGCCAAGGATACGAATGCTATGTACTGTAGGTATGCGTTGCTGGTGCACGTGAAGTTCTATCTCGGGTGGGTGAGGGTCTGGACGTCGACCTTCCCCAATTAGGCTTGTACAGAAGGAGCTCCGATTTCTGTGGGGAACACGCCAGGCCGCGCGGTTCTACGTATGCAACGACCTCGTTGATGGCTTGCTGCAGCGTGTCTTGGATGTCCCCGTCGCTGCCCCCGGTGACCCACAGGGTGATATCGACTGCGTAGAGGCTATGCTTGAGGTTGGGGATGCTAGCTAATGCAGGCGGTAGTCCGAGCAAGGCCACGTTAAACAGAAAAGGGGATAGAACCGATCCTTGCGGCGTGCATTTGCTGCCGAAGTGAATAATTGGTGACTGCAACCCTCCGATGGTAATGGTGGCCGTGCTACCTGTAAGAAAATTCTTCACGTAGTTATATGTTCGATGTCCAACCTGGAGTTGTGCCAGTTGGTTCAGTATGGCCTCATGCGTGACGTTATCGAAGGCCTTGGTTAGGTCTAGCCCCAAGACGGCTCTGGTGTCCAGCCTGGAGCTTTTGTCGCCATCGATAATTTGGTGCTTGAGCTGAATCATGACATCTTGAGCAGAAAGTTTCGGACGGAAGCCAACCATGGTATTGGGGAAGAGGTTGTTGTCGTTCATATGTCTGTGTAAGCGTGTGAGGATGACGTGCTCGAGGACCTTTCCGACACATGAAGTCAGGGAGATAGGGCAGAGGTTTTCGAGTAGTAGGCGCTTCCCGGGTTTGGGAATCATAATAATTTTGGCTTCTTTCCATTGTGAGGGGAGGTTTCCAGTTTCCCAGTATGCGTTAAAATAAGCTGTGACGGCTAGTATAGAATTCTCATCTAGGTTGCGAAGCATTTTATTAGTAATGCCATCAGGTCCCGGGGCTGAGTTAGGGCGGAGTGCGAGGATGGCTTCACGTACTTCTGCTGCTTCTATGGGCGCGTCCAGGTGGTCGTTATCGGTGCCTGTGTATGCTGGAGCGGGTGTAGTAGGTTGAGGTCCTATGTATCGGTCTATCAATTCTTGAAGAACTTGTGCGTCCGTGCCCGGATGGGTGTGAATAATTTTTTGCAAGTTGTGCTGTTGTGTGTTCTTGCTGTTAGCCGGATCGAGGAGGCAACGGAGGATATTCCACGTTTTGGGTAGGTTTGGTTGCCGCTCCATGCTGTCGCATGTGCTGTGCCAATTTTGACGAGTAAGTTGTTGTGCATAGTCTTCGATTTGAAGGGTGAGAGTACTAATACATTTCCTGAGCTTTCGGTTGAGCTTGTTGTGTTTGTATCTGCGTTGCAGACTGGCGAGGGCTTCCCACATTTGCAGTAACTTGCTATCTGCCTCCTGCAGATTGGCTTCTTCAGGCACCAATTTAGTGGCTTTGCTCGCGTCTTGCAGCAAGGATGCGACCCAATCTTCGAAAGGTGGTTGGCTACCCGAGAAAGAGGTGAGGGCTCTGGCCTGCCGGAAAGCGTCCCAGTTCGTTATGCGGAGTTGACGACCCTTAGGCTTTTGCGGGCTTGCTCGAACTGTTGTTTGGATTAAATAGTGGTCGCTGCCCAAGTTGTCTTGTGTGTTGATCCAGTCTGCTTGTGGAATTCGTTTTGCGAATGTCAAGTCCGGAGTAGTATCTCTGCTAACGCTGTTTCCCATACAAGTGGGAGAAGTTGGATCCGTGACAAGAGTAAGACCTAGATTCTGTCCGTCAAGCCATAGTTGTCTTCCCTTTCGGCGGTCCATTGGGTATCCCCATGCCACCGCAGGGGCGTTTAGGTCCCCTACGATGAGCAGGGGGGCTCCCCTAGCTACTTGATCTGCTTTGGTGAAAAGTCGTAGAAACCTATGTTGTTCTTTGGGGCTGCTGTACACATTGAGGATGAAGAGGCTCTGTTGCTTGCACCTTGCAGACAGGATGATCTCCAGAAAAATGTGGGCTGCTGTATCAATGCCTGTGTGATGCTGTATAACCGGAATGTTTCGCTTAACTAGTGTGGTTACTTGGGGCCTGCGGTTATCATTGCAAACTGCGGTGTATGCCGCGTATCCCGACAGCTTAGCCGCTTCTCCGGTCTCTTGTAATGCGATAACATCGGGAGAAGTATGTGGTGCGAGAGAGGTAATGTATTGCTCTAAGTGTGCTCGCTTTCGCCGGAAGCCCCGGCAGTTCCACTGCCAAATGCAGTAGGTAACACGTTCTGGATTACTCGCAGCCATCTTTGTCGGGACGCGAGTACGGCTTCTTTAGGGGACCTGCTCTGGGACGGAGTAGGGTGTTTTCCAATTCTGTCAAACGGGTGTTGTGATTTTTAGCCAAAGTCGGGACCATGTCTTGAAGCACTTTGCGCGTGTCGTCCATGTTTTCCTGTCGCTCTTGTTCTCTTGCCGCAAAGGCTTGCTCAATTCTGGGCAGTAGTAGCGTTTCTAGTTTCGCCGTAAGGAGGTTGTCCATTGCGCGTTCGAGAGCCTTTTGCAATGGAGGCGTCGAGCAATGTGGCAAGCTTAGAATCTAATGCTTCGTTGAGGTTGCGTTCTATCCGATGTTGCAGCTCAGTGAGAGCCTCACAGTTGACATTTCCTTCTGAAGTGTATGCTGGTGCTGCCACTTTTGAAATTGGTTCGAGAGCTTTGCGTTTGTGCGAGGTTGGTTGTTGGGTGGTTTGCGGGCAATCTATTGCAGGGACAGGAAGGATGTCTGCATTTGATGGTAAATGTTTGGGTTGTGTGTCTGCAAGTTGTGATTTGAGATTAGCGTTTTCTGTCTTGAGTTCTTGTATCTCAGCACGTAAGGATCGGAGCTCCTGCATGAAGCTGCATGGTGCACTTCGCTGGGTGCTATTCAGAAATGCAGCCGAGTATATGAGGAGCATTACGATAAGCAGTGGGCGTGTTGCACATGTGCACTGGTTGGCTTCCAGGCGTGATGTTGTGCTCCAGTACATACATAATGTACCATTTGGTAAAAATAATGAATAAATAAATAAAATAAAAGCGACTGTCAGCATGAAAAAAATTTACTTGCCATCCCAGCGCTGTGAAAGTGGATGTCCAGTGAAGCTGTTGCAAAACCACCACTGCAACTGCTGAGGGGGGGTATGCAATGCTTAATTTATGGTTCAGATGCTTGTTTTGAACTTGTTCTTTTTGAAGTGTATGCTGTTCTGTGCATTGCATGGGTGATTTCAACGAATGTATACAATGTTTCGCTTCACACTTTGCTGAGCACTTGTAACCTCTGCCTTATGGCAGTATGAGCCATTGCTTATGGGGGTATGAACCACTGATGATGATGATAGGGGCTTGTTTTGAGCTTCTTCGTTATTGAAATGTAAGCTGTTCTGTACGTTGTATGCATGATTTTAATGAATGTATGGAGTGTTCACTTCACTTCGCTGGGTGCTTGTAGCCTCTGCATGATGAGGGAGATGAGCCATTGCATTTTTGCTTGTTTAGGAGGTTATGAGCCATTGCTGATGATGATAGTTTCTGCTCATGGATGACAGACACATAACATGCCTACCACTGAGAGGCTAACAGCTTTGCTGTAAAACCATAATTCACTTGTAGTGAACTGTACCTTTACACATAATGTGTACATAATTTTCGTAATACATGTGAGTGCATCGTAGAGAACGAAACGAACACAAACGAGAAAAAAAATATATGGTTATCATCTTCTTTTACGAAAAAGAAAGAGAAAACAGGCTAATGCCGCAATACAATGTCACATAGTCACACTGCACTACGTTTATAGATCTATAAACGTTGATTCCATATGCTTGGACCATGCGCTGTATAGAACAAAGATATCTGTAATCCAGCCCCTATCACTGCTTAGGAGACTCGCGCAGTTCGTAAGCGGTCGCCTTGCTGGACAATTTTAATTCACACTGTAAGGTATGCTGTTATTATTAACCAAAACTATTTTATTCATGTGTGGAAACCTAATTCACCGAACAAAGTAGTAACACAATGTAATCTACAGCTAAAAGTTTAAATGCTTGTCGAGCTATAACAGCACAGCTCCTATCATAGCAGAATGGTACCTAAGCTGTTACGATCGTTCATGGCTCCTAAACCGCAGCTTAGAACCAAAGAAGAGTACTGCTATAAGGTGACATTTGTGAATGGAACATTCAGAAATACACAATTGATCTCCGACACTGGTTGTAGACCAAGATATGCGCACACGCATTGCACTGCGTGCTTCCTCCGCCTCAACGCCAGCAGAAACTCTGGCCATGCCGAATTACACCACTTCAGCATGTCTTACAGAACCGTTTACCACATAGAAAACGCACGTCATACTAAATGGACTGCACGAGCATTAAAACAAATGCGAGAAACTACTACCGAGCGTATACCTTCCATGCAAGACTGAGCGCTCGCTTAAGCCAGCATGCTACTGCCCATAGATGGTGCCACTGCGTAGCATTATGGTGGCTCCCACGAAAAAACGGTGTATATGCTCGTCATAGGTGCAAGTCACCGTAGACGAGCGCAAGTCCGAGCGAGGACCAAACAAAGGGGCCAGTGGATGAGAGGAAAAACGTGTACGCACGTGATGTTGCCTCGAAGAGGTAGGCCTTACACTTGCTCTGCCGGTTGCACTGGTTATGCTGCTATGGCTGGTACGGCTGGCAGCACAACGTGCCGCCACTGAAAACTGGTCCATGGAAAAAGCCTACCTCCGAAAACTGTCACAGGTGAAAAGAAAGCAGCACTGGGGTGGCAGAATAGGCCAACACCCGTACAATGGTGACAGGGTTCACCTCGGTCCTCTCAAGGTTTAGCTTAAATGTGCAGTGAGAACTTACGTCCATGCGAACTAGAGTGCGAAACAGAATAATGTGTGCCACCATGCAATAAGGGACACCACAGTTCTGCTGTCTCACTCACTCTGTAGGCAACACCGCTTGTAAGTGGGAACTTCCCATACATCGTAATTTGCATCGGATAAAAAGCAAACACCTATAACATATAAAAAATGTGATTTTCAACAATACACACACACAGTATTCCGGGGTCGCATGGTAATAATCTTCGGCCCTAGTAGCAGAGCCTCACTATGAGGCGTCGTGGCATACAGTTTCTTGCAATTGTCTGTGCCAGTTTAAAGTTATAACCCCAACTTAATGCGCGAATGGCATGTTCGATTCTATCACTATAAATCATAGTCTTGTTATTTCCACCAAAATCTCAACGGCAGTTATCTCAAATCTCAACAGCAAACGGATGCTTGACCACGTTTTCAGCACTGTCGTCTTCTTCCCATTCCCACTCTTCAAGCTTTTACACCTTCGGAGACGGTGGAGAAGAGTCCATGGTATCTTCATCTGAACACAGATGCTCTTCATCATCACTGGCACTGCCATCACCTTGGCTCTCCACATCGTCTAGCTAAACATCCTCATCATTGCTGGTGTCGCTCTCGGCCTCACTGTTGAACACAAGTTCAGGAATTTCCTCTTGTGTCAAAGAATGTTTTTCCCGCCATGCGATGTTTTGCATGACACTGGGACGCGAGCTTTTTGCCTTCTAAAAAACAAAAATCAACCTCAAACAGTGGACAACTAGGTCCATCTAGTGGAAAACATATGAAGCAAAACGAAAACACCTTGTTTTGTGCTGCCATCTACTGAATTAAAGTCACAAGCAACTATTTCCTGAGCGGCCGGCGAATCGCCGGCCATAGCGACTTTGGCCTTTCATGTCACGGCCGGCAATCCACCTTTCGCGTCACGGCCAGCGATCTGCCGGCCGCGGAAGCCAATGGGTGAAGGCTGATGGCTAGCGGTGAAGACTGTCTCTGTTCACAGTGTGCATCTTTGGCATTGCATTGACAAGTGTACGAAGCTGCATCCTATTTATGCTGTGCATTTTCAAGCACAAGAAGCACATTAAATGTTTTATTAGTATTGTGACTTTCGTCAAGATTAAACATCTATTGCATCTGGTTGCGTAGTGTCCTGAAAGCACAGGTAAGCATTGTAACGTTTGCTGGGACACTCGTACTGTTCTGCAATAGATATTTTCATGCTGCATATAATGTCCTCATGTATTTTGAACTTTACCTGTAGTAAGTGATTGTTTCTGAATTTGATATCTGTTCAGTGAGACACCCATACTTTTGCATCTTAATATTTCAGTCACGAGGACAGGCTTTGATAAAACAGATCCAGGAACTTGCTGAGCAGATTGAGCAGACCCACTTGGAATTGAAGACTTTCCGAGCTCTTCAGGAGCACGAATCATTGGCCATCCCAAAAAGGGTTGAGGTAAGGAGATGCCTTCATCACAAGGCAGCAAGGGATACTTGCAGTAGAAGCTTTGGGGCCAATTTAAAAACTTCCTTCCTCTTCACATCATCAAAAATAAAATTATTTAGGAGCCTGCAGACCCATGATGGCACATGCACAACCATCTTGCCTGTTCTTTATCTGCATTCTTACTAGCAGGCATCCAGTAATTCTAAGAATAAATCTTGTCACTTTCCCCTGGCAAGCACAAAGGTAGTGAAAGATTACACAACTCTGTAGAGCAGGAAAAGACAAACGAGAGTATTGCAGAGCTGCCCATTTTGATAATGGGCCTCTTCGATTTTTGGAGTTCTGGCAGCCAGCTAGGTCCGTTCCTGATAGGAAGTCACGTGGGCTAGGATCCCAAGACAATCCGAAACTGCCCGAAGTTTGCAAAATCGAACGCCAAGGCTGCTGGCCGCGGGATAATTGTAAACATGCTACCGGCATGGCAGCGCCCGGCGAGGCCGGCGCGCACTCGGCGTAGTCGGCCCATTTAGGCGGTGCCAGCTTGAAAGTATATAGTTGCATTCAGGGACATAGTCACTTTCACGATATTTTCCGCAACTCTGCACAGGACGCGCACTGAGCCAACCGCACTTTGCACAGTGCAACAACGGCTTCCAACGTGTCCGATGCCAAGACGCGAAATCGGATGTGATTGTATCCCTGAAAACGATTGCTTGAGGATGCCTGCTCACAGCGATCACGCTGCCCACCGGTGACATTGATAAGTTGGCGCTTTGTCATCACTTGACAAGACATGAAAAAGCAGGATATCGGGTACATCTTATGCGCATAAAATTTCGTGCCAACATGCTTGGGCTTTGATTTCAGAAAGTTTGTTTTGGCTGATGGTGCTTCTGTTATGACCCTTACAAAGTGGGGATGCGGATGGCACATGAAAATGCACACCACCTGTGACCAGCGGAAAGTTTCACACGAAAAGCAGTGTTGGTAGCCATCATGAAAGCAATAAACTAATGTACATGTGCCTAGTACTCAACCAGTGCATTCTTAACATCAACGGCCTGCAGTTCGAACACATTTCGGTCTTGAGCTGCCACCCAATCATACGACGGAGAGAACACGGGCTAGCTGCAACACCTTTGCTAACTCCAGAAAAAGGGGATATCGCCGCATACATACGCGAGATACGTGAAAAAGAACACCACCAGAGAAAGGTGAACGAAAAATGTGCTGCAATGTGTGTGAATGAGCGTCTACAACTTGTGTGGAACACGATGCAGATAACATGCACGCATGAGAGTGCGGCGCGCTGTTTACCACCAGGAAGGCGCCTTCATGGGAAACACGCACACACAAAAGCTTCAAATGGTTCACCACCGCTTGTATTGCACCACCTCGCAATGCGGAACAATGTGCTAGAACTTACGAAGATAACACTAGAAGTAAGGAAATTCAAAGATGACTGTAGCCACTCAGCTGAGCGAGGCAAGTCCTCAAGCGCCCTGTTGCAATCCATCAAGTTCCCACAAAAATGGCGGAAAGCGCTTACCACCTCTTTTAGTTGTCTGCTAGCCAGAAAACTTCCAGGTAGCAGCCAGACCAAAATGCCGGTTCATAATGCCGGTTCCCGAAAGTCTGCCTTGCCTCATTAGAGCAGTGTTACGCGGTGAATCATAAGCTTGGGAAGTGGCAGTTGTCACGGGACACAGTATATATTCCTTAATTATACACGCCATCTCATGTCACAGTACGAGCACCGATATGCCTAATAAGTCTACTGGCAGGCCTTGAGAGCTTTTTTGGATGTACCTTTGGCGATTTAAGCCCTTAGGGGCAGTAAAAAACATGCATTAATTTTTTAGAAGTGTCCGATTTTTCAGAAGTTTTCACGACCCCTAGGGAGTCCGAAAAATCGGACGTTCGCTGTAAAACTGACCAAGGGGATGCTTCAAATGATCCGTGGGGCGAACGCACGACGGAAGGACAACAGAAAGGACCTACGTATTGAGGAATGAACAGGAAAGCAAGCGTGCCGTCGCTTTGAAGGAGCTTGAGCCCAAAACACAGAGTATTGGCTGATGCTGAGATGCAGGTGTCCCTCATCCAAACCAAAATAAACTCTTTAAAGCAGTGAAACACAACACTGAGGCAATGTGCAGGGGCTGAGAATATGTTAGGACAATTGAAGTTCACTTACCAGCTGTTGAGAGAGAATCTCACTTGTGACAAAGTTTGGGCCTCATATGTATGAGCTTGCTATTAGTTGATAGAAATAGCTCACATTCGAAAATATTTGCTTTTGTACGCATATCCTTTTTATTCGTATTTGAGTATGTTCAACTCGATTTGCAGTGTGTTTTAGCAATTATTTCAAAGATATTTTATTGGCTGTGCATTTTACTAATCCCTTGCTTCTGTTTTATTTTTGAATAATAAACATTACTCCTTACTATTCAAACTTTATTAAGTCGTTTTTTATGTTTTAACATGCCTACTGGAGAGTGACAGCATCGGGTGATATGGTGTCAGCCCGTATTGACATAAAACAAATTTCTGTGTCACTCAGGGAATTTCGCAAAGGCACTCAGGGAAAACCTGGAAAACTCGGGGAATTTGGAAATGTCAACTTGTTAAGACACCCTGTGTAGTGATTATAAGGGTGAAGGGAAGAGAGAAGTGCAGTGCCGTAACTGTCTCTCAAAGGAGGACACCTCAACAGCACTGCACAGGGTAGGGGAAGTGGGAAGGAAAAGATTAAGAGAGAATGAAAGAGAGCGGAGAAAAAAAAAGAAAAAAAAAAGGCAAGAGGGTTGAAAAAGAGGAAGCAATGCGGGGCTTATAGCCGCGCTCTCAGTTGAGTTTCGACAAAAAAGTCGAGAAGGGCAGCAAACGCTCTCTTGGCGATGGAGGCGTGGGCTGCGGGAAAGAGTAGTTCTGTCTCCGTGTTGCAGGGTAGACCCACACGACGATAGGATGTACAGAGCGCGGTGCGCTCAGCGTCGAACGATGGGCATCGCAGCAGGAGATGTGCGAGAGTCTCATCCTCAAGACACCCTGAATGTCTTGTTTTACAGCACGTTGTCATACATTCAGGTGTGCTGTCTGCGTGGTTTATTATGGCCTCAAACATTGCCCCAGGTTTTAATTAAGCTTGCGTTACGTTGCGCTCCCAATGTTGTTTTGCCTTAATGCACGCATGTCAGAGTAAAAAGAATATGCATTTGTTGTAGGCTTTGACTGAAGATGTAAACCGTCAAGTGGAGAGAGAAAAGGCACTGCAGAAGCGCTATGATGACCTGCTTCAACAGAAGGAACTCATTGAAGAAGCCCTGCTGGACATCAGAGCATAGAGCTCTCAGAAGAGTCAGGCATACATCTGTCTTGGCCACTGCATCACCATTGTTACAACTAACCAACTTTAGTTGTAGTTTGCAGGCCTCTTGTGTGAGATAAAGGTGCTTAATAAACATGTTAGAATGTTAGTGTTCATGCATGTAAACACATTCATTTAACAGAACAGAATCACGTACAATTTTTATCCAACTTCTACATATTTGCATCATTCACGCGTATTTCTAACAGGCACAAAAATATTGTAGATAATTCATCACTGTCATTAAATTTGTCAATAAAATTTCATACATTTTATTCACACTGAGAGCACACTGAACCGTTATTGTGTCACAGTTGTGCAAGGGTTCCACAGCCAAGTGTCTCGGTTGTTATCAACAGACTGGCTACACCTAGGTTCTAAGGCCTGTTTCACGGCTGTGGTCGCAGCGGCAGCGCTGCACGCAAACGCAGCTTCGTTTTGGCTCAACGCGTGCTGCTGTGATACACAGAGTTGCTTGCTGATAGCGCCCGTGAGCCGCGGGTTTCAGAGGTCTTCAAGAGCTGCGCCTTGCTGCACCTTTCCATGTTTTCGCTCGCGTGAGCTGCGTGTTTGATGGGTGTATTTAGTTGACGCTCCACTTTCGTGCTTGTAAACCTTGCAAAAAATAAAAACGCTGTGTATTGAACGGTGAATACGACTTTTATTGAACGGTGAATACGACTTTTTTATTCACATTTATATCTTTTTAAGCTGTTGACAGACGACCGCTGTAAACAGCTTGCTTGCTAAGTACACGCACACAGAATTAGCCACATTGAAGCAAATAACTGGGTTGGTTCATATTTACGCGATCTGGGCCTGAAGCACGTGCACATCAGCCAACAGCTCGTGTTTTCGAATACCGCAAGGCATTCGCGCGCCATCTCGGCCACCCGGATGCAAGATGCCTATGGACGGCTTTCAAAGAAGCTCGCGGCCCTTGTAGAGCTCGGGGTACTTCACCTTTTAACTGAAGAAACATGACCAACCAAACTACGAACACGTTAGCTCGGAGTTGTAAAGAAAAAAAAAGAACCAAACGTATATGGACTGCAGTGTGATCGCGTCTGTCGGGACCCATATCAGGGTGTCTACCAACCAGGAAAACCGGGAATTCGCAGGGAATTTGAATAATCTGGAAATACTCAGGGAATTTTTTCTTCTATCAGGGAAAATTAGCTGTACTTTTATTGAAAGGGAGTGAAAGTCGTCTTAAGGCTGGCTCCAGTAACAGATGAATCGCAACGAATCGTCGTTGACGCCGTGTCATCGGCACAAGGTATTGACAGACCTATTTTCCAGAAGCCCGATTTTTCGGACATGCCCGATACTTCGCGCGGCTTCGCGGCACCACCACGTACTCCATAGAGTCAATTAATGTATGTTGCCCTGACTGCAGGTCTGAAATGGACTTAATCAAAGCCACCACCGCCGCCATTTCGATTGTCTCGCCGCCTCGAATCGGTGCTCTCGCACGCCGATCCGCTGGCAGCCGCAGCCACCACCGCACAACGTTAGGCCTAGCTGATTCTGCGTTCGCTAGCCTCTTGCCGTGCGGTGCCATGTTTTTCATTGAAAGAATTCACCGCTGTCAACAATGGCACTGACTCCGCCTTTGTAATCCTCGCGTTTGGCTTCGAAGCTCGCAAAGCACAGCGCATTGCGCAATGCCAGTCTCCGAAAGTTAGCTTCGCCTCAATAACAAGTGTTACGCGGTGAAGCATAACAAGGGTAGGAAGGGACTATTGTCACGGGACACAGTATGTATTCCTTAATTATACACTCGTGCACCTCTGTCTCCTGTCACAATACGAGCACTGATATGCCTAGTAAGTGTACTGGCAGGCCTTAACAGCTTTTTCGGACGTGCCTGTGGCAATTTGAGCCCTTAAGTCTTTCGTTACCGCGAGAAAATTGTAGTTTTTTATAGGTCTCGGAAACAAATATTTACCACTACAAATAATATTCCAGCAACATAGCGTGTTGTGCATAATGAAATTCTCTTTCGAAAAACATACGTTGCCAAACAAAAATTTTAGGTAAAATAAAAATTTTAGAAAGCACCATTTTTGCTGCCAGTTGATAAAAACAAACAAAAAACGATATCTGCTAAAACATTAATATCAAAGGAAATTCCGAATATGCATTTCACAGATAAATAACCAAGGAATAGTGTCTGAAAAAATAAATGCTCAGTACACCGCCATTCTTCGGATACAAAAAAAAAAAGAAACTAAGACCAGTTCATCGCTCATGGCATGCGGTGAAGTAGTTCCTGGATTTTGTGAAGCATAGGTGCACTCCGCATTTTCCCCACAAAATGTCTGGTATTTGTTCATCTTTGCGGTCCTCGTAACACATTTTGCAGTTCCATCTTTTCGGCATCTTCTGAGGATGGTCCGATGAGTCCAGGGAACGCACTTCACCAGTTCATCTATAGTCGTGCACCTCTTTCGGGACCAATCGCTCTCAGCGTAGCTGGGCAACTACACGATTATGCATCCAAGCTTATCTGATTGCATTTTTTGCAATCTTTATCACTTCTGCAGAGAAGAGCAGAAATAAATTCCACGCGGTTGCAAACTGTCTTGCGCTGATCGGCAGTGCTGGGTCGAGATGTGCTACGGGTGGCCGCCATCTTGGCGTGAATGGAAGTTTCTTTGCTGCCGATGGCAGCACATCATAACCAAGCGAAGTATACACCCTGAAGATAATCAGGAGAGCTCTCAGGTCGTGCAAGAAGATTGGCAGATGAGTGCTCACAAGGAAGGAGTCTGCTCAAGGCCGTAACGAAAACTCACCGGTGAACAGTTGCGGATGTCCCATGCTGACTCTAAACATCATCGCCGTCGGAGCTTGAATCTGCTTTTCTGTCACCTTCGGAATCATAACTCGAGTCCGCGTCACTAAATGGAAGTGCGGGTGCAGCATAGTTTCGAGCACGACGCTTTTCTCGCGACGCAGCCGCGCGGGATGATGCTGATTCCCTCATTCAGGGAATTTCGCAAAGGTGCTCAGGGAAAACCTGGAAAACTCAAAAAATTTGGAAATGTCAACTTGGTAGACACCGATATGTGGTAACCATCGGGGGGGAAAAAGGTAAGAAAGCAGCACGTGGGGACAATTTGTTTCCAAAGAATGGAACTCGAGAACAACAGATGGAAACAAGCGGCAATTCTGAGGCACCAACGGACATGGCCAATTCGACATGGCTTCAGTTCATTTCTTCCCAAAGAACCCTCCTCTTTGTTGCGAAAATCCTTCATTTTAGCATCCCAAACAAGTGGACACTGCACAACTTGAGTGATGAACAGCTCGTTGAAAACTGCGCGAGACATTGCAAACTGGCAGCGGACGTCGTCTGCTACAACCGTCTGCTCAAGCCGGTGAGTTCCCCTGTTCCCTGCGCCGCCCGCGCTTCAGCCCCAACGTTACTAGACTAGCTTCTTCAGCCGTTGTTCAACCACGCCACTGTCACATGATCTTGACGTCACTGCTCAAGGCACTCCGCCATTGGTTGCCACTCTCGCCACTTGCGAATTTTTTCAAATGTTGCGATCGTTGCGATATCGTGATCGCAGCGGCGCGCCGCTCGGAATACTGGTGTTGGGAACGGAGGCTTGCTCACACGACGGGCGCCGTGCCGTTTCTAGCCCAAAATCGCTTGCATTAGTACCCGGGTGGCACGGTAGATTTGGCGTGCGTCTAAATGTACAAAAATCCCTCACGTGACCTGATCCTAGGTGCCTAGGGACAGGATTGTTTAGGGACATTTGAGAAGGCGCGATGATATGGCGCCAAGTGATGCTGTGGCGCCAAAGTTGGTTTGTGGCGCGTTGAATCTTCGGCCCACGCTGACCGCTGGTCGTATGATGTCTCCGCAGTTGGTTTAGTATTTGTTGGCGAAAAGTCGTGCAGTAGTAGTGGTGTGGCATGTCGGCTTTTGGTCTCGGTGAAAACTGGTGGTGCGAGACTCACATTTCTGAAGAATTCAGTGTTGCTGACGATTGAAATATTGAAGTGGCGTAGCGCCTCGACAATGCAATTTGCGAACCGGCCCTGTGCAGCAGCGTCATCACATCGCACGTGCACCTTTACTTGACGGGCGTCGTAGGCGGAGGTATTGTGCGTGTTCTTCGCCACGACTTACGTTACGTAAGTAATATGATGCTTAAGGTGGTGTTTGCTCACAACTGTTCATGCGTCCTTGAAATTGGGCAGTGCATGTTTTCAATCGTGTTCAGCGCTAGTGGGCCATGCGCGACTTCATGTGACTTACTTTTATTGTGGGCTTTACGACAGTTATCGCGTAGTGCTGTGAACTTAACGGAGCTTTAGTGACACCCATAGTCTGCCAGAATTCCACGAACTAAAATGCAGAGTAGATGTTTAATATTATTCGTATACCAAGGGCACGATAAACACGGCGAGGTGAAGCTTAATACTGTGCCATTATGTTCAGCTGCATCCCTGCCCATTTTTCGCGCTCTTACTTATAGCAATAGGGTGCAAGGTTCTGTGTACAGTTGGGACGAATGAATGTGTATACGTGCGTCTTCAATAACTTCACCGCAATACTTTTGTGTAATGCGATGAAGCAAACAGTGTATTGCGGTGACGGGATGTATGGCAGCCCTAGTTCCAGCTTTGATATCCCCATTACCCTGAAGCTACTTCCCCGCCCGCTTTACTATAATCTCGGGTGCTCTTGAACTCTCTATTTGCCGGTATCTTTATTTTCACATGCTGAATGGTCCCACCGCTATACATATATGTAGTGCGGTGAAGCTTATTAAAGTTGCCAAATGCTTTGACAGTGTCAGACCAAACAGTTTTAGAATGACATAGCCAATACGACAGCCCAGAACTTCACTTTAACAATTTTATTAGGACTGTCAGACTAATCTTACAACACAGAAAAACAATGTAAACACCTCAAGAGTTGATTAGCAAGTACTACTGGAAAGCACAAGTCTTGTGGCCAAGGGTGTGGTGAAGTGCTTTAAACACTCAACTGACACACCTTACTTAAGTGCTTAGAAATTTCGAGCATATTGATGCAGGTTGATCAGACTTACTGTGATATTGATTGCTGTACAATGAAAATAATAGTTTTGGATAAGAGGATGCAAGCGACTTATGTGCTGCTTCATTAAGCAAACCACATGGGTCCCAGAAATACGCAAACAGGGTTCTTGTTTACACATGCTGCTTGCGTCCACTATTCTAAAGCTCTCTAATGTCAGCAGTATAAAGAGAGGCTGTAAAAATAGGGCTTTGAACTTCACAACTCCAATTTTGTTCTTCTACACTCATACAACCTGAACACTACACTGTCGTGAGAGCATGTGCCTAACTCATTGCCACATTTTGCAACAAAAGCAGTGATCACTCGGTTAGAGTTGCCTGTCCTAATATTAATCCAAAAATTCTTTAAACAGTTAAATTTTTAAGCATGCAGCATATTGTGCCCAACTAGAAAATTAACCACGCAATAAGCTACTAGAAGCAGCTAAAAAATCAGCAGTCTTCTGGAGTCAACATGATTAGCAGCTCCTAAAATTGGCCATTATCAAATGAGGGCAGGGAAAGAACAGCTTGAATAAACATATGTCTTATCGGAAAGTTGTGGTGGTGGGCTGCAGGCTAAAGCAGTGAAAGCAAACCGTTTTGGCTTTGGTCTACCTCTGTCTCAAAACTAGGCACCGCAGCCAAGGTGACTTCACTTGGCTTTGACATCTTCAAATTCGCTTTCCTGAGCACAGAATACTCAGTTGAGGTAAGCTGAATGCACATTGCATTGCATGGAATTGCATGGAAGCAATGGAAAGCCTCTTTATGATGACAGAACCTGTTGTTGCTCTTGAGCATGTCAACACTTCAAGCACACGTGGCAAAGATGGAAGTCATTTTGCAGATGTTGAGGAATCTCGCCGAAACGAGTAAGCAAGCACTATTGCTTGTAATCAATTAAATCTGGAATATTGGAATTCCCCACAGAGTGGAAAAATTGGTCATGATGCCACTACCGAAACCAGGCAAGCAACCCGACACCATAGCCAACCGTTGATCAGTCTCACTCACATTGACAATGCCCAAATTGACTGAAGGAATGTGCCTCCCGAGGCTGAACCAGCATCTAGGAAAGACAAGACTATTTCCACCTGTGCCAGATTGGTTTCTGGCCTAAGGTTGACATGTGCAACAACAGCCTTTTTCTGCATCAAAGCATTGCCAATACCAGCCGCTTCGGAGGAAAGATACATGGGTTATTAGTCAGTCGAACCAAGGATGTTGAGCACAGTCTGCAACAAGGAGGTACTGGTGGCCTTTCGTGAAGCCTGCCCAGGCATTAGTGTTGTCAAAGCCTCTTATGCAACCAAATGTTTGAATATGAAGTTACAGTAAACAGCCAAAGACCAACTGCACAGGTGGAAATGCAGGTAAAACCCGGACCAGCACACTTGGTTGCAGGAGTGATTCGCTGATAAGGTAAGAAGGTGACTTAACAGTTGGTGATAAGGTATACCAAATGCAGGTATGTGCAGTATGTATATATACTGTTAGACCGAAACAGGTGAATTTTCTCCAAAGCAATATCAAAAGCGTTTTTTTTTTTTTTTTCAGGATGCCACTCTTGTGCTTTGGGTAAGTGTGGACAGGGTTATATAAAGCTGCATAGGCAGAATGATACAACTAGATACAGCTGTTCAGCGTAATATTTTTTCTGGGCTAAATTCTTGCTCATTGAACTCGTTCGAGATCATGAACTGTAGCACCAAAGTAGTGGACCACTACCAGAACAAAGGCATGTAGTGTGCCCACCTGAATTCTTGTGCTTATGCTAGTCTTTTTTACAGCAATAGCCGCTATGGGCTAACTCCCCTGGTTTTTCTGACATCTACTGGTGTTGTCACTGGAATTCCCAAATTTATTGCTAGAATATTGCAAACATACAAACATATAATCAAAAGATTGGCAGTCCACAATTATACATTTCAGCCACTCTGCTGAAGGTACAGTCGTGGTGAATACTGATCCTGGAGAGTGCGATCTAGCCAACAGGTGCCATGATTGGCTAACACCTGCTCAATGTCTGCGTACTGTATATAGAACTGGCGTCCATGCCTTCAAGTTCACCTTCCCACTTGTGAAGTGTATTTTCTTCTTGCATGTATTGACAGTGATTGGGTGCATCTGCTTCATTAATCTTCTTCAAGTGCTTAGCTTCTCAGATTTACGGGATGGGGCTGTTGGTGTCTTGTTTTCCTCAAGCAAAGCGCAAGACCTAGCAATGGGTTGCCCAAATATAGATTGAGAAAACCAAAACGATTTCAGCAGTAAGAAGCTAAAGGGTTGTTTTGGTGGAGACCAGTGGCCAAGTCCGGATATGAAAGAGGAGGAAAAAAAGTCGAGTCTTTCCACTTCAACACTGGGAGGCACAACTCCCACAAATAAATACGACTCATACTTATTTAACATTCTAAAGGAGATTACTGACTTGCATTGGAAGTGTTCACTTCAACAAACACCGCATGAACGAAGCTTCCTGCACATATTTCACCAGCTACTGCATCATTGTTTCGCATTACGAGTGAAACTGTAATTTTCTTTACACCACAACTTGCCAAATTTTGTGTGTTTTGCAGTAGGATGTTAGCAGTGCTATTAAGGCATTTAAATACTCGTGAATAGTAGTCGAGAAAAAAAAAAAGAAGTAAGAAAGCAGTGGCTTTTCGTGCATACACTCTGCATACACATGGTGCTATTATGGTTATTTTTTCCCTATCTGCTAAACCATTCTAAACAAGAAGAGCTTATACACAATTATTGTGCAAAATCGGACAACTAAACCAGAGGTATCCTTGGCAAGCAAAGTGTATTAATTTGGTGACATTTTCTACGGCGCTGCTATTGGGCTTTCTTTCCTTCCTTTTCAGCTGTGCAGGTTCATTAAGTGACGAGACAGTTTGACAATTTTAATCATTGAGAGACTTTGCAAAACCTTTTTTGGGTTGTTTTTTCTTTGTTTCTGACTCTGCACATTGCATTTTAAGGTGCGTTTTCCGTGTTTTTTGCTTTTGTTTTTTATGGGTAGGGCGAGTTAATATTTTTAGCACCATGTCAAGTATGTGGTGCCATAGTGTTCTTGGATGGAGTCTTGCCCATTCATTCTGTACAATATTATTACAATATCATCGAGCGATGCTCAAGAGACGAGCCGCCGCGAGAACGATGAAGTTGGTCGGTGCCCTTGGCACGAGCGAGTGTCAGCCTGGCTGCCTGGCTCCAGTGTAAATAGCGTGTAAATAGCATCTTTCATCTGTGTCTTTCCACACATAACATTTCTGGTGGAGGTCAGCGATCCCCGTCCTCACCACGGAACTCCGAAGTGGTCGGCACACCGAGCTTGTCACCATGCCTCCCGGTGATGAGCCCGCCTCTGCAACGGCTTCGGCTTGTCCGACTGCTCCAATTGTCACGGTTGACCCACATCGTGACCTAGGTGTGTTCTCTGGCCTAGAGGGACAGGATGTCGATGACTGGATCAAGCTCTATGAACACGCCAGTGCTACTAACAGGTGGGACCCAACGATTATGCTCGCCAATGTCATCTTTTATCTCAGCGGCACCCCACGCGTGTGGCACCAAACGCATGATGACGAAATAACCAGTTGGGACAGTTTCAAAGAAAAGCTACGGGAACTGTTCGGCGACCCCATTGGGTGCAAGGTTGCCGTGAGAAAGGCTCTTGCGTCTCGTGTTCAGTCATCTACAGAGCCATACGTTTCCTACATCCCCGACGTCTTGGCTCTATGCCGTAAAGCTGACGATAATATGTCCGAAGCAGATAAAGTGGCACATGTGCTAAAAGGCATCGCCAACGACGCTTTCAATTTGCTTGTTTTCGGTAACGTCTCGACTATTGACGCCATTATAGAAGAATGTCGTCACCTTGAACAGGCTAAGAGCCGCCGTATCTTACACCACATTGCACGGCTACTCAACACTGCTGCTACGTCGACATGTGAGGGTCAACCGCGTCAGACCACCACCTGTGACGACGTCACCCGTGTTGTTCGCCGCAAACTCAAAACCGCCTGTTCGCCAGCCTTCTCCACGACGCCTCCCGATCCACCAGCAACCACCATTGCAACGATTCAGGCTGTCGTCAGGCAGGAATTTGAAAACATGGGTCTGAACACCGTGTGTTCCACTTCTCGACCCAGCGTTCCCCAGTTATCTAGCGGCCCTCCTCGTCCCCGGCAGTCCTTTTCTGCCACATCTCGCCGCAATCCGTCCGAATGGCGTACCCATGATGACAGGCCGATCTGCTTCCACTGCTGTCGCATCGGCCACGTCGCCCGTCACTGCCACAACCGATGGCCACCACCTCCTTGGACTTATAACGCCACTGATTCCCGCACCTTTGGACCTTCTGTACCCTATGCCACCCATGCCCCTGCTCCGAACCTTCGCTACAGCCGCTCATCCTCACCTCGACGCCACCAGTCTCGTTCGCCCCAACCCCGCTGCTTCTCTTCGCCGCCTATCGCCTCCCGGACCCAGCCGGAAAACTGGGCACTGCAGCTTCTGGAGGTCAAGCTGCGTTGTCGACCCTGCCCACAAATCCTCTGCTCACGTTACCTACTAACCGAAACCTTCTTGACGTTGACGGCTATCTTGTCACGGCACTCATCGATACAGGAGCACATCTTTCTATTATGAGTGCTGCCTTCTGACGACGACTGAACAAGCTCCTCACCCCAGCGTCGGCACGCGTTGTCTGCGTTGCAGATGGCGGTACTGTGCCTATCATTTGCATGTGTACGGCACGTGTCTGCATCGCCGGCCACCACACTCCTGTCCTCTTCACCGTAATTGCTCATTGTCCCCATGACCTCATTCTCAGCCTCGATTTTCTGTCCACCCATTCTGCTCTTATTGACTGCTCTTCCAGTACCCTTCGCCTTGAGTTGCCGATGCTCGCAGAACCTTCTGACGCACCCCACTGCCGCTTACGCTTCACCGGCTTTCTTCGCCTGCCGCCAAAGTCCATAGCCTACATTGAACTGTTGTCATTTCCACCATTTCCTGATGGCGAGTACCTCGTCACTCCTCTGCCCGACATCCCAATACTGTATGACGTCACCGTGCCTCACAGTATACTTACTACTACTGCGAACCACACTCGCATGCCTGTCTGTAACTTTGGATTGGCAAAGCAAATTCTACCGCAAGGTATTTGCGTTGCCACCATTGATTGTCTCGGCGACCAATACGTGGCAGCGTTATTGACCGATGGTTCTCGCGAGCTTAGCATGCCCCTCGCGCCAGCCTCGGGCGTCGATCCCAACATAAACAAAATGGTTGCGACGGACCTGTCCTCTACGCAGGCTGAAGACCTTTGCGAAGTATTATCGTCCTACCGCGATATTTTCAACTTCGACGATCGCCCTTTAGGCCAGACGCTCGCGGTCAAGCATCGCATTCTTACTGGCGATGCTGCGCCTATTCACCGACGTCCGTATCGAGTTTCTGCGTTGAAACGCCGAGTAATTCAAGATGAAGTGAACAAAATGCTCAATAAAAACATCATTGAGCCTTCATCAAGTCCCTGGGCGTCACCTGTGGTGTTGGTTAAGAAGAAGGACGGCACGTGGCGCTTCTGTGTAGACTACCATCATCTGAACAGCATTACAAAGAAGGACATCTACCCGCTCCCACGTATAGATGACCCCTTGACTGCCTGCACGGTTCCAGCTCCTTCTCTATTGATTTTCGTTCGGGATATTGGCAGATTGCTGTTGACGATATGGAAAGAGAAAAAACCGCATTCATCACACCTGATGGACTATACCAATTTAAGGTAATGCCGTTTGGATTATGCAACGCCCCTGCCACCTTTGAGCGTATGGTGGACTCCTTGCTCCAAGGTTTCAAATGGTCCACATGCGTCTGCTACCTCGACGACGTCATCGTCTTCTCGCCAACGTTCGACACTCACCTTGAGCGTCTAACGACTATACTTGATGTAACTCGTCCAAAGTCGTTTTGGCCACCGACAAATTACTCTTTTGGGCCATCTCGTTGACGTTTCCGGAGTACAGCCTGATCCCGACAAAACTCGCGCTGTCCGAGAGTTTCTGGTTCCGAAAACAGTCGCAGACGTTCAAAGTTTTGTAGGGCTGTGCTCGTACTTTCATCGTTTTGTTCCAGATTTTGCAACAATTGCTAGGCCCCTAACTAATCTTTTAAAGAAAGGCGTACAATTCTCGTGGGGTACTGCTGAAGCCGCCACCTTATCTCGTCTCGTCATTCTAACCTCACCACCCATTCTTGCCCACTTCGACCCTGATGCCCCTACAGAATTACATACAGATTCCAGCGGTCATGGTGTAGGTGCCGTCTTAGCCCAGCGTGGCAAGGATCACGTTATTGCTTATGCGAGCCGCCGCCTAGCACCATCGGAGCACAACTGTTCCATTACGGAACGCGAATGCCTTGCTGTTGTCTGGGCGTTTGCGAAGTTCCGTCCTTACCTTTACGGTCGCCCTTTTTCCGTAGTCACTGACCATCATGCTCTCTGCTGGCTGTCATCGCTAAAAGATCCTACAGGCCAGGCCGGCTTGGTCGATGGGCTTTGAGGCTACATGAATTTTCATATTCCATGGTGTACAAGTCTGGCTGCTTGCACCAAGACGCTGACAGTTTGTCGTGTTACCCTGTTGACGACTCCGAGTCCTCCAATATTTCCAGTGCTTCTTGCGTATTCTCTGTATCCCAGCTGCTTCGTTTCACCGACGAGCAACGCCGTGACGCCTACATCGGAGCACTCATCGACCGTTTTGAACACTCTGCGGCCGATGCTACTCTACGCCTCTTCGTCCTCCGCGACGGTACTCTGTACCGTCGTAACCTTCATCTGGACGGCTCCGAGTTCCTGCTTGTAATACCTAAACACCTCCGCTCCACCGTTCTAGAAGAGCTTCACGATTCACCAACGCCAGGACACCTTGGCGTATCTCGAACCTATGACCGTGTACGTCGCCGTTTTTTCTGGCCAGGCCTTGCCCGTTTCATACGACGTTACGTCGCCGCTTGTGAACTTTGCCAACGACGCAAGAAGCCTTCCCAGCTCCCCGCTGGTTACCTGCAGCCGCTCGACATCCCTGCCAAACCCTTTCATCGTGTCAGCTTGGACCTTCTCGGCCCATTTCCAAAAATCCACATCAGGAAACAAGTGGGTTGCAGTCGCGGCGGACTACGTGACCCGCTACGCCGTAAGGGCTCCTTCACACTGGCGACTGGCAGTGGTCGCAAATAGTCGCAAACAGTCGCTTTTCTCGAAAAGCGACCATTTTTGGGCCAGTCGCTCTCTGCGTGATTTTTCAGTCACGCGACCGTGGTCGCAAAACTGATAAACCAATCGGCGGCGCACCGGAAGTGACCTTTCTTGTGTCTACATCCAGCCTCCTCCCGCGTCGCGGCAAATTCCACGTAGATTCCGAGAGTTCTCGCTGAGAATGATAATCTCCAGGATTGCGACTTGCAGGTCGTGCTCAGCCGGGCTTGCCGGTGTGAACATCAGTCGCCTTCGGTTGCTTTTTGATCGCGAGTCGCAAATGGTAGCGCGACTTCCTTGATCCACCGGTGTGAATGAGCCATATGCTGACCATGCTTGCCAACTTGCGCGCACTCGTCTACAAGTGTCTCAGAACAAGCAGAAACAACGCTTTGACCTCCGTCACCATGATGTCCATATTGTGCCCAGCGCCCTCATATTGCTTTGGTCACCATCGCGCAAAGTCGGCCTTTGTGAAAAACTGCTTTCCTGTTACACAAGCCCATATCACATGATACGCAAAGTGACCGATGTCACCTATGTAATCGTTCTAGCCACGCCCACTACGTCCTCCGCCGTGACAACCAGTGACATTGTCCACGTTGCCCGACTCAAGCCCTACAACTCTCCATGCATCTTGGCTATTTAACAGCACCGTGACAGTGCTTTTGCCGCCGGGGATAATATTACGATATCATCGAGCGATGCTCAAGAGACGAGCCGCCGCGAGAATGACGAAGAAGTTGGTCGGTGCCCTTGGCACGAGCGAGGGTCAGCCTGGCTCCAGTGTAAATAGCGTGTAAATAGCATCTTTCGTCTGTGTCTTTCCACACTTAACATTTCGATGTTGGTTTTTTTGTGTCCAAGGCCATTTTATATTTGAGTGCGATTGTAGCAGTTTGCTAAGTTATGCCTCTGTCACCTAAGCTTGAAAGATTGCTACCCACTGTTGGTGGCATAACACATGTGACACTTCTTTTTCAATAAAAGGATGTCTGTCACTTATCCTGTGCACTGGTTGTCTGTCTTTTTGAATAACAATCTGCTGCCTATATTTGCGCTGTTGCATTTCAGATTAGGAATGGCTATCATAGTTGACATCGCTTAGCCATATTGCACACAACGTGGATGATATGTACTTGCAATATATGGCCGCCAAAATATAATAAATAGAAGTTAATAATTCAAGAATAGTACCTTTGCTTGGTGGTGCAGCCGTGAATTGTGGCCATAAGGTACCAGCACTGCAGGTAACACTGCTTGTGCAGGATATACTTCAACTCTACTACTTTCAAACATCATTGTTTTTATCTGCATTTGTATTGCTCCAGTTCCTCTGAACAACACACATCTTGTGGAAGAGTGGCTTGCACCTGCCAATGGGGCCAATGAATAGCCGAATTTCTGCCGGTTTTCACGTTATTAGCATATTAGTAAAGGCAATCATTTTTATAGTAGCCCGTTTGCCCAGTGTAGAAGCCGCTGCGGGGTGTCAGAACCTCGTAGACATCTTCAGCTTTGCAGGGGACACAGCACCTGGCACATAGGTTGTCACAGGCCACGTCTTCGGGGCAAGTTGTTTACTCACTTGTAGAGGGAGAACAAAGCTTGTTGGATATGATGTAAACTGCCTGTACACTCTGTGGCTTTCTTCATTTTGTGTGACATATGTGGTTATAGCTACCCTTGCTTTATCACTTCTTGTCCGGCAGCAGTCTTTTGTTTTTTAAACACTCGGGATAGCTTTCAGGAAGCTCGACAGGAATAGCACTGAAAAACCAGCAGATGTTAATTGTTCCACTAGTCATGCGAAGCTTCATACAGTATGATGAGGGTGGAAATTAACGAGGGTGTTCCTCAAGGCCTTGTAGCACATGTCACGAGTTTGGAGCAACGTGAAGTATAGCACTTTTCTGATCGCATACTATAGGTTCAGCAGGTGTAGCCATGGTTGAAGTGCAGCGCAGGGTCAAGAAAACTGATATCTATGAGCTGGTAAAGGAGACACTGGGAAAACTAGTGGGAAGCCTGTTGAACAGTGTGAAACAAGAGAAGGAAGTCATTAACACATCAGATGGTTTTTACATATAGACACTGTGCTAATGTTCTCGGGCAGGTCTCTGTCATAACACGCCAGCAAGGCTATGTATGACCAACTACATATGCCTTCTGTTCGGACAAAGAACTGCTCATTGTAGCTAACGAGGATCGAGTGGATAAAAAAAATACGGCCGTGGCTTAGCTTGGTTAAGCCTGGTGATTGCGAAGCAATAGTGTGTTATTCTCGGATCAGCTGGTAGTATGGCTGGCGGTAGTCTTGGGTTATGCTAGTGTTATGGCTTACAGTGAATCATCTAAGCACCAGCACGTCCAGGTGCATCTCGGACTTGAGCACGCCGTTGGCGAACGCCCGTATCGAGCTGAAGGACGAGAGGTCCAAGTAGCGCATGACGACGTTCTCGATGCTCAACACCCGCCGAACGTCGGCGGCTGCGAGGAGGCCGCTGCTGATGTCGCGACACGCGAGGATGACTCGGGCGCTGCGCCGCGCCCCTGGTGAGAGGAGCGGGAGTTAGGCCGCCGTTGGTGGCTACCGCCTCGCCTCGCGACAACGTGAGATGGGGCCCCGTTTTTACACAGCTGGTGTGACGTCACTCAGGTCACGTGGTGTGACGTCACGCTAAAGGTCAATGGTGCCTACCACCGCCTGGCTGAAGTGCGACCTAAAGTAGTATTGCTTCGCAATAAAACAGCAGCTCCATTAATCTAGTCTCACTGGTATCAACAGTGTTTTGCAAGTGTGCATCGCCATACTCCTCAATGCCTTCTTGGGTGGCACCAGCAAAGACCAGCTTGAGGCAAGGGGTAATAGAAGTTTTTACAAGCTAAACATGCATGCATGAAGAGCACATTGCATCCAAAAAGTAGGCACTTCACAGGGGCACTGAATAAGGAACAGATTATTGACAGTGGGCAAAGAGAAGCTTCTCTGCTACTAAACACCCAGCACTGTTGCCATGTAACGACCTCTGAAACAATCCCTCTCAAAGAGGAAATCATCTTTGTGTATCCATAAAGAGGGCAGACAAGCAAAGCCCCTTCAGCAATGCTGCCAGCTTCATAAGGCCCACTTTGCACATCCTGAATGCTTCCTTCTTAGACTTTACTGGGTGCAAGCATTCTACTGTCTAAAAGTTGTTATTGAGAGCACTGTTGGTTTGGTGGTGATACAGTTCAGAAGTTATTGCAACAAACCTCCCTTCCTAGTTGGCCTGGAGGCTCGCGGTGCTCATGAAGCGACACCATGAGACAAGCAAGGAGAGTGGATGCCTCCAAGCCCTTGTTCGTTTATCACACTGTTTGTTCAGTTAGTAACCATGAGACCTGAAACCAATAAGCTCAAGTTCAGCACTCATGTGGTTACTATGGAGGATCCACAATGAAAAGCTTTATATATATATATATATAGCAGAAAAGTCAAGGGAAAGGATAAAGCACCATTTAACACTTAGCATTGCTGCAGCTCACCCACTTTTATTTTGTCTGGTCATGCTACATTCTTCTACTATATATAGGCATGAACTTCTCCTGTGCACAGCTTACTGCAGAGAGCATAGGTGATGTTCCCAATCAGTGTCCGATTTTTATATACACAATGTGGTGGCTCAAAGAGGCTCGAAACACTGCAATGGAAGCTTCTAGTAGAAAAGGTGCCTGGAAGAAAAAAAAAAGCTGTGCTGCAACTATCTTGGCAACATCTTGTCCCCTTAATAAAAATTTTGCTTCCATATCAACTTCAGCACTCCAGTTCAGCACTCCAGATAACGAATCAATTTTCAAAGAGCATGTGCAGTCCGCATTGTGCTCCTGCATTGAAGGTGAAAAACACATTCCACAATGGTGAATGTGCTTTAGTAAGCTTTTAGTAGCTTTTTAGTAAGCTAAAGGGGTCACTGCACATAATAAGAGTTCTTTAATTATACACTCGCACACCCGCCACCTCTCAGGTTGCCTAAGTGGATATACTAAGCAGGGTGATAGCGGCCCCCTCCCACTTTTAGTATGCTTCACCACATAACTAATATGTGCTGCGGCGAAGAAGTAGTACATCTGTATTAAGTGAATAAACAAATGGTTTTTACAACAGTACATAAATAAACGCGCACCATGCATCAGTGTACCACACGGAAGAGCGTCGCAACAAAAGGTAGCAGATTCACACAGGCCATGTATACCACTTATCAGTAGTAAAAGGTATTATGGGTAATTCAAAATTTCAGACACACAGAAATGTTTATATGTTTATGTTCGTGCTCCTTGCTTAATAAGACTACCAGAACTTCCACAATAGAAAGTAATTTACAACAGAGACATATTCTTCGCTTTCAACTCTGTCGTCAAGCAAATGACATATAGCACGGAAAAACGTGAACATGCTGTGTGTTAGCATCGTAAACTTCATACTAGGCAAGGAGCACACCACAATCCCTAGACAGCCGCTAATGAGACCAAAACGGGAGCACGTCTGTGAACGCACAAATGGAGCCCCTAAGCCACTCTGCTCCACCACGACCTTCACTGCACGGCTGCACCACTCGTTACAAGCACAGCACACCAACCACACATTCAAAGCTGAACAGTGGGCGGTCAACGCAGTCGCATTTACATGACTTGTAGCGAGCAGCACATCCCTCGATGTCCGTTAAGCAAAGTCGGGCATGGCAACGCCACATCGCAGTTCACAAAACCTCGCTGCCGAGGCGCTTGGCCACTAGGCCACTTCGACATTTCAACTGTCACCATCGCCGAGTTCTCAAGGAAGTATGGGTCACACAACGCAGATTCTGTACTGCCAGAGCTCACCAAGGCCAAAGCCACACTACCCCACCACCACTACTCACGGCTTTCCGCCAATTAACACAGAACCTACAACCAACACACAAGCAACGCAAGCACAATCACATAAGCAACATTGAACAATGCACGGTCCGTGCGGGCCAGAGAATGATCACGTTGAGGACGAACACGCCATGGCGTCGCTCGGCGCCGAGAGATCGGGGCTAAGCTCCGCCATCACTGGCTCTGCGTCATGATGGCACATCGTGTGGACTTCAGGTTCTCTAGAGAGAGCACGCGACGCCTCTCCAAACTCTCCACCAGCTGCTTGGCAGTCGACCCCAAGCGAAAGTTATCAAAGCAGCATGCGTTGCGAGCATTCTGTCGCAGTGCAGAACGTGTCTGGTTTTCCGGTAACCACAGGCTAGCTGGGTGTTTCGACGGATGGCTAAAGGCGTAAACTTAAGCTGATGAAGGAACTTTAGCGTAGACGTACGTGAGCGGCCTGATCAGTCTGCACGGTCCAGCCACCTGTTGGCGCAGAGCTTAACCAGCCAAACAAAGCGCTAATATTGCTCTAACCAAGTGTAAAACATTTTAAACATTTACAAAAACAATGTGTGAACGATTACACTCCTGCGAAAAATTTACACCAGCAGCAAAGAAGAATACAATTCGTTACTGCTACTGTGTGTGGTTGAGCTCTATGCCACCAGGTGGCTGCACCATGCAGACCATTCACATTTGCGCTTCTGTTCATCCAGTGAAACGGCACGGTCAAATGGCCATGCCCTATCCCCTTGTGCTTGTACTCGAATGCTGGACTCGCGAAACGCTAATGCAGTAGTAATTCTCCGGTGTGAAGTGATGGCCGCAAACGCGAAAATCCTGGCGCCGATCAGATAGCGGCAGTCCATTGCACTGCAGTCAGTCCGCTTGTCTGCTGCCTTGCAGAGGGACACGATGTCGCAGCTTCACATATTGCCAATCGCTGTTTGCAGCTCACAACACAAAAGTCGAATCATGGTGCTCGCGAAAAGACTGAGACCGACTCTGACCGCAGAGCTCTCGTCAAAATGGAGTGCGTTGTAACGCAAACAAAGGACGCTTGCTGTGTGCCAGAAGTGCTTAAGTGTAGTGAGAAATTGTTCTTGTGCATTCTCTTTGTGTTACTTTCTTTTTATAGAAACAAATTAACTAACGTTCCAACTATTACGAACATTTGTTCACCATAAAGTTGGAAAAATTATTGATGACGTGCCCTGAGTAGCCAATAGGATAGTTCGCCCTACTAACGTCATTGGGGCAAATGACGTCAAATGGGTAGGGGGGGGGAGGCTTAAAATTCAGCCGAGCGATGTGCTGCGATTAGCAGCGATGTACATTTTTAAACCCTTATCATAAATTACACGCTTTACGCGTAGCACTTAGATGCGTCAAATAATGAGCAGAAGGACCTACTCTAACAACTCTGTACGTTTGTACAAAATAGTCAAAATCGTTTCAGGGTCCCTTTAACATGTGCCTGATTATTATTGGCGCTTTCGTATTTTGCCAACAGTGAAATGTGTCGAAATCCTTTGGAAATAAAGTCTAGTTTAGTAGAGGAGTTTACTATAGTTCTTTGCAGTGAAACATCGCATGGCATGTCATTGCGTTGCATTGCAACAGTGTGCGTGTGTGGATATATATACATACACACACACACAATCGGTCCCGGATATATCGAGTTATTGCCTATATCAAACAGTTGAAAAATCCCCTTGGGAATCCCATGCAAAAGTGTACCGCTATTGTTCACGCTCTCGCAATGTTCCCGTGATCTCGCGCGCGCTGCCCCGCACTCTGAGAAAGGGGTGTGTACGTAAAAGGCACGTGACGAGGAGCACTTGAAGTGCGATTGGGTGTAAGAAGGAAGTGGGAGGGGGAAACCACGGTGGCCGCAGGCGCCCATTTCCTGTGTTTTGGTTGGCTGACACCACTGGCGCAGCGAGGCGAACGAGGTCACTACAGCTTGGGCTTGTGGTAGTGCGGAGACGTGGAGCGGTGCGTCTTGATTCGCTTTGTTCCTTTTATTCACGAGGGCAATGCGAAGGCTTGAGACTCGTGTGGTGCAGTGCGTTTTTCTTTCCACTTTTGGCAAGCGTTCCGAAGCCATGACCGCGAAAAAAAACAAGAATTTGGATTTTTCAACAAAGGCGGACATCATTCGACTGGTGGAAGCTGGCGAGAAAAAGTCGTTGGTCGCCGCGGCGTTCAGAATTCCTTGCAACACCCCGAGTACGATCCTCAAGAACAAAGCGAGCTCGCGAGCTCTCGGCATTCCCAGGTGCCATCCCAGGCGGCGTTACAGCACACGATTTCGTTAGAGCTGACGACCGCGTGCAAGCTGTAGCGGATCACGCTGATGCGGAATTATGTGAATTGCATCTAATAGCACATCCAAAGCGGACAAAATTGATATGTTACACATGAAGTTCAAAAAAATTTAGTAATATTGTAACCTGTAATGACCCCAAGAACGGGGTTAACAGTATCAAATAAAATAAATAAATATGGAAATACAGCTTTTGCAGAACCCTTATAAACGACGTAACGAACTCACGTAGGATATAACATGACGGAATTTGTCAACTTTCAATGATCTATTGGAGAACATTTACAGAACCGCGATACCTGTTCTTGATGCAGAGCTATGAATTTGTAAACTTCGTGCTTCTATATTTTCTTTACTTTAGAATTTTTGAAAGTTCTTGCAACAAATTTCAGGACCTAAATTGTATTTATGCTTCCAACAGTCACTAGGATTTAACTTTTTCTCAAATGCAATAAATTTCATTGAAATCGGTCCAGTGATATCAGAAAAATCTTCTGCATTTTACATGCATTTCAATAGGCCACGTCGCAGTTGGGCCCGAGCTAAAGCTTCCTCTTAAGGGGTTCCTGCCTTCAATGTGTCCTCACAGTTCTTCGGCGTGCCAGGTCTCTCCTGGCCACCCTACCACCGTCGCAAGCATCCACTGCACCCTGCGGGGATAGCGTCCAAGCCTCCTCGGCGGCTCTAGGCCAGGACTTTATCGGTCCGATGATCTCGTCCAAGCCATCGCCAAGTTGAGACAACAGCCTGAAGTTAAGACGACCGCCTTCACATCCGTAAGCAGTTGTGCCGCCCTGCTTGGGAATGCCGTCCATGCTTCCCTTGGCAAGAATATCATCTCAAGCACTACATTGACCTCCAAGCCACAAAGGTATGCCGTGGACGTCGGCCTTGGTTCCTCAGGCATCTGGACAGGCGGCCTGGCAGAGATGAGGCGCTGCAACTTCCAGCAGCCGGCTTTCATAGAAATACCAACGTTTCACTGGCCAAGGCATGGGACAGCTACAAAGGTATCAAGCAGCAGTCCTGGCCTGAATGGAGCGCAGCTCTGATAGCTGCTTTCGACCGGCTTCCTTATGCCTGCGACAAGCCCGCACTGCTCAGCGACAGAAGCTTGTGAGATACACCATCTTCACAAAACAGTCGTGCCCAGTAACACCTTGACAGAGAGGCCTGCAGGCTGCTCCGCCGCAGAGACCAGCTCACCGGCCATTGCTGTTGGCTCCACTCCAGATGGTGGCAAGCACATGGCAACCACCAGCGGGCGGCGCATCACAAACCGGCACCGCCAGCTCCATTCGGGCTTGTTGAAAATGCCCGATGAAGCACCGCTTCGCTGTGACTCCAGGCTCACCGATTTCTACAAGCTTAGTTCAACCCAGAATGACGACCGCCGGAAACGATGTTCGAGACCACGAGCCCGAGCTGGCTTTACCCGTGGATATTGTGGGCCTGTCAACATTTTTTGAGGTCGCTGCTTCTGACCGCACATTACCTAGTATCCCACCCTCAGCCTTGGACAGCTGAACTGCAGGCAAACGGTCGTCGAACTTCGATGATGGAGCACTAACACTCCTGGACCACACCGATATGCCCACAGATACTAAGAAAGAGATACTTTAGGTCCCGTCGAACCCACACCTCCGGAATTTACAGCAGTCATTGGCCAAATAGGAGACATTCATGCCTCGCCTAGCGCAGTCTCGCTGAAGGGAGCCAGGGAGACCAACACGGCTGAGGCCATCATCATCGAAGACCGGACCGTCTGCAAAAAATGTGCAAGAGGCCTCAAGATGTCCAAGAAACCATCACAAGAGACAGCAAGAGGCATGCAAGCAACCATCTGTTTCCAAGCGGACAACCCTTGTTCCACCTTCACATAAGGACGACTCAGCAGCAGCCGGTATTTCGTAGAGCTGAGTATTTGAGCACATCTGTGAGACTTGATCAGTCAGCAGCAACACTGAAAAGATTCGCGTGACAGCTAAGCAGAGCAGCTGTTTATTGTACAGAATCCCCTACCATACGTGCACATCTGCGACAGGATATTTGTCAGCGGGGCATGCGACCAGCACACAACAGTTGGTGCTGCCCACCAGAGAAGCCGATTACTGGATGGCTCACCAACGACGACCACACTCCCTAGACAAGTTGCATCGATATTAAGTTTCGCGATTGCAAGTGCGCCGGAAATTTGCAGCGTGGCCGAGTGTGAAGAAGTGAACTTGGCTTCGGTTGCTCAAACTGTGGGCACAGGGAAAGCGAAGACAACAAGGCAGAGAATAGAACAGCTGGCCCAGTGAACGGGTGTTGTCTCTGTTCTCTCCTTTACAACACACACACACACGTATGCACGTACACATACATACGCACCTGCAAAGCGCATAATTGAAGGCATTAGTGAAAAAAGATGACATACATAGCACCTTTTGCAGACAAGGTCATAGCCGAATCCCTAAATTTTATGATTACTCACAAATTATACCACTGTTACAAATCACACAAACACATATTCACCTCATGCTAACATGGCAACGTTATGAACAACGTGCTTTCGTGGAATGTGCTGGTGAAATCGAAACCAATACCCCAGGTGAAACAGTCGGACTACTTGGCGTAGTAACACATGTGCGTAGGCTCCACCCACGTAGCCTTAGCCGTGCTGCCACACAAAATTGTCGCCAGGTGCAGACTGATGAAATCACTGCACTTCAACTGTTTCTGTGACAAAATGCGAGACAAATGAACCTCCACATTCAGACATTGAATGTGCCAAATAAGGAAATTGCAATTTGTGACGTGTTCTGGAGCTATATTGAAGTGCGAGGTCTGTCTAGGCATGGTGGTGTCCCTCGCATTGCGCCGAGCGAGAGCTTTGAGTAAATAGGTTTTCTGAATATCACATCCATGCCCACCACTTGAATGGAAAACACTTTTATTTGCACTTAATCATTACATGTGCAGTTCAGAGCAGTCCCTACATAATGACATACTATGCTGCAAGCACTGCTGTAGCAACATTGCTGATAAAGGCTTGAGAAAGTACTGGCCAAAGTTTCACTACGACTTGAGAGAATCACAGCAAAGTTATAAAAGACGAAACAGCTGTACAGCACCAAAGAACGAGGACAGGCAAACAAATTAACTGACGATTACGATACTCCCTAACGCGAAATTTGAGCACAGCTCTATATGCGTTTTCATTTTTCAATATATTGGCTGGTGTGGACAGCCTGTCTTCTGTGGCACATTGCGAACGGAACTAAGTGTGGTGCCACTGCCTCGCTTATCTGGAGATCATCTCCTCTGCCTTCCTCCTGACGTCTTTCATTCCCCGCTGTATTCCGCATTCGCTTTCATCTTTTGCTCAATTACAAGGGACAATGCAGCGCTTGCCTAAGAGCTACGCTATAAAAGAACAGACAGGAACAGCGCTTGTCCCGTCTGTTCTTTTTATCTGCCCTAATCCTTCTGCGCTGTGCAGTTATTCATCATGTCTTACAAGCTTCTGTGTTTTTAGGAATGTAAAAGATGCTCTGCAAAAAATAGTTGAAACCAACACTTAATACATGGTCACGCTGCAAATTACTGCTGCCTAAGTAAATAAGTTGTCCAAGGAAAATAAGGATCTGGTCCTCTGATGCAACATGAAGCCAACGCTGGCACATGTGCTCAAGGTTATCATCGGGCGGTGACATAAGCTACTTTGTTGAACAAACAACGCACACATGAATGGTGTAAGAATTTGTGCATAACTGCTGCTCTGCATCAATAATGATCATAATTGTAATAAAATACGCTTGGACATCGCACTCCAATCACTCATTGATTCCCTGCAATTTTAGTGAACCAGAGAATGCTTCATTTGGGGGAAGGGTGGAGCGACTCGAGGACTGCTCCAATGTCTCCATGCTTGACTTCGAGCAGCTGACGCAGCCAGCCGCCCTCGTTGTTGAATCCCATGGCCAGCATCTGGCCCAAGGCAATGTCCACTGCGGAGGAATGGATACCATTACAGTTAAATTCCGCAATAACGACATCGGGGAGGAAAGCAGAAAAATACACTTTCGCGGAACCAAAATTTTATTGGCAAAATTCCATTAGCAATGCAGTCAAGCAAGGCTCACCATGAAGTGTGCTGCATGAGTCGGCAATAACTTTCTGGCACACAATCACATTTGCCAGATTTTGCCTAACTGAGCATAGGACATGTCAGTTGTCTACGAACAAGAGCATTCCGGACAACGATTTGCCCTACGGTGCTGTATTTTCAGTCGATTGCTTTCACGGATACAATCACTTCCGCTGGCCGGACGCATTGGCGTCCATGAACGACACTGATAACGCGATCACTTTCGCGAGACTTCCCGTTACTCAACATATGCGTAAGGGTCTGCAAACAGAAGTGTTGATATGACAGTTCAGGCGTTCTCCAAGGGTCGGTTCTAGGTCCTCTTGTTTTTTATATTTATAAATGATCTTCCAAATAATCTCTCCTCTACTATACGACTTGTTGCAGATGACTGCGTCCTTTATCGGAGAATTGCTTCCAGCAGTGATCAGTCTAAACTTCAGGATGACTTGCATAAAATTGAGAATTGGTGCACTTTATGGCACATGTCTAAATTTAATTGTTTCTAAATGTAAATTCATGCAGGTTTCTCAGAAAAGGGTCAAGGACAAGCAATGCACGTGCACTGCTTGCCATGATAGCCTTCCCGATGTAGGGATGCATATCACTTGTTGCGAGTGCAATTTTAGTCAACACTGGGGCACCCGCGTAGGAGTAAATGAATCTATGCACAAAAAGAAGTCAGATGCCGCCAAAAAAAAACAAAAAAACATGGAGATGCCCTATAGCTGAACCACCAAGGCTCGAAACAATTCTGATGCCTCAAATGAATCTGAGAAAACAGAGTTCAACTTGGCGGATGAAACTGCAGACATTATATTAATCTAAAACTAGGTTTGCTGATGACAATGAAATCAAAAATAGACACTATTGACAGCATCAAATGTACCGTGGATTGCACTGAAAATTCAATGCAGGTGTTGTCAGAATGGTACGATGAAGTTATTGTTCAAATTAAAAAAACAAGATGCCCATATGTCCGATCTGAACAAGCGTGTGGAAAGGCGCAAGGCACAAACTAAAGCCTGTTTCACATGCAATCGATTTTGGGCTAGAAACGGCGCGGTGCCCGTCGCGTGAGCAAGCCTCCTTTCCCAATACCAGTTTTTCGAGCGGTACACGCTGCTGCGATCACAATTGCAATAGTTGGGAAAATTTGCGAGCAGCGAGAGCAGCAACCAGTGACGTTAAGATCACGTGGCAGGGGCATGGCCGAAGCGCTGGCGGTGCGGGGAATCGGGGAACTCGCCTGCTCGAGCAGACGGTTCTAGCAGATGACATTTTGTAGCAGACGACGTCCGCTGGCAGTTCGCAATGTCTCGCACAATTTTCAATGAGCTGTTCATCACTCAAGTTGTGCAGTGTCCACTTGTTTGGGATGATAAAATGAAGGATTTTCACGACAAAGAGGAGGCTTCTTTGGGAAGAAACTATGGACTGAAGCCGAAGGTATTCATCGTCGCAAGTGACGCGTACTTTCATAAAAAAAAAGGTCTGCATCGCTCGAATCAGCCATGTCCGTTGGTGCCTCAGAATTGCCGTTTGTTTCCATCTGTCGTTTTCAAGTTCCATTCTTTGGAGCCAATTTGTCCCCACGTGCTGTTTTCTTGTTGCCTCTTTTTTTTTTCGCCCCGATGGTGACCACATATGGTTTAGACAGACGCGATGAAACGGCAGTCCATACTTTTTGTTCACAGTGCATGTAGGCACTTCTTTTCCCCCCTTCTTTATAACTCTGAGCTAGCGTGTACGTAATTAAAAGGTAAGTACCCCGAGCTCTACAAGGGCTGCCGCCTTTGTGCTTGAATGCCTAGAGGCGAAAAGGGACGCAAGCTTCTTTAAAAGCCGTCTATGAGCGTCGTGCAGTGCCTCTTGCATTGCCGAGTGCAATGGTAGTTAGATAACATAAAATGTGCTGCGTCATTTTGTACCATTTCAAGACGGGAAGTGCGATTGATATATTAAAGTCCATGGGGCCAGTGGCGGTGCCGCGAAGCTGTTAGAATTAACAGCCGGCAACTCTATGTGCTGATGAACCTTATTATAATAAAGTCACATCCAACACAAAAATAGCTTCATCACATCCTACATTCATTATTGACATATACCCATTACGCTCTAAAAGTCGTGAGACTATTTCTTTTATTTACCGATTTACATCTGTGTTCGTTTTACCGTGGTTTGACCGTACTAGAGAAAATTCCATAGGGTGAACAGCACCGGCTAGCATGCTCACACCAGCATCAGCAGTGCATCAGTGGCCAAGTGACGATGTCGCTTGCCAAATTCCAAATTTGGAGCAGTTTAACAAGGAAGAAATAATGCAGGGACCACTGACGATGATTGTCAATGAAAGTGAATAGCCCAAACAAACACTCTGACCAGCATTGGTGGCAACATCCCACCGTGGATCCAAATGGCTTCACAGGAAACAACTGACCAGGTGGTGTAATCAACACTGCCAATATCATCAGTTTCCAGGCCCTAGGTGCATGCTGTTATTTTTCTCTCCACAACAACAGACCTCTAGCCACATGCTTTGGTTGAACTGGTCATGAGAAAAGTGTAGCCACAACAACGGTGCTTTCTTTCTTCGTTGTACTAATTTCACTCTGCCAAGGCTTCTGCTGAAAGGAGACTAAAAAGCAAAGCTAAGTTAGTTTAATCTGGTGAAATGTTTATTCAGAAACTGATTTTATACTTATTTGGTGGAATTATTAGGGGCGTGTGACTATCAAAATTTTCTAATACAAATCGAATATTGAATAATGACATGCACATGCATTTATTAGCAAGTTGGTTTATCCTAACATGTTGGAACATTGCAATTACATTGTGATTAGTAAAAAAGCTTTGGAAAATTGAGTAATTTCCCCTAGCTGTCTGTTCTCGCCAATTTGTGCCTTATTATACCACATCATTTTCCCAAAAACTCTGAGCCATTTTACCCTGTACAAGCCATAACGTGTCACATTTGCTGTCAAGCAACAAGCTCAGGACTCGGGGTGCAACCTGCAAAAGAGTGCATCCTCACTGTTCACAAACCCTTGCCCCCTGCTATTGAGAGGCTGGCTGTGTAGGGGCTAAGCTTGTTTTACAGGCAAAATTTCGCCAGCAGCATGAAATTATCACAAAATTCAGCACAAAATCAGACACCTTTTCTTAGATTAGATAGAAATAAACGCTAAGAACCATGTTTGCTCCCGCACAGCCAGCAATATATTTGATTTGTTTCGAATATTCTATTGGATATCTAATTTTCGAATCAAACACGAATATTGAAAATATACTATTCAATAATATTCGAAATTTTTTTAATATTCGCACACCCCAAGAATTATCTGTTAGTCATTTATGAAGAAAAGGAAGAGCAAATTTTTCATTGTTGAATTTTGCACCTAACCACAACACTGGTCCATTAGTATGATGTAATGGACCTAAAAAATGTTTTTGCATATTTGGGCCTTTTTCCCAGAAACGTATCAAAATACACTGGGTTGAGTCTCCAGATCTTTTAGAAAAGCAATGTAGTCCTTATTTATTGATGAAACTATAAACCGGTCATACACTACGCAAATATCATGACATCATGAAGAGCTATCGCGAGAACTTCAAGCCTGTGTTAGACCGCTACTTCAGGTCACTAGCCGAGAAACGGTGCATTTACATTTTTTTCCTCATGAATTAACTGGCCCAGCCACTGCTTCAACTAATCAAAGCACGAGACCAAAGATGCAAGAACTGAAATGTTGGTTCAGAAACACTTGTTTCATGGGTTCCCTTGGAAAGTCAATGATTGCACCATCTATGAAAAAAAAGACATCACTTGGCTTTGGGCAGGCTCTCACCAGGGTTGTCTCCAGACTGAGCAGCTGGCAGAATCGGCACTGCTGGTACCACTTCTGGGCTCATGGGATGGGGTAGGCCGTTGTCATCACTCATGAGAGAGTCCCGCAGCGCGTTCAACAAAGTCCAGCCAGGGGGCACTTCAACTTCCTGCAACACAGCAGGAACATACCTGGCTCAGTGAAACAAAATTTTTAAAATTCAAGGCCCTGCCAAAATATTTTGAAGGATGTCACAAGGTTCTGCATGTGCTAATTCTAAATCATAACGAAATTATCGTCTTTTACATGCCTCCTTTAATGATCTTACAGTATCTATCTTGCAAACAGACGAACATTATGCCGACGGGTAATTTTTCGTTTATTTGCTTGGATGATGCCAAGGAGCTTTTGCATGCAGGCGGAAGTGAGTCACTGGTTGTCCGCTTTCAGGCATCAGCCGAGGCAATCATATCAACACTTCTCTTTCTATGCTTTCCGGCTTGTTCTCAATATAACATCTCATTTATGTAGGTAGCACGTTTTGAACAGCCGCAAATTGTGATGTTTCTACTTCTGGGATTCTTTGTAACCAGTATGTGTGGAGAATAGTAATAGGTTTAGCCGATATTCTAGCTGACATCAAGAGAAAAATTACGTGGATCCCACACACTGTAGGAATCGATGTAAGCGAAGCTTTCTGTGCCGTCTGCTTTGATTGATGATAATTAGCGGTAATGTTGACGGCAAATGTTCAGTTTCTTCAATGTTTAGTCCAACACGAGAGTGGTGAGTTGATTCTAAATGTTACCTTGCATGCCCCACTGCTGTTTGTCTGTATAGGACACAGAACACACATGGGGAGGCACTTGCTTGAAGCATTGTTGTGCACTGTACTTCCTAACCTCCAAGAGGTTTGAGCATATTCATTGCCTCACATGGCACATCGCATCATGGCAGGAGTATTAAACTTGAATTGGATTATGGGGCTGTATGTGCCAAAACCACAATCAGATTATGAGGCATGCCAAAGTGGCAGACTACAGATTAATTTTGACACCGTGATGTTCTGTAACATGTCCCAAAATCTAAGTGCACGTACGTCTTCTATTTCACCCCCTTCGAAATGTGGCTACCACGGTCAAGATCAAACCCGTGGCCACATGCAAATTCCATAGGCGCAAAGCTACTGCAGCAGGCACAGGAGTGTTGATTTGATGCGTGACCGCTTCCATAGTGTCGCCTAGACCCTACAGTGTGCTTTAATGCAGCTCTGCTTCTGCACACCCAGCGTATGTTGTCTGCTTGACAAATTTGCATGATGTATTTCAGACAAATAGTCTGAAATAGTCCTACCGTATCGTGCCTTGAACTTAAATTTATCCCATTTGCCCATAACCGCTGCCGTGTAATTAGATAAGAATAATTAACTTTTTAATTACCGAATTGAGGACATAAATTTTGATAGAAAAGTAATAATTGTGTTTTAAAACACCCAATTCAGTTGCTGTCCGTGCAAATTTCAGTGTGCTACGACTTGCGTAAATATTTTTTCCGTGTCATAATGGTTACGCCAGAAATATGAAAATAGCCACACGATTACGTGCCCTCGTGCGGTGACACCAGGCTGGTTATGCCTAGTGGCACGGATGACACCTTTGCCACTTCATCGGCATCGAGCCAACAGCGGTGGCCCGCTTATGTGGTCCACACGTGTGGCCGGCAGGACACTGTGTGCACACCGCTGCGGGAAGCTTGCCGCCAGTGCATTCAATCTTTAAACAGTGCTCTTTTGCAAATTCTGCAAGCTGCTGGAAATGCAGTAAAACCTCGTTAATTCGGATTTCACGGGACCGAAAAAAAAAAAAAAAATAGCTGGATTCTCGAGGATATCAAGAAAACAATAAACAAATGCTTACTACACCAACACGCTTTTGTTTACTGAATGGATTGGCAAATCCTGTTTCTATTTTGCACAAAAGCAGTGCAGAAGCTGCAGTTCTCGTCATCTCGTGAGTGATTAGTGTGGCCGCTCCAGGCATCTTCATCTGACATGCTTTTCCCTACTGCCAAGCTCATCCCAATTATATTTTCACCAATGAACTGATTGCCAACAGATTGTCCGTCCATCACGATATAGCCAGTGCTGATCGTCCTCGCCAGCTTTCCGCTGTGTCAAAATGAAACTACTGTTTGCCATAGCCACTGCGGACGAAACCGCGGCTGCTGCGGTTCTGAAGGCACATGGCGAACGCATGCATCGAGTAACTTCGCAATCGCTGCAACTGCGGACAAAACAACGGTCGCTATTAACGCGATTATGGATGGCAACTACGCAGCTTTAAAGGCACGCAGTCGACATGCACACCGAGTTAAAACGAAACTACTGTTTGCTACAACCGCTGCAAATGAAACTGCAGTCGCCATCGAGGCAATCCTGGATGGTGACTCCACAGTTATGAAGGTACCGTATTTACACGCTTGTAGGTCGACCCATTTTTTCAAATTTGACAATCCAAAGTTGGGGGGTCGACTTAGAATCGAAACCGAACCGTGAACCGCTAGTAACGGCTAGAAAATCGAGAAATCAGGGACACTACGGCGTGGTTACAACTTTGTACCTACGTTTCTATGGTTACGGTAGAAGCGTAGCGCAATAATTTACCGTATTGCATGCATTTTGATGCCAATACAGGCGATGCCCACTTTGAAAGTTGGCGCTCCCAATTTGTGCCCATTGGCCACCGTACCTAGAGCGACAAACCTCCCGCCATCGAGTTCGGAAATGTATTGAACAATGTGATACGATCGTGGCTACGTTAGCGGCGTGAATTGAATCAAGGAATTGGCTAATACTCATTTTATTATTAGAGACCAACAGAACACTCACTGAATGTGAGTAATGTACTCATGAGGTAAAAGAAATCGCGTGCGGCCGCTTTCGTCAGTCGCATGTAGCTCGTTTTGGTATCCCGCAGTGCGGCAGTGGCCGCTTCCGGTTGATTGGATGGTCGTCATTTCGCAGCGAATTTGTTCTTGCAAATAAAGTTTCACACTCAACCCACAACGTATAGTTATTTCACGAGCTTGTACAGAAGCTTTTTTATCTTCTTTAAAGAAACATTTACTGCGCGCACTGCGAGCGCAAGGCTCTTGTGGGAGCATTGATCATTGATGGAAAAGTCGCCGTTTGGGGGGTATTGGTAGTTGGTGGAAGAGCCATTTTTTTTTCTTTCTCTATGGAAGAGCTTCTCTTTGAGATGAGATTTTTTCGACGGCCACGTCAGCCACGTGATCGTCGGTGCTTCTGTTGTGTCGAATCGTCATGCCTGTCATGAGTGCCCCAAATAACTGTCGGCGCTCGTTCACAGCTGCATTCAAGCGGGCTGGTATCCTCCATGCCGAGGAAACAAACAACTGCGCTGCAGGACACAAGTTTGGAGTGAGTGAATGTGTGGTGCGGCAGTGGCGGCTTCAGCGTGAGGGAATATTTTCATGCGACTCCAAGCGCCGTGGTTTTCGCGGGCCAAAGTCCGGACGCTTTCCGGAGCTGGAAACGAAGCTTGCAGCGTACGTGACGGATCTACGCGATCGATCACTGCTGGTCACGTGCGAAATGATCACTCAACAAGCCCGTGTCTTCGCTTCGGAAGCAGGAATACTGAGCACTGAATTTAAAGCCAGCAGGGCCTGGGCCTCTAAATTTATAAAGAGGGCCGGCTTCCCTCTTCGTAGACGCACCAGCGTGTGCCAGAAGTTGCCGGCCGCATACGAGGATAAGGTCCTCGCCTTCCATAGGCACTTCCTAAAACTTCCGACACTCCCGACGGTACTTACTCGGCCAGATCGGCAATGCTGACCAGACTCCGGTATACTTCGATATGACCAGTAACACAACCGTGAGCGTTAAGGGAGCACGCGATGTAAACCTACTGACAACAGGCAACGAAAAGCTGCGTTTTACGGTCATGTTGTCATGCTTGGCGGATGGCACCAAGCTTCGCCCGTACATCGTGTTTAACAGAAAGACGATGCCTAAAGAAGTGCTTCCCAAAGGCCTTGTGGTACGGGCAAATGCAAAGGGATTCATGACGGATGATATGGTAGTGAAATGGTACCGTCTGGTGTGGCTCCTGAGGCCGGGGGCATCCCTCAAGAGAGACATCCCCAACCTGTTAGTGTTAGACTCTTTCCAGGGCCACCTCACCGACAAGGTGAAAGCGGTGCTTCATAAGGAGCGCACGGACATGCTTGTAATCCCCGGTGGCTTGACGGGGCAGCTTCAGCCTTTCGAGTGGGGGTCAACAAGCCTTTTAAGGACCTGCTGCGCCGCGAACACAACAACTGGATTTACAGAGGAAACCCCGACCTTACCCCAAGCGGGCGTGTGAGGAGGGCCTCCTTGGCTACTGTGTGCGGGTGGGTCCTCTCTGCGTGGGCGGCGGTACCGCGCGATGTTGTGGTGCGGTCGTTCGCCGAATGTGGACTCGCACTTGACGACGACGTGCTGTGGGACCGCAGCAGCTGTGACGGCAGCAGCACCAGTGAGGACTCCAGTGACGATGAGTAGTCATCAACCGTGGCAATAAATTTTGCTTGTGTGAAATGCGCTCTCACTTCTTCTTCTTCATTTTTTTTTTTTTTTTTTTTTTTTTTTTTTTTTGAGGCATGTGATCTTGGGGGGGTCGACCTACATTCCAGTCGACTTACAATCGTGTAAATACGGTACGTGGCGGCGGTAAACGGAAGAATGCACTATTTAAAGGCACCAATAGGGACAATGCATTCTAGCATCGCTGTCATTCACATATGATTTCCGCCAATGGCAATGGCACCGGGCCCGGGAGCATGAATTGTCTGTAATCAACAAAGGTAATCCGCATTTGCCTGCGCATTGCACGGTTTGCCTGGAAGGCAGATGCCAGACACTACTGCGCGAGATAAAGATACTTGGCAGGAGTGGTGATACGTTAGCAAGATAACTTTTGGAGGCATATCACATAAAAGAGAGAGGCAAGAGTTGTATTAGTGATACCTCTGTTTTTCTGTTTGAAAACGAGTTGCAACTGTTAAAAACGTCACTGTAATCGTTGTAGGCAACACTGACGTACGCATGCACATTTGTTCATTCTCCCTGCTCTGCTGCAAGAATAAAATCAGTTGAAGTTCAGCACTCAATCTGTCGTTTCGTACTCTCCCTTCGAAGTCTTTATTTTCCTTTTTTGGCACAATAATGTATTCATTAGATCCCAACCAACTTGCCCAGCAACAAGTTCTACTCTACTTGCAGCCATTGAACAATGAAGTGCCTTTAAGAAAGCCATTTTCGAAGCAACTTTCTTAAGGTCGCTAATATGTTGCTTATTGCTTTGTCATGTCACTAAAGAAAAAGGCCAATTTCTAAATAGAAAAATTTGTCACAAAACACAGCAATATTGCTAAATCTAGCAACAAAATTGCTAAAATGGTAATTTTATTTTTCACGAAGTTAGCAATTCTTGGGACAAATCAGCAGCCTTTTCCACAGAGCCAGCTCCAACGGCATGGCTTCGCTGGGGACTACTCACCACTGCAGGCTCAGAGGCCCTGGGTGTCTCCCGAGTCGCAGCTCCCTCGCTGTTGGTCTCGGATGCCTTGAATGGCCCTCCCAGCACAGCAGTCGTTGCACTGCTGTTGCCGGCTGCGGCTGCTGTGGCTGCCGCTTGAACAGGCTTTGGCGGCTCTGCAACACTCGACTCCGCCGAGGTGTCCATGGGTTCTGTGGCACTGTCCTTCTTTGGCTGCTCTGGTGGAGAAGTGTTGCTGGCCATGTCGTTCAGCACATCGACTGTGATCCCTGCAGCAGTTCCGGCACTAGTCAGGTGACTCGCCCATTATATGAGGAGCAAATACAAGTTCAGGGCCTACCAGCAATACAACTTTCACTTCATAATGCACAAGAGCAGGCACTGTGAGGACACATTATGAAAAACCACAAAAGGCAAAAACAAAAGAAGTTAATAAATTCGTGTGAAATTTCAATGTTCAAAAATTGCGGCAGAACACACCTCGTAATCACTGTCCACAGTAGTGCATTAGCATTGAATCACTATAGCGGCACAACATATTGCCACCGTCGAAACGAGTTATGTATTGCACTGCAGTGGGACTCCCTTTTCGCGCTTCCCTGTGTGGCGCACCGATGCCCATAAACTCCAAGATGTGCGTCACATGGTAACCTGCCTCCTCTCTAGCAGTTCTTTCAGACACACTGCGCCATCTAGTAGCACTGCCGAGAAGCCCTCCCAGACAAAGGGGTGGCCCAACGGTGCCTGCGAACACGTTCAGTGGCACATTCTCAGCGACTCAAGTTGGAAGTGCATTCATGGTGCAGCTCTATAAAATGTTAGCGCGAAAGGAATTCCTTAAGAAGCAGCAGGTACCCAGTACATTTGTGGCACAGCCAGCTAATGCATTGGGTTACTGTGCTTGAGGAACCCTCATGACGTGGGTTCGATTCCGCTCGGCCTCGAAATATAAGGGATCATTTCTGTGACCCAAGCTGAGCATTAAAGAGGTTCACTGGAGAGGCAACACAGACCAAGTGGCCCATACCCAGTGCTCTAAGTCAGTGTCAAAGAGTTTCTCCGAACAGCGGTACCTACCCAGTTCCGCACCTTACAGTGACCCATGTAGGCGTGAAAGAAGTTTGTTGACGAGCTGCCTGTATGTACACACTGCCACACACTAAGTGACCCAAGTTGGTCCGATGGTTGGCTTCAAACTCTGCTACCTCAGCACAGCAGCCTGATGCACTGCCTATTCAACCACAAACTACATAGTGAGCCATGTAGGTGGATAGATAGACAGAAACAAAGAAACAGATAAATACAGTCGGGTAGAACCTAAGAAGGCAGGAGAGGCCCCTTCCAAATGACAAGTGCGGCAGCTGATTGCCTCCACGACTAAATAAATAGTGCCACTGACGTGAAATAGCCCAGTTCGAAGCGTAAGCTGCCATGTTCTCTGTCCTCGAGGCCACCGGCCATCCAGCTCATGACATCAGTCTAGAGTGCGTGCCCATTGGTGGAGGCCTTTGAGGGGCAAATGCCACTGCCTTCTAAAGTTGTATGCCACTATGGATAGGTAGGTACACAGCCTCTGGAAAGTGCATGAGGTACCCCAAGAATACTAAGGCAGTAAACGAAAATACAGGAACTTGTTGCTGGAACTGACAGATATGCTGCACACACGAAGGGACCGGGCTGAATTTGCAAATGAGACCACAATTTCTTCATTATACTTTGGCACTAGTAACATCTTGGTGAGGGTTAGTTGGATTATCTTTAGAACTATGCTCAAACAGCACGACTGTGTGTCCTCTTCTTTCAGTTGCGATATTTCAGCATAGTTCCATACTCCTGCATGCTTTTTCTTCACTTTTTTTTACACACGAGCAACTCTGGTTGAAGAAAAGAATAACAAAATTTCTGGCACTTGATTAGTCCTTTGGCATTAGTGCATCCAAGGCCATTTATTAAGAGGAAGCTTTAGCTGGAGCCCAACTCCAATGCTGCCTGTTAAAATACATGTAAAACACGGAAATGCTTTTCTGAGATAACACATGGACCAACCTTAATGAAGTTTGTTGCATCGTTGAGAGACTTAAATTCCAGTGACTGCTGGAAGTTAAATCTTGATTTAGGGCCCCTGTGCTGGTTGGACCTGAGAGGCGTGTTGCCGTTTTTATTGCTTAGGCAAACTTATGTTTGCATTACTTGAATTTGGCCTGTGCCAGAAGCTTTTTCAAGGGGGACGAAGGGGCATTTTGTCTGGAAATTTTGAAGTGCACCGTGGCACAAATCGCTGCAGCACGGGACACTTTTGTCAAGCCCAAGTGACCCAAGACTCACATTGTTATTTTCCTATTGCCTAGTGTTTTAAGACAGTGGCAGAGCTGGTTGGTAACGCCAGACTGATAACCACCGAACCTACGATGACACCAGAGCGAAACATGAAGCTCACTTCATGCCACCTGCAGCAGGGAATGGCGGCACATTTTCATTATCGCCTATTAATTAAAAGCGTGCAGTACACTTCCAACACTACGCTCTATGTGCTGTGAAACATATAGGTGAACATGCCTATCGCAATAGGGTTGGTGGCAATAGCCATGAATGTGGCATGCAACAGCCCAGGAGATTTGCTGGTACCCGAATAAGAAATCGAGTGCGCGTCTGCGTTTTCAGGTCAGACGGGCGGGCCAGTATTGCGGGGAAGTTGCTGTGGCAAGCGGCTAACGGTTCTCACGGCACCTTCAGTTTTCGATGCACATGCCTCGCGCCTTTTCTTGTTTACGTGGGATCTAGCGGCCGGAAAACTTATCATACGATTGCAGTTCGGCAATGTACCGAACATTATTGCCAAGAGATCATGTTGTAAAAAAAAAAATTTAACTGTGTCGGGTAATTTTTTTGTGTTCTCCACAGCGAACACTGGTGCCAGGAAATCATGCATAACGGGATCATATTGTTACGGGGATGTTGGGAGTATAGGAGATTGTATTTACAATATATATACAAAACGAGTCAGAGTAGTTAAGATGGCTGACCACCAACAACACGCAGTAGCCAGCGTGCCACGATCTTCTTCCACTCTTCTTTCATCCCTCCCTAACAGGACCCCCGGGTGGTGAAGCGCCGTCTCGACACATTGTAGGCGGAGCACCCAAGCACCTGGCGCAAACTTAACATTGCGATGGCAGCTGTCATAACGCTGTTTTTGTATATGCTGCAAGGCTAACAAACAAGATCGGGCGACTTGACGTGCCAAGTGAGCACGATCGATGGCTTTACATGCATACTCAGTTTGTAACATGTGGCACAGAAAGGAGGATGGTGTCAAATGGCAATGTGGGGTCGCGACCATACAAAAGGTAAAAGGGTGAATATCCTGCGATGTCATGTCGGGACAAGTTATACGCGAACGTCACGTAGGCCAGCGTGGCGCCCCAGTCGCGGTGATCGTTGGAGATGTACTTCGACAGTATCTCTGCGATTGTTCGGTAGGAACGTTCCGCAGTTCTCCACTCGGTCAGGTTGCTATAATGGGGAGAGAAGCAACATGTAACCTCCACCAATACGTTACGGGGATATTGGGGGTATAGAAGATTGTATTTACAATACATATACAAAACGAGTCAGAGTAGTTAGGATGGCTGACCAACAACAACACGCAACAGCCAGCGTCCTGCGATCTTCTTCTTTCTCTCTTTTTTCATCCCTCCGTAACAGTATCAACGAGGTTTTACAGTCGAACCCACTTATAACGATACCAGTTTTACCAATATATTAGTTATAACAATGTGAAGCTGCTGTACCATAAACTTTCGTATGTTTTCCATGGTGAAATAACCCATATGCTACAATGCCCTCATGCCGCATTATCGATTAGAATGATGAAGTCTGCCTGCTGGGTGTCCCGTGCCAAATGGTAACACTAAATCCTTCAAAACAGAAAAAGAAAGAAAAATTCGAGCCGCTGCGCAATTTCCCACTACCCCAACAGCTGTCGCGCGCTCATTTTCCAGCCTTCTTCGCATCGCCAGCCTCATGCACCTCTCACATTGCCCTTCCACCCCTCCGCACAAGAATAGGCTGCGCCTATAGCTCTACACCGCTTCCCCCTCCGAGACACGACTGGACCATAGCGACTGCACTGCGCAGCCCAAGCAGCTCCAAGATTCCTTGCTGGCCCCTCTAGGGGTGGCACATTCTCAATTTCAACAAATGGACACAGAGGGCGAAAAAATCAACTGCACGGCACTGCTAATAAAACAAGCATAGTATACCCACTTGAAGGCTGCTTGCGTAACATCTCCCACTAGAGGCGCCGTAATAAGCGCAATTTTAACTTGCAAACTTTCTCCTACACTTATCAAAGCATTTTTATTACAGTAAAAGCTCGTTACTTCAACACCCATTAATTCAGAGATTCGGACGGCCCTATTGGTCCCGGCCAAACTGCATGTTAGTCTACGGGACCAAACCTTTGTTAGTTCGTCAGAATTCGGCCCCGCACCGGTTAATTCAGACAAATGCTAATGCTTCATGAAAGTGTTTTAAGAAATGTCATTGCTCAGCGCAGGGCGCGCCTGCATGTATAAGAAATTTCCCGAATGTTATTGAGGGTTCAATCCAATGTCTGTTGTCACTGAAGTTTGTGCAATCTGATTGTATGAGCGACATTAATTGTGTATAACTTTCTGGAACCGTTGATGAAACATGTTTATAAGCTGATGCACTTGCCCTACAGACGAGATTTCGCCGGTCGCTGTACTTTGAGTGTAACTTGCTTTTGTGGGCACCAGTTCGCACAAGATACATCTTCCTCAGCCACCCGATTTCAACTTCTTTCTTTTGAAGGTACAGACTGTCCAAAGTCATTTTGGAGCAATTTTTGGAGCAAGTAAAATTGCATTATGGAGCAGTTTGGAGCAGATGCAATTGCATTTCGGAGCAGTTTGGAGCAGGAGAATCTGAATGTTGGTGGAAAATTGAATATGGCAGAGCACTTTGAAACTATGACAAAAGACAGAATAAACCAAAAGCAGTGCTGTACTGTAATGTTGAATTCCAATGGCGGAGTCGGAGCAAGTTTTTCTGCTCGTTTCGGCGCAAGTTTGTTCCAATGACAGGGCGAGGGCGGGAGTAAGGTGTTCCAATGAGAGAGTCGGAGTGGATTCAGAGCGGGAGTCAGTCCGTGGAGCAGAAAAAGATGCTCCGCCAAAATCGGCGGAGTGGACCGGCAGTCTGCGTGACGTATTTCCTTTACCACGTTTGCCTGCTGGGAGGCGCCACCGGTCACGACTCGCGACGAAGCAAAAGCTGCTGCACGCTTGGCGAGATATCCATTCGGCACTTTTAAAAAAGCAACAGGTGAACGGCGCTGAAGAGACAAGTGACCGGTGCTGCAGTACTGGGAGCCAACAGTGGGAGGAAAAGACAACACGCAAGGTATCCTGGGTAACTCGGCGATAGAAGTTCCGCTTCCGCCTTGCTCCGGCGGCGCAGGTTGTGTTCCACTCGCGGATTTGGAGGCATTGCTCTACGCCAGAGTCGAGTGCTCGCTCGCGGAGTCTGTCGGCTGCTCCGACTCCGCCATTGGAATTCAACATAACTGTCTTAAGCTACTTCTTAAGCTGAATACTAAAGCAGATTACCCTGATACAGAAACCATCCAGTGCATGCAAATCTTGGCAATAGCGTGTGTAGATTTTTAATTAGTGGAAGCATTCACACACACAAAGCATGCATTCTGCAATAGTACGGCCAAAATTTCAAAAAGTAGCCAAGGACATTTTTTATAAATACATTTCACTTTACTGTCTCGACAGTGTGGGTGAGGGGCCCAGAGATGCGCTTTGCCAATACACCATACAGAGTTATTATGAACTACTGTTGTTTATTGAAAGCCATATCTACACACTAGACCAGGGAGATTCCAAAGACCTACTGCTTAAGTTTCCGGTATAGTGTAAAACTATTCCAATCTGTTTTTATTCCAAGTCCTCCAGTGGCCCTTCATGATAGGTCAGAATGGCTCTGGCCTTGCCCATATGGGCATAAGAACAGACTGGAATAGTTTTACGCTACACCATCCCTAGGAACAGGGACGCCCGCCCGAAGAACCCGCTGCAGCGCGCACATCCATAATATCTATTTTATAACCCTACCTTTCATTGTTTTGCACCTCAGCTGGGGAGCCCTGCGCCACTGGACCCACTCAACCGTATTCCATTACAGTCTAAATACAGGTGCACTGGTCGCTGCGACAGCAGGGACAACAGCCGGGAGTGGCCACGCACATGTCGGCTACTCGCAGGAAGCACCGAAAGGTCCAGTGCGAAAATTGTGAGAAACTGTGTGGGAGGCACCATTGCACGTAATGTGAATGGCTGCACTCTTTTTCGGGGAACAAATCCGCTCGCTGTTCACGGCAGCACACATACCCAAGCCGTCCTGGCGCCACGTGGCACAATTTACGACAATTTTCTGTGGTTGGCACAGGAATTTGCATTTGTATCAAAATGGCACAATTGGCATAGGAGCCCAACCCCTGAATGTAACAAATCTTATCAAATTTGTTGCAGTGCTTGTCAAGTAAAAACAATTTCTTCTTTCCCATGTATTTAGACAGGAGCTAAGACTTTCTCCAATTAAAGTGTGCACCATAGTCTGCACTTACTGGTGACCCGATTTTCACTGTGACAATTTATTTATTTGTCCACACTGCAGCACAATGAGCGCCATAGCACATAGTTTCTCACTACATTACCTAGAGGGAAATCTGGCGCTGCTGCGCTGTGGTATGCATGGGAATGCCGGTATGTTGTGGATTCGGATTGGCATCGTTCTCGTAGAGACAGGACACCTTGAAGACGCGCTTGGCAAGTACCGTTCCGTCTGTCACAATGATTCATTTTCTACTAGAACAGTACGCGAAAAGCTGTTTTAGCTTTATTATTACTCGAAAGCATGTTTTGTTTAACTATGAGAACTTGTTATTGTGTGTACGACTACATGTTACGTAAAAAGTACCAGCGGGCCGCTAAAGTTGGAGGACAGACAACAAGGTTCGCGCTCGCTTTGAAACAGTTGGTCGTCTGTTCTTGCTTTTCTTCGCTTGGTCATGCATCGTGGGTGAGTAAAAATGTAATATGCATGAATGGAAACATTTTATGAAGATTTTTTTTTGAGAATGCGTTATTTGCGTAGCCATATCCACGTTTTAGACGAAGCCTCTTACAACACCAGCCAACACGAGCCTCGCAGACACATATACCGTCATTCCCATGACGGCACGGTGCCCCCTTAAGAAACTCCCATAGACGGTGGCGCCAGATTACCCTCTAGGTGTTATAGTGAGAAACTCTATGCCATAGCAGGAGTGGATTAACAGAGGAAAATTATACACAGAAAAGTATGGTACAACGATGAAGGTGATGTGCTAGGACCATTCATTCATCAGGGTGAGCACAAGCGAATAGACCCCAGGTAAGGAATTCCAGTCTTCTGATGAACGAGGGAAATTGATAAAGGGACTCACCAAATGGTTCAAGAAAGTTGGCCACGGTGTCTCCGATGCCACGCAAGATCTCCTGGTACTGCTGCTTCTGGTCTGGCTTGTGGTGAGGTGCCGAGCGACGGGCACTTTGGGCAGGGCAGCCCCTGGCACCTCCTCCCCCCCTTCGGGGGTAGCCACAGTGGCGCCACAGGCGTTTCCAGCCAGGGAATGCCCACAAGGGATGCTGAAAGACATCAATTTGCACTCTACAGAGGTCACCCACAAGTGTCTTTATTACACACATTGCTGCAGACACACGGAACGACATGAAAATACAGTCAATGAATGGAACAAATCTGCATCCTCCTGCAACAATCTGCAACCTAAACAGAGGTCAAATGTGCTCTGCCAGTTACATGACTGCAAGTTTATCGAGAGCTGTCTTTGTAGGCATTTTCCTCGCTTCGTCATTGCCCTAGTCGGCACAGACAGCAAGGGAGTGGGTGGGGAGGAGGATATGCCCTTCAAAGCTGCCTTACGACTGAGCACCAGACATTTATAAAGGAAGAAAAAACAGTTGCCCCTACAGAGTGAAGATAAGCTTGAAAGCTTTAGCTTGGCTTGTCCTGTGTGTTTGGCGTGGTCGGTTATAAATGAATTGACAAATAGTAGCATCCTTTCATTTAAGTTTCGAAATAGTGCCGACTAAAATGATTGCTCTTTCTGCTCGTCTCACAGGCATGCCTAACATTGAAGAGCGCATTGTAAAGTACAGTGCAGACCACTTATAACGTCACCACTTTTAGCGCGGGACTGGTTATAGGACTGGTTTTTTGACCACCGATATATCTCCCATAGAACTCAATGTATAAGCATGCATAGGCGCGTGAAGCAGAATACTGGTTATGACGCGGTTCCTTTAAGCGCACGACCATGAAATCGGCGCACGGAGCATGGCCTTTTCTCGGAGGCATTGAGCACGGCCCGCACGGCCGCCAGGCATGCAAATGCAGAGAAGGGGGAGCGTGGGCGCGTGCATGGTGACCAGCGGCGAAAAGCAAGACAAAAAGGAGGAGAAGGGCGAGAGACTTTAGAAAAAGGAGGGCGAGTATTTTCGTCACTATTGGCCTCGAGATGGCGCCACCATCTGCGTGACATGGCATGAGGGATCACGTGGACACAGCGGCCGCGTCGGCTGCTTCGGAGGCGCCGAAGCGAGCTAAAAACGAAAGTTTAAAGTCCCACCTGCACTGCGGTTCTGATAAAGTGGTTAGGTTTTACTGCCTTGGGTGTCTGCTCGACAACATTTGAAAGCACTATAATAGATAGTGGCTGCCTTTGGAGGCGTGCAGTATGGTAGGCTACTGCTCAGTGCCACAGTGCCCGGCGTGTGCAACAGAGCCCGGTGTCAGCCTTATTCACACGTAGCCGCAGGACAAGGAGCTGCGTGAAGCTTGGCTCGCGAAACTTACAACCGGCAGACAGCCATTGGCTGCGACTCTGGTATGCAGCAAGCACAGAGGCGAGGAAGATTTCTACTACGGCGCCGGGACTGCGATTTTCGGCGAGTAGCAGAAAACGCGCACTGAGACACTCGCCCGCGCCCGCTGCCCGGTTAATACCATGACAGTTGGTCCTTGAACCTGATGCTAGACACTGGCAAGTTCACTGGAACGGAAAAGGAGAGGTAAGACGCACACAAAAAGAAGGCATGGCATGTATGGTCATGTTTCTGTTATGAATTAATGCACTGGATTACGAAAAAGAAGCAGAGGGAAATCGCACGCTGAGAAGACCAATAAACATACAGTGCAACACAACTTGAGAAATAATATTGATATGTCCAAGAACTTAGAAGACAAAATAGATTGAATCGTCATGACGGCACATCACAGTCGCCGTAGGCGTCCAAGTCTCTATAACGAAATTATTTTTTAACAGTTCTGATGGCGTCCACGCATCAAGCCAACACAGCAGATTAGGATTCTCGGCCTATTACTTCAGAGCAACGGGAAGGCACAGGCCGTCATCACAAAGATCAAGACTTCAACCGAACGGATACTTGGTATGATTCGGAGGGTATCTAATAGAAACCGATGCCTTAAAGAGGACGATGCCATGCGCCTGGTACGCGCGTTCGTCGTGTCGCGGGTTACCTACTCCGCCCCGTATCTCCAGCTGACGAAGGCGAATAGGGACTTCCTAAACGCGATGCTTCGTAAGGCAACGAAACAAGCACTGGGCATGCCCGTTTACTCGTCCACTCAAAAACTGCTAGACATGGACGCCCACAACATTGTGGAGGAGCTCATCAAAGACCACCTCTCTTATCAGAGAATCCGGCTCAGTCACACGGAACACGGACGAGCCGTCCTACGCAAAATAGGATGGCAGATCAAGCCAGTACACATAAAGACGGTCCTTACAGCAGACTGGAAAACAATCATTCAGACAAAACCCCTTCCCCGGAACATGACGCCGGGCAAGGACAACGAGAGGCGCCCCGCACGAGCCAAAGCCCTAGCCCGGAAGCTGGAAGAGAACCCCAGGGTCCTCTACGCGGACGCCTCGCTCCGAAAACACAGTGACCGTGCAGCGGTGGTGGTGTGGGGATACGAGACTCTCGCGCGTCCCCTGATATGTTGTTTTCCCGCACGACTCGCGTGGCCTGGCACCCGCGGCGGTCGGGAGTGGTTGAGACGCAGTACGAGAGATGGCGCGAGTGTTGCGCTGCTAACGCCGCCAACAGGCAGGTTTACCTGGACGCCGAAAGACAAGGCGCTTCCTCTTTGGTTCGGGACAGCAAGCAGTGCGGACGTGCTGTGCCGCGCGTGCGCCAATCCATGCTTCTGCGAGACCCATCTCGCGTAGCCTCCTTCGAACGCGCCACCATTCGCGTGACCGTACGCGCGAATGACCAGGCGTTGGGATCCAGCATGGGGCGAACATATTCGCTCGCTATCCCGTCGCGGTGAGTCGGACTTCTAGATTTGTCACGCGCCGATCGGCATGTTTTGTGGATAGCAACTCGGCTAGCAGGCATTGATCTATGAAAGGTGCAATAAATGCCCTTGTGATTGTTTGCACTATTGTGTTGTCGTTCCTTTGTCTCAAGAAACAAACCCTGCAGTGGTTACATCAAAAGACAGGCTGATCGTCAGCGCGTCCCTGAAGACAAGAGACCCCGCAGTTGCCGAAGATGTGGCCGTGGCCCTTGCACTCGCACAGCCGAGCGTGGACACCGTAGTCACCGACTCAAAGACAGCCTACAGAAACTTCCGCAGGGGGGTAATCTCCTTTGCGGCCCGAGCCATTCTAGCCAAGCACAAGCCTCCGGGAAGAGCTATAGAGCTCGTGTGGGTCCTGGCTCACTCGCAGGTAGCAGGCAACACCATCGCCGACTACCATGCCCGAGAAATGTCAATCCGGGCCGAGCACGAGCCGGAAGAGCTACCGCACCCGGTTACCAGCTTTCGGGACATTACCCGGATGTACCGAGAGGAAAGGTGCAGACTGCCAGAACCGCACCCCAAACTCGCCAGGCAACAACAGACGATCCTGCGTCGAGCGCAGGCGGGATCGCTTGCGCCTCCCGTACTCATGAACCGCATGTACCCTGCGGAATACGATATGCTCTGTCCTTTTTGCAGAAGAGAAAAGGGCACCCTGCCGCACGTCTTGGCAGAGTGCACAGAACTCAAGACCCCCCCCTCCTCCCCTCCCCACCAACACCCCCAATCCCCAACCCCTTGAGCGATGGGAGACCATGTTATCCAGCCCCGCCCTACCGATTCAGCTCGCACTGACGGACAGGAGCCAGGAGCTTCTGGGAACAGATGGGTCCCGTAACTAGGGAACCACCCCGTCTGGTGCCTGTGTGCACCACAGATTTATTTCGGGCCCAGTAAATGTTGCTTCATCATCATCATCCACGCAACAATGGTTGCTAGTGAACTGTCAAATGCTGATATGCTGCGCCCTAAAGCTCGCGGCACGGTGTGAAAATGCACTCACAGCGAAAGCAAAACATTGTGTGCGGACATGCATGCAGACGCGCAGTCAGTCGCTGCGGACCTGTGCGATCGCTGCAGTGAGGCTTCATTCTGTTATGCTCCATTTGGTCATACAGACAACCCCATATAAGAACATATTTAACATGGTTTACTCTCAAAATTTGCCTACCTTTCATGCAAGCCGGTTCAGGAGATTCCATCGCGGCGACAACGCGCAGTGCCGTTTACTGTACGTATTCAGTAAATAGATAGCGTCTGTAAACGATTCTGTGCTTTCAGTTTACCCAAGGTTATTATATCGACAGTCAGAAGCTTCCCTCGTTTTGAGAGTACATACATAAATGTCCAGGAGGGCTGCCGCGTGGCATTTTTATTGAGCGCCGTAAGCAAAATCTATGAGGAGCGCGCCGCGTGATCCCTCATACTACGCAAGGGAGGCGCTTCCGACAGATGGCGACTCTAACTCCTCGCCGCCGATAGCAGTAGCCAATCAGGGTGCGCGCTACGCGGAGTGCGGAGTAGAAGCGATAGCGGCAACAGCGCACTCTTTTCTTTTTTTTTCAGTCTCTTTGCTGCATTTGGTGTGCGCACGTCGTGATCTCGTGGCGTCGTAGTTGTCCTCTGTGCGCGTGTGTTGTCGGGCTTTTGTCACCATGGTGTCAGCGGCGTCTTCAAGCGGTGTGAGAACGAGGCATGCCTTATCGCTGGAGACGAAGGAATGCGTTATAAGGACCATAGAAAGTGGGCTGAAGAAAGTGTCGGTGGCGGCCAAATACGGCGTTTCCGACACAACCATGTCGACTATATACAAGAACAAGGACAAACTGCGGCAGCAACTGCAGCAAGATTCGTCTTCCCTGTCACGGAAGAGAATACGTACATCGAAGTACAAAGACGCAGCGCTCTTCAGATGGTTCCGTGAAGCTAGGGCTCAGAGCATCCCACTGAGTGGCCCCATGCTCCAACAAAAAGTCAAGTCCCTTGGTGCTCTTTTAGGCCACGACGACTTCAACCCACTTAATGGATGGATCCAGTGATTCAAGGATCACCGTGGCATCAGCTGCAAAGTGGTGTGCGGTGAAAGCGGTGATGTCAACGACGAGTCCATCGAAGTCTGGCTTCGCTTACATTTGGAAACCATGCTGTCCACGTATATGGACAGAGACGTATACAATGCTGACGAAGCTGGCATATTTTATAACCTTCTACCCAACCGCACTCTTGCGCTGAGAGGCGAAGCCTGCTCTGGCCGCAAGGCCTCAACAAAGCATACCTTTGTTGTTCTGCGCTAACATAGATGGAAGGGACAAGCACCGCCTGTTTGTTATTGGAAAATAAGCGAGGCCGTGTTGCTTTAATAAGTGAGAGTGCCTGCCAGTGACATACAAATCCAACAAAAAGGTGTGGATGACACAAGACATGTTCACAAGCTGGCTTTGCAAGTTCTATGAAGACATGGTGGCAGAAAAGCGACAGGTCGTGCGCATTCTCGACGATTGCACAGCCCACAACATCAAGCCAAAGTTGACTGAAGTCAACTTAAAGTGTCTGCCTGCCAACACGACTGCAAAATGTCAGCTGCTCAACCAGGGTGTCATCGCAACCTTAAAGGCACTTTACAAAAAATGCATCTGCGAAAGAGTTTTGCTGAGCATGCAGCAGCAGCATCAAAGTGAATTTAAGGGGCGCGATTGGTATGGTTGCCACTTCGTGGTGGCAAGTAAAAGCCACCACAATAAGCAAGTGCTTCAACAAAGCAGGCTTCGTGTGCAATGCAGAGGCTCTTGACGCTGGTGAGCTGAGCGACGATGTTGCCGATGAAACGGTCAACAACGACGATGTGTGGTCTGGCCTCATTGAAAGCAAGTTTGTTTCCGGCACAGACACCTTTCAAGAATATGTCGATGCCGGTGAGTCTGAGCTTCCTGTCTGCAAGGAAGCGAGCACGGATAAGGCGATCGTCGCACCGGTGCGCGGAGCTCGCAACCGAAGACGAGTCGGACGACGATGTCCCGTGCAAAGACGCTTTGGAATACCTCAGCAAAGTGAAGATGTACTGCATTGTTCGAAGCGCTGTTTAAAAATATCTTCAGACGAAAATAACAGTGTCTGCTGATGCCGCACTTCTCAGGAGAACTTGGTTTCTGTGCTGTGTTGCGATTGTGTTGCATGTGTGTGTGTGAGTGAAATATGTAATAAATTGTGTTTCAAAGGTGAGTGGTCCGTTTGGCATAGGCAAAATCCGAAAAGCATGCTTTGGTTATAATGCGGTACCGCTTATAGCGCGGATATTTTACTACTCCCGCAACTTACGTTATAAGCGGTCTACACTGTATTTCAGGCATCCTTATACATGTCTGAAGCGAGTGATGGAAGATGAGACGTGGATCTGAACACACCTTGCGCCTACCCAGCAAGTATTATGTCAGAGCTCTGTGAACCATATACTATTTGAACAGAGATGCACTCTTGCACTGGCCAAACAAGCGCACCTATAAGTATTTGAAAAGTGCTTCTATTTGGCAAGTGTTGTTCAAATAGGTGTGTCCTGAACTAACTAAACATGCCTGGTATTGTGTGCCTTGAGACACACAAACAGAGTCCACCATACTTGCTGACAGCGGGGAGCGTGCATGCTTGTCTCAAAGCAAACATTCGTGCTGCTACTCCCTTCAGCATTTCAGCTGTGCCACACCTACAGAAACATAGGAGGAAGGAAAAACACTAGGAGGGAATTATGTGTTGTGGCAACATTGGGCAGAAATACTGCCAGTTCTGTGCAGTACAAAGAACTCCGTCACATCAGCCACTGAGAGCGAGAACTGACTGCACGCTACCTAGGATATTGGGTGCATGGGGAGGAATTACAAAAATGCATGGCACGTTGCTGGTCAGGCTGTGCACATATATGCCTCAGCAGTAGTGCAATTGGCAGTGGTACATACCACCAAATTCCGAGATTAATTTGGTGCAGTTTGGTGCAATTTTGCTCGGTTTTTCTCAGCCTGGTGCAGCAAATTCTATCTAGCAAGGGAAAAAAGGGGGAGAGAGCTCGCGGTGCGGCCATGGCTGCGCAGGCCAAGCACATACACAATCCGCGCACATACACAGCTTGCACGCCCCGTTTTAGAGGTAATTTGCTGTGTGTGCAAATACTAGGCAAGCCGACATGGCATGGCATCATGCGCTGTATTTCTGCCCATTTAGTGCTAGAGGTTGCATAATCTCGAGTTCCAGAGATGCGTTAAAGTAAGAGGCAGACTAAGCATTTGGTCCCTGCTGCCGGTGCTTTTCATGATGGCATCGTCCCATTGTGGGCGATGCTATCAGCCACAGAGGTGCAGAGGACACAAAAGCACGGCTGGCTTCGCTTCGTACCACCAATGTGAAGATATTGTTGACAAGGCATGAAACTGTATCATTCGTCAGGGCGACTCTCAAATTCAACAAAATTATTATTTTTTTCTCATTCCAATCTGCTTTTTCCAAATGCCCGATAATTCAGAGCACTTTGTGGCCCCTTCTGTGCAAGAAAAATCTATCAGCGACTGTACTTATGTGCATAAAAGATCAAATTTCAATGTAACAAAATTTCCATATAACAAAGCAAATTGCCACTATTACTTCGTTAAACCGAGCCTTAACTGTATAAAAACAAGGCTTGATATAATGGTGCCGATAGAACAAGATACTATGGCTGAAGCTATTTCTATTCCCATCACAAGACCAGCAGCACTAAAAGGCGAACTCACAGTGCCAGGGTTGACAAGCTTCAGCATGTCATGCTCCTCGTGCATTTTCCTTCCATGGCATGACCCACAGAGATCATAGTCTTCACACTGCAAGCATTTGTAACGCACTCCACGAATCTCCTGGTCACAAGCATCGCAGAGAACTCCAGCATGAACACCCTGCGCTGGAGCTCCGTGCAATGTGCCAAGGCCAGCTGCGGCTGGATTTGCCGTACTGGGACCAGCTACAGCTGGCTTTCTCAGGGCCATGATGTTCACATAAATTCTCAACAGGCCATCAGTCATGTTCTGCAGAGCTTGTGCCAGCTCTGCCTCACTGGACATCACAATGTAGTCTCCCTCAGGATCTGCACACCAATGCAACAAAAACAGTCATTATGCCTTACAGTAAAAGAACCAATCAGTGTACTGCTAACTAGCATTGCATGCTTCATGCGAAAACATATAGTCAAGCGCCTTTATAAAGACGCACTTGAGACTTGAAAAATCCTTCGTTATACAGGTCACTTCATTGTAAAGAGCGAACCATACAGCTCGCAATTGAGCAGGCTAAGCTGTCCAGCAGAAAAGCCTCTCATTTAACACGAGTCCAAGTGATGAAGAGTAAGAGAAGCCACTAGTTTTATTCTGTGCCCTTAGTCCGATGGAATGTGTGACTGCAGCCGACTTTATGGCATTCATGTTCACGGAATGCTAGTGCTGCTTGTCAAAGTCTTCGGTTGTATGACTGAGTGGGCTTCTTTTTCTTTCTTTTTTTTTCCCCATCGCGGGTGAGGCTGCCACAGTCGCTGTGAAATGCAGACCCTTTTGCTGTTGCATCTTTGTTGTTGCATCAGTCAGAGCTCCATGTGCACACTGCAGCTAAAAGGCAGCTGCAGAGGGCCACTGACAGTACCACTACGTCCTTTCATTGTCAAGTAACAAATCAGTCGTTGGTGTCACCCGAATTCTTTCACTATAACTTTTGTGAAGATTGCATTCGGATGATTTATTGGCATACCCTTTGAAACAGGGCCGTTACAAATAGTCACCTAGCTTGCTTGAGTTTCAGGTATGCTATAGATGCTTTTCATTCTAGCATTTTTGTATACATCTCCCTAACCTTTTTTCTCTTCCTCAAAGCTTCTCTATTCACCTTGTACCACTACCTATGCCTGTAATGGATCCGATCGTATCAATCTCTTCCCTACTTCTTTTATTAATTTTTTTCATTGCAGTACCATAGCACAGTACCTCTTGGGCAAAAAGGCTTTTCCTCTCTATGCCCTTCAAGGGTGCCGTACAGCAGAGGGACCGTATAACACTTGCTGGAACATTGCCCTGGTAGCACAGTCATTGGGAGCCATCCTGCCATATAGTGGCATGTTACAGCATTTTATAATATGGTTGTGTCGCCCTTGAATTGTGCGAGCCCTTGATCAGGTGCACCGTGAGAATAGGGTGCAACAGCTAATGCCAAGATAGACAAACTCCTTCCTGCTACTCTGGGCCTTTCCCTTGCGGCCCTGCCTCGCTCCCATTAGAGACAGAACGAGCATCTGCTTCAGACGCACGAAACGCACACAGGAGAGATAATCGTCCCCTTGAGCGCTTGGACCCCCACTGTGTTCTAGGTGAACCCCAGTGGAACATTGTGCGATAGAGAGCACACTTTGTTGTTGCATTTACTATGCACACGAAAGATAGTTCAGCAGGCACACATGGAAACCTTTGTTACACAGGTTGCTTCATTGTAGAGGCACATCACGGCAATGTCATTGCTTTCATTAGCATTTCTGAAAAAGTAACTCTGCAATATCATTTTGACTATGGCCTCTGATTGAACTGCTGGATGGACGAAACATGGTTCTTGACTCCATTTAGTCTGCCACAGGCTCAATGATTAGAAAGGCTGGTTCGGTGCCGAAACTACTACAGCCCTCAACGCCTGTTGTTTCACGACATACAAAACAGCAGACTGGCAATTGTGTGTGTGAAATAATGATAAAGAGTGAAAAATAATTTATTCAGTGAGCAGCTCCTCTCTTGCATTCAGTTTGCCCTTATCATTAGTGCATACCTTATCCTGTACACTGTGCTAGCAGCAATGAAAGAGCAAGCGCACAGCTTGCCACAAACATATCAAAAGTAGTTAATTGCATTCAGTGTGCACTATTGTGTCATAAAAGCATGGAGTTGAAACTACACCTTTTACCTTGAACATGGGGTAAACAGAAATCTTGGGCAGCTTTTTTTGTAGACCTAGCCTTCAGAAGTTGAGCCAACAAATTTAACCCTTTGATGAGGTTTGAAAGAGACTGCTACCTAGCACTACTGAAGAGGTGTTGCTATTTCCCAAGTTTTTTTAATGCACTGTCGCCCATCGGCGACTCCAGCAATGATTTCTCCCTTCAGGCAACAGCAAATACCACAATGGTGGCCTATTCATATTCATCAAACTTTAGTGGCACTTTGCTCGTGCCTACACTTTCACTGTAGCCTAGCATGCTGGTTATTTCAAATATAAAAATAAGTTTTGTAAATTTTATTATATTTGCAAAGAAATTCTCATTACAGAAAACCTATATTGACTGATCAATTTACAACCATACTGCCCCACCATGGTGGTCCAGTGGCTATGTCACTGCACTGCTGAGCTCAAGGTTGCAGGTTCGATCCTACCTGCAGTGGCCACATTTCGATGAAAACGAAATGAGGGAAATCTTGTGTATCGCCAATTGGGTGCATGTTGAAGAATCCTAGCAAGTCAAAATTAATCTAGAATCTCCCCCCCACCCCAACCACAATGTGCCTCATAATACGATTGTGGTTTTAGTATGTAATACCCCAGAATTTAATTATTCTTTTACAAACATACTGCACTTGTGAAGTGAGTTTGTCCACGCACCCTTCCATCTCAGGATGAACTCCATGTTAGCCAATGCTGGAAAGGCTGCCCGGATTCTATCGTGGAGGGTTTTGAAGTTCTGTAGGTCCTCAATGACAAATCGACGGATCTCTTCATCTCCCAGGTAAGCCTTGACCGTCACCTTCACGGGGTCCATCTGCAGAACATGCATGCATGCGATTACTGGGTGCTTGGCTGAAGTGCCAATCAGCTTTTACCTTACAGCAAGTACACAACGAATCGCCCTTACAATAAAAAAGCAGAGATCAAACCTTCGTGTGCAAACCCAGCTTTTCAGAATCACTTTTTTCAACACCTATTCTTATTCATAAAATCTAGCTTTACACAAGTGGATAACAAGGAAGCTGAACACCTGCCCATAAAGGTAATCGAATTGTGGTAATTAAAGCTGTGTTTCATCCCCACCCCACAGAGACACTTCGTCTATGGAACATCCAAATCACATCCTAAAAGCCATGTCTGGCTTCAGAGATACCTTGTTAATGATGTTCCATGGTTACCGTAGAGCTATATCTAGTTGATGTCAATCAACAACAGCTTTCCTGGGCGAGTTGTAGGCGATGATGGGGAATATGAACCACATAAATTATTGCGGAGTTGAGCTTTCCACTCTGGGGGCATCTCAGCAGTTCTTTGCACCCCTTGAGCGTCCCTAACTTCCAGAAATTGAGCTTCCTGTTCTTTAAGAGCTTCAACAGCTTTCTTCACCGCATAAGGCATCTGCCAACCTCTGCAAGTTTCTTCCGCTCTTCAAAATTCTCCTTTGAAGAGTCATTCCTCCATATGCTGAAGGCAGAGTCAATGTACAAGGCACTCTATTGCGTCACACTCTGCATGAAGAGAGTAGAAGGAGCATCAGGTTTTAGACTACACTACCTTTTGGATTAACCCAAATTTTTAGACTGCACTATCTCCGGTATTAGCCCACAAAAAGAGGCCAGAAACCCACAAACCTGAGATGGAAAAATGGGGATAACTCGCTGAAGAAACAGATGATGTACTGCCCAGAAACTTGGGCTCTCATTTTCCACATTGGCAATCAAAAGACATCTTTATACATTGGTGCTGAACGCAACTAGTCTTGGCAGATTTGTCTGCAGTGTCACCTATACGATATTGCAATGCTTATCTCACTTTTGATCACCCTGCACAAAAGGCCCCAACTGTCACAAGACGGATTATACATTAAGTGAACCATACCCTCCTATGCAACCAATGCAGGCCTAATTGATGCTTTCACACCATTTTCAAAGGAGTGTATATCTATAGGCAGTCATATGCAGCTGTCTGGATTACTTGCCTGCTACACATTTTTGTACCTTACTATGGTTTCTGTAAACAGTATCATCCCAAGAAAGGCTGTACCAAACATCTGTTACCAGTTTGTTGCATCGTCTTTAATACTGGAGGGCCTAAGTCCACCAAGCTTACTTAAGGGCACAGCAACCAATTGCTGCTAGAAATAGCCTTCAGCTGCCTTTAACACTCACTGATGCTGCTCAGAATCCTGTACAAAAAAAATTGCCATCACCATTCCTCACAAGTCAAACTTGCACACATGGAGCAAGAGGGCATCATGCTAACCACACTGATGCGCAAAATAAGGGTCATGCACAGAGCAGAAAAACATATGTACAGTGGTGTGCAATATGAGCTGCAACACAGTGCTTGTGGTAGGGGCCTGAAGACTGCATGCTGGCACAGACATACTAAAAATTGGAGAACTAAACACCATTCCGATTACTGATATTTATGAAACCAATTTTTTTGTATGTTCGTGCCCCTGTGTAGTCTTGGGGCACCTTCTTAGTCACCGTATTGCAGCTCATATTGCATGCGACTGTACACTGTCACAGTTTATAGTGCAACTAAGTTATTACCATTCTGGTAGAACAGCAAGTATACTATTGCTAGCAACACACAGAAGAGAAAAAATTGATCATCACAACATAAGAGACAGTGTGGAGCACACTGACTTGGAGCACACAGATGTCTGCATTCATGCATTTGCCCTGATGAAACTTCTATCAGCGCACGCAAGCTGTAGGCGACTGCACCTTTATTACTGTTGGGCACTGGGCTGGCATTAAGACAAACAGGATTCAAGACATGGCCTCCCTTTAAAAGGTCATGCTGCCTTGAAGGGAACTGCATGCAACCCAAGTGCATTTTCTTTCTGCAAGTATATTTTGTGCAGAATCTTGCTTTGAGCTCGTTGGTGGATCAGACTCAAAGAAATTTATTCTCCCTTCTCGATAAGGAACTGCTTTTTCTGGGTAACGCTCTGAACATATCATTTTATTAGTATGTGCAGCTGATCGCAGAGCATTAATTGTTCGTTCTGTTTGTAACATGTTCAATGTGATCACGAGACTTGGCGGTGCTTAAAAGGAGATTTCTCATTCCAAATAAAAACAGTTGGTAGTTGGCACCTGTCCGGTCATAAGTCCTCATCTAGTTTGTGCCGTAAATTTCTTTGAATATATTCTGTGGCACTTCTGTAGTGTCCTTCCAACCTCTTTTTATGCCCCAGTCAGACGAGCAAATCTACCAATCTACCAATCTACCTTGCCAAAGTGACAGAGACTTCGTCTGTGTCACTTCGTGCTACAAACCAAGAATACGTTACTGTACCAATCCCCCCTCCCCCCACCCCAACTGTCCATTCTTTTGTATAAACCTTGTGCTTGCACAGACACAGCAAACGCGCATAAGCAGGGTTTGAACGGCACTTGCACCTGTGCGCTGTGTCGTCTGCTACGCTGCTACTTCACACCTGTACACCTGCACCAAGACAGCGCCGACAGTAGAGAGGGTGCAGCAATATCACGAACCAGCCTTCTACCTTTTGAAACAAACAGCATAGTTAAGAGGGCACCACTGCTACACTGCTCAAAACAATTGGCAGGCTACAGCACCTGATGAACTGGTTCAGGTGGTGCAGGCAAATTGGACCCGTACAAACCTTGCAAGCTCATTCGCAAAATGAACACGGCAAGGCCATAGACGAACAGGTTCTAGCAGGCACCAGAGTAAACATCTCCCTCAGATACAAAGCAGAGATTTGTTGATAGCATCAAGATATTAATAGTGCCATAAACAGTGTGCCAGAGCACGACCGTTACAAAATAAGACAACACGTGTCATAAGCGCACACGCCAGGGGCTGCATTGTTATAAAATTTATTTTCTCTCTATTTGCATGTCTAGCCGTTTCAGTGGGTTGTATGAGAAGTTAACACACTACCAAAACTTTCTCATTTAGGTGTCCCAGGAAGTGCTGATGTGGTTCCATATGGTTGTGCAAGCTGTGGTGTTTTGGCTGCGATGTACTTTCGTGGGCAATATGAGTGGGAACACAGGGACTGTGGGACTGTGTGTAATCCTGTGGGACTCCTACGTTAATTAGCTTGGATGATGAGAGATGGCCGTTAACCTGCACCATTTGAGACCGGTTACACAAGTAGTCTCTAAGATTAGTGGAGGACCAGATATACCAAATGATTCGAGTTCAACAAGTAGTATGCAATGGTTTATCGTGTCGAATGCCTTCGTCAGATCAATGAATACAGAACCCACAATTAGACCTCTATCAATGGTCATGCACGTTTGTTTTCTCCAGTGAAACTTGGCGACCGCCTTTCTGGCCGATGCAACATGAAAGGAATACCATGCAACACACCAGGCACAGTGCTGGTGCTTTTCTGGGCTCCTTATCGTCGACTGTTTCGAAATACTAAAAACATATGCGTGCTTACTGAACGGAACGAGTAGAAGAGAGTGCGTTTTATGCAAACAAAAGGCTGAGCAGATGATCAGGAACACTGCATGATCTGTGGTTGGAAAAGTGCAAGCTCAGATGCCGTTATTGATGTATCCTAACAATTTCAATTGTTTTGAGAGCATTTTAGTTTATGAATGCAGAAATTTTTGCACATGTTTAAAGGGACACTAAAGCAATTCAGGAAGTACTCAGGAAGTGCAGCGGTGGCGTAGAGGTAGAACACCCGCCTCTAGTGCAAGAGGTCCGTGGTTCGAATCCCGGTGCCGCGCAATTTTCCACCGGATTAAAAAAAAAAATCCGCGTGTTGATAAAATTGCATAAACAGGTCTGGAGTGTGTCCTGATCCCGGTGACCAGAACCGGTAACGCACTCCCTCACCAGAGCAGGATTGGCCACCCTGGTGCAGTACTTGGCCATAACCTCCTATATGAACACAACAATCGAACCCCGGCCCTCAGTCCCCAGCAGCTGCGAAGCAACTGACCACGGCGGCGGTCAGACCTGCGACGCAGCAGAGGGTGCTAAGAATCCCTGGCTCCGGACAGGCCGCCATTGGAACATGAACCTCGCAACGTTTAACGCTAGAACCTTATCTAGTGAGGCGAGTCTAGCAGTGCTATTGGAGGAATTAGAGAGCAGTAAAGGGGATATAATAGGGCTCAGTGAAGTTAGGAGGCCAAAAGAAGCATATACAGTGCTAAAAAGCGGGCACGTCCTGTGCTACCGGGGCTTAGCGGAGACTCAAGAACTAGGAGTCGGATTCCTGATTAATAAGAATATAGCTGGTAACATACAGGAATTCTATAGCATTAACGAGAGGGTGGCAGGTCTTTTCGTGAAACTTAATAAGAGGTACAAAATGAAGGTTGTACAGGTCTACGCCCCTACATCCAGTCATGATGACCAAGAAGTCGAAAGCTTCTATGAAGACGTGGAATCGGCGATGCGTAGAGTGAAAACAAAATGCACTATACTGATGGGCGACTTCAATGCCAAGGTAGGCAAGAAGCAGGCTGGAGACAAGGCAGTGGGGGAATATGGCATAGGCACTAGGAATAGCAGGGGAGAGTTATTAGTAGACTTTGCAGAACAGAATAATATGTGGATAATGAATACCTTCTTCCGCAAGCGGCATAGCCGAAAGTGGACGTGGAGGAGCCCGAATGACAAGACTAGAAATGAAATAAACTTTATACTCTACGCTAACTCTGGCATCATACAAGATGTGGACGTGCTCGGCAAGGTGCGCTGCAGTGACCATAGGATGGTAAGAACTTGGATTAGCCTTGACTTGAAGAGGGAATGGAAGAAACTGGTACATAAGAAGCTGATCAATGAGTTAGCGGTAAGAGGGAAAATAGAGGAATTCCATATCAAGCTTCAGAACAGGTGCTCGGCTTTAACTCAGGAAGAGGACCCTTATTGTTGAAGATATGAATGGCAATCTTATGGGCATCATTAAGGAGTATGCAATAGAAATCGGTGGTAACTCCGTTAGACAGGATGCCAATAAGCTATCGCAAGAGACGAATGATCTGATCAAGAAACGCCAATGTATGAAAGCCTCTAACCCTACAGCTAGACTAGAACTGGCAGAACTCTCCAAGTCAATCAACAAGCGTAAGACAGCTGACATAAGGAAGTATAATATGGATAGAATTGAACATGCTCTCAGGAACGGAGGAAGCCTAAAAACAGTGAAGAAGAAACTAGGAATAGGCAAGAATCAGATGTATGCGCTAAGAGACAAAGCCGGCAATATCATTACTAATATGGATGAGATAGTTCAAGTGGCTGAGGAGTTTTATAGAGATTTATACAGTACCAATGGCACCCACGACGATAATGAAGGAGGGAATAATCTAGAGGAATTGGACATCCCACAATTAAGTAACGCCGGAAGAAGTAAAGAAAGCCTTGGGAGCTATGCAAAGGGGGAAGGCAGCTGGGGAGGATCAGGTAACAGCAGAATTGTTGAAGGATGGTGGGCAGATTGTTCTAGAGAAACTGGCCACCCTGTATACGCAATGCCTCATGACTTCGAGCGTACCGGAATCTTGGAAAAACGCTAACATAATTCTAATCCATAAGAAAGGGGACGCCAAAGACTTGAAAAATTATAGACCGATCAGCTTACTGTCCGTTGCCTACAAAGAATTTACTAAGGTAATTACAAAAAGAATCAGGAACACCTTAGACTTCCGTCAACCAAAGGACCAGGTAGGATTCCGTGAAGGCTACTCAACAATAGACCATATTCACACTATCAATCAGGTGATAGAAAAATGTGCGGAATATAACCAACCTTTATATATAGCTTTCATTGATTACGAGAAAGCGTTTGATTCAGTCGAAACCTCAGCAGTCATGGAGGCATTACGGAATCAGGGTGTAGACGAGCCATATGTAAAAATACTGAATGATATCTATAGCGGCTCCACAGCCACAGTAGTCCTCCGTAAAGAAAGCAACAAAATCCCAATAAAGAAAGGCGTCAGACAGGGAGATACGATCTCTCCAATGCTATTCACAACATGTTTACAGGAGGTATTCAGAGACCTGGATTGGGAAGAATTGGGGATAAAAGTTGATGGAGAATACCTTAGTAACTTGCGATTCGCTGATGATATTGCCTTGCTTAGTAACTCAGGGGACCAGCTGCAATGCATGCTCACTGACCTGGAGAGGCAAAGCCGAAGGGTGGGTCTAAAAATTAATTTGCAGAAAACTAAAGTAATGTTTAACAGTCTCGGAAGAGAACAGCAGTTTACGATAGGTAGTGAGGCACTGGAAGTGGTAAGGGTATCTACTTAGGACAGGTAGTGACTGCGGATCCGGATCATGAGACTGAAATAATCAGAAGAATTAGAATGGGCTGGGGCGCGTTTGGCAGGCATTCTCAGATCATGAACAGCAGGTTGCCATTATCCCTTAAGAGAAAAGTTTATAACAGCTGTGTCTTACCAGTACACACGTACGGGGCAGAAACCTGGAGGCTTACGAAAAGGGTTCTACTTAAATTGAGGACAACACAATGAGCTATGGAAAGAAAAATGATAGGTGTAACGTTAAGGGATAAGAAAAGAGCAGATTGGGTGAGGGAACAAACGCGAGTTAATGATAGCTTAGTTGAAATAAAAAAAAAAGAAATGGGCATGGGCAGGACACGTAATGAGGAGGGAAGATAACCGATGGTCATTAAGAGTTACGGAATGGATTCCAAGGGAAGGGAAGCGTAGCAGAGGGCGGCAGAAAGTTAGGTGGGCGGATGAGATTAAGAAGTTTGCAGGGACAACATGGCCAATATTAGTACATGACCGGGGTAGTTGGAGAAGTATAGGAGAGGCCTTTGCCCTGCAGTGGGCGTAACCAGGCTGATGATGATGATGATGAAAGCAAAACAATAAATCAGTTTGAACTGATAAAGCATTGTTTGAGAACTCTGCAGGTTATTATATTAGATGAGAAAAATGAAGGTGAAAGTATCAGTATTTGAATTTCACACTGAAACCCGGACACCGTTACGTCAGTGTGACATCAGGGTTTCCAAGGTATGTTTTCATATTTGGGCTACATTGGCTCAGTAAAGTTGCCCCAAACTTGCGATGTTTAATATTTGTTTTCTTTAGAACACAACGCAGTCAATCTGTGCCGCTAAATAAGTAAGTGGGTCCTAGAAGACGCTATCAAAATCCATGACGTCACAGCGACCTCGCGTGGGAACTTCAAAGAGGCATTGCCATATGTATTTCGCTTTTGCACTTTTTCTTGCTTACTAAGTGTCTTATTGTGGTAAGATTGAAGTTTTTGGTGTTGTAGAAGGGTATTTTAATGATGCAGAAGAAGTCATTTTTCTCTTTAGTGTCCCTTTAAATTTCATGCACAAGGCACACTGGTCGATTGCAGCGCCCCGCTGGCGGCGTCATCGCAGAAGCGTCCCCGGTTCTCCCATTGTTTTGCTGTATGAACGACACACTGCTCCATTCCAGTACACCATAATGAAACGTAAAAAGCATCAGCGGGCCGCTAAAGTTCGATGACACACGACAAGATTTGCACATGCTTTGGAACAGTTTGTCGTCTGTTCTTGCTTGTCTTCGCACGGTTATGCATTGTAGATGAGTAATCATAATTGGAAGACGTATTACAAGTGCGTGAAAACCTTTTATGAAGTTTTTACTCTACGAATGCTTTATTTGTGTAGCCATATCCACGTTTTAGACGAAGCCTCTTCCAACACCAGCCAACACCATGGGTGGATGGATGGATGTTATGAGCATCCCTTTTGGAACATAACGGTCGGTTGCGCCACCAAGCTCTTGCATTATACTGCCTAATGTCCTAACTATGTAAAAAAAGAAAAAAAAAGGAAAAAATGCATGATGAATTCCCATAACGAGATTTCCTGACCCCTTATTGTCAACTTTGTTTTTGTACGTGTCAGTACTTTTGTCATTTCCCCCTCTCTTCCCCCTCGACAGCACAGCGCCCCTTAGAAAACTCCCATAGATGGTGGCACCAGACTTCCCTCTAGGTGTTATAGTGAGAAACTATGCCTCAAGCTGCGCTGTCAAAAAAAAAAAAAAAGCGTGACTGAAAAAGAAGAATGACTCCCAGTAAGTTACTGTGCATGTAACTATGGTAGCTAGCATTCATAACGTAACGGTCTTATCGGCTATTAACGTAACGGTCTTATCGGCTATCTTATCAGCGAACTACAGGGGCGCTGCGAGCGCCGCTCGCGTGACGACAGGGCAAGGACTCGCGCCTGTCGTCTGCTACAGTTCGGGCCGTGTCCGGGCGCTTTCTGCGGTGTTTTGGTTTGTTCGCCCTCATTCTCTCTGCTTGTATACATATGGCGGTGATCTCAAATATATTTTTACGACGTCTTCAGTCCCAAAAATTTATTCAAAGAGCTTATTTCTGAGACAACAATGCACTCTCAAAGGCAACGCTGCAGTGCCAGGCAAAGGTGCGCCTACCAGCCCATTGCGGGTTTTTCATGCGCGGATCGACAACTGCAAATACATAGCATATAATAATCCCGTTATGGTACCATACCTGCCGCGGTGCAACAAGTACGTCACAAACGCTGGCTATATATGACCTCTACAACAGTTACCTTGATTTTAATCCGCTAAAATAGGTTTGCTCATGACGAGTACTACGTGGTATAATATCGAATTTTCGCATTTCTTCAAAGAAGCACTCGGCAGTAATACAAGGACTTAACACTGCAGTTTAGATTCTACAAGCACCACTTGCTTCTACATCCCAAAGGGTGCCTGACCCACTAAAGGGGTCAGGCACCTGCATGCACTCTAAGAAAAGTTTACACCCTTTGGAGTGTATATTTGCCACACAACGATAATCGTCATCTGCCTCGCTTGCGTTTCCTTTCTTGAAAACTCGGCGCTCGCTACTTTCCTGTCGAGAATGCTGCGTCACACTGATAACGCGCATGTCGTTCGTGACTGGGAAGTATCGGGCTCGCAGCGTTAAAGAAAGGAAACGCGGGCAAGACAGATGACGATTATTGTTGTGGGACAAGATAAGCCCCAAAGAGTGTAAATTTTTATTATGAGTGCTATGGCATCTAAGTCCCCACTCCGACATGTGTGGCGATGTGGCACAACTGTCGGCAGCAGTTGCCAAGCGCGAGCTCCAACTGGTAAACAAAGGAGCACACGGCCAAGCGTATCGCGCTGCCCGGTGCCGATTCCTCGGTCGGCCGCTGTATCCCGAGACGAAATACGAAAACGATTGCTGTTACCGTGGGCTGCATACACGGTTAAAATGTTAACCAAAGTGTTTTCGATTCAGTTCTCCGGGAAACGCTAGTCAAGCCTCCGTGTGGTTAGCTGTGCAAGGCGCGGTATTCTGGCGGCGCTCAATACCCGAAACCACGTCGTTCGGGCCGTTGGGCAACGCAATGAGGCCGTGACACAACTGTTGGCAGAAGAGCGAGTCCTCCTGCTGCGTTTACGCTGAAAAGATGGCAAGTGACAACACGTTCAAATATGCGATACGTTGACAAATCGCAGCGCAGGAACAAACAGGTAGACCGGAAAAGTCGTCTCTTTTTACTGTCCATCTGTGTGTTTCCGTGCTACGATTTGTCATAACGTGGAACCAACAAGCCGAAACAGCCAGGAGACACGGACCTGCAGCTGCTGATAAGCAAAGCGCGGACAAATGGTCGGATGGCAGAGTTCCGACTGGTGTGATAGAAATTTGTTGCCAGGACAACCCGCTGCGTAAATACCCTTGCAGTGGATGTTCAAAGAGCATTTAATGGCTATTACATTGGTGTATTGGCGATGCGGAAAGATACGACCCGAACGATCTGTCGCCTGGCCAACGCTACAGACATGGCAGCGAAGCACTAGGGGAGACGATCGCCGAGGTATTGGCCGAGGTCTAGACGGAGGACGTAAAATGATACAGTGCTTAAAGGAAGTGTTTCGAGGATCGCTTACCTGAGGTTGCGACGAGGTCGAAGACATATTCCAAAACTGCGGCCGATGGTTATCCATCGTATTTATATGCTACAGCTTGTATGACTTGCAGCAGTTCAAATGTTCTCGACGATTCTACCGACCACTTCTATTTCCCTATGTCACCGCTGCAAGGAGACACAATTTTGTTGGTAAACATTGGTCCGTTCTTGTCATGTGACAAGCTTCCTTTTTATGATTGGTCAAGAGCAGCCTCTAAGGGCATGGAGAAAGTATGCGGAGAGAAAGGGACGCGATGATCTCACCTTTTCGACGTACGCGCGGACATAGTGAGGAACTCTATGCGCGCGGAGGAAGGAAAAAGCTCCATGGATGTACGTATGGGGCTCTTGCATTGCCCAGGGGGCGCTGCGAAAAAGGTGCTAAAAAGCGCCCTCTGTCCTAAAATGGGTCGTACCAAGCTCGGTCGTCTGCTTTGGAAAGCACGTTTACAATATGGACCCGCCACTTTCGTTTGTGTTGTATGACGGCGTGCAGCGAATATCGGGCGCCGAAGATTTTTTCAGGAGTGGCACGCTGCGTAAAGGCAAGAAATTATGCAGTGCCGAATACGTGTATGCCATTCAAGAATTAAGCGGCGAAGTTTTAGCGCGGTGTCAATCGCAAGTGAAGCGAGTCGCGTACGAAGTGGAACTTCAGGTAAGGTTTGCACGCTGCTAGATTCAGGCGCACAAACGCGAGGAAATGCTTGCTATAAATGAATCCACAGCAGCGATAAGCAGACATCATGTGTACGGAACTGCTCGAGCACACGACGGTACGCGCCGCGACGGCAGCGGTCTTTCGACATGCCGCGAAACGGCGGGTCTCCTGCAATCTTTGTTGACTGCATGCCGCTAAACAAGTAGTTATGCCTGCGTTGTAGTAGCGGCCATCTGTCCCTTTTAGTAACTGGTAATAACTGATGCAATGCATATGAGCTCGCACGTACGTGCGAATCGCGCTGCAGCGCGAGCTCGTGCGCTGCTCGCTTGATGTAGCTTTTAATGACAACGCTCGAAAATCGATCTGCTGTAATCAATACTATCTTGCTGCGCTGCCTCAACAAGCTGGCTTGAGGTCAAGTATGAGCACATTTAACTCTCTAACCTGTGCTGCTCGTAGTGGGGTAGTGAATTATCACCGAATCAAACCCGCCATTTGTGGTCATTTGCACACACCTGGGCACTTCACCACTTCGCACCGGTCGAATTGTTAATTGTCGCTGTGGCCGGGTTTCGAATCGTGAATCACCAGCCATGCCTGCTGCTATGTCGGTCTGCCGTCGGGACTGTAGGTGCAAAAGACCAAATTTTAGAACGCAGATCTATAATCAAGCAAGCTTCAAGACAGGTGAAGCAGTCAGCATGGCGCGAAGTTTCGCTTACCCAGCGCGACGAACTGCAGTTATACAGCGCGCCCGACGCTCCGCTTTGTGAGGCCTTGAAGGGAAACGATAGAATCGGATGTTGGGATTTAGGCCTTCTTGTTCATGGGAGCCCACGACGCAGCAGTATCGACGGTGACGCTTTTTTCGATGCTGAGCTAGGTCCCTCCGGATCGGCGTCGCTGATTCCTTCTGCTTCCAGCATTACGTCCCACGGCACACGGAGAGTCCGTTTTCGTAAAACTATAGGCTGCGACCAGCTCGCAGCGTGGTCGATGTGGTCTGTGAGAAGTGACGAGCCTTTTCGCACTCGCAACAGGGCAGAAAAAAAGTGCGAATCGACGCAAAACTCGGCCTAGAAACGTGCTTCGCCACAGCCAGGGCTCAATACGACCCAAGCTGGTACGACCCAAATGTCGTTTCCCGTGCCGCCACCAGGCGCCGCTACTATACCTCAAACTCCAGCGCAAGACGCCCATAGAGAACAACATTACGATCTGAACTTCAGACCTGCACAGATGTCCCTTTCCCAGCACGCCTGGTTTGTTTGCCGCTAGGAAAAGAACGTACGGGTAGAGTGGCGCTAGTTATAACCTGTTCACTGTCGTCTGCTTCTATAACATTTTTCAACGCTCGTGCTGCCATTTCAATAGGCACAATTCGCTTCAATTGGTGGTGAACTAATAAATTCACAAATATATAAAGAAAACAAAATTCGCGAATGTTTTGCGTTTGAACAGTGAATGTAGAAGTGGAGGAGCGGTCCAAGAAAGTTAAACAACGAGCATAGGCGGCAGTTGCAATGTTAGACGGCATAACTTTTCCTTTCTTAGCCTCTATAAGAGACTGAAAAAAATATTTTAAAAGATTCATGGGATAAACTACCTGTTTTGAGTTGATTACAGATAGCTTAATGTCAGAGATGACATTAGAATTTATTGCTGTGCAGTAATGAAAGGCAGATGATCTGATAAAAGTATTCACAAGTAATTCCTGTGCCCAATAAATGCAAGAAATTGATCGAGTCTTGTTCAAGGAAAGGTGAGCATAGCTGCTTTTTAATATTGTTTGAAGACTAGGTGAGTTGAAAGCTTGCAAAAGCAACCCCAATGCTTTAAAACGTGCTGCGCTGCAGGCCAATTGTGTCACGGAACTCTCTTTCAAACTGCATATAGCTAGCTTTTCTGCGTGGTACGGGGGCAGCATGCAACGGTGATGCGAAAGATACATACGCAGTGGAGCTGTATGCGTAATTCTCTTTTTGCGCTCACGACACATTCACGGGCTATTGTAAGAGTTAAAATGAGTGGTAATTAATCGTTCTGTCGTCGAACGTTACGGTGGTTTCCAGTTTCTAAAAAGCGCATAAGCGAACTTCACAATGTATACAATGAAACTTTTGTAAACTTTACGAACTCTACAAGCAATGTGACTTCATGTGAAAGATATGTACGGTTTGCTACTGCGTGAAAAAGGGCAATAGGAGCGGCTGTTTAACGCTATATTAGAGAGCGGGCTCTACACACACCGACATTTTTTTTACTTTAAGGCAGTCAACTTTTGGAGCCAGGTGACCGATCAAAGCCTTCTGATATCACTGTCACTGTGTTTGCAAAAATCGTCAACTATGCAAGCAGTTCGTCACGACAAAACGCCGTCCCAGTCAACCGTGGAGTAGCAGACGAACAGGTCATAAAAGCGACATCAACGGCCGACGGTTGAACGAGAGTGGGCGCAGGCGACTCCCATAGAAGTCGGTTTTTTGTGCAGGTCTGGAGTTCTAGTAGGTCGTGGGTTGTACTAGCGTCCATGCTAGCGTCTATGCTAGCGTGTTACCTGTTACCGCGCTATTGCATCATAAAAATAAGTACGCAGCGGGAGACGTGATTCACTCGCATTGCTGATGATCACCGTGAGCTCATTATTTGTTCTTTATTCTATGTTATGACGATGTACAGTTCATGCGCAAATCTTGGTAGGCGCTGCCTGTGCGTCGGAACGTACAGGCCCAGTTCCGCATGTTGCGAAATTTTTTGTTGTACAATGGGTATGACCCCTAGCTTAACTTTATATTATATTCGCCGCGTTCGCTTTAGATTTCACTGTACTCCGGGCCCTTAAGAATAGATGAATGAAAGCATAGTGTGTGTACATTTCATATATTAGGATGTTCAAACTAAACATAAAAGTTAAAATTCAAATACCTTAAGGATATATATATATATATATATATATATATATATATATATATATATATATATATATATATATATATATATATATATATATACACTTTTTTCCTGTCAGGACAATTAAAAAAAAAGATGTGTTTCACTTAGCTCGACTGCTGACCAGTTAATTCCATTAATACTTCCATATTCTTTGAATCCCAATGCTTCCAGAAAATGTGAGCTAGCTATTATAGGTGAATACATCTTTGCATTCCATTACGTACGATATGCTGGGTCGATCGCTTCCAAGCATGCTTCCAAGCTTGCTCGTTTCCAACCGCCGATCATGCAGCGTTCCTGATTGTCTGCTCAGCGTTTTGATTGCAGAAGACAAATACTCGTCTGCTCGTTCCGTTCGGTAAGCATGCATATATTTTTGCAATCATTATTTCGAGACGCACGAGGATGAGAAGGTCCAGAATAAGCAGCTGTGAGGTGAGTGAGTGAGTGAGTGAGTGAATAAACTTTTATTTGGTCCACCAAACTGCGATAAAACGCGCACCTGGCTAATCCCACGACGGGACTGACAGATCAAGTCTGCCGGCCCGATCGCGGGCGCGCTGGACGGCCAGGATTTGGTCCTCAAAGACGGGACTTCGCAGGAGCGCGTCCCACTCTCCCTTGGTGAACTTCGGGCCCAGCGACCCGCACTCCCAGAGCATATGAGGCAACGTAGCTGTGAGGTGTCTGGTGGGTTTCACGGGATTCCTTTCATGTTGCATCAGCCAGAAAAGCGGGCGCCCGGCTTCACTGAAGAAAAAAAAAATAATGCTCTGTGACGAATGCAGCCACCATCGTTTGGCCATTTCGCTCTGCAAAAGTGCCAATGCTCTCAATGTGCCCGATCTGAAGGAGCCCGCAGTTCTAAAAATCGTTGTGCTGGAAACTCTATGCACAAAAAAAAAAAAAAATCACCGCCCCTTCTAGTCAGTGAAGGTGGTGGAACAGCGAAGCTACCGAGCTTTCGCGTCATGGAAGTCAAACCTCGCAAGCAGTCTATATTGTAAATCTTTTGTTTCACTTTCACCTCATTTCGCTTTTACTTGCTTCGCGTGGTGAGCATGATGATGATGATCTAGCTCCTTGATGAGCTTGGCGCATGCTTTAGTGTCCTTTTCTTATTATTTTTTTTTCGGTTCTTCCAGCGTGAGGTTTCTGTATTGCCGTGCCTTTTTTTTAGTGTGCAAGTTGCTCCGCCCCTTTGTTTCGTGCCACTAATATGAGAGAAAGGTTTGGCGTGAAATGGAAACCATCTGATTGTTTTTTATTCATTTTCTGTGTAATGTATTTGCTTGGTCTTGTGTTGTCTCTCTACCGCACGATCTTGAGTTGTCTCTTGTGTCTGCACTGCGTGGCGCTTCCGCCGCTTGCAGTGCTTTGTCTGCAGAGGATCGTGTATTGCTTGCGCTTGATGGCAGATGACGGCATTTACATTTCACAATCACAGCCTAGTGCTTCAAAATTACACCTCTCTGTCACGATGAGCAAAACGTGAACAAGGTGAATGCAGGAGCCAACGTTTCGACAAGTGGACTTGTCTTCTTCAAGGCGATATATATGTCTTCTTCAAGGCGACATATTTCGCCTTGAAGAAGACATATATATTGCCTTGAAGACATATATGTCGCCTTGAAGAAGACAAGTCCACTTGTCGAAACGTTGGCTCCTGCATTCACCTTGTTCACGTTTTGCTCATCGTCTTGAATTTCCATCTCCCGCATTCCCCGTCTTTTCCCTGGATCTCTGTCACGTAAGACAATGAATGGCTCATACCCCTTTAAGCAATGGCTCATACCCCCGTAAACGCGACCTCCTCATTACAACAACAGAAGATAAGTGAAATTCTATGCTGGAATGACAAGCGGCAACGGAGCCAGCTGTGGAAGACGACGACGCTTGAGCCATTGCTGATGATGATAGCTTTAGCGAACTCCGACGACGGCACAGGGTCTGCATAAACAGCTTTGCTGTAAAAAGAGAGATAAACAGACTTTTATTGTCTTGCTTTAGCGGAACTCAGTTCGAGTATGAAGGAAAAGGACAGTTGAAAGGATGAGTACTCATCCTTCATTTAGCGCTTATCCTGTCACCTGTCCTTTTCCTTCATACTCGAACAGAGTTGTGCTAAAGCAAGACAAGAATATGATGTACGAACACACCCGTTTAGCAATATTTGGGACATTTACAAACCCAGCGCTTGCTGTGCACATAATGTGCGAATTCGGCCGGAAATACCGCAGCAGGAAATCGGCAAGCTTCGCATGGACATGCATGACCTCCACGACAACCCTGTGTAGCACCATCCTTTTTCCGCTTGTCAGCAATGACTTCAGGCTGCAGTGACAGATGGCCCTAGCACCCCAGATAGTCATTGCAAAAAAGGTCAGGTTTTCGCCCCTGGATGACACACCTCCGTGGCAAGACCAATATTAAGCATTAAACGCTTCTAGCTCACGTCGGCGACCTTCAAATGACGTTGAGCCAAAAGACAGAGCTAATGCCCAGGCACTCTAACGAGACCATCCGGGCAAGTTGCGAAAACAAAACGAGATCATCCGGGCAAACAGTTTAGAAAATGTAGTTTCTGGCCCTCAACCTTTTGTGCAGGACCACATTACATATGCTAGTTACTGCCCAAACAAGTTGCAAACAATGTTGTTTGCAACTCTCAAAGAGTTTTCCTTGTGTTTGTTTACAATATCACTCAAGCTGTAACTTCTAGTATGCTGAAGTTCTATTTGTCATTTCCAATAGCGGTGCAAAAGGCAAATACGGGGCACCATACACTTCAATTCTGGGAAATGGAATTTGCTGCAGATCTGCGCTCATCGAGCTGCTGTGTGGCGTGGCGCCTGACACACCTGAAAGCACTGCTTTGCCTTTGATGTGTGACGCTCAGGGAGCTGTGGCGTGGCGTGGTGCCAGATGTGTCTTATGCGCTGCTTTGCCTTCATGGAGGAAGGAAAATGTTTGGCGAGAGCATTACGCCCTGCAGCCAGCCTTGGCAAGCGAACACTCCCCGAAGCCAGCCCTTAGCTCAGTGGCTGCCCAACACGTGACTTCTTGCGTCTAGATCACAGAGCAAGAATTGAGATTTGCCGAGACGTTTAGTCGCGCCTTTCTTTTTCTAGCTGGGCAATGTGCTTGGTCTCCTTGGCGTCTTTCGCTGCCTGTCAGGCCGCCTTCAGCCGGTTTTCTTCTTCTAGCTGGGCAGCGTCCATATGTAGCAGCGCACAGTATGACGTGGTGTGGTGGAGTGTGCCGTTGCGAGCATGCACTACGCCCATTTTAATATTGTGGCTAGTATCATCTCCAACCAATCTGCTTTGCTGGTTGCCATTTCATGCTTACATCTACTCACAATTGCGGGACAGCCAGCAATTTTTTCTTCTCAGGCCTCAACACTGAAAAGCTCTCTCTCAGTGCTAGAAAACTGAACTGCACATATTTATTTTCACATTTGCCTGCTTTATGAGCTGCTATGAATGTGATTTTTTTAGTTTTTACATTGCATAAAACACCAGGTATGAGAAACAAATGTGTATTTTACTAGATTACTCAAATTTGTAGGTAGGTGTACCAGCAGAGATGCAAAATCACAAAAAAGGATAGTTCCCGTATGTGTAAATTAGTTAGAAAGAGGTGGGTGTGTTAAGTAGTCTACTAACCGTAAGTTCCTTCTAACCTTGCAAAATACAATATTAAAAAAAAAACTTGCACAATGCTTTCACATACAGCTTTTATGATGGAAGAGTCATAAGTCGTGAATTCAATTTCAAATCAATGAGGCTATACATTGTGCTTACACAGTGGCTATGGATTGCCTTGAACTGGCACATGCTTTGCTGGTCGTATAATACCAGTGAGTGTACGTGGCAGCGTATGGTGCAGCACTGTTCGGGGCAGCAAGCTTGCCTTGCTTCACAGATCATAACTACAGTATAGTTCCTTTATATCAGTGGCTAGTGTATAAGGCAGTGGGGCATCCAACTCGACAGTAATCCCTTGTTTTGGACGTTTCATGGACAAGTTCAAAATTGAAGGTTATGTCAGTCGATAACCATATCTCTCCCATACAACTGTACTGTGAATTGCAAGAGATGAGTAAGGCGCCCAGCGGCAGAAGGTATAAGGAATCTTTTTTAGCCCAACAGACGTGTTCTATTTTGTATCACACATTATCATTCCCATATAAGCAGGCTTTTGCATAACAAACTACATGTAATTCATTCTTGTAATCTATCAAACTTATTGGTAATTTTGTAAATTACCAATTACATTTTTTGCTCTGTAACAGTCACTGTAATTCAATAGCTTTTTTCAGTAACCTTGTACATGTTATTTGTTACTTTATTGGTGAGACAAGCTGTGGTAGTTGACACAGCTTTGGGGACCTGAATTTCTCGGGTACTATATTAGAACATTCAAGATCATGCCACGCAGCAGCCAGTTCAGACAGGCAAACCTGGAGTGCAATATTTGTTTTTTCTTGTTAACGCACTATCAGATGTTTGCCGGTGAACTAAACTGGTGCTGGTATATCTCGACAGTGATGGCCACTTAGGACGTTAATGCCAGCATGTCGCCTGCAGACAATTTTTACAGGTTGTCATATGGTCTCCAATGACCTACAACACCCTGTAGTGAGGTATTTCTGACACGGTGAAACACTCAGCAGGTTGGAGCAGGACCATTTGGCGTGTGCGAGTCGTAGGTGGCGGAGGAGTATTCAAACTTGATGCTTGAATTTTGGTGCATTTTCGCTGCGGCTGCCATGGACGGTTGTCAGCTTCTGCTGCATGGGAGCTCCACACTGCTTGGAAGTGTGGCGTGATTGTTGGGGCAGAATTGCTGTCGCTTATGGCTGTTTCCTGGGGTTGAGTACATCGAATGGGTTGGGAGAACAAAATTGACTGACCACTGTGCCGTGCGTGTCCATTGACTTGAAGGCAGTTGGTTGTAGCAATGATTGGGCGCTTGTTAGTGGTGAGGCCGTGATGTCCACCATCACCTGTGCCGCCGTGAGTTCGGGGTCGTTCGTCTGCGTAGTATCCATTCTCACTTGGGTTGGCATTATGAATGCACCTTTCCTGCCTTTTAAGTCTACAATTCTCTCAAAGTCATAGCCTGTTATTTTTCTGTGCTGTTTGCTTTATTTGAATATCAAGTGTACTATATTTAGTGATGTTCTCAAAAGCCCCCCCTCCCCTGCTGTAATGCCTATTGAAGGCACTGTGGGTACATTGGTAAATAAACTTTAAAAAATAAACTATTTACAGACATGGTGCTCGAACATTGAAAATGGCTGAACAAAATGAGCTGACTGTAATGCATTGTGCACACTCTGTGTGCTTAGGCTGAACTGCTGCACTTGTTTAAGCTGTATCTTAAATTCTTAAATATAAGAGGGCATAATGTAAAGTCACTTGTTCTGCTGCACATGCGTAGTGGCAGATGTCATACTTTATATAAAAAGCTCCAATAATGTTTCATCAGCCACTTCGGTACACATTATAGTTGGTTAGTGCTGACGACATTTGATCACTAGAAATGAATGTACAGTCAAATGTCCTTACTACGAATCCCACATTAACGAATTTCTCAAATTTACGAATATTTTAAAAATCCCTGCCAAATTGTTTATAATTTCAATGTAAAAATATTTCAGAACTACGAATTTCAATACAGCAAATATTTCAGAATAACACACACAGTTTGTTTTCCCCCTTATAACCGAGGAACATCAGTATTACAAATTCGGCTAAAGGTAACAGCTCCGCAACTCTCGCATGAAACGGAAACTGCGAGTGCAGTATCTATCATCATCATCATGTCGAGTACCATGTCATGTGAAGGCAGAGCAGGATGCTCTCGTACAGTGCTAGCGGCTGAAGATGCGAATGCCTTCACTCAAGCCCACGGTATGCCAGGTAACGGAGGAGGACAACTGTGTCGGCTTTTATACCAAGAAGAGGGCGACCTTCACAGAGGCAGCCGAGAAGCTGCAACAGGAGACACACATGCAGCAGGAAAAACAAAGTTTGGTAGTTCTTCACGCAGGACTTGTAGAGCTCCTGGATGGGGCGGAACCGAAGGCTGAGGTTCAGTACATCAGAGAGAAGCTGCGGCAGCGAGTCGAGGAATTCCCATGGCACTTTTACCTGGTGTTTGGCATACCGGAAGTTCCACAATCGGACCAAATCGTACAGGGGAAGTGCCAACGGTGGAATGAGCTTGTGCACAGAGTATGTCAAGACCTGGGGCCTAAAGTGGAATTCATAACAACTACAGGGTTCGCCACTCGACATGGCCAGAAAGGCAACACGTATTCGGCTGCGGTGGCTTGAGCCATTGGTTCCCAGTTGGGAAGGCGAGCACGAGTTTTTTTAGGCATGCCCCCACATGGTCCTTATCCCGGCACCATGTCAGGAAGAGTGGAAAGCATGGAAGTAATGCGGAGGGGAACAACCCTGGCATACACCTACGGATGTTCCATGCACTCAGCCAGATCTTGGTACAACTGACGCAAAAACATTGAGCCAGGTGAGGGATGTAGTGGTAGTCGACCGGAATGGGCACAGTGCGGATGTCAGCTTCTCTGCCCCCCAACCACCTACAGCATGGAACCTCGGGAGGAAACACCGACGACATAAGAGACACCGTCATGGGTTGACATAGCCAGGTGTGACGATCGATTTCCACAACCTCCGAGGTGCAAGGAGGGAGCAGAAGTAGGGTTAACTAGTGAAGGAAATGCAGAATAGCCAGGTCACCAGATTTTCAATAGCAAGAGACCCAGCTCTGAGATGATGAGGCTCCACCAAGTGCACAAGGGCTGTCGTGGGAGGGCTGCAATTGGCAACAAGGGGAATGAAGAGGTGGGGGTTTGGGACGCTTGTGGACAGAGGCGCAGCAGCGGCTCTGTATCCGCCATGAGTGCTGGGAGCAAATGTGGCTGACTGGAAGCCTAGCAGGGAAACCGGTCGCCCTTGCAGTGGTGTATTTGTGGCCGGGCGCTCGGGCCACTCAGAATGACACTATATGCACCTGCCTGGGCAATGAAATCGCAGATCTCAAGGCATGCTATGAAATCGTAGTATTGGGTGATTTTAATGCCCGTGTCGAGGAGTTGGATGGTCGAACAGACACCAATGGCAGGCGAATGTTAGGTTCGGCTGAACAACACCAGTTGATTGTGGTCATTCAGACAGAAAAGTGTCAAGGGGCAGTCAAGGGTCTGTGCGAGATAGCAGTCAACCATCGACTACTGTTTGATGTAAAATGGGCTGTAGAGTGAGCTCACAGCCATGACTATTGACGAGGATGGCAGTGGGAATCTGGGAAGTGACCACAACCGTTTTCCATGCATGTTTGGCAGAGGTACCAAGCAAGGGGCGCAACAGCAGGTAACCGGTGTACGATGCCTGAGCGAGATGTTGTAGGAGTTGGCTGCTCAGCTGGAATTACAGACCACTGCAATTGACTCTTGTGAATCTTTGATCACAACATTTACGGCGGTTCTGAAAATGCAGGCAACCAGGACACAAGGTCGTTACCGGTTGAAGGCATGGTGGCGCTCTGAGGTCGCCACAGTAATTCGTCACAGGGAAGAGGCCAGTCATGTACATTGCCACACATGTCGAACTAGGGACTTGGATGCTACAGTGCAGGCATGGACTAGGTATACCGCATGCAAGCAAGAGGCAGCAGTGCTCGTGCAGTCCAAGATCTGACATCTCAATGAGCATTTATGGCAGAGCTTAAGACAGCTGGTAGACAGGCACCACAGAAGTTCTGGAGGCGAATCAAGGCTGGGAACAGGCAGCCACTGCAGCGGTCACTCAGAGTGGCCCCTGAGATGGACGCAGTTACTGGGAAAGACTGTGCGCCTCTTATAGACCAGTGGTTACGGGCTCTGCAAGGCCCTCCAGAGCCCAATGAACTTCAAGCAGCCATCAGGTTATTTAAACCACAGGAGATTGAAGCCAGCAGGATCCCATTGGAAGATGCATACCAATTCCTACTTAGTGCTGGAGAGCAAGACATTGAGGCGGACCTTCGAAGAGCACCAACAGCCCGGGAATGGGAACGGGCGGCATCACGGGTGAGCGCTACAATGGCATAGATAATGAACCGAGTGATACCACTGTGCAAAGGGGCGGAAGACAGAACAGACTTGATTAATTATAGACCAATTGCAGTCACGCAGGCCCTTTATAGGATGTGTGCCCAAGTAGTACGACAAAGACTACAGAACTGGGCTGAGTGGAAAGGTGTCTTAGGAGAGCTCCAGATGGGTTTTCGCACTGGGCGGCGTATAGAAGACAATCTGTGTGCAGTAACCCAGTGCATAAAAATCACTGAGCTGTCCCGAAGCCCGTTGTATCTGGCATTTCTGGACCTTAAAAAGGCATATGATAGCTTCCACACACCCATCCTGTGGAGGATATTGCGGGAAATGGGCGCGAGTGTAGCAGATACACAGTTGCTTGAAGTCATGTATACTGGTTTGACGGCAAAGGTGGAATAGCGCAGTATCACAATGAATCCCATCTCCATCAAACGTGCACTTCGCCAGGGGTGTCCACTGTCTGCACTCCTGTTTATGGTTTACCTGGCGGGTGCCGCCCAAAGGCTCGAGGTATCGCAGTGTGGTTTCACATTGCAACGCAGGATACAGTGACAGCAGGTAGTTCAGCAGATACCTGCGTTTGATGTATGCTGATGACATCGCTCTGCTAGCAGGCAGTGCCGAAGACCTGCAGAGATTACTGGACATATACGGCGACGCGATTAATGATCCTGCCTAAAATTTAACCAGGCAAAGTGTGGGGTCGGATATAGCAACCCGACATGCAGAGTGGTTTCTGCAAGGCAGCAGTGTGTCTCTGACGGACGCAACAAGATACCTGGGCGTCTACCTTAGTGCGGGCCCAAACTACCTCCTCCAGCACAAGAAGCAGATAAGGGTGATGGCAGTGTGCTGCAGAAGGGTCTTGGGTAAACAGGCTCTGTGGTCGTTCAGTGGGTACCAAGGGGTGAAGGGCCTTTGGAAGATGGTGGCTGTGTTGGGACTCGTGGCAACGCGGTGCTGTGCTTGTTCTCCGGAACGAGGGAGTTCCTCAAGAGGCGCCAACGTGATGCTGGCAGGCTTGTCCTTGATGTGCAGAAGCACGTAGCGGTGGAGGCCATCCAGTGTGAACTGGTATGTTCCACTTTCGTAGCGAGGGAGGCTGCAACCAAATGTATATTTGGACTGAGGCTCTCTCGGTTACCAGAAGCCCATCTTGCCCGCCAGGTGTGGACGCATGCCATCTATGCCAGCTACTCCAACCGCCTGAAGAAAACGGAGCCTGGGTGATATGGCCTCCTGACTGTTAACCCGACGGCACAGGGATCACACAACAGACACTCAGCCCTTAAGGTTCGCGACATGGTCCGGCTCGCCGAGACTGCGGAGTGGATGCCAGTGGCCAAGAAAAAGACGACGCTTGGAGCTATATATTGCGAAGAAACAGTCCATCGAAAACGAAGACTGCTATGATAACTCCCTAGGAAGCAGGCTACTGGCAGAGGCACGTCGAGGTGGACTCGGGACACAAGTGTGGTGCGCGAAATTCACGGACAATTTACAGACGGTGTGTTCGTGATGTGGGACGCTAGAGGAGATGATCCAGCATGTAGTGGTGGGATGTAACTGTGGTAATATATGGTACGCGGGAGTTGGAAGCATAAACATATGAAGACAGTGCGCCGTGCGGTGGCGAAGAGGACCATCATCATCATCATCGACACCTATTTGAGAGCGTCGACAGTGGCGCCTCAAAAAGCGTGGCGCGAGAGAGAGTGGCCCCGTGGCACGAGCAGTGCGCGAGGTTCGGTGTTGGACGGAAAACGGCTTCCTCGCTGGGCTTCTGACCCATAGGAGCGCCACTACGCCACACCCGAGTCAACGCTGTCGCCCGCTGAGAGGTTACCTTGCCCCGCTCTTCCGCTGGGCAACTGGTCCAGGAGGGCTGGCGGTCCTGAACCAGGGCGATTGAGCGTTCGGGTGAGCGGCCACAGGGCTACCCCGCCAGCTGTGGCCGTGGGCTCCCAAGTGCAAACCCCGCCGGAGGGAAACCGGGCATGCGGAGGCTCCCGTATGTCGACTGTTGCGCAGGGCCACCTGAGCCCCGCGAGGTCGTCAGACCCAAATATCCGACCCCGCTGGCCTACCTCGGTTCCACGAGGTCTCCGACACGGCGACACGCGCTTCCGCCTGAACTGTAGGCCGATTATAATTGACTGATACATGTATATAGCTGCATGTCATCTTAGATATTTTGGGGAACTGTCGCGTGTGTGTGCTGTTTTCTATATGTTATGTGCGTCAATACATGTCTGATGTGTGTTTGTGCTTCTGCGTGCTGCTTCTGCCTCATTCTGGAGTGATCCAGCACCCAATAACATCACAGTAGTCAGTCTCCTACCTGATGCTATCACGTATTCCCTATCGTATGCACTTGGCATCGAACAGAATCCGCCTTTTTCATTTTCCTGTGCTTCCCTCTGCAGCACGCCGCTGAAAACGTTTTGGAAGGGACCCAGGGGCTTTCGCCGGTTGATTTGTGTAACTGCGCCCACGTTGAGTGTGCGTCGGTTGTGCAATTCATGGATCACGAATCATTATTAATGGCTTCTTCGGGACAGCATGTCATTCTTGGAAGCCATGTAGCACTCACCAACTACTGGGTGAGCAGACCCGAGTACGCTGTTCTGCAAACAGTGCGGCCGATAAAGGCACGCTGAGTTCCGTTTGCAACACGGCTGCCTTGGAATTGGTCACTGATTTCTGCACTTGGACATCATTTCTTGTATTGTTTTTACACATTATTTAGACATTTCGCATATTCAAGAAGTCTTCGAGCGCAGCCTTCTACGTCGGATTTATCAAAGCGGTGCACTTGTTTACGTAGACGTCTACAGCCACAGATCGTGGTTATCGTAAAATATTGTGGAAAAGGTGCATCACTGATATGAAATAGTATCAAAACGTAGCAAAACATGCATATCTGCGCATATGTGTCATGTTGTTACACCCAGAGACAAGTCAATATGAGCGGCTGAACTACTTAAACATTGCTAAAATTCCTAACATGGAACACAGCATAAATAATAAATTGTTTTGGCTGTTTCTGCATAAAGGATACACCGCGATAAATGCACTGCACATTAGTCGAAATGTATTTCCGGTGATACAGTTAGATTTATGGCATTTGAAACATAATAAAATCACTGTGTTTATTACTAGTATCTGGCAGAAACAATTGTCATCTAATCGAGGCTTGACTAAGCGGCTGTGCAAGGACAATATTGAAAGAAATGCACACACAAGACAGTGTTGTGTGCTTTTCTGTCAAGGAGCATTTTGTGGACTGTTCTAGTCAAACATGAATAGCAATCTCACCCACATTTTCACCATAGTAATTGAGGCTTTCTGCTTTCGACTCCAGCCTCCAAGGCACTGCTCATATTTGTTCAGCCCTTTGGACTCTGTTGTCTCTGGACATACAAATCAACACTGAATCTGTCTCCACTGAAAGTAACATCAAGGGCCAGAATCCTCACAGGGCATGTTTCTGATGTTTCTAAACACTCCACCTAGAACCGTCATTTGTTCATTTATTGGACTAACTTTTGTTTCACCATTTTTTTTATTGCAGGTGTGTCATGGCTTCATTTCTTTTTCCGGAAAATGTACAAAAGAGAGATTATTGGTCTACAAGCTGCCCACACCAAGCCATGAGTGCAACGTTCACCATAATGACAACAGGTCCTCTTGAACGATGTGCCCTAGAATGAATGCTTGCAAGTTTACCAGATTAGAGGGATGCGAGCCCTATCAAGAAAGCAGCAATCTGCAGTTTTGTATCACACCGAGTGGCAATGCTAAAATTGACATACAGGCTTACTTGCTTTTAAGGCCATTTTATGACAGATGGAGAAGTAACATGTTGAGTCTGAAGTTGTTTCTTTTCTATTTCTAGTATATTATAGCTGTGACAATTAGAAGAGGAAAATGTAGCAAGCTCCTACTTGCTAATGCTCAAATTCTGTCATCTGATCTTTGCAATTCAGCTCGGTGGGCATTAACACCACGTATCACATGCTCCCTCACAACAATAATTGTTCTATGAAAATGCAAAGAACTTTAAACCGATCAAAAGTGCTCAGTGCAGTTTTGAAGAAATGATACTTCATGTTGACTGAATCTCTGGCAGTCACTCTTACACGGTTCATGCACGGTTAGCACGAAATCGATAACTAGGCTAGCGCTGCACTATAAAATAAGAGATAGCTAGAAAAGGCAAGCTCACACAATTGGCCACACTTCATAAACGTGACAAATCACTAAAAACAATTTTTCTTTCTCTTCAAACAGCAGATGATAAAGCTGAGCACAGTGTGTTCCCAAAGAGATGTTGAAATATACTTGTGGAATAAGTTTGGCTTAACATTCAGCCAATCAACAGTGGATGAGCAAGGGAAGCCTCAGTGTGGGAGCTTGTCGTCTTGGCCCTCACAAATATGTTTGCTTGCTGAAATGTTGGCTCCAGACCGAGGCTTCCCTTGCTCACCTCTGTTACTCAATTGAAGTGTTCATGTTCATCTCCTTGCAACCTCTTTGCCTTGTTTGAATACATAAACAGAAATTTCTTTTTTCATCATGAAACCGTACTTTCTATATTCCAAGGATCCGAGACCATTAATTTAGCTTGTTTATGTGTTTATTTAGTGTCCTTGTTCATTCACACAATATTTGCAGAAGTCCTTGTAAGCTCACGAGGGTTGCAATGTGGGCTTGTTGGTAAGCGCTGTGTGTGTCCCTTTGTGTCTTCTCTTGTCCCGTCTTTGAATCGCGCTACCATACTCCCCTTGAAGATCCTTGTAAGCACTGTTGTCTCCATAACGTTCCTTGCTTCCTACGACTACTCAACTTGTGTCAAAGCCTTTACTGCCGCACCTGAACTCTAAATGTGCAGCAGAAATATCAATAGCAGACAATATGTGCTTAAAAATTGAGCATAACATTTTTTTTCCCAACACTGCATGCCTCTCAATCGCCAACATGTTAAGAAAAGAATGAGACATAGCAGCCCAGGCTTATGTTACTGACATTACATCTTTGCCGAGCACTTTTATGTTTCTTTTTTTTAGTATTGTGGGCGAGCTCCACCACTGGAAAAGCTGGCGCCACTGTCGGCATGATGTGGCATGAGGGATCACGTGGATACAGCGGCCACATCGGCTGCTTCGCAAGTATTATGGCCTGCACACGCATGTGCCAACAGCTTCCAGAGGACTTTAAGAAGGTGGAAGGATTCCAAACTTTTGTGATAAAATAAATTAAAACTCGTAGAATCGCTGACAGCCATATTATAAATGTGGATGAAGTGCCACTCGCGTTTGACATTCTAATTGAAAGGAGTGTGGCACAGAAGAGTGATAAGGCTGTCACAGGTAAATCTACAGACCATGAAAAGGTGCATGTCACAGCTGTTCTGGCATGCTGCGTCAACAGGAAAAAACTTTCGCTGATGATAACTTTTAATTAAAAAAAAAACTATGCCAAAGGAAGTCTTTCCACCCGGCATTGTCATCCGTACAAATGTGAAGTGCTGGATAGATGAAGAAATGATGGGCAGCTCACGGTGCACATAAGGAACCCGCTGCACTTGTCCCTCACTGGGATTAGTCACTTGGAACAGTTTTTGAAGCTGCCTCTCGCAAGCTTGGGTGCAAAAAGCACAAGAACAAGTTCATCAAATCTGCGGAGTCGGTCATGTACAGCATACTGATTTCTTGTGGCAGGACATATTGACATGTGTACTTATCTTTATCGGGTTTCCACGTTTCACCGCCTAACAAATCTTATTGCACAGCGCAGGACGCACCTGCATGTATCGAAAGTTTCTCAAAAGTTATTGATGGTTCTATCCACTGTCTGTTGTCACCAAACCTTGTGTAATATCTGATTTCATGTATGCACGACACGAATGGTGTAGAACTTTCTGGAAGACGCGCGGGCACCAGTGATTACTCTGGAATTTACCTTCGATGACTGATGTATAAAAGCCAACGTGCTTGACCCGTTGATCAGATTTTCGCCGACTGTGTTCACCACTGTCACCATTGTTTGAGTGTAGCCTGTATTTTAGGGCACAAGTTCACCCAATAAAACGCTAGTTTCATCATTTACAGTTCTGCAGGTTTCTTCGTCACTATCACGTGACAATATATAGGCCGAAGTGGGAGGCGAGTAAATTATCACCTCCTGGAACACCATAGAAATGTGAGGGACAAGTGCAGAGGGTTCCTTGATGTGCACTGCAGGAAGTGTGAATTTAGTGATAATCATAGTGCTGTTCCCAGTCCCGGCCAAAGTGTAGACCCCTGTGTGAAATTGAGCTGCGTGCCAATCTATCAAATATGCTCCATTTTCAAAGAAGCAGCTGTCAACTGACCTGTGAAATCCTCGAGGCAGAAATGATAGACAGTTTAGGGGAAAACTGCATGTCCAAGCCATCGATTACTGTGTCTCCGAAGGAATTATACTACTTGTGTCATCACCGATTGTTCTGCTGGCTGAGCTTGCGTGATGTACGGCCACAACATACCTTTATATTCTGCTTTGCGGTTCTCAATAAATACTCACAATTTAGCGCTTGTGCGTCTCCCGTCCTCATCTGGTTGTGTGCTTTAAGTTTTTAGTTGAGTCTTACCAACACACCCAAACAGCCGCAATGACTACAGTAGAGTCATCGTTAATATCATGTGCGAGCTCACCTATGTTCATCATCCAGTGGTAGCCTATGACAGCAACCAATACACCTGGTAGACACTAAAATCCAAGAACTTCAAATTCACGCTCGTGGGTGCCCATATTCAGGGTGTCTGCCAAGTTGACATTTCCAAATTCCCTGAGCTTTTCTGGTTTTCCCCCGAGTGTCCTTGCAAAATTCCCCGAGTGATGCAGAACTATGTTTTATGTCAAGACGGGCTGAAACCATATCGCCCGATCATGTCACTCTCTGGTAAGCATAGGAAAAAAATTTTAAAAGAACGACTTAATCCAATTTGAATACTAAGGAGTAGTGTTTGTTATTTAAAAAGAGAATAGAATGGAGGGGTTAGTAAAATGCACAACAAATAATATGTCTTCAAAATAAAATTGCAAATCGAGTCGGACATTCTCAAATACGAATTAAAAAGAGATGCATACAGAAGCAAATATTTTAGAATATGAACTATCTTTATCAACTGATAGCAAGCTCAGTGGTATGAGGCCCAAACTTTGTCACAACCAGATTCTCTCTCAACAGCTCGTAAGTGATCAACTGTCCTGACATACTCTCAGCCCGCGCACGACGCCTCAGTGTTGTGTTTCACTGCTTTAAAGAGTTTATTTTGGTTTGGATGAGGGACACCTGCATCTCGACATCAGCCAACATTGTTTTTTGAGCTCAAGCTCTTTCAAAATGGCAGCAGCACGCTTCCTTTCCCGTTCGTTCCTCAATGCGTAGGTCGTTTCTGTTCTTGTCCTCTTTCCTCTACTCGTTCGCCCCACAGACCATTTCAAGCATCTTGGTCAGTTGCACAGTCCACGTCCGATTTTTCGAACTCCCTAGGGGCCGCGACAACGTCCAAGAAATCGGCCAGTTGGAAAAAATAAATGCATGTCATTTATTTGACTGCCTTTAAGGGCTCAAACCGCCACAGGCACATTCGAAAATGCTCTGAAGGCCTGTCGGTACACGTATTAGGCATATCGGTGCTTGTACTGTGACAGGAAATACCAGATGCTCGCGTGTATAATTAAGGAATACGTACTGTGGCTCGTGGCAATATCCCCTTCTTACGCGTTATGCTTCACTGCAATACTTTTTCGTATGCTTCACCAAGTAACATTTCTGTACAAAGGCGAAGCTGACTTTCGGGAACCGGAATTGTGCAACGCACAGTGCTTTCCAAGCTTCTAAGCCAATCGCAAGGACGAAAAAGGTGGAGTCCATGCCATTGCTGACAGCAGCGAATTCTTTCAATAAAAAACACGGCACCCAGCGGCAAGAAGCTTCATAGCGAATGTCGAAGCAGCTAGGCCTAGCGTTGCCGCAGTGGTGGCTACAGCTGTCAGCGGATCTGCGTGCGAGAGTGCCTGTTCGAGATGGCGAGGTAAACTGACTGATGGCGGCTTTGATTAGTGCCGTTTCGGACCTGCGGTCACGGCAGGACGTCCGGAAAATCGGACGGCGAAGAGTTCTTGCGTCCGAAATTTCAGACGTTCTGATAAATTGACTCTATGGGGTACGTGGTGGTGCCGCGAAGCGGCCCAATTTATCGGCAATCCGGAAAGTCGGTCGTTGACTGTACACTGGCAACTCCTCCAGCCGACGACAGGGCGTCAAAGACGATTCATTACAATTCCTGTTACTCGGGCCAGCATTACCATGACTTTCGACCCTTTCGATAATATTACAGCGAATTTTCCCTGATAGAGGCACAAATTCCCCGAGTTTCCCCCTAGTTTTTTCAGACTACTCAAAATCCCCGAGAATTCCTGGTTTTCCCGTTTGGTAGACACCCTGTACATTTCAACTTCACAGGTCTGTTTGACGCTGCACGACGATGTGCACCTTTAGCAGCGACACCTAGGCCTTAGATTATTACTCTATTCTAGGGTGAGTTTATGCAGTAATGTAGCCTTGCTTCAAGCATTAGCGCTAGGTTGCAGTCATGGGAACGTTTGTTGAGCTGTCTATAAACAAAAATGTTACCTTATTGATGTTTCCATATTAAAGGGTCCTTAAACCACCTCCAACATACTTTTGTCTAAACAAACATGCGCACTGTGTACAGTGACCACCACTTTTTGCACACGTGGCAGTGCTACGTGCTGCAAGGAAGCTAACAATAAAAAACAGTTTCGTGCTCCTCTCCGGGCTTTCTTGGCCCCTTCTTCACATGTAACATCACCAGGATAAAACCTGTTGATTGGTAGGTTACCAGTTTAGAATGGGCTGAATGATATGACAACGGTTTATTTGTCCTGGGACTGTAGCACCAGCATGTTAGATCACCGAAGGTAAATTTAACATAAAGAAACTTAATTTTTTGTTCTATGGGCACTTTGAACCTAACTTACAGTGGACAAAGGCACACGCGTATAATGTTACTCACAGCTGAACACTTTTGTGTCAAAGTTGTCTAGCTTAACATTGACAAACACTAAAAAAATCAACAAATCTAAATATTGTAACTTTTGTATCATTAATGCATGAATACTGTCTCTCTGTCTCTTAGCTAAGCTCTCCGTCTCTTAGCTAGCTCTCTGTCTCTCATTAATGCATGAATACTCTCTGTCTAGCTTAGCTAAGTACAGGTTGCTTGAAACAGATGGGACAGCTTGTGCAGGAAAACAAGATTAGAAAAGAAAGAAAGTGCTCCTAGCTGCCAAGTTAAACACAGGAAGAAGTTAAGATTGTAAGACATCAATTATATATCGCATACCCTTATCGTGCGGAAAGTGTTACATCAGACAGTTGGGCAGATGCATTAATGATAGACTGCGTGAACACAAAAATAAAGTCGACAAAGTTGCACCAGATGGGTTTCTCTCCCTTAGTTGCAAGCAACATAAGTGCTCCCCTCTCTTCGAATCAACAGCCATTACTGGTAGAAATAAGTGCGGACTGACTAGACTTATAACAGAAGCCGAGCAGATTAATGCCCAAGGGGACTCCTGTATCAGCAAACCGTCATTGGCCCTCTCTGAAAAAGAACTAAAATTTTTGCGCATGGCTTAACATATCACTTATAAAAATGTTTCGCTCTGAATGTTTATCTGTTCACGTGGCTGTGACTCGTGTTCGTTAAGTGTATATGTACGACCTGGTTTTCGATAATAAACATTGTTGAAAGTTAGCGCTGTGTGTCCCTGTGCGTCTTTTGTACAGTCTTTTAATCGCGCACCCCTCATAAAGTTTCCATTCAGTTTGGAGAACAATTTCTTGTGTTAACACAACCCATAGGTTTTGCAGTGCTGCATGTAACTAAATGGAGTTACATGGAGCTTCGAACAATTGTATGCATCGCCATTAGTTGCATAGTATTATTTAACCACCTCATTAAAGCTTTGCTCCATATAAGGTTCCAACATGCGTGTTTGATCCGAATCTTTAAAATCATTCTTTACCACATTTCTATAATTTATTCCTCCTTCATAAAATTATAAAATTCAAATGCCAAAATGAAATTTGCAATACAATTACCTAGGCTCAAAATCTACCTCTTAACACACTCCCCTGCTTTTCAACTTATTTTTGCAGGGCAGGCTTCTGTATTACAAATGACCTTATTTTATTTATGACTGGTTTCTTTTGCATGTTCATTTGTCTTTTTTTTTTTCACCACCCAGTTTTCGGCCCACGGCTCTCGGGGCAGGGGACGTCGACCGACAGCTGTATTGGTGGACTGCGCGAAGGCTTAGCAGGCCCAGGGCATTACTTGATCCCGATCCCTCAGCCACCTCCCCCCTTCCTCTCCCCCATTTCAATAAAGCTTATCACCACCACCACCACCACCATCCATCAAAGTGGTTTGTGCCATGTTGAAGAAAATCACCATTAGCATGCAGTTCAGTTGCCTGTGGTTAAAAGTAAAAATAGATGTTTCATATTTAACAATTTTAAATGTGCCAAGACAGCAAAATGTGCAATATGCAACCTCATACATGATTCAATCGGCTCTCTTGGTTGTTTACCACTACCCACTAAGTCATCTAATATTGAGGCAGCTTTTATGGGCAGCTGTGCGACAAGCATGCTAGATTTGAGACCCCTGGAATATACATCTAGTTGTTTTGTGTGCACAAAAATAAATGAAGGACGAGATTTTATTTTCGCTGGCACAACAAACTGACACTGCGCTTCCACTGCATGCCAGCTACTTTGTAAACCGGCCTTCAACATTTTGCAAGTGACCCCAGCATGCTAGCACAACCTCGCGGTCGTGCTGGTTGGTCAGTATGAGTATAATGCAAAGGTTTCAACAATAAGAAAATGTACAATGGTACAGAGGATTTCGCCTTTACAGTGGCTTTCATTGGATCACTTCACAGAAAGCTTTACCAAGTAAGAGCTTCAGCTACAGCAAAGCAACTATTTAACCCTTTCAGGCGCCATGTTGACAATTTTGTATGCCAAGATGGTGCATCAACAGTAAATATACTGATGAAAGTAATGATATTTAAAATGTGTCACATACATCTTGAAACAATTTTGATTGGAATTGAGCTGCAAGTGTCAATAATGTGTACAAAACAAGTGGCAAGGTAGACGGTTGTGTTATTGCTTGGTGTGAGTATGTCATTGTATGTAGTGGGTTCACTTCTTTCATTGTTATTCAGAGTGTGCTACACCAGACATCACCTTCAAGTACCCGGATAGGCAGTTTTCAAGCTTGCTATGCATGAAACAGTTGACATTCTCATATCTGATGTTCCTGTAGCTAGTTTTCGCATGAAGTCCACATTCTGTAAGCTTGACAAAACTCACTAAAAATTATGAATTGTTAACCTATTCTGCATCTGTACACTTTATGATTCTGAAGATTCAAGAAATGCAGTGAAAATAAGTTTTCAATCAAGAGAATTCATTGGCACCTGAAAGGGTTAAGGGTCACGAACCCTGCAAGTTGCCATGAATGGTGCCAAATTACCAAACATGTACGAACCATGGGTGCCAGAAAAAAGGTGCATTTTTTTCGCAGCTTCGTCATGCCGCCTGAAATTGACAGTTAAAATTTTACAACACAGACCTGTTGTCTGTACACTTTTGCTTTTCAACAAGCAGGCATTACTGAGCAGAAAATCAGCTCTGGCTACAAAAGGTTTTTTGACAATAATTTGATTATACTGATGCATCTTTACTACTTTTACTTCGACTTCAGTGAATTTGCAAGACATATTGCAACTTTGAAACTGCAATAGACTGAAAATGTAAAAAAATGCAGCTGAGACCTCAACATCAACTGGGCACTTTACACAGTTATGAGCATCTGCTAACATATGTCTGTGTCTTCCAGCAGGAGTGCAGCAACCTCTCATCTGCTAATCAGGTACAGAAAGCCCCTTAGAGACTAGTGCACTTGACCCAAATAACAAAAGATTCATCACAAGTGTTTTGCTCAGAACATGTTGCCAGTAGATATTTCTACCACCAACTTAGCACTGCAAAGATAGATTTAATGCTAACATATACCAGAAAAAAAAAAGGTAATATGTCAATAAGTGTTTCAGAGGTTACAAACTTTGCAGCCAAGAAAAGCAAGCCAGACAGGAGGGCACCTCTCTAAAAAAAAAATTTTCTGCTGAAGGCAACCAATTGAATAAATTTTAAGACACACCAACACTGCCGCTGTGTGATGTATGCCTATAGAAAGCAAAGCTAGCTGACATGAAGGTTGCTTATTTTACGTGATACTGTTTCAATATCTGCTTTGGTCCCACATTCCTTGGCACACACTTCAAGGTCATCTAGTGACTTGGACCGGACAATACCAGCCACAGTAGTGGCACTTGCGTTTGAACTGGTCCCAGTCAACTTGGACGGGCTGCCCGGGTTCGACTTGTTGACACCATCAGTGCTATTCTCAAACTCAGCTGCAGATTCGTCTTCTTTTGTCCTCAGCATGTCCACTAGTCTTTGCCGCCAAGGGTAGTCATATGGCTGATAAAAGTAGTGTCGCCTACGAAGGGCCCGAATACGAGGACGTCGTAAAGTCAGGAGTGGCACAGTCTCAGATGGACTTGGGGGGCTCTCTGGAACAACACTTGAAGTCATGAATGAGAAGTCTGCAATGTAGGCAGAATTCATTGCTAGCACACAGAGCCCAGAATGGTGTGGGCTAGAGTCCATGTTTCTAGCTCTGTGGGAAAGCTTCTCAAGTACATAGTCCTGGCGAGAGTTTGTGACAGCACTCAGCATGCCCAGCTCATGTAAAGAAGCATCCAAATCGTTTGTGCTTGACGAGGTGCTTGCAGATGCTGGCTGAGGTGGCCGCTTGGGCGCTGTGTGGCAGCAGTAGCAGTTAGGGCTATTTGTTTCATGATGCAGAATGCTCGCCATTGTACTGGAACAAACTCGAGCATTCTGAAACAAACGGAATGAAGCAACACAACTTCAGGCTAAGGTACAAGACTATGCAACTACACCGAACAATAACCAACAACCCTGTTTTGCGACGAACCCTGTTGATATCTGCACACTTCGGGAGACAACTTTCTATTTTGAACAACACATGGCGCGACGATGCAGCACTTCACGATCACGACAGGAACTGATATGCACTGGGCTTTCGCAGCAATGAGGAATACCCCGGCTGCGTTATCTGCAAAATACCGGCCACTATGATATAACCGCAATCGGACGTTCCACGGAAACGTCCTCGAGGCTAGGAAGCTGAAGCGAGCATGTTCCATCAGTTCCATGTCAAACTTCGTCGACGCTCTCGCATAAGGTGCCATAATGCCCGTCAGTAAAAAGAAAAAAAAAAAAAAGAAAGAGTGTTGCACGCAGGCGTCTGAACTCGGCAACATGAACTTGTATCATTTAAAATGAATAACCAAAACAATTTTAAAAATGAAGCATCACAGTCGCCTGTGTGCACGGTGCCACAATAGGCATAATCATGCCGGTAGCTTTGCGCACTTCAAAGCGTCTAAAGACCAAACTTGTTCGCGGTGGCCATCACTTCGATTATACATGCACCCAGCAGTCACAAAGTGCATTTGCACGCAACAGATCACGCATGCAGGACGGGCTATTTAAGCGAAGGCTCACGGTGTCAGTCTGTAGCGTACCAGTGATCGCAGCGTTCAACACAACGTCAAACATGCGCAGATGCTTGTAGACCCCACTTTCAAACCTAAAATTATTTATATTGCATATCGTCAAAAGTACAAAAGCGTATAAAAATACAAAAGGAAACGCTCTGTTACAGCAGCTACTGCAGCTAGCTACAGGACGACAGCACCAGGCCCAACAAGCAACCATAAAAAGAACAAAATATGGAGGAAAGTCATAAAACACAAGACGCCCTGACTACCCTGACGTCAGGTTTTTGAAGCCGGAAGTGCAACCATGTTGGTGTGCCGGTGTGCCATCTAACTTTTCGCCTCCAATCAGCTCGCCGGAACAGATAGGCGCGATCTTTTAAATTGCATCGCTACGAGCCGCCGGAAGTGTGTGCTGCTGACGCGCTTCAGAACAAAGCCTACGAAACTTCTGTAACAGCTTTAGTGAACCAGACGCGCTCCTGCGTCTTTCCGTGGCATGTTGAAGAACAGTGGCTTGGGCTTGTTGGTTTTCCATCCTGGTGTTAACACCACAGAACACCTATACAAACTTAAAGAAGGGGAACTGTACCTTCCACAGTGCTACGGAAATAAGCGTAGCGGTGGCGTCGTGAACTAAAGTATTTGACCACAGGTGGCGCTGTACAATAGGAAACAATAATGATAGTCATGTAAATAAAGGTGCGGTGGAAATTAGCAAAAGGCGATTGGAGGATTGGTGGCTCAAAAGCAGAGAGGTGACATAAGGTTAAAAGGGTAGGAAGACGTATTTAAAGAAAATCGAGAAATTCAATAACACACAACACAGATAAAAATAAAAATTAAAGGCAAAATAAAAATCTGAGCATGGTGGCAACTGCCATCGCCCCGTTTCAAAGGGGACGCTCCTACCTTCCATCCATCCATCCATCCAGTAGAATCACTGGAAAAAATTTCAGAGTACCGCATTCGTTTTCCCCGCGCCGCCGACGCGTTCATTGGCCCAACCGTACCACGTGACCTCTGGGGTGCCATATACCTTCCAAGCGCCGGGCGGGCCGCCTAATGGCGTTTTTCACTGGTCGATCTGGAGCAGCCGCCTGAATCCTCGAGCGAGCGCTCGGCTTTCACCAATCCGAGTCTGCCAGTGGAGCGCACGAACGCTCCGCGGGAGATCACACAGGAAGTCTGCGTGCACGTGACACAAACCGGTTCCGCAAACTATGCCCAACACAATGTTGTGCGTACCGACCGGGTACCGATTTCGCTTGAAGACGGAAGTGACGCCATGTGACGCGTTCTATTTCCGCCCGAATCCGCGTCTCGGCGGCGGAGCAAGTGAGAGCGATCCGGCGCGGAGCGAGTTGATCCGAAACGACCAGTGGAACGCGCGAACCCGCTCCAGATCGACCAGTGAAATTCGGATTCGTTGCCGCGGAGCAAAAAATCCTGCTCCGAATCGACCAGTGAAAAACGCCATAAGTTAGAGCGCACGCAGCGCAGGTTCCTTACATTTTTTTTTTTTTTTTTTGTGCGTGTGTTCCGATTGTCGCGCTCGCATTTGACTGCAAGGAAATCATGCCTGGCTGCTGCGCCTTCGGATGCAGCAACCGAACTGAGTCTGGAAAGACTTTTTTTCTAGATTCCGACCGGGAAAGATGACCGAGAGCGTCGTTCTGCGTGGTTACGCAGAATCGGCCGGGAGAGCTTCAAGCCTACAAAAAACACCTGCGTGTGCGAGGTATAAGTACACCTTGCTTGTGCTTTGCGGCAATGTTTTAGAAGATATTTAAGTGAAGTGCACGCGGTGTTAGCGATGCTACGAAAATAGGAGTTCATTGCAGGGATCGTTCGCGTCTTGCACGCTTGACGCGGGTACACGTGTACGCGTTTGTTGCTCAATACACGCGGTTATTCCGCGCTCGTGGCACGCGAAGGCACACTTGTCGAGCGATAATTCCGCGTCCTCACGTGCACCACGTACTCGCATGATTTCTCCGCGCACGTGAGTGCGCTCGCGCCTCGCGTCACTCGACCCATGTGGCACTTGTTTTTCGCAGATCGTGACGATCGCAGTCAATAAAAACATGGTCAATACGAGGCCCATGATACTTCCTTTTTCCACTTATCCTTTGCTCATTTATACATATGCATTTCGAGCTTGAAAGCAATGGCCAGGTGATATTCACAACACATGCTTCAAATTTTGAGCTTGTAAGCCGAGCACATGCAATGAACTGAAGTCAGCATACATATTATGTTTTATGTTGAAATGCTACGGTGCATATCCAAATAATGATGTGCTTGATGCATAACAAGAAATACAAAACAACAGTACACCCAGTAGCTTTAGTTTCACTCTGTCACTATGCACTAAGCCGCTCTAAAAGTACAAGAATTTTATACGTGGCCTACGTAACTTAGAAAAAAAAGTGCTGCGTCACCAGCGGGTGCTCCTGCTTTTTTTTTTTTTTACACAGGCAGCAAATCGTGACAGTTTAAGAAAACAGTCATAATTAAGTTGAGAAGAGTATAGCCGCTCATAACGCACTAGACAGCCACGTGCATAAATCGCAATGCAGCAAACTCTCGCTCATTATCAGTGTACAGAAGTACATATAGGTTGCTGTAATCACGCAAGTGGCTCATATTGACCTTCCACAAGATTTAGTGCGCAAAATGGTCATCGAAGTTGGTTTTTACGCCTGCTGTGCACAGATCGTCTTACGATCACGGCCAAACACCGGTGCGCACACGGCAGTCGCAGTGTGTCGTGCGTATACGGCGGACAAAGTCGCCCTGCAGAATGCGCGGTATCCGTTTACAAACTAAATGTGTCCGATTTAGCCTGTGAAATTATACAATGAACGTACGTGCCTGTGACACTGTCAGGTGTTAGTTTCGTCCTGCTTGCAAACCTTCGTCCTGCTTGAAAACCTTCAATAGAAGCCGACGGCGGTTCACGATGTTCATGCCCAAAAGCACAAGCTTGCCTCATTCCGGCTCGAAGTGACGAAATGTTTGCTTCGTAGCTCGCTCCGCGGAAGGGAGAAAAAAACGCGTGCATAAGCTCCCGATAGAAGCGCTAAGCTGCTGCCTACAATCGTAGCACAGTTCCAGCAGTAAACGCGGTCAGCGTGCAAAACAACCACCGGCTGCATTACTTCGCACAACATAACATTTTATTTTCATTCTTAGCAACCATTATCTCTGGGCACAAAGTATTTGTACTTCAGTAAACACTCAACCCGATGTGTCCCCGAATATCAAGCTCTTCCAACACAGCGGCCTTCCCGCGACGCAGACGGCTTGGAAGGTATATGGCGGTGGCCGCTCAGTGTTGCCAGTCAAATCCCGACCTTTGCGGTACTCTGAAATTTTTTCCAGTGACTCTAGGAAACAGGCATTTTATTAGAATGTGAAAACGTCTACCCAGCGGTCGATTTAGGCACCACTGGCCTCCTTGAAGCCCTTGGGTTCAGCGGGAGCAGTGGTAAAGCAAACAGGTCCGCAATAGACATCAGTCACGCTACGGGAGGAAATCCGCAGAAAAGTTCGTTCGAGCCCTGCGGAGCAGTTTTTTCAATCGAGATCAAATTTCTTCGTCAGTCGGTAACTGGCCTTTAGAATTTCGTGTTGGAATTGCGGAAGAAATAGAGAAAAGGACCATTATTCAAGGTGTATTTAAGGCGTAAAGCGCGCGACGTTGACAGTTCGTGTTGCTGAAACACGACGCAAGCACGCGGTGTACTCAAACACGGGCGTAATTACCAAAGTTTCAGGTGTTGACAGCGTGAAAGTATGTGTACGTGGTTTCGTAGGTTCATTTACGTACCTGCAGGATACTTTTGTTCGGCCGGCGCGTGAGAGATAGCTGACCGCACACAGCCATTCCGGCTGTGTGCGGTCAGCAATGCCTGGCAACAGGGCCATTTTTTTCATTGCGGGTGCTTTGGTGATCGTGACGATAGATTAATTGTTTTTTTTTTACAAGTACTGCTCCACGAGGGCACATGTAATGGCTAACGGAAGCCTCTGAAGAGCACGTGACATTACAATAATGCAGGCGTCGCAGGGAGTGTTCGCATACAAAATTGGCTGTCCGCGATCTTATACCCCCTTGGCATGCACAGGCTTCGGCGAGCCCCATCCAGCCCTGGTTCTAGCTTTGGTGTTCCCGTTGCCGCTTTGGTGCCCTGGAGGCGCCGTCAATAATACGAAATAATGACAAGGTGTTACGACTAGTAAATAAAATTTATTGAAGAAATACAATCGCGCCGAGGCGCCAACTTCTAAAGCAGCGCTAGCGTGCCCGCGGGAGTATTATGAAACGCCAACGAGGAATTTACCGGCCCACGTATGACTCTACGATCAAAGTGCACGTTAAACATCCCCAGGCGAGCTAGATAAAGTTATCCGGAGCCATCCACTACGACCTGCATCCTAGCTTTAGTCGCTTCGGAACGCTAAAAACGTTAATCACCACAAACCAAATCAATACATGCGGGCGTACATTCGAAGCTAAAAGACTGCATCGTAAGTCATATTGAGCCTTGCAAAAGCGTCGAGAATGTCGTAACTACTGGTGGAGCTCAAAACACACCCGGAATAAAGTCGCTTTTATGTCACAGGCCAGCTGCAGATGCGTGCATTTCACCGCAAGACGAAACTACATGAAACAAAGAGAGCACATTCGAAAAAGAAAGTCAAACAACGCGCTAAAAACCACGCAGAGCATGAACACACACTTTTTCGAAGCGGAAGGCGTGAACTAGGCTCGAAATAAGAGGTTGTGAGTAGCCGTGGCCCTTACTTCACTAAGCCGTGCGTTCTTTGCCACTTCCTCGAAGTCAGCCCGCCCGATCCTGCGAATCCACACTTCTTATTGCGTTGCGCCCGCCGGACGGCAAAGCAAAAAGCTTTTTGCCCTCGCTGTGTCTGTTGTGGCAACCGAAGGCGCAGCAGCATGGCACCGCAATTAAGTTCTCGGCCCTACACATTCTATTACGCTAACGCACTCCCTCAGTCCGCCTGCCGCACTTTCGTCGCGCAGGCCCAACAATGGAGGTCGGCGCGCGCTGGAAAGAAAAAAAATATACAAAAGCGCGGGCCTGCTTCCGCGTGACACAGATTGGCCAATGGGCGAGCGGAGGAGGCTGGGGCGACAGGAAGCGTGGAGGAGGACGCGCCAGGGTGAGCGGGGTGGCGGAAAGATCTAAGAATGGCGCTACCTTTGAAAAATTGAGGGGTTTTAGTTTGTCGCCGATGTGTGCGCACCCTCACGCGCGCGTCAACGCTCTCCCACTCGCACAGCATCACATAGCGCTACCAAGGCTCTACTGTATGCTCATACTGGCTAAAACTCCTTAAACTCTGTAAAGTAGTGCCACGCTTTGAAGAATGCCGCCTCCTCCTCGCGCGCTCTGGCCGAGTCCGACGCCGCGTCGTTATTGGCCTAATAGCATCACGTGGGCCCTTGCGCCGTGCATCAGCGCCATTTTCGCTCGAGAAGCCTCTACGGTGGCGAGGAGCGCATGTTGGCGCCGTTGCTACGCTCGAGCAGTGTAGTCGGCGCCACGGTCGAGGAGGGAGTGAAGGCGGAGGAGGAGAGTGTCGCTACTTTAAGAAGTTTAAGGGGTTTTACTATGCTCGCGGACAACTCTTTTTGGCTGTGAAGCCAAAGCTACGAGGGCGGAGCTTCTGCGCATGACTGTATTCGTACGCAGTGTAGTCCGGGCGCGCTCGGCAGCGGTTTCAATTTCTCTAGTCATGGCAGATACAATAACTCGGCGTGAATCAATGTTTATTCACATACGATGTGTACCAATTTCTGAACAGCCAGCATCGCAGCCTGCGTCGGAGCTCCGAAGCAGCCGAATGGCGACGCTGCCGTCGGTAGAGCCGGCGTAGCAGTAAACTCCCTAACTTGTTTGTACGTGCCGATGGTTGTAATTTCCAAATGGGCTCGCTTGGTTTCCGTGCATACGCTAGAAAAACATTTTTTTGTGTACTTCAACACTCTTTAGTTGCTAAAGTTAGCAACTAGATCGGCCTTAGGCCTGGTTAAGGCCCGGGTACGGCCCGGCCTGCAATAAGGCGACGCCGACACGAAAAGAAACGAACTTTTCTCCTGTCCCTGTAGATTCCATTTTTGATGAATAAATACATTGCACTTTCTGCTGTACCTACATGCGAGACATCCGGGCCCGGCCTAAGCCCGAGTAAAGGAATCTCCAAATGGCCCGAGCACGGCCCGCGGGCCGGGCCGAGCACGTGCACAGCTCTAGCCTCAATCTACATGTGAATGATATGTCTCGTGAATGATATGGGAAGTAAAGGCTTCGGATTGACTTCGATCTTTAGACTAGTGGCGTTTGCTTGCGGCGCAGTAAACTAAGCTATATTCAAATATTATCGCGTAAAATCTAATTTTATTTCTGCAGTGTGTTATATAATGCACAACACGTTACATAACCTTTCTATGACTTTGAGATTGAAGCATGGTTTACTATGGTTTGCCACATAGAGTTTCTCACTATTAACTAGTAATGTAGTGAGAAACTCTATGGTTTGCCACCAGGGCACACCGGGGTATGCATTCTTCTGCGACTCTCTTCCCGATTTAGCGCCAAAGAATAATTATTTATTTATTTTTACAGCAGCAATAACAACCGTGCATATATACTTATATAAAAATACTCACGAAGTATCTATGGAAATGAAAATGTGTTGTGAGAAAGTGTTGCGCCCTTGAGAGGAATGCTACAAGCGTCGTCTAGCTGCTACAACGCCTGTTCGCTGCGAACGCGAGACTTTTCTCGCAGACGACAGGCACTTGCGATCTCTCTCTCGCTCTTTCGAAAGGCTGCGTCGGCTGTCACGATTGCTGAACGTCTTCAAGTACTTTTAAGCACATCTGCTGCACTACTGGATGGATGGATGGATAGATGTTATGAGCGTCCCCTTTGGAACGGGGTGGTGGCTTGCGCCACCAAGCTCTTGCTACTATGCTGCCAAATATTCTACCTAGGTTAACCAATGAAGAAAAAAAAAACGCTATGAACTACCACGTCCAAATTTTCTGATCCCCTATTGCGAACTGTGCTTTTGTACGTTTCCGTCTTTTGTCGTTTTCCTACTTTTCTTCCACCAATCTTCCAATCGCCTCTTACTGATGTCTATTGCGGACCTGTTTGCTTTACCACTGCTCCCGCTAAACCCAAGGGCTTCAAGGAGGCCAGTGGTGCCTAAATCGACTGCTGGGTACACGTCTTCACATTCTAATAAAATATGCTCCGTCGTTTCCCTAGCTTTACCGCAGCAAGCACATGCTTCTTCTTCCTTTTTATATCTCGCTTTATAGGTGCGTGTTCTAAGGCATCCCGATCTCGCTTCGAAAAGTAATGAGCTTCCCTTTGAGTTATCATAAATGGTTTCTTTCCTAATTTCGTTTTTTCCTCTTAAGTAGTTACTCATGGCAGGTTTCTTTTCCATTGCCGCCACCCATGAGATTAATTCAGCCTCTCTGACTTTCCGCTTGACCTTCTTTGTTGCTGTGTTGCCCACTCCACAGGCCGCATACTTGCTGGTAAGCTTCCTAGTTCTTTTTCTCCACTGTGAATCAATGTTTTGCCTGTACAGATACCTGAACTATGGTACCTGAACACTCTCCCAGCCTATTTACTTTCTTCCATATTCCTCAGCCGATCTTCATACTCAATTTTACTGCGAGCTTCCCTCACTTCAAAACTAGTCCAGCCCATATCCCCTTGCACAGCTTCATTTGTAGTCTTCCCGTGAGCGCTCAATGCGAGGCGACCCACTGACCTTTGCTTCCCGTCGAGTCCTGATTGTACCCCTGATTTAAAGCAAACAACCGCATTTCCAAAAGTAAATCCTGGAACCATTACCCCTTTCCACATACCTCGGAGGACCTCGTACCTATTGTATCCCCATAGCGCTCTGTGCGTCATTATGGCTGCATTTCTCTTCCCCTTGACTGTTATGGTTTTTTCCTGTGTTTCCATATATCCGTTGCCTTCGTTTATCCATATACCAAGGTATTTATATTCTGTTACCCGAGGTATTTCTTGGCCCTGTACACTCTTAAAACGGTTGCACCCTTTGGGGTGTATATTTGTCGCACAACAATAATCGTCATCTGCCTTGCTTGCGTTTCCTTTCTTGAAACTCGGCGCTCGCTACTTTCCTGTCGAGAACGCTGCGTCACACTGGGCCTCTTCGATTTTCGGAGTTCTGGCAGCCTGCTGGGAGCCAGACGGCAGCCAGCTAGTTCCGGTTCTGACAGGAAGTCAAGTGGGCTGGGATCCCAAGACAACCCGAACCTGCCCGAAGTTTGCAAAATCGAACGCCGGTACAGCTGGCCAAATGTAAACATGGGTGCTATTCTCGACACGCATGGCGGCTGCACGGCCGCCATTATCCGCCATGTTGACTCTCTGATTGGCTGTGGCGAGTTCACGTGCCTTGAAATTTGTGCCGGGAAACGGAAGTTTTGCGAAATGTCATTTTGCGTTTTCATCAAGATGACGAAACGTGACGTGGAGCTGCAAATTTTATGGACTAATACATTTTTTTGGACCTTGGCAGATATATTGTGATGTTAGCGCTTCAAAAAGAATGTGAGCGGTAGCGTGCAGAAGCCAGTGCAATGCATCTGCAATTGCGCGAATATGTGGTGGCGATCCAAGATGTGCGCCATGCCAGCTTGCTGATTGGCTGAAGGAATATCTCGTGAGGAGCGTCACAGGAAGGGCTGTTTCGTAAACGTCATTTTGACGATGCGTGACGTTGCGCTGGGCCGCCATTGCTGAGATTTTCCGCCATAATTTTTGCTGCGACGAGCCGCGCGAATTATGCTAATGAGCAGCCATATGCAATGGCAGCCTAGAGGAATGCGTATCGCCACATTTTCCCCGTCGTTTGGCACCACGAAAATCTTTTGTTCATAACGCGTGCTCATAGTATTTGCATCGCTCTCGGGTGGTGTTGACATTTGTGTTTGGGGCCATCATTTTTTAAAAGAACGCGTTTATACGAAATAATATTGGTTGAACATAGCAAACTTTCGGCAATGTTGTCCACTTTTCACTGCTGCATTTGTATTGTAATCAAGATTAATGCCTTTTTGCACAATCAAAAGTTATGACAACGGCCTCTTTCTAATTTATAAAAAGAAATGTACGCAAGGCGGCGCCTTGAAGTTTCCTCCCTCGGTGCGAGTAACCAGCGAAATGAACAAGAGATGGCAGCGCCGGCGCTTGCGTCGCGCTAGTGGATATCTCTGGCGCGCGCAACGCTATCGGTGATGCTCGGCCGTTTCTCAGCCAGCCGAGTCGGGCTGAGTCACTTGCGTTTCACGAGATAGCGATGACGTGGCCTAGAACGTGCGCGCATCACCACTGCTGGGTCGCGTATGTTGTCTCAAGCAAGAAAACAAGCGCATTGGCGCCAACCATGCGATGACTCATTCCATTTTCCGGGGACACGCATCCCAGCTATTGAAGATGACGACGGCTTGTACGCAGCAGACGACGGAAGCGAGAAGCGTTTTCGACGGAATAATCATATGCTTTGAGATAGCTGCTTTATTTTTACGGCGGAGGAAAACTGTTTTGCTTCACTGGTAACGCTACATTCAGTGCCATCTTTTCAGTTTCTTAGGCGAAACGTCAAGTTGGCGTCACGTTACATAAGCAAAACTGGGCCACCAGCGCCATTTTGTTTGCGTCGCGCCTACGTCACGCACCAAAGAAAATGGCGGAATGTCCAGAATAGCGCCCCATGCTAGCAGCATGGCAGCGCCCGTCGAGGCCGACGCGCGCTCGGCGTAGTCGGCCATTATGCGTTGCCAGCTTGAAAATATATAGTTGCATTCAGGAATACGATCACTTTCGCGCGATTTCGCGCGACTCGGCCAACCTCGCCTTGCGCAGCGCAACAGATGGCCTCCGACGAGGCGGATGACAAGACGCGAAATCGTGATTGTATACTCGAAAGCGATAGCTGGAGGATCCCTGCTCGCAGCGATCACGTCGACCACCGGCGACATTGATGAGTTGGCGTTGTGTCATCAGAAGACATGAAAAAGCAGGTTATCGGGTACGTCTCATAAGCATAAAATTTCGCGCCGACCTGCTTGGGCTTCGATTTCAGAAAGTTTGTTGTGGCTGATGGTGCTTCTCATTTAAGGAGCTGGGGACGCGGCTGGCGCGTGAAAATGCACGTCGCCTGTGACCAGCGAAACGTTTCACACGAAAAACAACATTGGTGGCAATCACGAGAGCAATAAGCCAATGTACGTGTGTCTAAATGTACCGAGTGCAATCAGTTTATTCTTAGATCAACGGCCTGCAGTTCGAACACATATCGGTTTCGAGCTGCCACCTCAACATACGACGGAGAGACGGAGCAAACACTGGCTAACTGCAAAGCCTTCGCTAACTGCAGAGAAAGGAGAGATATACATACGCGAAATACGTGAAAAGGAACGCCACCAGAGAAAGACGAACCCAATATGTACCGTAATGTGTAAATGAGCGTCTACAGCTTGCGTGGAACACGATGCAGATAACATGCACGCATGAGAGCGCGGCGCGCTGTTTACCGCCGCGAAGAAGCAATCAGGGGACACACACACACACACAAAAGCTTCAAACGGTTCACCACGGCTCGTATCACACCGCTTCGCGATGCTGAACGGAGCGTTAGCACCTGAAAAGATAACGCTAGAAGTAAGGAAATCCGAAGATGACCGTAAACAGTTGGCTGAGCGAGGTAAATTTAAGTCCTCAAGCGCCCGTGTTGCAATCCGTGAAGTCCCCGTAAAGATGGCGGCGAGCGCCCATCGCCTCTTTTAGTCGTCTGCTAGCCAGAGAACTTCCAGAGAGCAGCCAGACCAAAATCGTCCTGGCCGGTTCTGGCACCCCGCGGGTATGGTGGCTACCGCGGGTAGCCAGAACCGTCCAGCGCGAGCAAAACGAACGCCCGACGGAAGTGCGTAGCGCGGTGGGCGGAGCAACCCGAGAAAAACGAAGACGCTCTGGCTGGCTCTGGCAGCCCGCGGGTAGCCAGAAGTGGAAAATCGAAGAAGCCCACTGATAAGGCGCATATGCCGTTCGTGACTGGAAAGTACCGGGCTCGCAGCGTTAAAGAAAGGAAACGCGGGCAAGACAGATGACGATTATCGTTGTGGGACAAGATACGCCCCAAAGGGTGTAAATGTTTTTAAGACACTCTTAAAACGGTTGCACCCTTTGGGGTGTATATTTGTCCCACAACGATAATCGTCATCTGCCTTGCTTGCGTTTCCTTTCCTGAAAACTCGGCGCTCGCTACTTTCCTGTCGAGAACGCTGCGTCACACTGATAAGGCGCATATGCCGTTCGTGACTGGAAAGTACCGGGCTCGCAGCGTTAAAGAAAGGAAACGCGAGCAGCACGGATGACGATTATTGTTGTGGGACAAGATACGCCCCAGAGGGTGTAAATTTTTCTAAGAGTGGAGTGTATCTCCACTGTCTGTTCACTGTTTTCATTGAATACAATAACACCTGATTTTCTGGATTGAGCAACGTCATCTGGCGTCCACCTAAGTAAGTTCCATGCGCTGCCGCTGCTTATTTTCGAACCACGGCAAAAGGTACAGTTTACCTTCTCTAATTTGGTTCTTTATTCTATGTCTGCGTGTTGTTGATAACGAGGCTGGTAATCTTCGCTTTAATAGGGAATGTTTTAAAACCACCTTTCTGCGCTTTTGTTCCGTGCGGGAACTTTTTCCATTGATTTCACACGAAGGAGGCACTGTTTTAACGAACACGTTCTTGTTGACTTCACACACACGCATACCCTGTCTTTCAGTTTTTTTTTTAAGCATCAACTTTTTTTCTCTTTTGTTTGTTGTGATTGACTGTGTTTCATTAAACTAAGCAAAAACACACACACACAAAAAAATGCACACTGTTCTTTGCTTTGGTAGGTCTGTGATTCCGTAAAACGTAGCCAATCGCAGCAGACAAAAAACTAAAAAGCAACGGCTGTTGTAAGGTGGCCATCTTGGGAGTTAGAGGCGGCTTGAACGGGTAAGTCGCGTGTGTTTAGATTGCTATCTTGCCGTTGTCCTAGCGCGTTTTAGTGGATGTTGTGGGATAATCGTCGCTATCATCAATAGCGTCTGCCACTGTGATTTCTTCTTTTCAGTCCAGAAGTCCCATCACAAGCACGCAGGCATAGAAAGGAGTCCGCTGAAGTTAGGCTTACTAACTAGGGATGGCTTGTGCGACTTTAAAGCGAACACACGACTGGGATCCCCTGCACAGTCCGAACGGCAGATCGCCGAAAAGACGGAGATGTATGCCTCTGTCAGTCTCCCCACCAGCGCCTCCAACAAGGGCGCACCAAATCAATCCCTCGCCGTTTGGAGAGGTGCCACCGAAGTTGACTTCAGGTACAGTCCCTTTAATTTAGCGATATGCAGTTCGGGAAATCATCTGTGCGTGCTTTCAGTTATTGTGCGCTCATCTGCCGCACATCTTCATCGATTTCTGATTCATCAAATATGGAAATTTTTATGTTTGTTAATACTGTTCCTCGCACATGAACAAACAGGCGGCATTGTTTGAACTTTGGCAGTTAACTGATACATACAGTATGGGCTGTTCTGTGTGCATTTGTTCCTACGATGAGCAGCAGCAATAACAAAAGCGTCGAGCATCTGCTTGTAACTAGATGAAGTTGCCGGTGGACCTTGAAGAGGATTTACAACGCAACGCTGAAGAGCATTCTAGAACGTTGCAGAAAAGTTCATTGAAACGAGTCCTAGAAGCTAATATCTCGCACAGTTTGCTGGTTCAAAACGGTGTGCTGCGACTTTCAGCAACAACGTGCCGCCATTTAGTACCTGAGAAACCCTTAGTGTTTAGAACTATCTGCCGTTGGCTGTATTCATTGCGCATTGATGTTCGGAGTCTTGGCAGCCAGCGGCTGTTTTCCGCTGCGCGGTTACTCTGTGAAGATTGTGCTGCATGCGCAGCATACTGTACACGTTAACCGTGGCAGTGGATGATGTGAAATGACTCGCTTAATTGCTTATTTGTAACTTTCCTCACTCGAGCAACTGACGGTAGACATCACAGAAAGTGTTCTTAGTAGACACTGGTTGTCGCTTCCTGCTCAGCTTCACTGCCTTCCCTATTTTTCTGCCCGCTGCAGAGGAGATAGCAGCCAACATTCGCGAGGAGATGCGACGGCTGCAACGGCGCAAGCAGCTCTGCTTCCAGGGGTCTGACCCTGAATCCCAGCCCACAAGTGGCCTCTTGTCTCCCGTCCGTCGAGACCAGCCTCTGTTCACCTTCCGCCAGGTAGGGCTCATTTGTGAGCGGATGATGAAGGAGCGAGAGAGCCAGATACGGGAAGAGTATGACCACGTCCTTTCCACCAAGCTCGCAGGTAAGTCCTTGCCAAAGGATCCACATGAACGTGTACCTTCAGACCTGGTACCGCGCGATGAAATCTTGGCACTGGTACATGTGTTTTTCTTTTACTGAGGACAGTCCACGAAGTTTGCCTGGCTTGGTCTTTCGTTCTTTTAGTATGCGGTGTAATCCTTGGCTTAAAAGCCAGTCACACGAGCAGACAGTCTGACATTAAAGGGACCCTCACCAGGCCACATAGCAAATTTTGGTTATACGCTGGAAGTTGTCACGTGCCCTCTAGGGAACGTTCTACTGCAAGAATTTTAATGGGTTCATTAATAAACGAGATAGAAATATCTTGGGAGGCGAGCGTCACCGCCTACATATACACTCTCCACTTGTCTCTGTCTAGCTTTCGCAAGAGAAATTCCTTCCCTGCATTCTCCCATACCAGAGCTGGAGGATTGCGTGATGCATGCATCATGGGCCCCGCCTTCTTTTTTTCTTTCCCTTTCTTGCTGCGTGGCGCACTTCTGCCGACGGCGTCGCACACGAGCTGTTGCGTGCAGGCACCACCATTAGGGTGCATTGCAGGCACCACCATTAGGGTGCATTATTTGTATGCTCTGTATTTGTCAGTTAAGAATGACTTGACCTCGTGAGGGGATTTTGGGATTCTAGTAAACAATTCCTTTACTGCTACAACAAATGCTTGATATTGGAATGTATGGTATCAATTTGTAGGAGAAGGAATGTGCTTTCTAAAGGCACTATTTACAAGCAGCCATTAAGTAACAATTCTTTGAAAAAATATTATTTAATAAAAAAATTTGTTACGAAAATGAGAAAACGCCATAAGAACATCGATGCTGCTTTGCACCTAGACAACATGAAAAATTTTGAAATGTGCATTTTTAACAAAAAGGCAATAACAACATTATTGCAAATATAGGCTTTCTATCTGTAGAAGTTCTTTATAAACAAAGAAAAATGTTAGCCCTAGTGGCTATCATGCCCGTGCAACAATGTAGAGCTCAATAATTGCTCAATGCCGAGGTCCATTCCTGGCCGCCTCCTTTTGCAAAACTACACTCTTTGCGCTGCCACTGGCAAGTGGTCCTGCTCAAACAACGTTGACACCCAGCAGATAAGAACTGTGACCTTTAGAATCTTTAGCTCTGAGTGTGGCAGTGACGAATTGGTTCAGAGTAGAAAACAAAACCTGCCGGCGGATGCCTGTTGATGTTCCGGGCCTATTTGGTGTACTTTCGCCATTCGTGCTTAAAGGGACATTAAAGGGAAATACTAAGTCAAACTAAAGTGATAGATTAGTGCTGGAGAATCTCTTAAGATGTCAATATCATTGCGAACAGGGCCTTAATAATCAAGAAATCGTGGTAAATGCAGGACATGATTTGAGACTCCCCCGGGACATTCAAGCACTTGTCCGATGACGAAAGCACTCCTCAGTTAAATTCTGTCACTAACACTCAACTACTCATTGCAAAAAACAACCTCGTATTGTATTATAAGATGAAATAAAATGCTACTTGTTCAGTTCCATTTCATGTTTAGAAAGAACAACTCATTGAAATTACCATTGACACCGACGCAGGCGGTCGGAAGGTTTCGTTTTCGCTAGACTCTGTGCCGCCCACGCTTTCGCGTGTCAGTACTTTTCTGATCACGTAGTGCTGCGCTTGTTTTGCTGGCTTGCGTAACTCGCACAAACTGCAAGTAGCAGAGAATTCAACTTCCATGGTCGCGGGATGCCCGAACAGTCTACGGCACTTGACCAAAAGGAAGCTGCAGCGGTGAATCCGTCGCTCTGTCTATGCTCGGTGCTGCCGTCTGTCGGGCGCCGTTTTACTCACCAACGGCAGCAAAAGGCGGTGATGGCGTATGCAATGTCACCACTCCCTCGGTTTGATGGCGGGACATTCAAATTTCGAAAAATGTATTCGGACCCTTCAGATACAATTTTCTCATAAGCTTTGCCTTTTCTTGGCACAAAACAAGCGTTGCCAGGTTTCTGGAGTGGTGTTTAAACAGTCCATGTCGACATATTATTTGCCTTTAGTGTCCCTTTAAGTTCAATAATCAAAATCGTCTTGCTAGTCTTTGCTGCTACCACCATCTAATAATTCTGACGTAGACTCATTGGAATCCGTCAAAATTCGCCGTTTTTGAAGAGCATATGTGTGCGATATCGACGCCATGTCGGAAGCTACGAACACTCGTCACACCTGACTAAAAGGTGCTTTGAAAATCCCCTCGTAGTGAAAAAAAGAAACACGAAAGCGAAAGTAGTGCACAAATAGTTCCTCTTTTATGTGTTGGATGATGCTAGCTGCCCAAAAGCGTCCCTAGTGCAGCAAAATTTGAAGTTGAAACCATCGATAATGGGCTATCGATGGGTACAGGTGCGGACAAGAAAGTCTTAAAAAAAGGCTAGTACAGGCACTTTTAGGTAGCATCGTCACACATCTTTCTATCCTGCATATCTTTTGACTTGCCTAGCCTCCTCTTGCAGCATGAGTGGCCTTCTTGATATTGCTCGAATCCAACTTAGTAGCACAGTGTAGTATTCCTCTCTCTTTAATACCTGTACTAGTTCCCGGTCACAGCGGCCACATTTTGATGGGGGCAGAATACGAAAACACCCGGGTAGCTAGATTTAGGTGAACGTTAAAGAACCCCAGGTGGTCCATATTATGCGGGAGCCCCCCACTACAGCGTGCCTCATAATCAAATATCAGGATTTTGGCTCGTAAGACACCATAATTCAAATTCTTTAATGCCCCTGTCACACATGCACCTTTAGTGGCCAATGACTATCGTATTTGGAGGATCAGCTGGCACACCAAATTCACTTTGTCTCATTTGAGATAAGGAGATCTTGCGATTGGTCTCTGAAATATTGAGGGTCACTGACAGCTGTTATGCATTAAGCACACAGCATCAAAAGATACACTATATATTATAATGTGTAAGGCAAGCATTCTGTCAAAGCTTTTGATACATAAGATGCCAGTTCTGTAATATGTCATATCTGAACAAACCACCTCCTTTTTTGTCTACTTCAGGGATCACTGTTCGTGTACTTTGAATCTGTATTTTCTTTTAGTGTCTGTTGCTGAAGAAATATATGTTGAGCCAACTGAAGAGCAGTGCAGCACTGTATTGTAAAAGTTTAAGTGTGATGTGAAAGACTGTAGACTGACATATTGTAGGTTTTGTATGTGATGCAGGGGTGGAAGTGATGCGCCAAACTATGGCATGAAAGAAATGCTGCGCCAACACGTACCTACTTGAAAAAAAAATGTCTTACTTTTCTGCGCAACAGGCTAACACATAATTTTGTTGAAACCAAAACTTTAGGTGCACTGTTTTCTAAGTGGTCAAACTTACCCAATCACGAATTTTGGCCTTTTCCTTCCTCCTGCAATGAGATTTAATTCCATAGGTGACAGTAAGCCTAGCAGCAGCGAATTGTACAAGCTCTTTCACAATCACCGCATGGGTCATCGTCATTATCGAACCGCCACAGAAAACACGAGGCTCATCTACTTCATTATGTTGGCCCCTGGTGTGGAACAAAGCCAGGCTGGCGATTCAAGGAGCGGACAAGATGAGGGGGCCATAATATGGCTTTAGATGGCTAACGTGCGCTGTCTTCCAACTCCGACAATTAATGTCCGGTGATGGTGTGACAGGCTCAACGATATAGTGCACAGGTGAGGTGGCATCGATCATAAGTATAGATAGTGGTACTGTGTGAGTAGTTTGGAAGAAAGGTCAGGGGTGTGAGACGGTATCCAAAGCCAAACAAGGGAACTGGCAGGGACGGTGGGCGAGGCCTGACGACTGTCACGTCGTGTCTTCTGATGCCCCTCGCTGGTCAGCGAACGAGCCAGCTGGCGGCAATCTTCACTGTATTGTGCGACTTCTGAAATTGCAGTGCACTCGGATGTGTCGGGTTGGTAGGGTAGGATACTATCCAGTGGACTCGAGGCTCGTGTCTATACAAGAGAGAAAAAAAAAGGCGGAAAACCGGTGGTCACTTGCGTCGTGGTGTTAGGTGCGAATGTAACAAATGGGAGTTTGGCGTCCCGATTGGTATGGTTGGACGAGATGTACATCCTCAACATGTCGCCGAGTGTTCGGTTGAACCGCTCCATGAGACCTTTTATTTGTGGGCAGTATGCAGTTGATTTTCAGTGAATGATGTTGCACTCGTGCAGGAGGGATTATATTGCTTCTGACAAGGAGACACGACCCCTATTTTCGAGGAGCACCGTGGTGAAGGATGAAGTTACGAAGAAAGAACATCGTGCACGATCACTGTGTGAAGGGTTGTGGTCTCGGCATAGCACGTCAGGTGGTTGATGGGAACAATAATCCAGCGATTTCCACATGCGCCATATGGAAGCATGCCATAGAAGTAGATGCTGACGCGGTCGAACGGTCGAGTAGGACACGGCAGCGGCTGTAGTGTGCCAGGAGGGCGCTGTAGAGAGGTCCTGCTTTGTTGACAGGCGGTGCAAGATCAAATGTACTGCTGGACGCACCAGTACATTCCACGGCAGTAATATCACTGAAGCAGCCTTGCGAAGGTTTTTAGGATGCTGGCGTGGTCACTTTGAGGGTCTGCATGGAAGCACGCGCAGATGTCGGAGCACATGTGACGAGGGACAGCCAGAAGTCATTTCTGACTGTCGGCCACATATTTGCGGTGGTAGGTGGTGTTGTCTTGTACAGCAAAGTGGGCTGCTTGGTGGTGTAGCATCCACGTTGAAGGAACAACTCATGGAGCGGCAAGGTAGTCAAGCAGCAGGGCAAACGATGGGTCATTGCGTTGCTTGGTGGGCATATCAATGGCAGTAAGTAGTGACGGGGCTGAGGTCGTAGAGAGAGAAGCCACGTGAGGTGTCATCGGTCAGTGGGAGAGCATGTTAGCGTCGGAATGCTTTCGACCGGAGCGGTATACAACACGAATGTCATTCCTGCAGGTGAAGCGCTCAACAGCTGAGGTGGCCTGACGGGACTTACAAACGGACACTAAAGACAAATATTAAGTCAAGCTAAAGTGATCGATTAGTGCTAGAGAACATTTAAGGTGCCAATATTATCTCACACAAAGGTTTAGTAATCAACGAAATTGAGGTAAATGCACCACACGATTAGAAACTGCCCTGGGACATCCAAGAATTAGCCCAATGATGAAGGCACTCCTCATTATAATTTCGTCACTAGTGCTCAACCACTCATAATAAAAAAAGATCATTGTATTGCATTATAAGACGAAAGAAAATGCTACTTCTTCAGTTCTATTTGATTTTTAGCAAAAAGAACTTGTTGACATTTCCCTTGACAACGACGTGACCAGGCGAAACGTTTTATTTTCATCACTCCACACCACCCGCTCTTTCACATTTCAGTAGTTTCGTTGTAGCATAGTTCTGTGCTGGTTTTCCTGGCTTGCGAAACTCGCTCAAACTGCAGGTAGCAGAGAATGCCACGTCCATGTGATGTCGCGGAATTCCCGAGCAGTCCAAGTCACTGGACCAAAAGAGCTCCAGCGGCGAACACAACACTCTGTCTTGGCTCGGTTTCTGCACAGCCGTGTGTTTTCATTTTGTGCAGGAAACCGTAGCACCAGCTGTGGGGCGGCGATGGTGTATGCAACGTCACCACTCCCCCCGCTTGGGGCCGGGTGATTTGAGTTGCGCTAAAGGTGTGCGGATCCTTCAGATGCAATTTTCTCGTAAACTAAGTCTTTTTTGGCACAAAGTGCCATATTTACTCTAATCTAGGCCGGCCCCGATTCTAAGCCGATCCCCGAATGTCCAAAGCCAGAAAAATTTTTAAAAACTTACCTCGAATGTAGGCCGAACAAAAAAAGTGAGGGCAGCGTTCACAAAATAACAGCATTTATTTAATGTGAGCATGCTGAGCTCATTCAACCTTGTCACCACCGTTAGCCTTGTCCCTATAGCCCAGACCACGCTTTATTTATTAGTAGCTGACATGGTCACTGGACTACTTGTCTTATTAACTAGTGCTGCCATCGTCAGTGCTGCTACGGTCCCACAGCGCGTCGTCGTCCAGCGAAATTCCACATTCGGCGTGGAACAGCAGCCCACGCCGAATGCACCCAACCACGCGCAGCCATTGGGGAGGCTCTTTTGACAGGTCCGGTTGGCGTAAGTCCGCTGTCTTCTGCCGCCAGCCACTCGTTGTACTCACGGCGGAGCAGGTCCTTAAAAGGTGAAGATCCGGGCTTGTTTCATGGTCATATAGCACTTCACTGGCAGGGACCGATCACGCATTTCAGCGACGTGTGCTGCAAGCTTGGCCTACAGTTCCGGAAAGCATCCAGACTTCGGCACGTGGGAAATTCCTCACTTGCCATCACAAGTGAAAATTTCACTTCGCAGCAGTCACCACTCTCGTACCACCTGTTCAGAAACATCGAACTTGCGGCCCGCTGTGCAGTGATTTGTTTCTTCGGCATAAAGGGTGGCAGCCCTCTTGAACGCTGCTGTGAATGAGTGCCGAATGATCAGTGGGCCTGTAGCACTCATGATGACTGAAGAAGCATGGAAGTAGCATGTAGCCGGCAGTCAAGACGAATGCGTCAAGTCAATGCCTTTGGTCAAACTAAAGAGGAAAACCCGTGAGCGGTGTCTGCTCTTCCATCAACTACCGATACTCCCCACAAGCGCCGCCGTTCTGAGGGTGCCGCTGCGAATGGAATAGCGGCGCTTCCATCAGCTATCGACCCTCTTCCCCCCATGAGTGTTGTGTGCACTGTAAAACTCTCAAAAATTTTGAAAAACCCGTTCGAAAAGTGAACACACGGGATAGCGAAAAGCTATTGGTAGGGCCATAGAGCAAGCATAAAATTGTAGCAGTGAAAGCTCGTTAATTCGACTTCCGTTAATTCGGAAAATCCGATAATTCGACCTTCGCGCCTGGTCCCTACAATTATATATAGGAGTCTATGGGACGAAACTCTCGTTAATTCGGACGGATTCGAGCCCACCTCGGATAATTCGGACGATTTCGCGCAGCCACCGAGGCTCAAAAATGAAAATACGGCAAACGCGGCACAAAAGTGATACCCAAACCAATGCCTCGTTGCCCAAACGCAGCATCGCCATTGACATCAAGTGGCTGAAACTTGGCCAACCCAATCCAATTGGCTCGACTTGTGGCTGGATGGGTGCTTTTCCTTCTTTTTGCATGTGTCAGCGTTATCGACGGGGCCATTTTGTCGCTTTGTTGCTGTTGGTGCGCTACATCCTTGCACGCTGTTTTGCCGAGGACCGCTGGATTTAGCACAGCTCAGTTATTGAACTTTATTGGTGCTTTTCTGTTGTGCGCCCGTGTCACTGCATTCTCCGCCGATGGCAGCGTTGGCGAAGCAGCCGAAATACGAGGCGAAGGACTTGGCTACCAAGGTGGAAATTTTGCGGGCCCTGAAGTACGGACTCTCTTGACAAGAAGCCATGAAGAAGTACGACGTGAAAAAGAAGTACCTTGAGCACGTATGTGAAAAATGAAGAACAGATTCTTCAGGCGTTCGAAAGCGAGAAGTTTCGAGCGTCTGCGAACAGCAGCACATCCAGAGTTGGAAGAGGCTTTGCTTCGGTGGGTGGTCGACTCGCGTAATGCAAATCTGCCATTGAGTGGACCCCTCATCATGGCGCAAGCCGAGAGGTTTGCACTGATGACGCATATCGATGCATTCAAGGCATCGGAAGGGTGATGTGCGCGCTTCAGAGAGTGACATGACCTCGTTTTTAAGACTGTGCGGCGAAAGAGGCGCTGTCAACGAAGATGTTGCCAACAACTGGAAGAACGCTCAGCTGCTCGAACACATTGCTGCCTACGATCCAAATGACATATTTAATGCTGATGAAGCAGCACTTTTCTTTAAGGCTTTGCCAGACAAGACTGTGACCATGAAAGGAGATCCGTGCACCGGTGGCAAAAGATCCAAGGAACGCGTCGCCATTCTTTTAGCCGCCAACATGACAGGAGGAGAGCGCTTGCCGCTTGTCGTCATTGGAAAGGCACAAAAGCCACGGGGCTTTAAGAACATGCCTGCTCTTCCGGTAGAATACCGAGCGAATAAAAAGGCCTGGATAACGTCGGAAATTTTTCGTGGCTGGATGCAGAAGTTAGACCGACAGTTTTCCGCAAAGAACCGCAAAGTGTTAATGGTGCTGGACAGTTGTAGTGCGCATAACAGTGTCACCAGACTGGACAACATAGAAGTTGTTTTCTTGCTGCCGAACACAACATCGGCCCTCCAACCGATGGACCAAGGCATAATTCAGTATGTCAAGACCAAATACCGCAGGCACGTGCTGGAACGGATGCTCCTGTGCCATGAAGTCAGCAAGCAGTACGACGTGAATCTTTTGAGCGCGGTCAACATTCTTGCCTACGTTTGGCACAACACGCCCGCGCACGTCGTCACCAACTCTTTTAGACACAGTGGCTTCGTTGTGCGTGAGCCTGGCAATGAAGCAGTGGCCGAAGTGTCGCTAGATGACAATGGAGATGACTGCGAGGATTTTGGAGGAGTTCTGCCGGATGCGGTGACACTCGCTGATTACGTCGGCATTGATGACGGCGTTGTTAGAGCCGGCTCGCTTACCGAAGAAGAAATTGTCAGGGACGTGCTACACGGCGAAGATTCTGAGGAGGAAGAGGAGCCGCGAGGGAGCAGCCTCGGCCCCCTCGCACTGTGAAGGAAGCCGCGGAGGCCCTCACTGTGTTGAAAGAATTTTGTTGGGACACTCCAGACAGCATGCGAGCTTCTAAGCACCTGGAAAGACTTCGTAAAATAGTATCCGCGCGGGTTTCTGCTCGAAAGCAGACGAGCATCCTCGATTACTTTGCGCAATAAAGGTTTGTTGATGAAAGTCGTGCATTTATTGTTTTTGTGGTCCGCTCGATAATTCGGACATTCGGCTATTTCGGACATAATTTACGGTCCCTAGAAGTCCGAATTAACGAGCTTTTACTGTACGTTGTAGCTCCCGTTGGTCTCGCTTTTTTGGCGGTGCCATGTTTTGGTTTCGATTGTAAGTCAGACCCCCCCTCCACTTCAGATTTTCAAATTTAGAAAAATGGGTCGACCTACAATCGTGTAAATACAGTACCCCATAGAGCAGATGTATAAGAATGTCTGAAATTTCATACCCAAAAATCCTTCGCAGTCTTACTTTTTGCCTTGATCACAGCCCCGAAACGGCATTAATCAAAGCCACTACCGTCGCCATATTGATTATCTCGCCGCCTCGAATTGGCGCTCTCGCACGCACATCCTCTGGCAGCCCTAGCCACTACTGCGGTGACTCTAGGCTTAGCTGCTTCGAGATTCGCTGTTAAGCTTGTTGCTATTTGGTGCCGTGTTTTTCATTGAGATAATTTGCCGCTGTCAGCAATGGCAGTGACTCCGCCTTTGTAATCCTAGCCATTGGATTCGAAGCTCGAAAAGGACGGCGCGTTGTATAATACCGGTTCCCGACCGTCAGCTTCACCTCAGTACAGCAATGTTACGCGATGAGGCATACATAAAGTATTCCGGTAAAGCCTAAGCGTAGGAAGGGGCAATTGTCACGGGGCACAGTATGTATTTCTGAATTATACACGCGCATACCCGCTGTCTCCTGTCACAGTACGAGCACCGATATGCCCAATAAGTGTACTGGCAGGCCTTCAGAGCTTTTTCGGACGTGCCTGTGGCAATTTGAGTCCCCTAAGGGCACTAAAACACTTATATTCACTTTTTCAGACGCTTTTGCGGCCACTAGGGAGTCTGAAAAATGAGATGTTGACAGTACAACTGACCAAGAAGATGTTTCAAATGGTCCGTAGGGCGAATGTGCGGCAGGAGGACAAGAACAGAAAGGACTGACGCATTGAGAAATTAACGGGAAAGAAAGTGTGCCGCCGCTTCTTTGAAAGAGCTTGAGCTCAAAAAAAGTATTGGCTGATGCTGAGATGCAGGTGTCCCTAATACAAACCAAAATAAATTCTAAAGCAGTGAAACGCAACACTGAGGTGTTGTGTGCAGGACACAGGGTGTCTAATAACCGGGAAAACTCAAGGAATTTGTGCTTCTATGAGAGAAAATTAGCTGCAATTTTCTTGAAAGAGAACAAAAGTCGCGCTAATGTTGGCTCAAGTGATGCCGTGTCGTCCGCTGGAGCAGTTGCCGGTGTACAGTCAAGACCGTTTTTCCGGATGCCCCATTTCTGGGAATATGCCTGATAATTCGGAGGGCTTCGTGGCACCACCACGTACCCCAAAGAGTCAATGTATGAGAACTAAAATTTTGGACGCAAGAACCCATTGCCATCCGATTTTCCAGACGTCTTGCCGGGACTGCAGGTCTGAAACTACATTAATCAAAGCCACTACCGCTGTCATTTTGGTTATCTTGCTGTCTCGAGCCGGCGCTCTCGCACGCAGATCCACTGGCAGCCGTAGCCACCACCGCGGCAACACTAGGCCAAGCTGCTTCGATGTTCCCTACTAAGTTTCTTGCTTTTTGCTGCCGTGTGCTGCCACTTTTTTTAAGGAGCTTGAGCTCAAGAAGCAAAGTGTTGGCTGACATGCAGATATGCAGGTGACCCTCGTCCAAACTAAAATAAACTTTGAAGCAGTGAAGCGCAACACTGCAGTGTTGTGCGCATGCTGAGTTGAGGTTGACTTTCCAGCTCCTCAGAGGGAAGTTTGGGCCTCATATCGATGGGCTTTTTATCAGTTGATATAAGCAGCTCATATTGGAAAATATTTGCTTCTGTAAGCATCTGTATTTATTTGTATTTGAAAGTGTTCAACTCTATTTGCAATGAGCTTTACCGTATTTTTTAAGATATTGTGGCCACTTATAAGCTATTCTTTGTCATCTGTACATGATCATCATCATGTGGCGTTCATATGGGGTTCTTCATCATCGCTTGTGGGGCTGTCTCTCGAGTGTGATTTGTGCTGTGGGCGTAATCGGTTCACCGCATCTTCGACTCAGAATAAACGTAGTGACAACTGCTGCGTCACATGTGGTGGAGTGTGCTTTTCGGTCCTCTGTCCTCTGACTCCCCGCTCAACCTCCGGGAGCTTCGATCGGGTCGCCGATCGTGCCAGCATGTCACAGGACGAGCCAACAGGCACTTCTACTTCCACCATCTCGGCCTCGGCTACCCAGCCTCCCCGTATTGGATTGTCAGTGGAAACCAGCGTGATCCCCATCTGTTTGCTGGACTTCGCGGTGAAGACGTCGAGGATTGGCTGGACGACTACGACCGAGTGAGTTCGGCTAACCGTTAGGACGATGCGTCCAAGCTACGTCACGTCGCCTTTTATCTGACAGGAGTAGCGAAGACTTGGTTTTTCAACCATAAGGTTGATTTCACGAACTGGGGCGCTTTCAAACAGCAGCTCCGCCAAATCTTCGGCACACCGGCCCTCGCAAATAAGATGCTCGACAGTCGCAAGCAACAACCTGGTGAATCTTGTACGTCGTACATCGAGGATGTGCTTGCTCTTTGTCGACGCGTGAACACGGCCATGACCAAATCGGATAGGGTTTGCCACATCCTCAAAGGCATCAGAGCTATTGCTTTCAATGCTTAGCCATCCAGAACCCCGCTACCGTCGCTGATATCATCGCTACTTGCCAGCGCCTTGACGCACTTGAATCAGTACGGTTGCAGCCAGACACCACTGCAAACACTACCGCCAACGACCCTACGTTACGAGCAATGATACGCGCAATAATTTGAGAAGAGCTCCAGTATCTTCGCTTAGCCGCAGGGCCTATGCCTCCGATACCAATCTGCGAGACGTTATTAAGGAGGAATTGGCATCCATGGCTGGTGCAGCGTACACGGACCCTCTAACCCCTAGGGCCCCATCAACGTACGCACAAGTAGCCGCAGCTACTCCAGTCATCGTTCCACCGATGCCTCCAAAACCAACACCGGCCCACATCGCTTCCATGATTACCAGCGCACCTACCCAAACCAGCTATCCGCAGTGGCGTCCTCCTTGTCCCATCTGCTACTACTGCGGCTATCGTGGCCGCATAGCATGTTTTTGCCGCAAGCGCCAGCAAGACGAGCGTTGCAGATATGATGTATACGAACGGGATGACTTTTCGCCCGGAGCTACTTTCCAACGTCTAGGGAGCTTCCATGACCAACACCGTCCTTATGGTCCACCGCGCGGACGCTCTCCATTGCCTACTGTAGCATCCGAGGCGGCTCAGACGTACCGTCCTGTGAGACGCTGCTCGCCGTCACCCCTTCGCCGCTCTGCGTCCCCACTGAGACCTGCTTCTCAATTCGCCGAGCGCCGTCCGGAAAACTGAATTATGCAGCTTTTGGAGGAAAAGCTGCATCGAACGACGGGACAGAAATTCCTCCATTGCGTCGGTGCAATGTGATATTGGTTGTAGTAGAAGGTGTACAAGTAGAAGCTTTAATAGACATTGGTGCTAGTGTTTCAGTCATTCACTGTGAATTGTGTTCGCGACTTCGGAAAGTTACGACCCCCTATGATGGACCTACGCTACTCGCTGCTCAAGGGGCCGCCATTCGACCTATCGCCATGTGCACTGCTCGTATTTCCATCGATGGACTTCTGCATTACGTACAACTTGCAGTGCTAAGTTCGTGTGCCCAGCAGCTCATATTGGGATGGGATTTTCTTTCTACGGCCTCCGCCTCCATCTGCTGTGGGCAACGCGTTCTCCACATGACCAACACGACCTATTCACTTCATGCAGATGATGCACCACTTCACTTGCTTGCTGCAGAAGATACCGCGCTACCTCCTCACCATCAAAGCATTGTTACTATCACGTCTGATGTGACTGACTGCGGCGATGTGCTCGTATTACCATCTGCACGCTGTCTCGCAAGAGGGATAGCCTTTGCATCAGGGCTCGTTAGGTTTGATCATGGCTCTGCACTTCTCTACGCTGCAAACCCGACATCCGAAAAGATTCTCATCCCTAAAGGCACTACATTGGCTTGCGCCACTAAATCGAAGTCTATATCTGTTGTTTCCTTTAAACCAGCTTCCTCTGAAGTTCCTTTTACCTGATGGGCCGCATCTCCTTCAGCTCTTGCAGCTGCCATCAGTTCCAACCCGACACCTTCGCAGTCACACCAATTGCTTGCTTTGCTCCAAAAACATGAAGGTTCGTTTGACGTGCATTCAGCTTCGTTAAAAAAGACTTCAATTACGATGCATCGGATAGAGACAGATGGTACATCCATCGTGCGCCGTAGACCATATCGCGTATCGCTAGCTGAGAGGAAAGTCATTGACAAGAACGTCACCGACATGCTCTAACGGAACATAATACGCCCCTCTGCTAGCCCTTGGTCTTCCCCCGTTGTTTTGGTTTGGAAAAAAGACGGCTCTGTTCGATTTTGTGTCGACTACCGAGCATTTAACAAGATAACACGCAAGGATGTATACCCTATGCCTCGAATAGACGATGCCTTGTATTCCCTGCAAGGTGCCGAGTACTTCTCCAGCATCAATCTGCGTTCCGGTTACTGGCAGATACCTATGCATGAAGACAATAAGGAGAAAACAGCGTTTTCAACACCAGATGGGCTCTACGAGTTTAATGTAATGCCATTCAGCCTCTGCAATGCGCCCGCAACGTTCGAGCGCATGATTGACACCGTTCTTCGTGGCCTGAAGTGGAAGGCTTGCCTGTGCTATCTGGACGATATTGTTCTTTTCTTGTCAACCTTCTCTCAACACCTGCAACGTCTGGATGAAGTTCTCACATGCCTTGCCAACGCTGGACTTCAGCTAAACACCAAGAAATGCCATTTTGCCAAATGTCTACCAACTAGTAGACGAAGTACTCAGAGCCTCCGGAACCACCCACAAGACTACGTCCAGTTACCATCCGCAAACTAACGGCTTCACAGAGCGATTTCATCGCACGCTGTCAGACATGCTAGCCATGTACATCGAACCGGATCACAGAAACTGGGACGCAATTTTGCCATTCGTGACTTTTGCGTATAATACCGCCGTTCAACACACGACCGGTTACTCGCCATTCTACCTTGTCTATGGTCGTTCGCCCTGTTCCTGTTTTGACGTCTCTTTCTTCGCGCCAACTGTCAATCAGTGTTCATCCACCTGTGAACAATATGTGTCCCGCATTCTGCGTTGTCACCAGCTCGCCCGCACCAACACCGAAGCAAGGCAACAGGACCGCAAGCAGCATTACGACACCTCTCATCGCGTCATGTGCTTCCGCCCTGGCGACGAAGTGCTACTCCGGACACCAGTTCGTACTCCTGGCTTGTGTGACAAGTTTCAGCTTCGGTTCATTGCCCCCTACAAAGTCTTGGAGCAGACTTCTCCGGTGAACTATCGCGTGGTACCAGTTATTCCAAATGACCGCAGCTGCCGTGCCGCTGAGGTTGTCCACGTTTCCCGTATGAAGCCTTTCACGAGGCGTTCGCCGCCCCTTTGAATTGCGGCCAGGATGGCCACTCTCGCACGAGGGGACATTAGTGTGGCCATTTATAAGCTATTCTTTGTCACCTGTACATGATCATCATGTGGGGTTCATATGGAGTTCTTCTTCATCATCGCTTGTGGGGCTTTCTCTTGAGTGTGATCCGTGCTGTGGGCGTGATCGAACGGTTTGCCGCATCTTCGACTCGGAATAAACCTAGTGACAACTGCTGCGTCACAATATTTAATTTGCTGTGCATTTTTTCTTCTGTTTTCTTTTTGAATAAAATAAACAATACTGCTTACTATTCAAACTGGATGATGTTGTTTTTTTAAAAAAAGTTCTAATGTGCTTACTGAAGAGTGACAGCATCGGCCAACACGATGTCAGCCCATTTTAACATAAAGTTCTGTGTCACTCAGGCAATATTGCAAAGGCACTGAGGGAAAACCTGGAAAACTCGGGGAATTTGGAAATGACACCCTGAGGACAGTTGAGGTTAACATTCCAGCTGCTGAGAGAGAATCTCACTTCTGACAAAGTTTGGGTCTCATACCCACTTGTCATGCGCTCTTTGGCCAAACCTGGCCCTTGCACCATAAAACACCTCGCATCATCATTGGGTCTCATACCAATGAGCTTGCCATCAGTTGATAGAAATAGCTCATAATTGAAAAGATTTGCTTCTGTATGCTATGGGGATCCGCGACTTACACGTGTCCCCTACTATGCTGTTTTGCCCGCATGTTTTGCGTCTCCTGTAATCTGGCTTCTCCTCATAGCTTAGTGACAGCGCAGTCTGGTTGCAGTGCATTACGAGGGATGGCGCGAGTGTTGTGCTGCTAGTGCCACCTGATGGCAGGGTTAGTCAGGCACGACAGGGATAAGCTCTTAATCGGTGGCTCATGTATGGCAAGCAGCACGGACGTTCCTCGTGTGCGCCGATCCAAGCTTCTTCGAGACTGTCTCGCGAGGCCTACACTGGAATGGACGAACACAATCGTTCGAATCCGCCACCGTTCGTGTGACTATACGCACGAACGACCAGGCGTAAGTGTCCAGCATGGGGCGAACATATTCGCTCGTTACCTTGTCCGCTGAGTTGGACTTTGTAGATTTGTTGTGCGCCCATCGGCATATTCTATCAATAATTCGGCTGGCTATAGATTGGTATATAAAAGGTGCAATAAATGCCCTTGTGATAGTCTGCATTACTGTGTTGTTGTTCCTTTGTCCCAAGAGCACGGATGAGACCCCACAATGCATCTTTTTATTTGTATTTGAACATGTTCGACTCAATTTGCCACGGGTTCTTCAATCTTCTTTTTGAAGTAATTTATTTGCTGTGCATTTTACCAACACCTCTTGGGACTGGGGTTTCGTGGCCGATGTGACGTCAAGTTGGTGTCGTGACGAGGCAGTCATCAGAACAAATTCAGGGACGGATGAAAAACCTTATTCACATATTTACATCTTTGAAGGAACTTGGTGAACTGACTCCGGCACTCCTCTGTGCGCCGGCTTAACTAGCCAGGCTGGTCCATCCCTTTTTTTTTCTTTCTCCACGTGATGGCTAGGATCTCACCAATCCGGGAACCTTGGTAGGGTCATCATAATTCACGAACATGCACTTGGACCGAGAGGGTACCTTTCTCCCTCTCAAAGGTCAGTGTGCTGTTGACGGCGCAGGAATGTCGAGGTTGAGCGCTGACATCCGGCGACACCTCTGTCAACCCTTCTAGTAATTTGGCAGTTGAAATTCCGTTCTCCGAACCTGATCAATGTCGAAGAGTGGAGACCGCCAGTGCGCAATTGATTGCTCCCCAGGGTCGTTTTCGGTCGCTGAAAGGGGGGAGGGGGGAGGAGGTATGGCGACGGGCACTGGTGGTCGGGGTGTAATTGCCTGCAGAGGCGAGGTCACAACAGCATTTCAAAGCTGCCAGTTTAGCGGTGAAACATCCTTGTCCTGAAGGACCATCGGGCGCAACACCCCTCTCTTCTGTTTTCTTTTTTAATAAAATTGACACTTCGCCTTACTATTCAAACTGAATTAAGTTGCTTCCTTTTTTAATTTTTTAACATGCTTACTAGAGAGTGACAGCATTGGGACATAAAACGAGGTTCTGTTTCACTTGGGAAATTTTGCAAGGACACTCAGGGAAAACCTGGAAAACCAGGGACGTTGGAAATGTCAGTTTGCTAGACACCCTGGTACATCTCGTTTTTGTTAAATCAAACTTAAGGAGCATGCTATATTTTTCTTTTATAGGCTGGATGCACATTACATTCAGCTGCACTTTTATTTGTCTTGCCTTTAACTCGCAAGAAATTTGTGTGCAGTAGGCTGTGGGGTGCATGTTAGAATCTGGTAAATACAGTGGGCCCTCTGTTACATCCCAATTTGCGCTGCCTACATGCCTCCCAGCTCTCCCAAATTTTCTGTAAGGTAAGGGTTTAGGCTTGGTTCTAGGATTTGAAAAATATTTCGTTAAGTTTTACAAAAAAAAAAAGAAAGTTCTCTGCACAAAAATATTTTCAAGCTCTAAAAAAGAAAATGTGATGGACTCTGTGCCAAGCTCTTATGGCAGTGCAAGGCACCATATACGCAGAAGTGTACATGCTTCAAGCAAGTTTATTCACTTGCAGCCAGTTTCTGCCTGCTTGTGTGTACAAAGTGGTCTTATTGCGAATTCATCATCATCATCAGCCTGGTTACGCCCACAGCAGGGCAAAGGCCTCTGCCATACTTCTCCACCTACCCCGGTCATATACTAATTGTGGCCATGTGGTCCCTGCAAACTTCTTAATCTCATCCGCCCACCTAACTTACTGCTGCCCCCTGCTACGCTTCCTTTCCCTTGGAATCCAGTCCGTAACCCCTAATGAGCGTCGGTTATCTTCCCTCCTCATTACATTATTGCGAATTAGATGTCCAAAATTTTAAGTTGCTTAGTATTTCACCTTACTCCCACACCTAATACAAATGTCCTTAAAAGACATCTCTACACTCACAAGCTTGCAGCTTTTCTGTTCAATAGCTTTTTAAAAAGTTGTTTATGTAGTAAAACTTCCTTTTTTATTGTTCATCCAAACTGCATGTAGCTCCATTACTCAATGCAAACTGGTGGAGTGAGAACTGTGGAAAAGAAATGCATTAGCAGCAAGCATGTAGCTTTTAGGAGCAAGTGGAACTGTTTTGCACGGCCTTTGTGATGGCAATGTGCTGGCATGTGTGTCACACCGCAGTCATAACCTTTGGCACTCTGAAAAGATCTTGTTCACAGGCTGAACTGCGTTGCAAAAGCAATTTTTTTTCTCGGGAATAAAACTTTTGCTCTCAGTGTGGAGATAGGGGCAAGTGAACTCAGACACCCAGTGGCACTTGAGCAGCCATTGGTAGCATTTAGTGATGTTGGGTGGGCATGGCATATGCCTGTAACGTGCCACTAAACATGCAGATAGATGTGGTTCCCAAGTGTTTCCATCATATGTAGTCTCCAGTGTCCACTGTAGTAGGCCTATCAATCATCATATTCTCATAAAAGTTTGGTATCTCTGGCCTTCAGTGACTGAAAAACAGATACGTGATGATATGGGTAGAAATCATATCATGGAAGGAACACATTTCTCACTGCACTTCTTGTTGCTGGTGGCATTTCTGGTAAGATAGACTGGACCTGATGAGGCTTTCCTCTCTCCTTCAATTTATTAAGAGATTGGCATCCTTATGTGTTGTGAAATTTAGTGAATACTATGTTCCAGAAATATCTAGACAAACGCATTTCATTGTGCTTTTAGAGCGTCATTTTAGCATGAACAAACCATTGATTACTATATTGTATTACTATATTAACTCAAGGTTAAGATTTCTTTTTCCCGAGGGGTGCCTATGATCAGATTTTTTTACATTCAGTAATGTACAATAGGGTGTTGGTTATATTTGCTGAGTGCTTCATTGTTAGTGTGATTACTCTTGTGCAAATATAATGCTGCACATTTTTGTCTGGCAGTCACTGACATGACTGCAATTGAAGAAGTGTGTCAAAGCTCAGCTGAATAAAGTTACTGTATTGGCGTGTTGTTTAATATGGTGCTTTTGAAAGTTGAAAGGCCAATATTTACCTTTAAGCACCATTGTACTGAACTTATTTGCAATTTCTTTCCTTCTCCTTACAGAACAATACGACACATTTGTTAAATTTACCTATGACCAAATTCAGAAGCGGTATGAGGGTGCTACACCCAGCTGTAAGTGATTCATCTTTCTCTCTTTCTCTTCATTTGTTTTTCTTTTTTTGCTCTTCCAAATGTTTTGAGTCTTGAATATTCTTGGGTCATTTGGTGTTCAGGCTAAAAAGTGCATTTTGTTGCATTTGCAGTAACTGTGCTTGTAAGAGCAGAAACAGTTGACTTAGAAAAGCTGTTACAGATGAAGATATGCTTAGTAGATTATGCATTCTGCAAATAAGGGCTCAGAAGTGTAATTCTTTATTCATAGTAATGTGCAAGTGACATACTGCAACATTAGCTCTTTTAAGGAGGAGCCAATTTTCTTTGCAGTGAGGATGTGTGTACAGTCAATCCCACATATATCAAACTGATATATAGAATTATTGTCCATATTGTCTGTTGGAAAATTCCCTTAAAGATCTCATACAAAAATATAGCAATGTATTACGCGTATATTGAACTCCTGTTCACTGCTGCAATATATTGAACGCTGCACTGAGCCTCTGCTGTTACGCTTCTCCTAACAAACACGTGAAACACTTCTCGCGTCCTTGGAAATCTTGAAAGGGTCCCTCGCCAGGCTTCATGAAAAATTTTGGCTATGTGCTGAAAGTTGTGGAAGCGTTCTACCGCAAGTGTTTTGTGTTTTTCAAATTAGTTCATTAATAGCCACGATAGAAATATTTGAAAAATATAGTGAAATAAAAAAAAATCGAATTTTGACTACAAAATTCAGGGGTGCGATCATTACGCGAGTGCGATCATTATGCGAGTAAATACGGTATTCGCAGACAACTTTTCTTGGCCATGAAGCGAAGTCGCACCAAAGCACACCTCTTGCATTGCTGCTGGAAGTAGTTCCACAGCTTTGTTCAATTTTCTTTTACTTGGAAAATGGAGAGCAGTACTTCTGTTTCTTACAGCACATATTTTAAACGATGCATGACATTCATCCGTCATCTACTGATATTTTGTTGTATTTTTAGTTTGCCCTTTTGAGTTTTGCCAATTGCGAGACAGTTGTACGTTTTACACATTCAGCGCAGGCATAATGGCACCGACGTCTTTTGGTGAGTGTTTGTCGTTTGCTGTCCCTTTTGCAACCTTCCTTGAGAGGCTGATGACTAACTTCAGCAACAAAAAGCTGATGAAGCACACAAAACAAGTGTTTGCGAAACCAAGCGAACACATGGAAATCGTCGGCACATACGAATAAGCAAGCTGATGCCAGCTCTACCAACATCGCTGGCGTCAGTTGTGCATCCTAGTCCCAACCGGTGCTGAAGTCATATGGCTGCTTCGGGACTCCCACGCAGGCTGCATTGCTCGCTGTCCAGAACTGGATACGTATCCGATGTGTGTGAACATCACTTAGCCTTAGAAATAAAGTCAAGTTAATTGTCTCTGCCTTCACTGAAGTAAAGGAAGTATGCAAGGTCAGAGAAATCGAAACCACTGCCAAACTCGCCTGGACTACATTGCGAACAAATACATGTGCAAAAGCTTCGCCCCCATAACTTTCGCTTCATCGCCAAGAAAACTTGTTCGTGCATATAGCCTCCACCAAAGCCAACACTTAAAATGTCCTGTGATGTAAGAGCTAGCTATATTCTTCCAAGATCTGAAGACAGCTCACTTTGAATCACTTTGAAGTCTGTTATTACTACTGACTCGCATGTTATGAAAGTAAACAATTTTTTTGTTTCACTGATGCCAGGAGCAGGACTTCTAGCCCATGGACAACGTAAACATCTCATGTTTGATGTGGCAAAAACTTTTTTTTTGCTACGTAAACACAAAAATGAAGAAGTGAGTTGCAAGTGGAACTGTATTCTGGATTTTCATTTCTTTCAGCAGTGTTTGAAACACATTTCATCTGTGACGACACTGGCCAGTCAAAAACTGAAGGCGCACCAGACCCTATATCCAAGAAGTCCTGCATCAGAAAACACACCTAAGACTACTGGCTCGGGGCCTTTTAGAGAAGCGAAGGCGAAACTTTTGAGAGTAGTGTTCTCAAAACAGTTTTTTTTAGAGCTGATTTCTTTGTTACTGTGTGGCCTATTTTGACTGCTTTTTTGTCACGGTCCTTGGGCTACAATCCAGGTCATTATATTTTCGCTTTCTTAGCTTGACTGCAAAGGTAACATAAAGAAATGACAATACAAGGATTTTGTGTAGTGAAAGAAAAAAAAATGTCACGCCCTTCAACCCAAATTTACCTATGCAGTAATTGTTCAACGATCCTGCCATTGTATTGTTTAAGCTCCCCAGGCCCTTCAGAAAGTGCAAAGGAGCAAAATTCTGCGGAATACAACGTTCTCATGATACTACTCTGAAACATTTATGCAAGCATCAGGGAGACATGAATATTTGTGCCAATTTTTATCAACATACAAGAGAGGTGCCCTGAACCACTTCTTATATAAGTAGAGAAATGCATTTGAAGTTAAAATAGACTATTTCAGAAATACGTTAAAGGATGTTGAAGGTTGTTTAGGGGCCCTTTAGGGAAAAAGAAAGTTGATTCTCAAAGCCCCGTAACTTCCTTTAACAAAAGTTGTTTTAGGCATTCAAGCACAAACATAACTGGAACACCGATGTAATTCTCCACAATGTTTGGGAATTAATATCTCATAAGGTTGTCATCCTAAGAATTTGTTCCATGTGGATCCACCTTTCAATCTCCACGGCTGGAATATGTAAATAATGGGTCAAGGTAATTAGAAAACTTAATTAGTTAATGTTTGTTAGTAAATTCGGCATTTCAATTTTTGAGCAAGTGATGTCTGCCTCTTCAAGTAGACCAGCTCATGAACTAGAATTGTGCTATCTGCAACATTTAGGAAATTTTGAAAGTGTTCGCTGAAACACCCGGTGTGTGTCGCAGAGCTTCCTACAATAATTACTAGAGGGAACTCTGGTGCTGCGATCGTTCAGCCACCATGGGAAGTATGTACACGGATTAGTCTGACCTTCGTGACTGGTGCTTCAGATGTTCTTGTGGCTTCATTTATACTTTTTTTTTTAAATGCAGAAGGTAATGACTCTGCAAGCATGCATAATTGCTGCTAATTACAGTGATTGTGCTCGCCCATGCGTCCATGGTTTCAATGTTGGGCTTCTGTGCTGGAGTCCTGTGTTTGATTCCTACTGTCAGGCAATTTTAATAATGTTTATTTCATTACCTATAATGTGGTACTCTCTTAAAAATGATCACTCTGCAAAGTCATGAAGCCATTTAAAGTGAGACGGACAAAGTTCAGCCAAATCCATGTCCTATCCATCCTTCCCATGCAAGTTTGAAGGAGGGCAAGTGTTCCGATCAAGTCATGTAATTGGACACAGCATATGAATGAAGCTCAGCTCTCCTGATGCCTGCTTTTTTTTTTTTTTGCATTGTTTCAGATTTGTCGTAACACGATGCTGCACTGTGAAAGAACTCAAGTGGGGGTTCTGTGCTGTAGCTAACCGAGGGCAAGGCAGTATGAGCCTGGACTCTGCAGGCACCAATGTCCATCCAGCCTGCATGCCACAGTGTTGCCCCTCATTTGTCAGTTCTTCCATTCTCTTGTGACTTGCACACAGACTGCTGGTGCGTTCATTCCCTGACAGAAAGAAGCAAAGGAGACGCCTCATCTACAAGCCCTTCTGTGTTGGCGATGCGAATAAGTGTGTGCTTTCTGCTGTTGCCACCTCGCCATAGGAGACCTGTGATGACGTTAAGAGTGCTGAATGTGACATTGCATGTGGTTGGTGGATGCAAAAGACTGCTTTTGTATGCCAAGGAGTGAAGTTTAGTCACATTTTCTATGTAAAGAGTTAAAAAAGTACAAGTGTGGTGCATTGCAACGTGTAATTATATGGCTTCAGTTTACTTTGCCCTGAATGAATGTCCATTTTGTGCTTACATTGTTGCAGTGTGTGTGACGTGAAGCTTCAGCATGAACAGCTTGCTGGATATTGAGGGGTGCACTTAGGTGTGCGATTGCAGAGAGCTTTACATGGCTAGGAGGAAAAGTATTGAAACTGCAGCTCACAGTCACCAAGAGGCGGCTTCAAAATTAACTTAGTGTACAGATGTATAATATATAATGCACTACAGGGTGTGCATGCCAAGCTGATGCATTAGTTTTGTACCACTGCGTGCATTTTCTTGCCTTTGCTTTCAAAATATTTGACTGGCTCATGTACATAGATTTGCACGGGTTTTGCCACATTGCTCTTCTCTTGTGTGGCGATTCACAGAGGTCTTGGATGGGATATGCAGAATGCCCGAGCAGTGCCTCCCTGGTTGCATTTTGAATGCAGTCGGCAGCAATGTTGCGTGAAAGCTCCTGAACCGTAAATGCCTGTAACACGTAGCTGTTTGGACAGTTTTGAACAAGCAGTTCATTCGGCTTTGTAAACACGAGGTCTGTTGCACGCATTGGTTCTTTACACTTGAGTTGTGCACTTGCTGTAATGAGGTCAACATGAAATCATCACTGAAGCACTCAAAACCTTGAGTTTGTGCAATTCAGTTGTTTGCTTTAATGCTGGAGTAGTCTTTGGCTTTCATTTGCTCTGCAGATGTGTAACTTGATGGCTATTAGAATAAAACATTTGAGATACAAGTCTGTGCCCTTTAATGGCTGCAAGATAGGTGTACTGGATCCTGTCAAGTTGGTCAACAAGCAAGCCCCGTGTAGATGCATTTTGTGCTCAAAAGAAACCCCCACTTCACAGTTGCTGAAGCAAAGCCTGTTCGTTGCATGCATCTTGGTTACCAAATGGTGCCGAGCTGTCTCGTGGCAGCACACAGGTTACTAAAGTGCATAAAATGCTTGAGGCGCAGTGCTGCAAAAATAGTGTATTTCTACCAGTAACTAACAAGTCGCCAACTAACAGTAGTCTCTAGTAGCGGTGCACTATCATGTGTCTGTTCCCCTTGCATCGTTGACACCAGCAGGCACTTTGATTTCCATACCACTCAGTTCTTTGGTCAGGTACACTTGGCAGCCAAGTCTAGACCTGGAGGAAGAAACAGGTTCTCTGATAAGGGCCAGGATACAGGAGTGCACATTGCAACTGGATTGGTTCTATGTGATTATGCAAATTCCAGTCTCACATTTTCATGCAATGCTGTAAGAGTTGCATTATAATTGGCTGCCTGGTTTTCAAGTACATTATTAAAGCCACCCCTTTACTTTAAAAGCCTTCACACCAGCTACAAATTTATACCTAACTGTCCATAAGCTTTGAGGAGAACTGTACATAAAAGAAAAGGTGATGCACAATAGCACCTACACCAGTCTCGCAATGCAAGGCTGTATAAACCCAAGCCTGCAGCAAACCTTTGTTACTAGTTTACCAACCTTGCCTCTTGCCTGACAAGCGATTTATGTTAACAGGTCACCACTTTATAAGGTTTCAGGATAACGCCAGGTTATGGGCACAAGATTAGAAAGACGTCGGTAAACTGGCATTGTTCTTGAAAAATTTTTAGATTTAGTTGCATGCTTCAAGAATCTATTTTCAGGTGCAAAGGATTAGGAAGCTTCTCCAACCAGAAGATTGCAAAAAAATAATTATAATCAAGGCATTGGAACTATAGGAGCTTTTCATTCATGCTTGACTGACGAGACTCAAAAGCACAGGTTTTGCCCAGACGGTGAGCTGGCGCCAGCTCCATTTGTATCAGTGCTCAGGCCTCCTGCATACGAGAGGCTGTTCTCTGTGTTTGGGGCAGTCTCTCATTTTTGAAACTCTGCACAAAAAGCCCACCTAGAGGAGCAAGCACCTACGCAGCTCGATTTTAGTTTTACGCTCCAGAAAAGCATTCTGGCTAAATTTCATGCAAATTGATCATGTGGAATAGTAATAACCATGTTTAGAATGCACAAGCATTCTTTTAATGTAACCTTACATCACATGCGCAAAGCTTTGTAGAATGCAGATAGTAGAATTTACAGCACTTTTGTTCAGGTAAAATTTAGGAAGCCACTTGTCCATGTTCTCAATAATGGTGGTTGAGATTTCAAACATTTTCTTGAAATAAGAAAAGAATTCACCAATAATTACGATATTCCCTAATGCAAATTTGAGTGCAGCTCTATGCGTGTTCTCATATTGGGATATGTTGGCTGGTGCAGACTGTCTCGTGTGGCACGTTGTAAATGGAGAGAAGTGCGGTGCGACTGCTTTACTAATCTGCAGATTGCGAGAGCCAGCGCATGGGTGACACGTGGGCACTATCCACTGCAGCCGCCACCAGCAGACCTCCCAGACGACACGTGCTACTGTGGTGCCATCTTGTAGCCATCATCACCGCACTGTGCGTTTACCACACCCCCCTCCACTTTCCGCTGTGCCCTCCTTGCGTGTTTCTCCCACTGCCCTCTGCGCTCGTTTTCATCTTTCGCTATGCTGGTTTGCTCGGCTATGCCGCCAAAGCTTGTGGCAGTAATGGACGCCCAAGAGCTGTGCTCTTAAATTTAATTTTTGTCTCATTTGCAATTTGTTTCTATAAGGGGCAATACAGGCTATTTTACAACGATCTCCTAGTTCTGGTACGAAGCCCAAACTTTGCACAGGAGACCACACTTTTTATTTTATCTCCCAGGGCACAGAAAAATCATTATGACCTATTGAGAAAATAAAAACATATGAAAATAAGAGATTAACTTCTATATTTAACATATATGTCATCCAGTTAGCTTCATAAAATCTTGTGGAAGCAACTCCCCTAAACATGGTGCTGTCGTCTCCAGTTAATACACCTTTTCACTTCATTTGAGCGCATGGGAAAGTCCTGGTGAGAAACCATTCATTGCTAAGAAGGAAAACTTGTTTACTTTGAACACCAAAGCATGCATACCACTTCAGTTAATTTGATCTCTGCCAGCCCTACATTATGCGCATAGCAGTCAGTAAAAGCTTATAAAGAATAGATTCTGCAGACACCGGTAGCGATTCCCTAGGCGTCTATGGTGACAGCAGCAACCTGTCCTGCAGTGATGTCTTGCGCTGCGCCCTGGGTGATGTCGCTTTTGAGTATTTTGTCAGTGCTGACAAGTGTTGGAGGTCTGTGGTCCCCTGACTTGTAGAATTGTTATATACTGCATTGACGTAGTCTGTCAATGACATCAGACTACTTCAAGCAATAAAAAAAAGGAGAGAGAGAGATTTGAATGCATTTATTTTGCCGCCATTTGTTAATTGGAACTCTCGGAGTATTCAACAAAATGTTGCGGTCCCTCAAGGGTCGCAGTAACGGCAGTTGACTGCGCTACTGGTAACTTGGGCAAATTCATTCCTCCGGTGCAGAATGAGGACTTGTACATTCAGCTGGTCCCTATCATACTCCAACTTGGGACTGCAATGATGCAAAGCTCACTCTAGATTGGTGCCAGAGAAAGTATGCCCGAGCCAAATGTTCAATGGCTCACCCAGTCAGAGGACAGAAGAGGGAACACATCAGCACTTCGGTTGTAAACAAACATGGCGGACAGGCAGGGTGCGCACATGACACCACGCCAACGGTAGAAGCTGCAGCAGTCTCATGGCCAGACCTTCATTAGATCTCTTGGTCGCGCTTCCAAGGCGAAGGTGAGAGCACATTGGAACGCTATATTTCTACCAGCCAAATGTAACGCACGCTGCCAGAGCTTTGGAAAATGACCGTGTCAGTGTACCATTAAATTGTCATCTCAAGGCCATAAGTTACACAGCGATGAATTCATCACGCAATGTGTGTAGCATTGTCGAAAAAGTATTGCGCCTCCTAGAACATAAGCAACTCCCATTCACAAGTAGGAGCCCCCAGAATGTTCTACACAGCTTCAGTCCCTTTTGTTTTCACAAGATGCAGCGAATTGCAAGCAGGCTTCATGGTATACAAGCACAATTTGCTATGGGATTCCAGTAGCAGTTGGTGCTTGAGGGGGGGGGGGCTCAAGTGACAGCTGCAAGTGTAATTACCCAACAGACCAGAATTTCCTTCTAGTATAGTGTAGTTGAGATGATTAAAAAGAAGATAGCAGAGCATGGGCGTAGGCCAGTTGGTTATTCATGATTTTGGGAAGTTACCGCAAGAGACGACAAGACTTGAATAAAGGGACAACACAAGCGGTGTTGTCCCTTTCTTAAAAGTCTCGTGGTTTCTTGTGGTAACTTCCCAAAATTATTAAAAAGAAATCCATATTCATTGCTCAAGCTTTGTGGTCGATTATGGTTTTCCCTACTCCAGTTTCGCTGTCACACAAAAGAGAAAGGGCACTTAAATCAGGGAAAATGTACTTCCTTCTATGAACACTGGAACAGCATCTGCCGAGAAAGGTGTCAACAGCATTACGTTTCACACAATCCATAGGCAAGGTCCAGCATGTCTAGCTCCTCATCTGAAGGGTTCTCCTTGAGCCTCTCGAAGTCCTCAGGTTTGAATATCAAGTGGCACGTGGAGCAGGCCAGTGTTCCTTCACAAGCACCTGTAAATGGACATTTAAATGCAGTGGTCGCATACAGTTGAGAAACCGCATGCTGGCTTGGATTTTCTTGAGGTGCTCATAGTTGACCCCAGATAAAACTAACGCATTTGTTGAGCATATCTTTGCTACATTAGCAGTTCGTTATAATTGGGCTTGGCCTACAAGGTAACAATAAAGAACTGAACAAGGTGCAGAAGGGGACGCTTTACACCCAAAAATGGTGCACACCACGCTTATTTGTCGAAATCAGTGATTGAGCTTCACTTAGGTTCTGACGACCCAATAATGCCACTCTACAAGTTTGTCAAGCTCTTGATGGCTTCCTAGGTCAAGCCTCTTGCATGCACAAGATGCTTGTGCAAGGCTATGAATATTAAGGCAATCAATATTAAGACCACTGGAGATTCATTTGAGGGATCAGTAGTTTCCTACTCTATACTGAAGCTTTCCATATGCGGAAGTCGTACTCTATGCAGAAGTTGTTTAACCTGTTCAAGACTTCTCCATGAGAGATGTTCTTGGAGATGTCTACGCTATAGTTACCTGCAGTTGAGAAGGCCTGCATCGACTACCTGTGCTTTGTCCCACACTAGGTCTTTGTAGATGTTGAGCAGACGAAAATGCTAGCGTAGTGAAACAGATTATTATTTTTGCAGGCTTCCCATAAGCGAAACAAATGTAATTGGCTTTAGTAAGCATTACCTTGCCATTGATGTGAACATTCAATGTCATGGCACTCGCAAAACGTTGGAATAGGGCGTCATGTGGCCCGACATTAACCACCTCCTAAGTTTGCAGTGGCAGTTTTTGCTTATTGTAGCCCTTCCTTTTCTCCTTCAAAATGGCTGAGCTCCTTAACTTTGCTATGAGCTGCATAGCTATAACAAAGCTAAGTGTTTGTGTGGCGTAACTATGATGGCAGTGCATCCACAAGCCTTAAACTAAAAAGAAAGGCTAGAGATAAAAGTGAAGCACTGTGCTGATTGGCTTCGTCGTGTTGGATGTGCTGTGCAGTTGTCTGCCTTACCTAGGCTCACCACAGCATGACCACACTGTGGTCCATTCCGTTTGTTGTAACTGAGCAGGCTGTGATAAGTTGGCTTGAGTGTACCAAAATGTCATTAAAGGGGCCCCGAAACAATTTCTGAACATGGAAAATACTGCTAATCTGTAGAAGAGCCTGTGAACTTGTGGGCCAAATATTACTGCATTGCATGCAGCAGGGAATTTGCACTCTCTCATCAAAAACAGTGAGAAATCGCTTGTTCTCGCTTCCACAATGTTATCACGCAGCACTATAGCAAGCTGGTAGACCTGCCAACAGCTATTGGCTCATTTCGTGATCACGAGAACATTCTCAGTAATATAATAATCACTGATTTTGAGTTTATTAAATGAAACATATATGCCTGTGATCTCAAAGAGAAAATTCATTTCATCTTGGCACTTATAGTTCTGCATAGCTGCCTCTGCTGTGCAGGGCCTCCGAGATAGCAGCGGCGTGCTGTGAAGCATAGTTTACCGTGACCACTACAGGGTGCCACAACGAACCTTCTTGCTATTGGGGCACTAACTTTTGAGTGGGGGTTTGCCCCTCGTCTTCTCCTTAGTGCAGCTTCCTGCGCGCAAGTGGAGACGCGTGTCAGTGCGATAGCTCCACATATACTTGAAGGATTCGAAAAATGTTTGTGGCATGAGACTTGTGAAATGACGTCCTTTAATAGTGAGGCCATTCTACAATTAGAAAAATGTTTCATGGCCCCTTTAATACAGACTCAACATAAAATGGTCATAGAGAACTATAATTTTAATATGAATAACACATTTTGCTAAGTTTAATACACACAAAAATGCGAAATTTGATTAACAATACAAGGAATGCAAGAGCAACGAGGGAAGCTTGGACAAAAATAGACACAAGGTAGGGAAAAAATTCGGCTGCAATCCATGCTGTGAAAATGGTTGGCCAGCGAAGCTGTGGTATCACCTGATCTGATAGACCAATGTGACATACCCTTCAACGATTGAGCAATGCACTACATGAAATGATTGAGAACAAAACAGTTATCTAGCCTGAGCACGACGCTGTTGTTCATGTTGACGTTGCTGTTCCCGTTGCTGCTCATGATATTCGTGTTGCTCTTCATGGCCTTCCCATAGCGCTATCGCAACACAAATGAAATCAGTTACTAGGCGGGTTCTTCTCTTACGTGTGAAAGTGTAGTGACGTCACTCCTTGCTTCATATGCTAGAGTTTCCACCTCCTGGAAACTGCAGCTTATGCAACCGTAATCTTTACTGGGAAATGCATGCGGCGAATGCCACATGCTTCGCATTGTTCGAACATGCCCTATCATCTCGCATGTGGTTTTGACACTAGAAACAAATACTGGGATGTGTCTTGCATACATAATTCCAATGGCAATAGCACTTTTCACTTCAATTTGTGGAATGGCCTTCTGTTGTTCAGAGCCAGCTTCGCTGTAAGAAGTTTTGAGATACAAGATACCAGCATGTTAATTGCAGCTGATACAGCACTCACTATTGTATTAATTTGTATAGACCTTTGCACCGGAAGCCTCGAACCAAAGAGTCGGAAACGGATATCAGGCCCCCAGTAGCGAGAGTACATAGCTAGCGTCTCATAGTTGCCCTCTCTTGCTGGACTGTCACGCGCGCAGTTCCCGCATTGACTGCACGACATTTTTGCGATATTAAGCTTATCCGCACAGGCTATGCGAACGTCGGGGCAGCACTGCGCTGTGTATGGTTGTTCGAACAACCAGAAGAAGCACAATGCAGCAAGAAAAGTGCAGTGCAGCACGCACAATCTTCTGCAAGAGGACTGCGGCTGCAACATGTACCTGTTGTATCGGTTTCCTGCCAACGCGGCACTGAAGCATCGCTGGATTAGCGCTGTAAATCGTAAGGGATTCGTCCCTATACGGAGTCGTCGCGCGTCTGCTCGATTCATTTTATCCACGGGAAGCGGACACCTAAGAATCCAGAGCCAATGCTTCAGCTCAGATACGCGAGCAAGGCAAGGTGCGCTGTGTGCGTGTCTCCATCGCCAGCCCCCAATATTTAGATGGGTTGTAAGTATGCAAATATGACGGTGGGTGCCCGATATCGACGGGTGCCTCAGAACCAGGCGGCTAGCCGACAGTGGCTGACGTCGATGCCGTTCTGCAATCACACGGACTGATTTGCAGCCACGGGTGCTCAAAACAGGAAAGTATTCGCCTTAATGCGTAAAGCGGCACCTCTCAACACTGGTGATACTTGCACTAAAGGTCCAAAACGACGCTGAGGAGACTTAAGACACGGAGAATCAGGTGAAAGCAGCTCTAGGGCTGAGCTGACGCTTCGCCATCCGACAGTCACGCGCAGTCGTATACGGCCACTACCAGCAGGAAAGTTTCCGTCTCGATGCGTAGCCGATGCCTCTCGGCACTGGTGAGAATAGCACGAAAGTGGCAAGACGACTCTGTGAAGGCGGAAGATACAGAGAAACACAGATATGGATAGCAAACAACGTTTTTAGATCTGTTTGTTGATAGCAACAGCAGCGCTGAGCCGGCTGAGGCTGTCAGTATGGCATCGCTGAGCCGGCTGAGGCAGTATGGCATCACCGCCAAGCAGACGCTAGGCAGCGCCGGTAGTCCAAATATGGTGGCGCCCGTGGAAGCCTCAGTGCAAAGGTCTATAGAATCTGTATCTTATTATAGCATATTTGTTGGGGCCACTGTAAAATTATGAGAGCTGGCTTGCTAATTTCTGAACTCTTGTAAAGTGACACTGGTTCTTTTTAACTTTCCATGCTAATAACAGGGGAAACACAGGGAAGGCGGGAGATGGAAATTCAAGACGAGCAAAATGAGAACAAAGTAAACAGGGCAGCCAAGTTTCAACAAGTGGACTTGTCTTTCCCACAGTGACTTGAAAAAGACAAGTCCACTTGTCGAAACGTTGGCTCCCACTTTTACCTTGTTATCATTTTGCTCATCATGCTAATAACAGTGGCTTATAGGAGCAGCTTGTTGGGCAAGTTGATACATTATTGCATGGTAGAATGTTGCCATAACTATTTTTTTTTCACATTCTATGTCATTATTCCGCAATAGTCTATGGGGCTTGCAGTACTCGCACAAGGTTAATAGAGATACACTGTGCAGCAAGGCGCTACCCTTATACAGTCGAATGCTTCTACAGTGAAATGACTTTGTGGAACCACCAAGCACACTTCAGAGCACTTTATCTACTCCATCGCTTCTAACTCCTCCTCTTCATCTCTTAAGCTGTACCCCACTACTTGCTCATGTCTAAAACCAGCAACGTGCCAGAAGAAAAGTCTGCCACAGGTGAGATTCCCCTGCGGAGAAGTGCGCATGGTCACTTAAAGAGGTGGTCAGATGGAGGTGTTGATAATGGGAGCCGGTTTGAACCTTGTGATAGCATCTGTGTCTTCACACCCATTGCGCAGGATTGCAAAATGGTGTTCAGAACCTCTCACGGCGGGAAAAGGACCGTCCTAGCAGGGCTGAAGAGAACGATGAGGCATGTCAACATGGACAAAAACGTGTGAGGATGCTTGCAGGTTTGAGGGCAGGAAAGTGTCGTGGTTGTTCGTATGAGCAGAGGTTGGCGGTGGACGCAAGTAGTGCATTAAAATGCATAGACGCTGGACAGAAGAAGATGGATCCAAAAAATTCAGTGTAGATACGGGGTTGACAAGGTCACCGGGCAAATGGAGGGTGCAGCCGTAAACCGTCTCAGCTACAGAGCAGGCGAGTTCTGGTCAGAGTGTTGACCGAAGGCGGAGCAGCACGATGGGAAGGTGCAATACCCAATCCTCTGCATGAGGCTGAGTGGCAAGTGCAGCTTTCAAGTGTTCATGTAGCCTCTCGACGATGCCGTTGGATGCAGAATGGTAAGCAGTCGTGTGAATGCATGCACAACCCAGAAGGGATGTTGCAGACATTAAAAGTGCCAACTCAAACTGTCTGCTTCAAGCAGCGGTTACTGCTGGTGGCACACCAAGACGCTAATCCAGGTAGACAGAAATGTGTCAGCAACTGTCTCCGCTGTTATGTCAGGCATTGGAGCTGCTTCAGACCACCGTGTGTACTTATCAATACATGTAAGCAAATACTTATAACCACAACATGGTGGCAAAGGGCCAATAATGTCCAAATGAATGGTGTTGAAACATGCATCGGGGACAGGGAATTTTCCCAATGGAGGCTTGGCACGTCATTGCACCTTGATATGTTGACACGTTGTACAAGTGCAAACCCAGTCGCATATATCAGCGCATATGCGCAGCCAAACATAATGTTCGGTGATAAGGTATTGCACGTATGCCTGGATGGCAGATGGAGTGCAGTGTACTACAGGAATGTAAAAGCCGAAACAAGTGGTTTTTGGTCGGTAACAGTGCTGGGCAGTATCGAAGATATATGTACCTTAGATACCTTTTGCATATCTTGAATCTGTATCATGATACGCCTGGCAAGAAGTGTATCAGTATGTGTCTTTCCAACACACGAGAGAATGTATCATGTATCTTAAGATACAAGACACTGCTATCACAACATCACCATGCAAAAATATTAACGCTGGCTGCGCTTCACTTTACAGGCTGATATTGCTGCCACTAAGCCACTAGAATAAAACTAAAGGCAGTGACAGTCTTTTATCTTTCTGAGGAGCACTCCAGCGATGGCAGGCTATGAAGCCTGTGCATCCCTATTGATGGAGCAGAGTCACGTGGTGCCACTTGCGCTGTCTTGACAAAAGCAAGTGCGCAAACGTTTGCGCACAGCCTTTTGTTTTCTTTATTTTCGTTTTTCACGGACAAGGTTGCACAGCGGTATTTGTGCCATCGTGCAGAGGCTTCTTATTGACGTTCTTGTAATTACGTTCTTGTAATTACAAATACCAGAAACAAAATCCGCTGAGTGCACAGCACATAAACGGCTTTCATGCCAAGTAGCTAAAGCAACCCCAACAAATTGTTTCGGAATGGATATATTATACTTTAGTCAAGAAAGCCAAAAAAATTTTGTGATACTAACAGACATTTCATTCAAACGAAACAAGATTGGTCGAAGTTAAGAAATTTCCAAGAAACATTTTTGTGCATATGTGTTCTGCTACATGATATAGATCTATGATAAGAAATTCGCGAATGTATCGAAGTATCATATCACATACAATAACTGTGGTAGTATATCGTATCTGTACCTGAAATACTTGTTGCTCGAGTTTCTTGCATCGTATCACGATACAATTACAAAGTATCTTGGCCCAGCCCTGGTTGGTAAGAATTATAAATTGTTGCCCTTCAAGGAAGTACCTGAAATGCCTCACTGTGAGGTAGGCCGCAAGGAGCTCCAGTCCGAAAGTACTGTATCGGCGCTCAGTGTCGCGTAACTTGCGGGAAAAGAAGGAGATGGGCGCCCACGCACTATTAATCGACTGACGAAGAGCAGCTCCCATGGCTTCTGAAGAAGCATCCACCATAAAGCTAGAAAGAATGGTCTGTGAATGGTGATGCAAGAGGGCGGCTTGTGCAAGTTCGGTCTTAACGGCGGCGAAAGCTTGATCAACGACTGTGTCACAAGGAAGTGCAGTAGACTAAGCTTTCAAAATGGAAAAGAGTGCTTCAAGAGGCTGCACTAACTTACAACATGCAGGGATGAAATGGCGATAAAAATTGGCGAGTCCGAGAAAACGTCGCAAGCTACGTGTGGACCTTGCTGGTGGGTAGTCGATGATGGCCTGAACCTTGTCAGGCAGTGGAGTGATGCCATGATTGGTGATGTGATGTCTGAGAGAATGAATCTCCGGAACCCCAAACTGACATTTGCCAACATTGCTGACGAGATCGTAATCACAGTCGAGTGAAAAGTTGACGTAGATGTGCTTTATGGATTTCAGCATTGCTGCTGGCAACGAGATCATCTATGCAGGCGAAACAAAATGGCAAGCCTCTGATGACTTCATCTATAATACGCTGAAATGTTTGAGCTGTGTTGCACAAACCGAAAGGCATGCATAAAACTCAAAAAGGCCAAATGGGGTAGTTATAGCAGTTTTTGGAATGTCTGCTGGCTCAACGGGGATCTGGTGATAAGCTTTCACTAGATAGATTTTCAAATATATATTGCTGTGCCGGTTAAAAAGGCAGTCCAATCCTGAATATTGGGTAGCAGGTATCGGTCGGGAACAGTGACCGCATTCAGAGCACAATATTCACCACAGAGCCGCCCAGTTATTGTTCTTCTTAGACACCATGTGTAGTGCTGATGACCACGAGCTTGACGACAGACGAATGATATTTAGTGGCAACATATGCTCGAATTCATTGCGGGCAACTCAAAGTTTATCAGGACCGAGTCGGCGAGGGCGGCAGTGAACGGGCAGGCCTGCAGTAACAATACAATGGGTTACAGTGTCGTTAGGGGTTTTATCGATCGGAGACTGTGCAGTAATCTCAGGAAACTCGTTGAGTAGAGCTGCATGTGGCGAAGTAGGCAGTTTAATGAAAGTAGGGTTGTAGCACGTGACAGAAAACCATTGACTGATAGACCCGTGATGTTATCCACCAGGCGACAGCAGCTCATGTCCATGAGCAGATGAAATGGCTTAAGAAATCAGCCCCTAAGATGGCATGGTGGACGTCTGCTATCCAAAATAGCCATGGCAACCTTCTCTTATGATCGAAATCGAGGGTAAAAGACTTCTGTTCGTAAGTTGCGATGACAGAAGAGTAGATAGCTTGTAGGGGAGTTGACTTTGCACGGAGATGTTGGTCAGCTTTGGACGCAGGGATTGTGCTGACCTACGCACCAGTGTCTCCCAACAAATGCAGTCCGTGGTTCAGTCGGTTATATGGAAAAGCTGGCTTGATGTATGGTCATGATCGCCCGCCACTGTTGTTGATGATCGGCCTGAGCGTTCCCCGTGTGCCACAAACAGGGGGACACACATTGACGAGCTGCGGCGCGACAATGGCAGTGGTAGTAGCACAGGCCCTGTGAGGAAAAACTGTGCTCAGGTTGTTGAAACGGCTGTTGCATAAAAGGTGGCGGAAGAGGCTGATGAGTTAAATAGGGTCGGTCATTGAAGTTGCAGGTGTTGCACAATTCCTAGCGCAAGTCGGCAACTTGAGATGCGAGCTCTTTGACTGTTTCCCAAAGGGAATCCGCTTCAGAAAGTGGAGAGCTACGAACAGCATTTATGACTGCTGGAGTGACGTCTATCATATTGTTAGCCAGTTCGGCGAGTTCCAACAAGGGCTTATGCTTAGCTGTGACGAGAGCCATGTGCAAGTTGGACAACTAGCGTAATATGGCCATGTCCAACGAGTCCAGTTGGTCACCAGTGAGGTGCTGCAGGTGATGTATGTAGAAATTGAGTTGGACTCTTCGTTGTTCAGGAGCTGCTGAATATGCCGATGCGCGGGCGAGATGAGATGGCGAAGAAGAGCCTCTTTGATTGTCGTATGTGGCGTTTCCTGATGTGGCTGGATAAAGACGTCACGTATCTTGGCGATGGTCTGTAGCGGCAAAGCTTCAAGTAGAAGTTCATATTTGCAAAACTCCGACATGACGTGATGACTGCAGAACTTGTTCTCAACTTGTATGAACCATAATGTGGGATCGGCGAGCCATAGCTGTAGTAGTGTAATGGTAGCTGTACCTCCTGTAAAACCTGTAGGAGGTACTTGACCAATTGCAGAGGTAGTAGGAGCGGAGTTGAGGTCTTCTGGAGTCCGGGTTTGATCCATTGAAGGTTGTGTTCGTAGTCTGGGTCACCAGTAACTGTGGAACCACCAAGCACAGTTAAGAGCACAGGGGTCTTATTTTCATGACCCTTCACTTGATCTACTCAATTGTTTCTAACTCCTCTTCCTCATCTCTTAAGTCGTACCCCACTACTCGCTCATGTCTAAAACCAATGACGCGTCAGAATAAGAAGAAAAGGTTGCTACAACGTGTATAACAAATGATTTATTACGTCCTGTTGAATTCCCATCTTTCATATTTATTGTGGACAGCTCTACACCAACGACTACTACAATCAGCCCCGACGGCTGATTTGCTGCTTTACAATGAACTCTACATAGTCGTGTCGCCACTGCCCTCCACAGACGTCACTAAAGTGCGCTCTGCACAAGTGCTAACTACAGCATTAGCGGTGCACTTGACCAGCGTGCCAATATCAGAAGTAGTCATGCTGCACAGCTGTAAGAATCGCTAGACTCGTATGGTACATTACATTAGCAGCGTACAATGCTGTAATGCAGCATAGGAGTGATGGCTGACGAATACATTGTCATTGATGACGACGTGATAACATAATTGTAACTGATGACCGATGACGTCTGCAATGCTACCCAAGGCGAAAAGGACACGATTGTCAAGGAAAGCAACAGTAGTAAAAATTTTGTAAACAAACCCAGAATTCTGAAGGCAAGAGAGGCAATAGTGGCATTCAATGACATGCAGCTTTACTTGGCATAGTTCCTGCATTTTTTCACAGAGCACATTGTAAACCTAGGTGCAATAAGGTTGGTTGCAGTTGCACAATCTGCCAGACAATGTGCGCACAAAAAATTGCGACTTACTTACCAAGTCTCTCTTGCATTCATGTTACTGAACGTTTTCTTTTGTTGTTTAATGTGCTTAGCCTATGGGAGCTCTATGGGAGTGGTACAGTGCACAACCTTTACAACAAAGTGACCTGCATAATGAAGATTTTTGGAGGTCCCATGCACTTTATTATAAAGGTGTTTATAGTTGGTAGGAGAGACTGCTCTCAAGCATACCTGCTAGCTAGTCTGCATTGGAACGTGTTGTGAGGGGGGTGACAATCACAGACTAAATATGGGTGGTACAAAAAAAAAAGACAGGCTGCACCAATAATGGCATTGACATTTTTATAACGAAATGTTTTCCACATGCCTAGTAATCTTTGGCATAGCAAAATTCAGTGCCTGCAAAAAAAAATTCAAACTAAAAATCCATTTAGTAGTAGCTAATAGCAGCTGGAGCCAGCTCATAACCTGTGTGATCGACATGCAGTGTCTGGCACATTAAATGTTACTTCAAATCTTTCAAAGCTCAACTTTTTCATGTGCACTATTATAATGCAGTGGATTATAGTTTCCCATCTTAAGATGAAGTAAGCAGCATTTAACAAAAACACCATTATGCACACAGAATTTGTCGACTGTCCACATCAGGTTACCAGAACAGCGAAACGTCAGTATCACGACAAGAAGGTGTAAGCCTAAATGAATGATGAAGACAGTTCTCCAAGCTATCACAATGAAGCACAAAGCTTACTTTAGCACAAAGTTGGGAAAAAGAATCAAGAGAGCAAACAGTTGGGAAAATTTCAAAAGGTGTTGTGTTCAGGACACCTCATAACAATAGCTGTTAAAACAGGCCTTTGGTAGATATGAGGGAAGAATGATGCAAGAACCACATTTAAAACAAATACACATTTTTTGTGTGTCTAGGTCGAATGCAATGGCGTTTTCCCAAGTTCGTTTATGTACCTTTGTAATCAGCGTTCATAGAGCACAGTGAATAGGTTTATCTACAGTTGGACGAAGCACTTTCGATCACGATCAATCCCAAATGGGATCAAATTAATCGGATTGTTATTGGCTCTTATGTGCAAGCTGAGTAAGGGAGGCAATCATGGTCAAGAAACTCGATCCCAGCTGCACTCAATCACAATCGAAAGTGTCATGTGTGACCAGGGACACGTGCATTGTGAAGGAGTCTCAAGTCCGGACCCCGGCTAGCTAGCCCTAGCCTGTCCTGCACTTGACTGATACACTCTAGCTTCACTTCAACCCCTTCCTTCATGGCAATGTTGATGCTGCTGTTTGGTGCATGGGCTTAAGTGACACAAGCCCCACCTCCTCCTCTTCATTTCATATTTTGCTGTGTGGGGCATTTGCAGTGGTGGCATTGCGCATTCCACACTTTATGTTGCTAGGACGGTGTGTCACGTCACGGCGTATGTGCTTCTTAGCTTGATTCTCTGGCTGGGAGCTGCGCTGCCTCGAGAGGGAGGGCACACAGTGTTTGGTTTCAAACGTCAGCTGGCTTGGTGGCGCACAGCGCTGTAATGTACTTTTCAGACACAATGGTCAGTGCATAAAGTATGCACTGCTCTTGCCAGTTTAAAGTGGCCATACCTAGTGAGGGGCCCTTAAACGAAGCTTAAAGGTCAACTAGCTGTGCACACTGCCAGTGATGGTATTGTAGAACACTTTTTGCTTTCATTAGGTCCTTGCCAGGCAAAGAAATTTATGCCGACTGTCACTTATGCAACTATACTCAGCTGTCCTGTCGAAATTTTTGTCAATTATCAAAAAGACATCACTAATCACTTTATTTGGCGACTTCCCTTGCCTTACTATGGTGCTCCTTTGCATTCTTATGAGAGGGTGTGACATCATTGCGGCAACTCCATCGCAGTGGCCAAGATTTGATCCCGCGACCTCATGCTTAGCACTGCAACACCATAGATATAGCCAAGCCACCACGGCGGATGTGGATTTTGCAACAGGAGTATTTTGTGTGTTAAGGTACATGCAATACTGTAATTGAGAGAAAAAAAAGTGTCTCTTTACAACCACTGCCTGTCCAGATGGCGGTACCAGAGTCCTTTGAACTTGGCAAGTTTTGATAATGTTTTGATAATAAAAAAAATTCTTTGAAATCATGAATGAAGTACTGGTGCTGTTTCGGTACAAAATTAAGAAAGTGGAAATCTGGCTTCGCTTTCTGTTTCAGTAGTCGAGCTCCATCATAGCCGTGAAATTAACAAAAATTTAGTTTCTATATACGTATTATCAGTCTTAACTGATTCAAGGTTCCCTTTACAATGTCCCTTTCAGATAGCATGTAAGAGCCCTGAACAGTAAGTAGCTTGCACATGAATTCTGAGACGTCACTAGTTAGGCAAGTCTCTGCCACACAGAGTGAGAAGTGGCACTGATGTATGCATGAGTGATGCATGCATCAATACGGATTAGCATCTTTTTCAAGGATGCCATGAATACATCTGGCGGCCAGTATTCCCTCTGCCACAATATTTTGTGCTAGAGCTGCACGACTATTTTGAAACATTCAAATAAAGCATTTAGCTGGCCAAGCCATGTACAAACTTGATAAACCACACCTTTCTTATGTCGAAATTCTCTTGTTTGTCATATATATATATATATATATATATATATATTACGCGGTAGCTCTAGAATATTTTCGCATCATAAGCTGGCGCATCGGATTGGCGCGCTGCTTCGCCGTATCTGGTCATTCGTTAGCACCGCGATCCTTAGTATTCAGATGTGTGATCATTCTGGAAACGGCAAAATTTTACTTAAGCGTGCCCCCCCAAAAATTGCTACGCCTGCGAGTGTGCAAATCATCAAATCGACGCTTCACACGACTGCGCACCGGCCGACAAAACGGCGGTGGAAGCTTGACTCACCGAAACCATCGAAATCAAGGTGGTTGTTGATAATGACATCCAAGAGACTGTCGCCTACTTTCCCTACTGCGCTGACTTTTTCGCCGCTTTCCCGGACAAAGGTTACGTCAAAACTGTAATGCAGAGAAGAAAGAAGAAAAACAACAGAGCCTGCTACATTCAACCGATAAAACTTTTCGAAATGTCCCTGCTCTAAACAGGTAGAGCCAAGAAAGAGAAGCGTATTGAGCTTGTTTACTCAATTATCGCCCTTTGACGTTACTGAACCTTGCCTTGGCTTTATCAGCAGCTCCAAACGATCTTCCTAGGACAAGACAAATCATCCGCTACGCTAATTAAGTACGCCCACAGAGTAGTAGTAATAGAGAGCGTGAAGCAAACGGAACCTGCGTAGAGAAATGACATGGTAATGAGTAGAAATAGTGGCTTACGTTTCTTTTCTCCTGACGGGAAACGTGGTAGCAATGCACCGGTTTGATGCGAGCGCCGTTGTGCCATGCAAACTCATTAGGCATGAGATTTTGCTATGGTGCTTCGTGCCCCATGCGACGGTGAACTTTGCAAGTCCTAACCGAAGGAAGTGCGACATGACTCTTTCCACAGTAATCGGCAGGTTTTCCAGACACATGCAGAAGGATACGGTGATTGAAGGACGGTGCGAGGTGCGTGTGTGTGAGATTAGAGATCAGCATCAGTATCGTATATGGGATGAAAATAACCATAAAAATAACACAAACCGAAACAGAATAATTATTTGAACATAATGGTTTAATGACGTTAGCTATAGTATTATCATACCCCGGGCCTTTCTTTTTTACAAAATGTTAATTTGTTTTTTTTTTATATAAACAGCTTAGTTATTCGCATCTTGTGCATGCGATACTAAATCGACTGTAATTTTGAGAGAGGGAAGGTTCCACAGCAAAAAAAGAGAAGCATCGGTATTTCATTCATTATCTTATTATTCTCATTTTATGCACAGAGGCTGGTATAGCGTGGAACGCATTTTGCGTAACCTGTCGTTCAGCCGTAGAACTAGGCAAGGAATTTGGCTGAGCGTAACAGGCCAACAGGGCCGTGGACTGCTGATAGGGGCCAAGCACCGCGGAAAGAAGAGTTCCTCGGCCCAGTCGAACCCATTTCGTGCAGCGAAGCTCTCGTTACGTCGACAGAAATGACACGGCTAGGCGAGATCTTCTGGTGGGAGAGAGCTACATAAAAATCGTTGAGTTGGTATAATCCTTCAGAGCGTGCGCCCAGTTTGCGCACCTGTTGCTTTTCCATGGCGTTTCTATGCCCCGTGAGAATACGACGAGGGAAACGAAAGAAAGGTGAGAAGCTGGGTTGAAACTTGCTCTTCTGTGTAATGTGTAGCAGAGGACTTTCAGGTACGGCACACTCGCACGGTCTGACAGGTCGCGCGCATCGTAACTGATTTCTAACCCCTATTTATTTATTTATTTATTTCACGTCTAAGTTAATGTATTAGCGAACACTTTGGAGTGCAGTCAGTGAGCGTCGTGCTTTACTTCTAATAACTGTCCAAAAAAAAATCGGCACCGTTCTGCATAATATGATTAAGTAACTTGACGTAAACCTGACAGGCTGACAGTTCTACAGAGATGTTTCAGAAGCCGGTCTCTAATATCGAAAACATTACGTTTTGCACAATGGTATAGTTTAGCGATCCAAGTCCATTTATACGACATTTGTTGTCGTTTATTTACTGCACCGAACCGGTCGGATATCTATGTCATGTATGGGGAAAAAGTTTGCGACCAAAAGTGAAGGCCGGTGCACAGACGTGTTTTCCCGGCATGTGTATACGTTTTACTGTAGGTACGAAGTTAGTAATGGTTCATTACCCTGTCGGGTAACACTGTCGCACGGCGCACTTTCGATCGGGATCGAATTTTTCTGTCGCGGTTGGCTCCCTCGCGCAAGCTGCAGGAGGGAGCCAATCGCGGTTGAGAATTTCGATCCCGATCGGGCGCGATCGAAAGTTGCCGCAGTTCCACATCGCGCCTTGTAAATCGGTCAGTGTCTTGTAAATCGGCCTGTATGCTTAAGGTTCATTCACACTAGGCCGACCCGACACCGATTTCGGTCTGCCGAATGTCGGCGACAGCGTTTTTTTCCTTCGTGTCGGCGTCTCTGTTACTCTGTACCGACGCCGACAATGTGCCGATGGTCGGCGGAGAGCTCGGCGTCGGTACAATGCGACTGGCACGGCTTGTCACCCGTTCTCCGTCGGCGCGAAGTCGTCGACGGCTTATACAAGCCGGTTGGTCGTTCTGTACTCAAGCGAAGACAGCGAAAGAGTCAAAGACAGAAAAAAAAAGTATATATATATATATATATATATATATATATATATATATATATATATATATATATATATATATATATATATATAATGTATAGACGACAATGACATAAAGATAAAAGAAACTCAAAAAACGCGAGAACACTAACACAAATGCACTTAATCTAGATCAAACTACAAAAGAAATACAACGAACAGTTGACAGTAAATATAGAAATTAACACTACACAGAACACACTTAATGGTGGTCAACAGAGTTCAAAAGAAAGCAAATGATGGCATACACATGGCCGGAGAGCTGTAGTAAGTCCATAAAGCGTGGAGTCGAAGGCAGAGCTTTCCCAAAGAATGCTGGCAAGCTGATCTCGTTGCGGTGGATGCGATTGCTGGGCTGGGTTTCCTGGCAGTCTAGGTCGGGCGTCTACCCTCAAGCAGGTTGAGCTAACTTGAGGGGAACTACTACTGTGAGCTTCATTGCAGACCTTGGCTTTTTGTCTTTGACGCTAACTAGTAAGTCGCAGTTCAGACGCGGCCCAGGCGATACTGCACGGCACTAGCTCCTTGATGCTTTTCAGCAGATTCTAGGCTCAGCTTCTAGACTGCCTAGCTTGATCTAAAACCTGCATTTAAATAGCTTCTCCTTTCCCTAGTTCCCTGTGTTGGGGAACGGCAGATATTGGTAGAAAGTACTGTGGAAACCCGCTAGGTGGAGAGAACTAAACTTTGCGGTGTTTCCAATTATTAGCTTGGCGGCCATTAATTACTTCTCTCCACCTTGTGGGTTTCCGCAGAACTTTTACGTCAAACTCTTGCCTTTGCTTTGAGTTGTATCCGCCTGGTTAGCTCAGATGGTAGAGTGGCTGCCCGAGTCCCGGACCAGGACGAAGTTTTCTTCAACTGCGAGGCTTTTCTTTCGAGGAACCCTTATGGGTTTCCTTTGTAGCATTTGCTCCGATTGGGTGGATGTGTCATTTTTGCTTGATTAATTTAATTGAGAAGTCTTTATGCTCAAAAGACTTTCAAGTGCCTGTGTGACGGCTACAATATGCTTAATTTGTGTGATGACAAACTTTGTTGCTAGCATGGATGCTGGTGTGCTCAAAATTTGGTGAAATTGATATGCAGCCTGAAGTTATAATTCATATTTATTGCTTGCAGAGTAATTTGGTCTCTTACACCCCATTGTTATTTCTGGCGCAAGTGACTGAAGTGCCACACTATATGGAATGAGTACTAGATTTAAAACTTTAATTAAGCACACTTGCAGTGTTGCTGCCATCGAGGTTGTTACTGTGAAGGCCTTGTCATCTGCTCTTGAACTCCATTGCCTTCCATCTGCAGCTTGTCAATATCTTGCATTATTCGGCATTGGACATTAGCAATTGTGAAATAACAATTTTGTCTTGCAATGCTAAATTTTATAAGAACGACAAGGGCGGTTGCATTAACTTCCACACAGTTCTATTTGAGAAGTTACACAAACTTACATGACAGAGCATAACTTATCGATACAACCTATGGCACAACAAATGAAATTAGAAAAATAAATTCAGCCAGATCTGGAAAAAGAAGTGAAAAAAAAAAAGGATTCACTGGCGATTACGAGAATCCCTAATACAAAATTTGAGCAGCCACATTTTGATGGCGGCGAAATGCGAAAACACCCATGTACTTAGATTTAGGTGCAGGTTAAAGAACCTCAGGTGGTCCAACATTACGGCATGCCTCATAATCAGACCGTTTTGGCACCCATAATATAATTTATTTTGTCTCGTTGGGCATGTTGCAAACGGAGTGAAATGTGCCGCGACTGCCTGGCTAATTGAGAGATTGCGAGGCGGCGCATGGGTGATGTGTGGGCACGATTTGTAGCAGCCGCCACAGACAGACCTCTGCTCATGCAGCTGTTTTTATACAGACGACTTGCACTACTCTGGTGCCATCTCGTAACCATCATCGCCACAAAGCCCGTCTTGCATGGCACTACGCTTCTCATACTTTTGCCATACACTCCTCCTCCACTTTCCTCCTCATGCTCTCTTTGCTATTGTCGTCTTTCATCTTCCACTGCGCTCTAAAAAAAACTCTATATGCATGCAATCAGAAAACCTGATGCAAAGCAAGGCACAGATAATAACTTCCTAAATTATTATTATTCATAAAAATGCTGCAGTACATAGGGCCTAAGCAGGAGGGGCAATACAAAGCATGATACATTGATAACAACGTGACAGACTGCTACAATAGCCAAAAATCAAGGAAACTGCAAAAAACAATACATATCAGTGAATATAACTGTACCAGTGAAAATACATGGTCAATGTAAGCACTAAAATTTTAAACAAAGGCACTTTATACAAGAACTTCTGGGATAAAAATGGGTAAAGGACAGCTGACACGGTTTGAACAAATTATGTCGACGTGGAGGGTACAGCTACAGTAAAACATTTGTGCCACAATTTAAGTGAATTGTCTCATATTAAGAGAGCTGTGGATGATAAAAAGTTATCCTTCTCCCTAACCATGCTTTTTCTCCTCAGCTCGTTTGGCGAGAGGTCGGGGCTAAGCTCCACCTTCACTGGCTCTGCATGATGACGTGATGTCGTGTAATCTATTTCCTGTGTCTTGGAGCCAGCACACAAAGTCCAGTACAGCACAGTACAACCACCCCTCTAGCCGCCTGGCGGTCAATCTCCTGAGAGAGTTATCCAAGCAATGTGTGTTGCAAGCGTTCTGACCCACCGTGGCTGCTTAGTGGCTATGGTGTTGGGCTGCTCATTACGAGGTTGCGGGAGATTAAATACCGGCCACGGCGGCCACATTACAGCGCCACTACAGCATGCCTCATAATGAGATCATGGTTTTGGCATGTAAAACCCCATTATTTAATTTTTTTAGCGTTCTGTTACAGTGCCAAGCTTGTCCGGTATTCTGGTAAACGGAGGCAAGCTGAGTGTTTTGACGGATGGGCAGAGGCGTAAACCCTCCATACCTTCCATACTACTACCACTGCAATGAAGGGGCTTGAGCATAAACATGGGCGGTCGCACGGTGCAGTCACCTGGTGGCACAGAGCTTAAAGCGACCCTGCACCACTTTTTATCCAAGTATAGAAATGCATTTGAAGTTATAATAAGCTACTTCAGAAATACTTACCACAAAAAGTACTTCAATGAGTTATTGGCAATCAAACATGCCCTTCGCGGTGCGTCTGCTCCTTCTTCATGCCTTGCACTGCGAAGTTCAAATTTGATTTTGGACATTAGCCTAGGTGCTACTACTTCAGATTTAGGCGCCTACGACATGCCAGATGTAAGGCAAATGCAGTTGTCCTCAGCGAGCTGCAGTCAGCTCAGCCAGTGGACTCGTCGTGGCAACCCGTGGCTGCCGTGGTATGTGCTATGTAGCAGACTGCAGCTAGATGCAACTGTAGTATGTATGTGCAGTGTTTGCTTTGTGCACGACATGGCTTGAATACATGCTTGCACTCATATGATCCAATGAACGGTCCAGCATACTCCAGTCTGAGCGGGCTACATGGTGTGGACCAGCTTTGTCCTTCAACTTGGCCGGTGGGTAGTAGCCACATCCAACTTGCACATATTGAAGCACTCAGTACAAAGAGAAGTTTGCCAAGACTAACTAGGAGCAGCCAGAATTGAGCGCGTGCTGGTAAACATGTGTGTGGTCTGACCTTAAGTTTTCCATGGTTAGAGGCTAGTTGAGCATTCAAATCTAGCTGAAATTAGCGAGGCCCGGCAGCTAAGAGACCAATAAGCAGGGTGGCCAAAGTTTGATTCCTACGCGGGTGGCCGCGGCCGAACATGAGCAGACGACAGTCAGCTTCTTACAGAAGTATGCAATTATGATCGAAATTCAAAAGCAACTTTGTCAATAAACATACACAGTAACACTAGGAAGAAGCACATGGATCCAAACACCCTTCTTGATTTATGTCAGCTATTGTGCAAAGCAGCCACATATGGAAATCTGCTAAAACCTTAGTATAATGAAATTCTTGATATAACGAACTACTTAACCTTTCGTAAGCCCCTGTCCATAGAACACCATCCATTTAGAACCTCAATATAACGATGTGTGTCTGTATACGATTTCAATATAACGAAATTCCACTGCCGCCGCAAAGGAATGCCGAGACAATAAATGGAAACTTTCGCCGACGCAGACGGTCAAATTATTGAATTACAAGCGGCTGCTTGCAGATGCACCTCCCAAATCGTGCGACAAGAGCGACCAGCGAAGTCGAGCCACATCATGTTCTGTATAAAGTCCAAGTGCGATACGATCTTATCGCGCCCTGCACACTGCCTGCTTTAGGTGCGAGGGTCAAACACGAAAGATGGCGTCTTCACGAGTGCCGCCTTCCAGTGCAAACAAAGAGAAAGAGGGGGAGAAGAGTGAGTTCGCGGTAACATCAACAGTAATCACATTAACAGTAATCAGTAACATTGTTGAACCCCTGTCGTTTTGGAGACTTCACACTGTCCAGTGGCCAGTGCTTTCTCGCTGCGCGCCGAGTCTTCTGGCTCTCCCTGTTTCTAGCGCAAACATTGAAAGGGCATTTTCAAAGCTGAGAATCATTAATCGAAAGAAGCACGCTTCCATCAGTGGCAGCAACCTCGTAAAGTATGTTTGCATTTATTACAACAAGCTTTAAGGTTGTAATATGCACAAATGTAGTGTTCTGTGTGTATATGTGTTTATGCATTCAAACCTTCCAGACAATTAAAATATGTTTCGTGTGTTCTAATGTTTTTAGTGTTCAGATATCATTTCATCTAAAATTTTGGAGTATTCAGAGTAACGCAATATTAAACTCCGAACTTCGTAGACTTGGGTATTTACGAGAAATAAACTCCGATAAACACAGAATTTCTGCCAAAAAAATAAACTCCGGAAAACACCCTCCGAATTTCAAGAAAAATATACTCTGAAAACACGGAGCCCTAATTGTAACATAAGCAGACGACACTTGCTGTGTGCCAGAAGTGCTTGAGTGTAGTGGTAAATTGTCATTGTGTATTCTCTTTCTGTTACTTTCCCTTTATAGGGACAAATTAACCAACCTTCCAAGTATTACGAACATTTGTTCACCATAAAGTTGGAAAAATTGTCGATGACGCAACCTGAGTGGCCAATCAAATAGCTCGCCCAAGTGATGTCACGTGCGCTAGCTACATAGAGTTTAACGGGGTGACATAAATTCAGGGGAGTGGCGCCACTGCGATCGGTATCGATGCACATTTTTAAAACCTTATGATAAGTTACAGCAGACTGCTTAAATGTGTCACTTAATGGTCAGAAAAACCTACCCTAATGACTTAGTACATTCATACATCCAGGTGATCCGCAGTGTGAAAGACAGTCATCTGGCAGATTATTCCAGTTACTTAGTTGCTTCAGAACGAATGAGAATGAAATTTCTCTTTATTCTTTCTTTTTGCAAAATAAAATGTTGGGAGAGAGTAAGCAAGCATCGTAAGCATGGCAGAAGATAAGGAAAGAACAGTTGGGTACTGAACTTAAGTGAATCAAATATTCATTTGTATACAGATACCATATAATGCAAGTGTGCAAGTTTTAGCCTGTAGTAATATTCATAAGGATGGCACTTGCAGAAGCTTGTGACATAAAAATTGGAGCTTCCGAGAGGCAGAAGTACCAGAAATGGGAATGTAGAAATTTTTTTTCAACATCCACTGCACCGAATCTGATAAGGTTAGTTGCATTTAAGAGAAACAGTGACTGTAGGAATTTTTTTTTTTAACAGAAATTGTGTAAAACTGTGAAATAGTACCAAGTCTACAACTTTGTAATCCAGTAATTGATAACAATATCACAATTCTGTATACTGTACCTATTAAGACATCTAAAGCAGACAAGATTGATGTATATTATACAGCACCCTCAAATATACGTCAAATTCACAGGCAGATATTTTGCATGGTTTGGAAATGCAGTACATTATAACTGTGAAGTCAACCTGAGCCATATTTTTACTGGCAGAAATGGCTACCTCGAAATTTTGAGATAGCAACGAAATAGCCTGCAGCTATCGCCAATGTGTTGGGAAGAAAAAATCTGGAGAAGTCATGAAAATAGGTTGCTAACGGGAGGGAGTAGAGCTTTAGAAAAGGCTGCACAGTAGGCTTCTCAAATCTGGGATCTAGTGGAATAATTTAAGCCTGCATATTATTAGCTGCAAATCTCAGCAGACCAAACCACTGACACATTGCCTGTCTTTTCACTAGTATTGGAGTGCGCAGCCTGCAGCTGAATTTAAGGATAGCATTTTTTTTTTACCTTAACACCTTTTCTTCCTTGGCTACCACAGCCAACTTTGTCTTTATTTGATTGGTTATTATGTTTACCTTGCTAAATAAAAAGGTGTTTAGTGAAGACATGTATGTTATGAGCATAGTGAATGCAGTGCACTAAATAAATAAATGAATTTAGCTTAAAGAGGTAGTGTTTCACCTAAGCATAACATTTTTCTTTTTGAGAATTGTAGCATTAGTTTGTCTGTATATGGTAGCTAATCCTCACTTATCTTCTTAGTAGCTGTGTTTATGTTGTTCCAGAAAGTGAGCCAACAGTGACATCTGCTTCGAAATAGAAGTGTGTGCATACACATGGGTCCTAGGCACAATATTGCAGCCAGGAGCTTATCTATAGCTGTTGGTTGCAGTCAGCCAACCCCTAAAGGCTCACAAATTGCAGCAAACCACTTGATGTACTAGCCTGGACTACTAGTGTTTAGTGCAGAAATGAACGCTGAAAGAGGATCAGACTAAAGACGGATGTGGCCTGTAATTTCTGTGCTGAATTGTGAAATTTCTTTAGCAACAGGTCCATTCCTTGGTCTAACTCCAATACTATAGCAGCCAATGTTTTGGTTAAGCAGGTGCACACAGTCCAGTCAGTCGCCTGTCAGCACAAGCGTGGAGCAAAAGCGTCGCTGGCACTGGGCTGCTTGGGAAAGTCTAGAGCCTGACAAAGTCGACATGCTATTGACTAAGGAATTTGTGGGTTTTTGTGTTGGTTTGTTTCTGACAAAAGTTATGCTTCAAATTTTCCTTGAACAAAGAAGAATGTGCTGCCATGCATACTAAATATGCTGTGTCATGGTAAGACCTGCCTTTTTTTCTCTTGCATACAGAAAGCAATGAAAAACTATCTGCACGTACACCGAGCATTGGCCGCATCACAGGCAGTGCCAGCATCGAAACGCTGGTGCGTGTGGGCATCGAGAAAGAACATGGCTTGTCACCGGATTCCAAAGTGGTAGTGCTGCATGATTTCACACCGTGTGTAGATGATGAGCTCGAGGTGCGGCGTGGTCAAATCGTCAATGTGCTCTACCAGGAGAACGATTGGGTGTATGTCATCGCTTCTGAGACTGGCAATGAAGGCTTCATCCCTCACTCATACTGTGCTCCCTATGGCAGCCAGCTTGGTGACCTGGCCTTGACAGTGCGTCACAAAAAGCTGCCGCGTGGTGTGGATGATGAACTTCTAGACCAGACATCATCACGAGGCACGCACTCTGTTGACAGCGGGCAGCAGTCAGACGCTGAAAGTTTTGGTGGTGCTGCTGTCGCCGCCAACAGTGGTCAGGAGCAGTGCGCTAGGGTTCACTCGGCACCCGGCCGCTCAAGCACAGCCGCTCTGCCCGATGTGCATCCATTCTTCAAAGATCCAGCTGGCCGCTACGTGGTGTTGTACACATTTGTGGCACGTGATGAGAACGATGTGAGTGTGGAGCGTGGTGAACTGGTGACCGTGTTGAACCACGAGGACCCTGACTGGTTCTGGGTGCTCCGCTCTGACGGCCAGGAAGGATTTGTGCCCAGTGCATTTGTGTGTCCAGCAGTCGCCGATTCTGTGCAGGGTGAGCACCTCCTTGCTTTGCATGCCTTTCAGCCATGGCATTTGGCCACGCTTTTTAGTTTAGTATAGGGCTCCCAGATGATGTCGCTGAGAGTGCGTCTAGTGTAGCGACTCCCTCTTATCTTTCGTTGCCTGCACAATTGCAGTTGGCAAATATAATTCACATGAAAGAGCAAGCACTTTGATTGAGTGTGCATTTAAGCATTTTTGACTGTTTTGGGATAACCTGCTCCAATGTTAGACAATGCAGTAATAAACACCAAATGCAAATATTGTTTCTGTACAAATATCAGAGAACCTACACTTTTGTTTGAAGACTGCCTGCCCTTTCCTGCTGATATTTTAAATATTCACGATCTCACTTATATTTAATACTTTTAAGGTCTTGGGACCTTTGCAGGGATGAGTAGTGGGACATGATGCAGCCATGGTGCACATTTTTTCAATGCGTCATCACCTGTGGCATGAGCCGTTTGCTATCATGCATAGCTAAATTAAAGGGTTTGCTGTCAATGATTGCAGCAAAATAGGCTCCCCCCCCCCCCCTTTTCCTTTTCAATTGTGTGGTACAAGTTCAGTCAAAATATATCTGAGCAAGATATGTTGACACAGTCATAATAGATGTATAGTAATGATTGTAAGATGAACAAGCAATGAGTTGCTCTTTAATATCAGAGTTAGTGTAAAGTGGAAGCACAAACAAATGCTCTGTTGTTAGAATGCAAGGCCAGTTAGACTAAGGAGTAGTTTCATGGAAGAAATGCATGTGCCATTACTGGGGCGTTTAAAAAGAGTGAAGTGAGTGGCATGGTACTGAATGGATTTCAGAATTCCTAATTGCACCACATATTTTTAAGTCAGTAGCTTATCCGGTTCCTACTTTACTGAACTAGCTACATATCTACCTCATCATACTGCACCACACTGGCACCCTCAACTTTTCAAAGTATGTTTCTTCATAACTTATTTCAAACTTTCTAATGAATATGTTCACATTCTTGATTTTCAGATTGGAAGTGTTCACTCAATCTTTATGTATGCTTTCTCTCAAATGTTCTTGTATTAATGATCCTTTCTTCATCAAACTTGTATGTGAACTCTTTGTTTATGGACGTTTCTGTAGCGTGTGTGTTCACACGCTGCTTTTTCCATTAGCTTATCAATAAGGATTTTTTCAGATCTTAGAGAGTTTCTACGATGGATTAATGTCACAGACTTAGTGATGTTTGATAAAAATAGTGCTTCTTCAACAGCTGTATTACCACCACCAACTACTGCGACATCTTTATTTTTGTAGAAAAATCCATCACAAGTGGCACATGCAGATACACCTTTGCCCATAAATTTTTCTTCTGATTCTAACCTTAGATATTTAGCTGTAGCACCAGTTGCTATGATTAGAGCATCACATGTATATTGCTCTACTTCACCAATTAGTTTAAAAGGTTTATTTTGTAGATCTACAGCATTGATGGTGTCATAGATTATTTGGGTATCTAACCTTTCTGCTTGTTTTTGTAATTTATCCATTAGTTCACTGTAGCGTGTGGTTACCTCCATTGTGAGACATTGTTTCATAGGAATGCTGTTCTATGGACTAATTTCAATTCTCTCTCTTGATAGTGTTTAACTCTTTAAGTGCTGTGGACAAGTTTTATTTGTTTACAATTCAATTTTTCGACATTCGTGCCCTTGGGCATTCTTTGCAAGTGACAATAATGGGCCAATCTGGTTCAATCCATTTTGATGTTCTGCTGAGATCCCTTTTTGGCCTTTTGTTCCCCTTAGGTCTGTCTGGTAGTGATTCTCGAAATAGTGGCTGCCACTCATCTGTTGCCACACCCCTCACGAAAACGTGCCTTTCATTTAATTGAGTCATCAAGCTCCGGAGATGTGCTGCTTTTGTGTGAAAGCATTGACAGTGATGGCAGTGTTTTCTGTGCTTGAGACACATCCATTGACTCTGATGTCTCAGACTACAGCAATAGTTCTGATAGGGCACAGCAGTGAATGAATTTAGATGGACAGAACCTACCACCAGCACCTAAATTTGCATATATTGAGACACAAGTTGTGAATTTATTACCCTCATGCCAGATATATTTCGAGTCTGCAAAGAATTTGCTATCCAGATGTGCAATAAATAAAACTGTCATTTTCTGCATGCATTTCTTATTTTTTGCTGGCACTTTAAGGGCTAATATTGTTGTGATACGACAGACGCTCAAGAGACATGCCACAAATGAAGATGAGCACGAGCTGGTTTCCATCTGGAAAACCAAACAGAGAGTCGCTCTCTAGCCTACGCCGCCGGTGCAGCTCGTAACGGGTAGCTGGCCTACGCTACGGGGGCATCACATGGAGGCTAAGCAGACCCACACCATCGTCCTAGTTTTGTTGATGGTTGTTTCTTTCATGAAGATTACGAGGTCGAGAGGATGAGGAATGGAACAGGGGGTTTATTTACATTGGCATTGCAAGCTTATTTACATACAACAAGAAGTATCACACTGGCCGGAGCACGGAGCACAGTACATCATTTTCGTAGCATGACTATATCTTTCTGGTGAGCACACATCAGAGCACCCTCACACACTTGAGCAGTCCGCTTAAATCCCTTTGGTCCTCCTTAGATCTCTAGGTCAGGGAAATCTGTGGTCACACCTTCCTCCAACCAGTGTCCAAAGTTGCTGAAGACTCTGCCTTGAGACTGAGGGTGTGCATAAGCAGTCCGGCACCTTTCTTTCCCAAGCACAAAGAAAGGAGGCGAGCTTCGTAGACAGGGATTGTCGTGCTCGACTCAAATTGTCACGTCTTCGTTGACCATGGCGGTTACCGGAGCCCGTGAGCAAACGGTGTAGAACACCCTTTTCCAGGAGTTTTTTGCTCCCATCGCCCTGGATGGCGACAGTAAACCATCAAACAACACTCGATCTGGCAAACATGTCTCGCCTTGTTGTTGCTGCAGGTCTGTTGGAGGGGACACATTGCTAGTTTCACGAAGCAATTCGTCCTAGCGGTGCAGGAGAGGCTAGAAGGTCACTGCCCCGCTGACAGATCGTAACGATACTTAAAAGGAAGACATCCGGACACCGACCAAAATGGTTTAAAAATATATTTACGTTTTGGCTCCCCCACGGGAGCCTCATTCACAATGAAACAAGCGGCAGAGCTTGTGCCCTTTTTATGTGTTGCTCGAGACATGATCAAGACACTTGGCATACATGAATGGCAGATTCGCTTCGTTGCGATTAAAAGTGTGTGCAGTGGTTTGGATGATTAAGGCACATAATGATTTCATTCCTTGGCAATGACGCAAGATTTTCCCCAGTTAATCGTATGTCACGTAGTCGCGCAGTGTTCGGCCAGGGCATTTGGTGCAGCATGTCGTTACATCAATCCTGTGCTGTTGAAGTCTTGTTTTGAATTTGCCAGTTTTTCAGACGTAGATATTGCGACAGTCCACACACGGAGTGACGTACACCACACCTGGGAACTTGCCCTTTTCCAAAGGGTCTTTCAGATGCATGAGCTTGTGTCCGAGTGTCCGGTACGGAATGTGCGCAGCCTGCACACCACATGGCTGCACAATGCATGCAAATGTCTCGCTTATGCCTAGGATGTATGGTATCGAAGCCCGTTTTTTGGGAGGGTCCAGAGTGGGTGGGTATTGTGCAAGCCAACTGACGCCCTACTGAGTCGACAAAGTACTCAGGGTATCCACAAGCCATCAATTCCCACTGCAGAAGTGCATTGTTGTGCACACGTTTTTCGCCACATGACAATGAACATTGGTGTGCAAGCTGTATGGAATAATATGCAGAGATTGCAGGTTTCTCAGTCACAAAGACATAGAAATCACTGAATGACATATGTCTAGAGAAAATGTCTTCCAACGAAGCTAGGTATAAAGGTCACCTAGTCACACTTTTTGAAAACAACATGTCGTGGTCTGCTTGCCATTTATGCATGGGGTGGGGGATGGCTACCTGGGGCTAACAGTGCGTAGCTGTTGGTTGAGCTCAGGTCTTTTGATCACTATTTATTTGTTTATTATCTTACATGCACTTTCCATAGGTGGCGACTGCGTTTTGCTTCTCTACTTGCTCTTTTTCGACAAGAGCATTTCTGCATTTACATTGAGGTGCATTAAGTCGTGACAGGCAGCGAGTGGTGCATTATGAAACACTGGGCTGGTCACTAGGGTTGCATCCTGTCACATGACAGCACCTAGAAAGGCAGACAGGGCATGTAAGTGTGTTTTTTGTTAAAGTAGTGTCGATACAAAAACCTTTTGTTTTCATTATTTAATAACTTTAAATTGTAGTATGAAGCATCAATTGCCTAGCATGCATCAAATCATTAATTATATCAGCATTTACTAGGACTGGTTTAAAACATGTACCAAGCGCTACACAACTATGACCCGAATTAGGAAGCAGGTTACACATCCCAGTGTTTGCTACATGGCATCACTGACCATTGACGCACGTGCCAGCCAGCCCAGCACAGTGGGCGAAGGCCACCCCACTAAACTCCTCCTTTGCATTTGACATATTGCTTGCACCTTGCCTCCCTTTTTTTGAGTGCTCTATGCGCTTTGCTTTCACAGAACAGTGTGGCCTGAGTAATCGCTGCAATGGGACTAGTAAACTACATTTTACTGATTTCTTTACTTACTCACTTGTTGTTTTATTTATTCATTTGTCTACCGAATTATTTATCAGAGCATTGGGCTCAGTGGTGTATGCTGCCATGTGATCACCACCTCCAATATGGGATCTAACCTGCTTCTTGCATCATGTCAAAGCCACACTGCACCGAGCATGTGTTTCAAAATTGTGTGCATTATAATAAATTTCTGGCTTTATATCTTAATTTACTGGGTTGTCAGCTAACAAGGCAAAAACTATGATGCAATATTTCTGTGTCAGTGCTACTTTAAGATCCCTCCCGACAACTTTCTAGCCTTGTGCAAACAATGTAGTAAACAAGCAACGCTTGTTCTACTACCTCCGCAGATAAGAAGACTGTTTGTTTATCTAAAACTGATCTTTTTGATGGCTTTCTAGAGAGCCAAGGAACTGTCCATGGTGCCATGCAGCCAGGCAGCAATGCCGTCTCTACCAGTGGTCATCACGGCAATGTGTCGAGCACTGCAGCTGCCACTGAAGAGCTGCGCTTCCACGGCAGTGAGCTGGTGATGCTTTACGACTACAAGGCTCAAGCACCTGATGACTTGACTGTGCGCCGCGGTGACTGGGTCTATGCTGACCTCTCTAATCAAACAGTGGAAGGGTGGCTATGGGCCTATGCACCAAAGGTGCACAAATATGGGTTCATCCCGAAGGCTTATGCTCGACCGCCTGCCATGACCTCATTGTGATTCTTGTACTCAGGGACAGTTCATAAAGTCTAGAACATAAGCAGTAAAGTCTTCAGAAAGGAAGCAAGAAGAATGAATGCACAGAAGGTAAGGGCTCAAAAAATTATGTCTCTAAGTTGGGAGTGGTTACAGTGAGGGACAATGCCTGTGCCCTTCCGTTTTTTTTTTTTTTTTTTTCGTGCTTTCTGAATAAACCCCATGCACTGTTTACACTTCATTAATGTATCACTTTATACGGACATTTTTTTTTTTTTTTTTTCCCCGTGAGAGAGTTGTACTTGACACAGCTTTCAGCTGTGTGTTGAATGCATTTAATGTTTTGGAAAGAAAACACATTCAGCTAGCACATTGAAGGCACCATGTGTTGTAAATTTATAATTTTTATTCTGTGGTAAAACACTGCCCTGCCAACAGAGCTGGATTCACACTGAACTGCATCTGCTTGCAGCAGAATTTATTGCCAGTGGGCCTTGTCCAATTAGGATGTCACATTGATTCAGTGCACTGCATGAATGCAGTATTAGAGAAACTGTTACCATAAACTTTCGGTGTCACAATTCTAACGAGCCATTTATGACAATTGTACAGCTCTCTAGGAAAATGCCACAAGGTATGAAGACTCTAGCTATGTAGACAAAGTGATCTTGTATTACTCCTGTTTAGTAGTAAGCCAAAGCCATTTAAACAATACTCATTTTGTGCAACCTTAGAATATCTAAACTTTTGCTGCTTTCCTTTTTGTCTAAAAAGGAAACAAACAAGTATGTGTGCCTTATTGTGAAGTGGCAAACTTATGCTGCACTTGTCGAGACGCCACTGAGGTTTTCACCTATACTCTGTTTTACCATTACTTGGCAAACGGCAAAGGCTGTGAAACCTGGGTACACCACGCTAAAGAGAGCCACCTGCTTTTTGACAGTTCGAGGAACCTAGATTGTTAAAAAAAAATTAAATTATGGGGCTTTACGTGCCAAAACCACTTTCCGATTGATTATGAGGCACGCCATAGTGGAGAACTGCGGAAATTTCGACCACCCGGGGTTCTTTAACGTGCACCTAAATCTAAGTACACGAGTGTTTTCGCATTTCGCCCCCATCAAAATGTGGCCGCCGTGGCTGGGATTCGATCCCGCGACCTTGTGCTCAGCAGCCTAACACCATAGCCACTGAGCAACCACGGCGGGTACCTAGTTTGTGTGTGTTTTCTTTAAAATGCGAATCTCTCTGTTCAAGACAATTTTTGTCATCCTCATTACTAATAAACAGGCTTTTTTTGAAATATAAGTACACTTGAAACATTTTCTTTTTCTTCTTTCTGGCACGTACATGTGGCACTCCATGGCTTTCCAATTGGGAATCAAGAAAGTTGGGCCATGGCCTCCGAGATCGGACAGCTTGTGCTTTTGTGCACCGCCCAATCTCTGAGGCTGTGGTTGGGTTAACGGACAAGGTGACAATACCAAATAGGCAGGCATACACGGTGCATATATTGTTGAACACGCAAATCTGTGATGTTGAGTCACCTTAGCATACGCTAAAAAGGATGAAGGCAAAAGCCTGCCCACTCATGAGACATTGATTACATTACTTGACATTTTCATTCTAAGGCATGGTTACTTCCTATTACTTGTCTTCTCCAAACAAAGGTGGGTTCAAATGCCTTGGTTAACTTTACCTTAACTTCGCCTTAACACCAAAGGCTAAAGGGTTTGACTCTCGACCTTCACGATGTCAATTGGAATCCAACTTGGGAGATATCACTGGTTTGAACATATCTCCAAGTAAGTTGATTCCCACCAAGGGACGTAGCTCTGTCCCTTAACTTTATCTTAATTAACTGCGCCTCAATTCACAATGCCTAAATTATTATCAAATGTAGTGGGTTAGACTCTTGACCTTCAATATGTCAATTGGAATCTAAATTGGAGATATGGCCAGTTCGCCCATACCTCCAGTGGGTTCGACTCCCGCCAAAGGTTGCGGGCACGAGTGCCTTTGCCTTAACGCCAAAGTTAATGGGTTCGACTCTCGACCTTCACGATGTCAATTGGAATCCAACTTGGAGATATGGCCAGTTTGCCCATATCTCCAAGTGGGCTCGACTTCCGCCAAAGGTTGTGGGTACGAGTGCATTTATCTTGATTAACAGTACCTTAACACCATAGGTCATGGGTTTGAGTGCCTTAACTCTATCTCAATCAACTTTGCCTTAACACCAAAGGTCATGGATTTGAGTGCCTTAAGCAATCAGAGCCATCAGATTGTCACCACATGCTTAAAGGGGCCCCTTCACCAGGTTTGGGCATAGTACACAGACAAGCACGGTGCATATACGATGTGCTGACGATTGTGTCTGCAAAGTATCAAACCACTGCATTGTCTGCCAACAGCTGAAATTTCAAAGAAAAGCCTGTGCGCCCTCACTTTCTACCAGATCAAGCTCACACAAATAGATATCTCTGCATCACACACACTGCCTGCAACATCACCAATTATGGCACAGGATTTAGGTAGATCACTGAAATGTAGAATGCAGCAGCTGCCGCTGGAGGTGGTCTGCGCAGCTAGAAAAGAAGAAATAAAGGGAGGCTCACGACGTAAATGTGACATGGTCCCACAGCTCTGGTATGGTAGTAGTAGTGGAAGGAGTGTCGCTTGCGGACTCTTGTCGAGGCAGAGGGGAGAGAGGGTCTTTTGACAGTGAAGCTGACCTCCCAGCAGCACGGTGTCAGAACATTTCCATTTTTGCCATCTGCCCTAACAGTGAGCCAAATAAAGATTATTGTGGTAGAACCCCAGTAGACTTGCAATGGTGCTTCGCTTTTTCCAGTGTAGTGAAGCAAAGATATTCAATGGAGGCTGGTGAGGGGCTTTATAAGTGGGGAAAAGTGATCAGTGCGAGGGTGTATTTGCATTGGATTTCGCATTTACAATATTTTTTCTTTTGCTATTTGTACAAGCTTTGTCCAGTTAGTTACTGCATGATTTCTGTGTGTTATAGAATATCGATAATGCAAAATGCACACACATGCACGAGATGTGCTAACGCAATAACCTGCTTAATTTTTTTTTTAATTGAGCTTTTTGTTCTAGGTCACAAATCCTTCTCCAATACTTTATCCCTTTGCCTTTATATGGCATTATTATAAATACCTCTACACGGTCGAATCTAATCCTTATCGCCAATGTAACGACTCTGTGCTTCCTCAGTGGTGGTCCGAACAGGGCTCCGAGGCCCACATCACCAGCACCAGTGGATAAGGAGTAGAATTGAGCAACATACTCTTTTAGATCTGGCTTCTCATTCTGTATTGCCTTTAAGAATGTTGCGGGTCACTATTGGCCAGTATACTCACTTGTTTCAGCAGTTTCTAGAGGTTATGCAACTGGTGGTGGATGTGTGAGAACTGCAAAATTTTCCTTCTTGTTACTCTGCTTGGCAACCTCTAGGTACTTCTCTGAGCAGCCCTTCAGCAAGCAACACCATCACATTGCCCAGAAATCCTGTCTCACTTGTGCTATCTGTTGCTTAAAACCACAAAACATTAAATGAGGGCAAGACTTTAGTGCATTGCCAAGACAGTTTCGCTATGCCCCTCGTAACAAGTTTCAAACGAGTTGAACGATATGGCAGGAGTGGCTTATTAGCCCAAGAAGTGTAATACCAATGTGTGGTCGTTTGACAACAAATTCTACTTCTAGGAATTTGATGGTTCCATGTAATGGCATCTAGTAGGTTACTTCAAGGGGACTAAGACGTTCATGAATGACATGTATAATGCGCTTTGATATGTGACTGGTCCGACGTTGGCCAAGAGCTCTGCTGCCACTAGGGGCAGCAGAGCGCTTGTATGGGAAGCTGTGACCTAGTAATTGTCAGGTGGCTAATGCCCTTCTGGCAAGGGAGTGCCTTGCAGGTGCATTGTACTTGCACTTGTAAAGCTGTCTGCTGGCTCTTCGCAGGGCTTATGCTAGGACTCGGTAGAATCGAAAGTCTCAATATGTCTCTTGGAGATTCAATCCAAGAACCTTCCGAAAAGTAACTGGATGCTTTTCCTCTAACTAGGTGCCAGCCATATATATATTTCTTGCACTAATCAAAACTAACACGTTCAAGCAAATTTTGCAATGCAAATTTGTTTCAGTTTCTGTACAGAGCTGTCAGTGTACCATTGCAAAAATAAATGCCACCGAACTTCCAAAATCGGAGCACTACAAATGTGTTTGCGTTGATGCACTTCAGCTGACATTACTGTGTCATGGAGCACCTGTGCATCTGACAGCATATTCGTCTAGCAATTCAGCACTGCAGCAGCGTGTTATCACATAAAAATGTGCATCTTGAAAGTTTGTGGCGGCATCAGCATGTCATAATATGAATCATGAAGACTATTTGGCTTGAAAAGAAACACGGCAGTACAGATTTATTCTAACATCTGCGAAAGGTAAGCAATATCATTCTGTGTGTTTTACTTTGTCAAGGATGCCCACGTATTTGGTGCTCTCACGCTCGTCCTCGGAGAGTCCCAGCCTTTCTCCTTCTGCATGGATCCACTCCTCAGCACGGCATTTCTCTTCAAGGAAGGCAACCTGCTCAGCCACGAGTTTCTCGTGGAATGCATTCATCTTGTCTTGCTTTATTCTCTCGCAGTACTCTGCTGTAAGCCTCCGGAGGTCACCTTTCTTGGTGACAGGTAGCGTGATGTGGTGCAGCTGAGCAGGAGTATAAGTGATGTGCAGTGTGTGGGTGACAAAGTGAAAACGCTCGCGGTCATACCGGTACAAATACTTGAGTGCCTTGTTGCGTTTCTCAATGGCCTTGGCGAGTGCATCCTTCAGCTCCCTGCGCTAAAAAAGCAGCACGAGTGTGAATGCAAGCAGTTGGTACCAAAGCTGAATACTATACAAATCGTACTTGTTTTAACAAAAGTGCACATACACAGTGCTGTTGTCGTGTCTGTCTACGCCATCTAAGGTGTGCGGTTTTGTTAAACCAAATATGAACCAACTAGCCCAGCAACACATCCTATTAATATACAGATCAGTTCTGTTGAAACCCACATGGTTTTTCAAAAAAGAAAGAAAGGGAAAGTTGCCATCCACCAAACAGCAGCTCTGTACTAACTTTGTACCATCATCATTCATTAGCCCTTTTCCTCCTCGTCCCTCTTCCCCAGTGTAGAGTAGCAAGCCAGAGCAAGTTATAGTTCAGGCAGACCTCTCTACCTTTCTGCAAATAAATCTCTTGTACTACCTTTAGGTGGATGACAACCTTCCCTTTTAGTAGCCAATGCTCAATTCAGAGACTTATCTTCGTGTTTCACATTGCTCAGTGGCTGCATTCTGGCCTTACATGCTGGCATAGACTTCAAAGGCCTTGTGTTTACAAGTGCTTTCATTTTGGAAAGCCACTTGTTTACCAAAGCCGATTCTGGAAGATGTATAGCGTCATTCTATACTTTGTATATTCTAGAGCTTCATTTTGTCAAACTGGTATCCTCACAATGCTAGTATTAGATCTATAAACCTAACCCTTAATCTACATAATCTTTGGTCGCGCCTTGTCTCTGCCTTTTTCAGTTTTCATTTCAATGCCCTTTTAAAAGAAAGTTGAATGCCTCTACAGCAGAGTGACCTGTACAAGGAAGGATTGGTTATGTCCTGGCCTAGTTCCTACCATTTATTTGTATTGTGAATGACCATACAACGAAGACCAGTACAAGAACTTTGCCTGTGAATGAATGAATGCCATAAAGCGGTGCTGCCCTCCGCAGACGTCACCAAGGTGCACTCTGCTCGAATGCTAACCAAAACACCTAGTAGTCCTGCTGCACTGCTCCAGAATTGGCTCAACTCGCATGTTACTTGTAACCCATCAATGGTTGAGCAATACGTCATAGTTCGCGATGACGTAATTACAACTGATGTCCGACAAAATCTTCAAAGCTTGCTAAGGTGGAAAGGACACACATATCAATGAAGGAAATAGTGATGAAGGTCCTGTAAATGAACCAAGAATTCTGACGACAGGGGACGTGATTGCAGCTTCGAGGGTGGGCAGCTTTACTTTGCCTAGCTCCTGCATTTCGCCGCAGAGCATGCTGTGCAGACCATGTGGACACCGGAAACCGAACAGTGCACAGACCTCGATTTATACTTAAAACTGATATCAAAGGAAATTCTAGAGTCAACACGGCATTGCTGGAAACGCAAAAATTTGACCCCCGCTCAACACCAAATCCTTAAATAACTTGCGAAAAGGAATGACATTGTAATAAAACCAGCAGACAAAGGCGGCAGTATCGTAATCTGGAAAAGTACAAGAATGAGGCCTCTAAACAACTGAGCAACCACATATATTACAGAAAACTTGACTCTAACCCAACTTCAGATTACAGCAATGTTGTGTTAAGCACAATAGCGGAGCTCCGGTCCAGGGAACTAATCACGATATCTGAATATCGCTTCATAATGCCCGAGAACAAAACAGCAGGCCGCTTTTATCTTCCTAAAATACATGAAGTTCCGGTTGAAGAAATATTTACAGCAGAAATCCCAGGTCGGCCCATTGTGTCTAATAACAACACACCTACTGAGTCACTATCTAAATTCTTAAATCACCACCTGTCAAACATACCCACTACCCTCCCATCTTTCGTTCAAGACACGCCGCACTTCCTTTGAATTATCGACGGCATCAACGCCAACCAAATCCTTTCCGACGGCGCTATTCTAGTCACTTTGGATGTTTCTGCCCTTTACACCAACATTCCCATGAGTGAAGGAATTGAAGCCGTTTCTAGAGCCCTCGCAATCAATCCCCAAGCGCACGCTCTTGAAGTTTACTTATCGCTCCTTAGGTTAGTTCTCACGCTCAACTATTTCGAATTCGATTCTATACACTACCTGCAAATTTTCGGCACTAGCATAGGTACGCCATTCGCTCCCACGTATGCGAACATTTTCATGGGACAGCTTGAAGCAGACCTGCTGAAATCCTACCCTTTTAAACCCCACACCTATCTCCGTTACATTGACGACATGTTTATAATATGGGAACACAGCACAACCGACTTAATTAGCCATTTCAATCTCTTTCACCCGAGTATTAAATTTACTGCTCACCACTCTCCTAGTCAGATCAACTTCCTGGACATGACGGTCTACATAGAAAACGGAAAACTGAGAACGACACTTTACCGGAAGCCTACAGATAGCCAGCAATATTTAGACTACAACAGTCATCACCCGCGAAATTGCAAGCAAGGAATTTTTGTCGGGCAAGCGAAACGTATAAGAAGAATCTGCAGCGAAGACCATGATTATATCCACCACCTAAATGACCTTAAATCAACGCTAGCAGAAAGGAACTATCCCCAAGTTGCTCTCGATAGAGCTTATGATGCCGCGTCAAGATTGGAGAGACAGTCGGAATTGGCGAAGAGACAGCCCACATTAGAATCTGACAGACCGCCAGCCTTTATAACAAGATATTCTAATGCACTCCCAAACATAAACAACATCCTAAGAAAATACCACCCAATATTATCAAGTAACGAGCGTCTGCGAAAAGCGTTCCCGGATGTACCCAGGGTTACCTATCGCCGAAACAAGAACTTTAAAGACATGTTAGTGCACGCAAAAGTCAGCCAACAGCATTCCCCCGTAATAAAAGCATGTTGTCGCCCCAGGTGCAAAACCTGCAGGCACCTTCAAAGTGACATTAAAATTAAAAGCACTGCAAATAGTTATACACATGAAGTCAAATCTAGCTTCACTTGCACAAGTTCGGATGTGATTTATATGCTTGAATGTTCCTTCTGTAAGAAACAATATATCGGTGAAACAGGACAATCAATGAATGTCAGATTAAACGGACATCGCGCGGGCACAGCTAAAAAGCTTCCCAAAGCCGTCGCCAAGCATTTCAACCAACCAGGTCATAACTTTGATGAACTTAAACTCTACATCTTAGTCAAATTTCCGTTCTGAACGAGAAAGAAAATACAGAGAATCATACCTTATCCATAAGTTCAAGACATTGCAACCAATAGGCATAAACGTTTCAAAGGGAGCTTTAGAATCTATTCGCGATGCTAAACTTCAAGCTATAGGCAACAATACTTAGTTTGATATCTTGGCGGATCCCCCCCCTTTTTTTTCTCCCCTTTCCTTTCCTTTTTTTTTGTCAGCCGTCGTGTCAGATGCCCTTGACACGCCGGCTAACGTGCGTGTGTTGACAGACCGGGGTGGGGGGGCCTGGCTTTGACCTTGTACACAGCGTTTCTTTACTTTCAATTCGACACGCTAACACATTTTTTCTCGTTTCCGCGTCCTCCCGCCTCACACCCTCCCCCCTTTAGAAGAACCCCACCTATATATACTGTGGCGAGGAAAGCATATGTCGCCTTGAAGAAGACAAGTCCACTTGTCGAAACGTTGGCTCCTGCATTCACCTTGTTCACGTTTTGCTCATCGTCTTGAATTTCCATCTCCCGCATTCCCCGTCTTTTCTCTCAAGTAGTAGAATTAGGCACTTAATATAAATGCAGAACAAATTGTAACATCAATACAAAAATGACGTCATATCAGGAAAAACATTCATTGTGCATTTGGCCAGAGCAGTGCTTCTACTAGCTGTTCGCTACTAAGGCGAGCTCTGTTGAGTAATTACTGGATCCAGTTTGTTCCACTTGCACACTGAGAGTGGAAAGAAGGAATAGAAAAATGTGTTGTTGCACGAAAATTCCTCAAGTGTGACAGCATTTTAACGACGTGTATGTCTGGAGCGGCTTATACTAATAAAGGCTGAGGAATCTATTTTAAAGCGATTGTGGAGCAGTAAGAATAAAAATTTCAAGCGATGTACCTCTGCTCGATTGTTCAGCATCAGGAGCCATGCGCAACGCAGTAGTTCCATTGGGGAATTGGTTCGACGCTATCTGATAAAGCAGACAGTCTTGCGCTGCACGCTTTCTAACATGGCCGCTTCATTTTTCATGTGTGGAAACTAGGCTATATGCGAGTTGCTTTGTGCTGGGGGTAGAATGACGGCGGGCCCATTTAAGAAAAAAGTTTGTTTGCAGCTCTTTTGGCAACATTTCGAATGTGTGTTGACCAGCTAAGAGGTGAAGTTATTGATAGGCCCAAGTACCGATACTTGTGCACTTTACGTAGTGGTATGTTATTAATACAATATTCAAAATTTAATGGCGCCTTTTTCTGCATAATTGTCATGGAGACAGTTTTGTCTCCTCTACTGTGAGCAGTATGGAGCACGACTATTAGAATGAAGTCACCTTTTCAACTAAGCATTTTGGAGGTCCCGAGTACATAGTTATAAAGGCGTCTGACTTCATAATTTTTTGTGTTTATAACAAAGTGTACACAAGAGTTTTAACTAAAATGCCTAGCTTAAAATTTTTGACCCAGCTTATGCTTCTGTCGGCCTTAGCTGCACACTTGCTCTGGGGCGAAAACTTATTTTTAGTGTTTTAGTTTCACTGCAGTTTTATGGTAATGTCCTTGAATACATCACCTAAGCAATGGCATTTTTAAGTAATGTACACTGTTTCTTCCACGGGCCACAGACGGCCCTTGTCATGCAGGCGAGGGCCCAGGCCGAGCCTGGGCCAGAAGCTGCAGAACAATCCTCGCCTTGAAAACTCGATCATGCAGTGCTCAAATGCAGGCTCTTGAGCAAAGCACTATTATAATATTGATTCCTTAATCAAACAGAAGCTACGAAGTCAGCTGAACGTGAACAGAAGCGCGCCACATTGCACTAGGAGCGCAGAATGGCCAATCTCCTATTGAGGCATGCTGCAAGCACTGCATTGCATCATTGAAATTGCTGCCTACACACATATCTATATGCATATGAGAGCACATGAATATCACAGTGGCCACCAGGAGACTGAAATTGGCAGCCTTTGGCGAAGCATTCAGTGACCTGGCAATTATACCTGGCATATTTTGGACATATTTTCAGTGCGAAAACACCAAGCCCATTTCCTGCCATGCAAATGTCTACATAGGCAAGATCAATTAAGGGTGTTCCGTATGATTGTACCTCGGAAGGTGTGCACGTGTTTCAGCGGCAATTACAGCACTGCAGTTAATACAAATCAAGCAACATCAGTGTTGTCTGAGGCTATGCAAAAATTGTTGCCTGAAAGGTGACTGCTACACACAATGTGCACCAACAAATGGAACGTTACAGTCATGGGAAACAAACCTTTGGGTTCATGTGATAGAGCTCTTTAAGCTTCCTTACGAGAAAGGTCTTGTGAGCAACTGCAAAAGAAAGTTGGCAGGTTACAGATATTGCATGTGTAACAACTGGAAGCACTTGCCTTTGTACTCAAATGAATCAAAGTCGTATGGATGCCTTTGGCAAAGCTTCACAAATCTGTGCTTTTTCGCCTCGTGGATCTGCCTCTGTTTATAAGCAGGTGGTAATTGCAAATAATAATTGGCTGTACCAGTGTGCAACATACATAGAAGTAACCTGAGACTCACCATGTTTGCGAGCTGCAAGCTAAATACCCTTTTCACTTCCAGCGAAGCCCTACAAGCACAAAAGAGCGCAAATAAGCGCTGTTCAAAAACAATCTGTGAAGCGCAAAAGAACACACACACAAATCAAGCACCTAGAAGCGCGTTTCCTGTGGCTTTCAAAGGCACTGGTTGACGACACCGATTAGTCTACACCACGCATGCTACGAGTCTCGTAACCTTAGGTCACTACAACTTTTGGCCAGCCACAACATTAGCTAGAGCTGCTGCTGCGTCACAGCACTCGCTGCTACGAGCTAAGTCAATGCCTCGCCAGCAATCCAATGCGACAACCGTGAGCTAAACATTTGTATATATATATATAAAGACAGCTCCTGCAGCTTGCCAAAGTCATCCCTTACGTCTTAAGTTCGTCAGACAGCTCGAATCCGGACAACGGCATGGTCGGGTCAGTTGGTCCTGTGTCACTGACCAAGTCCCCTGCACCACAGTTCGAGATATGTGTTGGTACTGCCACAAGACTGAACGTGCCAGATTGCACTTACCAGATCTTGCGATAACGTCAGTGGGCGCTGGGTAAGACCACTCAAACGGGAGGTAATCAGTGGGCCACGACAGTATCTTTCTATTCCTGAAACGCCTAGACACATGATTTGCTGAACCGAGATGTGCTCGGTTGCCGAGAAGTGCACGGGGCCTGTTCACATCCTTGGTTGCCGCCGAGTGAAACCCGGCAGTCGTGGTTTTTGCAATAGTTTCGGTAACAGACAACTTAATGAACAACACTCTTACAGTACTCACAGAACACGAAAGTCTCGCGAAGCTGTTCATGCTTACCGTCAACCTGGATGTCACACCAGGCCCCGCACACTCTCAAGTTCAACAAATGGCCACAGAGGGCGAAAAATCAGTCGAGGCGCGTTTCAGCGTAAGCGCGCAAGTGGAGCTGCTGTAATTTGGTCGAATAGTTTAATTTGTGCTTTCTCTGCTAGGAGCGCTGAACATGCTGAATTTTTTAATTTACACAAACTATTGACATGAACAATCGAGGTGTCTAAGGATTCTTTTTTACCTCAGGCAAATAGGCAGTTGATTTTCTTTTAATTTGATTGTTGAAGCTGCTTTTTAGTCATAGCGTCAAGGTTTTTGTGCTCGATTAACCACCGACAGCCGACAGCCTACTGGTATCGATGCATTTCCTGGCCGTTGGCGTTCGAATACTACGGCGGTAAAACATTTTCGAAAGCATGCTGGTTTCGTCTGCGAGTCATTACATAGACTTGCTGTAAGAAGGTCTACTCTTGGCAAAGAATAGTGCCTCATTTTGTTTAGGCGTTGACTATCATAATAAATGCGGCGGAGGTTGAGGGAGTACGCTTGAAGGTACGTTTTTATGCCGTTGATCTCCATAACACCGTAAGTACGCAAACCGATGTCGCAGAACACCCGATGCATCATTGTGTGTTCTCCGTCATCGCTTGTTTGCTGTATGCCTACTAATTCTTCATTTCTTCAAGTATTGTATCCTCCTTTTGTCCTTGTTCTCTTGTGCTTCACTTACAGTATGTCGTTCCGTCAGCTGTAATGCGCATTTGCAAAACCAATACGTTTGATAAGACGCAGTGGTTATCATAATTTCACTACACGTGTATTAAGCTGGCACATATGGTTCAGATACAGATACCTGTATGCGAACTTGCACGACGTTGATGCGGAGATTAGGATAATTATGACACCCGTAAGGGAGAGGCAGCTGACGGCCGTATAAGCTGTTGCGTTCTTTCCGCCAAACTACCCGGCCTGGTAGTGCTGTAAGATGCTGTATAAAAGTGACACGCGGTGACAGGGAAATTATTATACTTAGCAGCCGACCGTACGTTTTGTAGCTTAGGTCTCCTTTCTTGTGCGTTTGTGCTACCCTTATTAATGAGCCATCTCTTGACTATGTTCTTGACTATGTAACCGCGTTTGTGTGGATGCGTAGACGTGTGCTTTTTGTTGTACTTGTAAAATGCAAATAAAATATCTTCAGGCTTACTCAATCTTTGGTGTCGTGTGCATTTATTCCAGTCGAGGCCATCGTGCCATCTGGAAACCGCATTCTGTCAGTAGCCCTACACGAAATGCAACAGCTGGAGCGCGGCGGCACTACTCGGGATGCCCTTAAAAGTCAGTTCAGAGTGTGCCTTAACTCGATATGACTCAGCGCTACATGTATTCCGCTGCGCCTCGATCGTGCTCCCGCCAGTTTGGTTGCTGTGTGGCAAACGTAGCGCCGGCATACATATGTAGGCGCTACGTTTGCTACACAGCAACTAAACTGGCGGGAGCACGATCGAGGCGCAGCAGCCAGAAACCCAGTAAAGCGTGTGCAAACCTGGTGAAGCGTGTGCAAAACCCCGTTTCCGTTTCGTGTTGTACAGCGCCACCTGTGGTCACATACTTTAGTTCACGACGCCACCACTACGCTTATTTCCGTAGCACTGTGGAAGGTACAGTTTCCCTTCTCAAAGTTTGTATAGGTGTTCTGTGGTCACACGCACAACAATGCCTTCTTATTATAGTATGGTATGGTTCATAGAGTTTCCTATAACAATTACTAGAGGGAACTCTGGCGCAAGTGTCTACGGGACACGACCTACTGTATAAGGGGGCGACCTGCACGTGCGGCGCTGTGCCAGCGCCGCTGATTTGCTTTTGCTTGTGTGGTTTTTTTTAGTTTTTCAAACAGCCGCCGCGAACAGTGGCGCTAGTGCTCGCCCCCACCTACCCCAACCCACGACCTACTGCCCCAACCCCGTGGCCGGCCGCACGCACGGGCAGCAAGCATTTTCTGGCACTTTCAGCGAGAGCACGGAAGGACGCAAACGCATGCGCGCGAAACAATCGACTAGCTGAGTGCTTGGGGATCTGTTGGTGTCGCTAGATCATGATTACCAGATTCTATTTCAGTGACACTGCGATTCTCAGCCCCGTGGGCGCCGGCTTTCGCGTTTGCGGCTTCTTCATGCACGATGGTTTACTTCTGCATGCCGTTGTGAAAGTCAAGCGGCCGAGCATCAAGAGGAATTTCATTTCATGAGTTCCCCGTGACCGATATTAGGAACCAATGGTTGAAACCTGAACAAAAAAAAAAAAAAAATTCGCTGGGATTAGCTAAGGTTAAGCCTGGATATCTCGAAGCGAAAAGGTTCGGTGATGCTTATGGTTTAGCTTATAGTTCATGCTTTATGATTTCCTATGGGTATTCTTACGGTTTAGCTTATGCTTTATGATTTCTATGGATATGCTTGCGGTTTAAGTTATGGATATGCTTACGGTTTAACTTATGGTTATGCTTTATGATTTAGCATGGTTATGCTTACGGTTTCACTTGTGAATATGCTTCGGTAAGCTTATGGTTATGCTATGCGTGTGCCTTGTGTAGTTATGCAAATTGCTTATCAATGATATATACCATAAGTTATTCAGGATTATTAATCTTCTTTATTCATCATTGTTGGGCACATTGTCTTGCGATTTCTGTACAGCCATAAACACAGCTCTCTGTATCGGTAGTATCACTCTCTTCCATGTTGAATGCGCACGCCTTTCTCTGGCAAGCGGTTATATAGTAGGCCTCCGCTATAAACACGCGCTTGCGGCGAACGTCAAACGACGACGCATAGCGCGCGGCAGTGGCCACCTTCGCCGACTCCGAACACGCTTTTACGTAGTGTTCCTGTATATACAGGAACACTACTTTTACGGAGCCAATTGCGACATACGCCGGCTCGCGCGAAGCGCGGTGTTGACTAGCGTAGTGAAGCTTTTCGTTTCAAAAGCCCGACCCCAGAAAAGTGCTTAAAGTGTAGTGACTATCTGTGTGATGGCACAATAAAGCGCCTTTGGAATTTTTCAAGCTAGACTTTCGTTATCATTTGGTGAAGCGGCGTAAATAAATACGTCAATAACAGCACATTTTTACGATTGTGGCATGCACTGCAATTAAAACTACTCACGTTCTGCCGCGCTCTCAACGGCACGTCACTTCAGTGAACGTGCCGAATGCAGCAAAGGAACGCGTGGGCCCTGCAAAGCGGTACGTAAGGCGTTCATTGCGTCCGGCTCGGGACTAGCGAAACCTACGGGAGAATGGAGTGCGGGCGCGCTCAGGCCTCGGCTAGCGCGGAAAGTGCACAACAGACCATATTGGCACCACAGCACTAACCAACATTTTAGCAGACAATGAGGGGGAAAAAAGCTCTAAGGGATTACACTATTTCAATCCTAGCAGCCGCGCGGCCGCGCCTTCAAAGTAGTTTCAAATTTCATTGCACTGCACAGCGAAGATACCAAATATCTGGGGCATGTATCGACGCGCATTTTTCTAGTCGCACCCTGTCAATAATGTGAAATGCCGAGTTTACTGCAGCTCCTCTGCGAATTTTTACCGTCATCGCCGTACTCCTGAAGGCAGGGCAGGAGCGTTTCGGGCGTTGCTGTGAGGGTAAAGCCCCTCAATCTCCCAAAGTAGCGCCATTCGCTTCCCTCCTCCTCCGCTCGGCGCGGCCTCGACGGTGGCGCCGCCGGTGGTGGGCCTGCCGTAGCAGACGACGGCTAACACCCTACGGGAGGAAATCCGCAGAAAAGTTCGTTCGAGCCCTGCGGAGCAGTTTTTTCAATCGAGATCTTTCTTCGTCAGTCGGTAACTGGCCTCTAGAATTTCGTGTTAGAATTGCGGAGGAAATAGAGAAAATGACCATTATTCAAGGCGTATTTAAGGCGTAAAGCGCGCGACGTTGAGAGTTCGTGTTGCTGAAACACGACGCAAGTACGCGGTGTACTCAAACACGCGCGTAATTACCAAAGTTTCAGGTGTTGACAGCGTGAAAGTATGTGTACGTGGTTTCGTAGGTTCATTCACGTACCTGCAGGACACTTTTGTTCGGTCGGCGCGTGAGATATTCCGGCTGTGTGCGGTCAGCAATGCCTGGCAACAGGGCCGTTTTTTCATTGCGGGGTGCTTTGGTAATCGTGACGATGTATTCTTCTTTTTTTACAAGTACTGCTCCAGGAGGGCACATATGTAATGGCTAACGGAGGCCTCTGAAGAGCACGTAACATTACACTAATGCAGGCGTCGCAGGGAGTGTTCGCATACAAAATTGGCTGTCCGCGATCTTATACCCCCTTGGCATGCACAGGCTTCGGCGAGCCCCATCCAGCGCTGGTTCTAGCTTTGGTGTTCCCATTGCCGATTTGGTGCCCTGGAGGCGCCGTGAATAATACGAAATAATGACAAGTTGTTACACTAGTAAATAAAATTTATTGTAGAAATACAATCGCGCCGAGGCGCCAACTTCTAAAGCAGCGCTAGCGCGCGAGTATTATGAAACGCGAACGAGGAATTTACCGGCCCACGTACGACTCTACGATCAAAGTGCACGTTAAACATCCCCAGGCGAGCTAGATCAAGTTATCCGGAGCCATCCACTACGACCTGCATCCTAGCTTTAGTCGCTTCGGAACATTAAAAACATTAGTCACCACAAACCAAATCGATACATGCGGGCGTACATTCGAAGCTAAAAGACTGCATCGTAAGTCATAGTGAGCCTTGCAATAGCGTCGAGAATGTGCTAAGTTCTGGTGGAGCTCAAAACACACCCTGAATAAAGTAGCTTTTATGTCACAGGCCAGCTGCAGATGCGTGCATTTCACCGCAAGACGATACTACATGAAACAAAGAGAGCACATTCGAAAAAGGAAAGTCTAACAACGCGCTAAAAACCACGCAGAGCATGAACACCCACTTTTTCGAAGCGGAAGGCGTGAACTAGGCTCAAAATAAGAGGTTGTGAGTAGCCGTGGCCCTTACTTCACTAAGCCGTGCGTTCATTGCCACTTCCTCGAAGTCAGCCCGCCCGATCCTGCGAATCCACACTTCTTTTTGCGTTGCGCCCGCCGCACGGCAAAGCAAAAAGCTTTTTGCCCTCGCTGTGTCTGTCGCGGCAACCGAAGGCGCAGCAGCATGGCATCGCAATTAAGTTCTCGGCCCTGCACATTCTATTACGCGAACGCACTCCGTCAGTCCGCCTGCCGCAGTTTCGTCGCGCAAGCCCAACAATGGAGGTCGGCGCGTGCTGGAAAGAAAAAATATACAAAAGCGCGGCGCCTGCTCCGCGCTGGAAAGACAAAAATATACAAAAGCGCGGCGCCCGCTTCCACGTGACACAGATTGGCCAATGGGGGAGCGGAGGAGGCTGGGGCGACAGGGGCGGTGGAGGAGGACGCGCCAGGGTGTGCGGGGTGGCGGAAAGATCTAAGAATGGCGCTACTTTTGAAAAATTGAGGGGTTTTATGTGAGGGTGAGCACTGGCGGCCTCTACCGGCACGCTTGGTCCCTACTCAATGATCACGTGGTATTTCTTCGGCCGCGCGCTGCCGTAGGCGACCACGGGATGCGCAGGTCGCTCTTTATACAGTAGGTCGTGCTACGGGAGCTGCAATGGGAGCGGTTGTCCTTACTAGCTCTATGGTTGCCCTTGTATATACTATACTTACTGTACTAACTCTATGATCAGTCTTTTAAATAAATTTAAACCTAGATAGAGAGCTAGATTATCATACAACATACAGAAATCTAATTGAGGCACTGATAAAGCATGTTTGCAATAGCACACACACCAGTGCCCACACGCCTGAAGCGATACTTTTAAAATGAACTGAATATATGACCCCGAACGCATTGCCTGCCACGTGAACAGATTAACAAACACAGTTGGGTTATTAGAGTATCAAATGAAAATGAACTGTGTAAACCATAGAGTTTCTAAATAAATACCTAGAGGGAAATGTGGCGCTAGTGTCTACGGGGATTCTCATGAGCGCTCCCTCAACCTACATGGGAATGATGGGAAGTATAGGCTTCGGATTGACTTCGATCTTTAGACTAGTGACGTTTGCTTGTGGCGCAGTAAACAAAGCTATACTCAAATATTATCGCGTAAAATCTAATTTTATTTTGTAGTATGTTATGTAATGTACAAGACGCTACATAAACTTTGTATGACTTTGAAATGGAAGCATGGTTTACTATGGTTTGTCACCAGGACACACCAGGGTATGCATACTTGTGCGATTCTGTTCCCGATTTAACCACAAAGAATAATTACTTATTTATTTTTGCAACAGCAATAATAATCGTGCATGTACTTATATAAAAATGCTCATCAAGTATTTATGGAAATAAAACTGTTGTATTGTGAGAAAGTGTTGCGCCCTTGAGTGGTATGCTACAAGTGTCGTCTGCTACGAGGCCTGCTCGCTGCAAACGCGAGACTTTTCTCGCAGACGACAGGCACTTGCGAACTCTCTCGCTCTTTCGAAAGGTTGCGTCGGCTGTCACGATTGCTGAACGTCTTCAAGTACTTTTAAGCACATCTGCTGCAGTGCTACCTAGGACGCTAGTGGCCTCCTACCAATATGCTTCATCATATTGTGTATTGACGTACCGCTTCCGAAGCGTTATGGCGTGGCTTTGCACTTACCCATTTTGCGACACTAGACTACAGCCAGGAAGCAGCAACATTTCCTACCACAAGTAAGGTTGTGTTCTCAAAGACCTGAAACACGCATTTCAATGAGCACATAAACGAGGAATGCATAATGAAGCCCTCAATAAAATTTGATTGTCAAGTCACTAGAAGTACAACTGTATATGTCTTGTATCAGTAGTGCCTTCTTTTTCATTTTCTGAAGTTTCATAAAGCACGTAACGGTACAGTGCCAACCTAACACACTTAACAAACCAAGGTCCAAACGCTCAAAACATGTTCTTTCAACGTTTACGATGCCGTCGCTTGTCGTCAGGGCTTCGACGCCACACCGCGACACAAACATCGTCCCAGTCGCTGGCCCAGTGCGCTCTCGCCACTTCGAGCAACATAACAAAAGCAGAGAGCTTTGCGTTGCACTGTCCCACTGCAGGTTACAGCAAGTGCGCTTGAAGCTAAACCAAAACTGCCAAAAAAAATACTTGTAGACTAGTTCGCCAGTCAATAGAACGCCAATCCGAAGCCTGTACTTCCCATCATTCCCATGATGGTTGAACGATCGCAGCGCCAGATTTCCCTCTAGGTATACTAATATGAAACTCTATGGTGTAAACCATAGAGTTTCTAAATAAAACCTAGAGGGAAATGTGGCGCTAGTGTCTATGGGGGTTCTCATGAGCGCTCCCTCAACCTACATGGGAATGATGGGAAGTACAGGCTTCGGATTGACTTCGGTCTTCAGACTAGTGACGTTTGCTTCTGGCGCAGTAAACAAAGCTATACTCAAATATCATCTCGTACAATCTAATTCTATTTCTGCAGTATGTTATATATTGTACAACACGCTACATAAACTTTGTATGACTTTGAGATGGAAGCACGGTTTACTATGGTTTGACACACCAGGGTATGCATACTTGTGCGATTCTGTTCTCAATTTAACGCCAAAGAATAATTATTTATTCATTTTTGCAACAGCAAAACAACCGTGCATGTACTTATATAAAAATACTCATCAGGTATTTCTAGAAATAAAAATGTTGTATTGTGACAAAGCGTTGCGCCCTTGAGCGGAATGCTACAAGTGTCGTCTGCTACGACGCCTGCTCGCTGCAAACGCGAGACTTTTCTCGCAGACGACAGGCACTTGCGAACTCTCTCGCTCTTTCGAAAGGTTGCGTCGGCTGTCACGATTGCTGAACGTCTTCAAGTACTTTTAAGCACATCTGCTGCTTAGCTAGCTAGGACGCTAGTGGCCTCCTACGAGTATGCTTCATCATATTTTATATTGGCGTACCGCTCCTGAAGCGTTACAGCGTGGCTTTGCGGGTACACATTGTGCGACACTAGACTAGAGCTAGGAAGCAGCTATCTTTCCTACCACAAGTAAGTTTGTGTTCTCAAAGTCCTAAAACACGCATTTCAATGAGCACATAAACGAGCACATAATGAAGCCCCCAATAAAATTTGAATGTCAAGCCACCAGAAGTACAACTGTATATATCTTGTATCAGTAGCGCCTTCTTTGTCCTATTCTGAAGTTTCATGAAGCACGTAACGCTACAGTGCCAACCTAACGCACTTAACAAACCAAGGTCCAAACGCTCGAAACATGTTCTTTCAACGTTTACGATGCCGCCGCTTTCTCGTCACGGCTTCGACGCTACACTGCGATACAAGCATCGTAACGTAACGTAACGCCCTTCGAACTTTGTTTAGCCTTTTTCCATCTCCCTCTGTCTTCTTGATCACGCAACGTCCCATTTCTCTCCGTTGTGCGGGCGACTGAAAGCGCATCCTCCCAGCGCGTGGTTACTTTCGGATGGCTGAGCGCGCGGGACCTTCGTCTGCTCATTGGTGCGGTGGCTCAATTCCGATTTAGAATACGAGCCGAGCTCGGATTCGGGCTCGGACAGAGTCGCATGCGAGGAAGAGGGTTCCGCATCGTCAGATTCGGATGTTGAACGGATTTTATAGTCAGGTTGATGATGATGATGATCTTTACTAACAGCAGCTGCAGAACACTGAAATGTGCATATAGCATTGACTACGTTATTTGTATACCAATCATAATAAAAAATAAATTGCTATGTTCATTCCCTGTTATGCTCGTTCCCTGAAACCAAGCCGACACTGGGGGTGCGTCACGGCCAGAAAGGTCCGACAGCGAAAGGGTTAATCAACTTTTGCATAATTCAGTCACATTTGATAATTTCGACTACTGCACACAATTTTCTATGCATAATCATGGAATCTTGACACGTCGGCTTGGGCCAGTTGGTTAGGTTCATGGATGAGTGGACAGGATAATACAGTGCTTGTGTTACCTGCGCAGGTGCCCACGCCTTTTGAGCTGTTTTCAAGTGAGACCTCTTTTTTCAAAGGAGAAAAAAGATGCTGCACCTAAGATACAGTGGACAGTCTGTGCCAATTAAGTGTGCTTATCTAATATTGAAGCTTCCCTATTGCATACAGTAGGAAGAGTGCCATGCCTCACGCCACACAAGTCAGCATACGTCAATCACTTGGTAAATAGCCATTCTTGAGGCTGAGATGTTTGCTTCTCACATGCATTTTGACCCATTAATTGTTTGGCACCTACTGATGAAAGTGCATCACAATATTGCATTGCAGTGTAGTTAATTAGTGTAGTCCACCTAGACTAGCAGAAAGCTGCCACGAATGTTCTCTTTAATGAATATATTTGAAGCCAACTGTACAGCACGAGACAAAACATGAATGCTTGTCTACAAAATGAAACAGTGCTGACAAATGTATTGACAAGAACATGACTTGAGGCACTATGCCTTGTTGCCCGCCAGCTGCACATTCAGGCAAACAGAGTACTGCTGGTCCAGCCCCAGGTATGAATCACTTAGCAGGTACAGGGTGTACACAACTCGACCAACCTCTTGGGGCGCTCGAAAGGTGAGCTGAAAAGGAAAGGCAAATGATGATAAGCGATTAACCCTTTATGGACAAGTGTTGCCTACAGGCACTAAACTATATTTTTTCTAGATGAGTTTCAGTATTGAGTGCGAACATTATGGATAAATATCTCCGAAAAATGCTAAATGACAGGCAGCAAGCATGATTTTTTGGATTAGAGCAGGAATACAGGATGAGGAAGAAGTTTATCATGCGACACCAGTGCAAGATTTCCGTCTACAGTAGTATCATACATGTGATGAAAAGCAAAGGCAATGTGCACCTATCATTTATATATGATCAGAGCTGTCTGTAACAGTTCCAAACGAAGTGTTATGCAGCTTGGGGTGAAGCCCACTTCGGGTTTTCTGGCTGGTGTTGCTTCCTCCCTACTGCTTAAAAGTTTCGCAATACATATTTTTTTCGTTGATTATGCTTATCCTCTCTGTATCTTGCACATTTAGACGAAAAATAAACATTTCCTTTGGGTATTTATATGCCTTATCCTTAAAGGGTTAAGTAACGCACAACACAAGAATGCAAACACCTTAAGTCATATTTCTTATTTGTACTCATCAATTATAAGGAGGTATACATTTCAATGAAAACAGGCTTAATAAAGGTCTCCTGAGGTAGACGTCACAATTTTGTCACGTCAGCTGGATTACTTAAAGAGGAGGGTACTACTTGCAAAACAAATTGCTGAGTGATGTTAGCTAATTAACAACATTTTCCCAATTAATCTTGTAATAATTCAATTTATAGCACATGTCCTGATCGCAAAATTTAAGCCAAGCAGGAATGAAGCAATATCCATTAAGCAGAAGTTCTCTGCTTAGCACCAGTGTCAAGGAATGCACCCTCAAATGTTAGCACTTACCTTTACAAGCACTTAATTATCCACTGAGCCATACCTAGTTGCAATACTTCTCATTTAATAAGCCTGTTTCCATTAAAATAGACAAAGCAGCAAAATATATTTGAGGATATAAGCAAATAACAATGTAAATGTCTGCAATTTCTTTGGAGCTTACATGGAAGAGAGCCTCCTCACTACCACAAGCACATTTTACATCAAAGCAGAATGACATCAGATGCCTGTAGAACATTGGCACACTACTATAGCATTCCTTTTTTTTTTTTTGTACAGTGAAGCTGTTAGCCTCTCATTGGTCGGCATTCTTCGTGGCGTTATGCATGGGCAATAATGTGGGCCAAACACGAAGGTAGTTCAATACTGGGCTGACCTGTGGTGGAGGTGAAGCAGGCTTCAAGAAATCAGCAAAGTGAAGCAAAAAGTGCATACATTCCTTGGGATCATGCATACAACACACAGAACAGCATTCGGTTCAATAAAGAACAAGCATCCGAACCACATAATTGATGATGAGGCACTCCTGATAACAATGCAAAGCACGTAGCGTTCCCCACATATGTTTGCCAGTAAAGATTACTGTTGTGCAAGCCACCGTCGCCACCGCAGCTTGCTACTTGGGGGAGTGACATCACTAGCCTTTTGTATCTAAAAGAAGCAGCCTAGCAACTGATTTCATTGTTGTTGCAATACTGCTATAGATAGGCAACGCATACTTAGGACTCAGGAGAAGTAGAGTGAATACGAGGAGCAGAAAAGGTAAAAAGAAACAGCAATATGACCAGTGGTGGCAAACTGTCAAAATTACGATCACTCGCATTACTCTAAATTACCATTACTACCAGTGCTCTAAAGCTATGAAGCACCGCATATCCCCTCAGTTGCAGTAGTAGTTTTCAACAGTTTCGCTGGACATCCACTTCTGCAGGGCCAGGGTGACGTGTCAACTTTTTTTGTTGCACATATGTTAGTTTCAATCTGGAAGTCATGGCTATTATTAATAGGTGGCTGTGCATATCATCACCCACTCGCAAGGTACTGAATGCTGTGCGTGGGAGCAGATTCGTTTTCCTGTGCTGTTCATCCTAGGTCTCTGCAGTAGGGTGCCAGTTGTAACCAAAGCGAGAAATCCTTCTGTGAAATGCATGCCAAAAGGGACTGCTAGACTGTTGTTGACAAAAGCATGTATAGCTCTTGCAATGTGTGGAAATAATTTGATGACAAATGCTTATTGAATGATTGTTCCAAATGTTTGATGCATTTTGTCCTGCTGTCACCATCACAGGGTTTGTCTCCAAGGTTCGCATTCTGAAACGGTCCACTTCGGCGACACTATTGCCTTGACCACACCTCAGCCAACGTCGCACTGATTGGCTGCTTTAGCAAAACCAGAAAATAAATAGCTCCAGCTAGTAGTTCCGGCCTACGTCACTTTGACGTCAGAACTACGTCAATAATTTTGAATATAATCAAAAATGTGTTTAGCAACTGCATGAGTTACAGCAGAATTTATTCATTACAATAAAACATTTCACACTTCCTTTTTCAATTTATTTTATCTAAAGTGGCCATAGCCCACCGTAGTTAGAGCATAGAACCCGTACTACAGCAATTACACTTGAAAACAACACAACTGAACCACTCTACACTCACACAGTGTGCTCTCTTGTGTGTGTGAAGCGTTTGAGTGCACATGTTGGTAGTGCATGCTGTCGTCACGGGTAAGCATCTGGTTGATTTATTGAATGTGATTATCGCTGAGGCGATAGTATCGCCGAAGTGGATAGTTTTAGAATACGACCTCAACACTTAGCATTACGTGCTGATGTGTCTTTTCCCCAATAAACATGGCATTGCACTAACTGCTGGGCCAGCTTTTGGAGCACCTTTCAGAGGAGGATAGATGACTCATTGGATCGGCTCTGCAACGCAAAATACTTCTCGTCGATGGATCTCAAGACTGGCTACTGGCAAACAGAAGTCGATGAGAGAGATCGAGAAAAAAGCTGCCATCACGCCAGATGGCCTCTACGAGTTCAAGGTCATGCCATTCGGTCTGTGCTTGGCGCCTGCAATGTTCCAGCGCGTGATGGACGTGGTGTTAGCAGGGTTGAAGTGGCAGACCTGTCTTGTCTACTTAGATGACGTCGTCGTCTTCGCCAGGAATTTTCGACGATCACCTTAGGAGGCTTGCAACAGTACTAGAGGTCATCAAGTTATCAGGGCTCACTCTGAAGCCAGAAAAGTGCCGCCTCGTGTATGATGAGCTTCTGTTCTTGTGCCACGTCATCAGCAAGTCTGGTGTTTGCCCCGACCCGCAAGAGATAGCTACCATCGCAAAGTTCCAGCAGCCCATCGACAAGAAGGCAGTGCGTAGATTCCTTGGCATCTGTGCTTACTACAGACACTTTGTCAAGGACTTTTCATGCATCGCTGAGCCACTGACACATCTAACAAAATCTGATGTCTAGTTCAAGTGGGAAACGCTGCAGGCCAATGCATTTCAAGAACTCAAACGATGCACGCAGTCACCACCAGTACTTGCGCACTTCAATGAAGATGCAGATGCAGAAATCCACACTGACGCCAGTAGCCTAAGCCTCGGTGCCGTCCTAGTCCAGAGGAAAGACGGACTTGAATGGGTGATAGCTTATGCTAGCCTGTTGCTGTCAAAAGCGGAAGGCAATCATTCTATGACCGAAAAGGAATGCCTTGCCATCGTTTGGGCTACAGCAAAATTTCACCCTTACCTATATGGCAGGCCATTCAATGTCGTCAGCGACCATCACGTGTTGTGATGGCTAGTGAATTTGAAGGACCCTTTAGGATGGCTGGTGCGGTGGAGCCTCAGACTACAGGAATATGACATCACTGTAACCTACAAGTCTGGATGAAAACACTCGGATGCCGATTGCCTATCATGCAGCCCCATTGACCTGCCGCCGCAAGATGACGAGGATGACGACGCTTTCCTTGGAATAATAAGTGTCAATATTTGTGACCATTCCTAGTGTGAGAGGAGTTTGACATATCAAATGTAGTGGTGAACAGGAGTTTGGTACATGCATAATAGTCCTACACTTTTGCTCGAGATTTTCAAGGCACGTTATGATTGTTTGATAAGGACAATAATTATATATGTCCGGATTTGATATATTTGGGGTCGACTGTACTCACTTCAACTCTACTTCGAACAAAACATACACATTCGCACAAGCCTTATGAAGACTGAGTCAGAGGACTTTTATGTAGATTACAAGCTGTCTTCAAGGGACAATGACAGGGACAAAGAGGCCAACGTTGCTCGAGAAAGGTGAACCAGAACTGATCCGAAAACCAAAGCTGAACCAGAACATAATCAAACAATTACTTTTCTGCAATCTTGAAACTGAACTCAAACTCAAGCTTATTGCAGGAACCACTTGGGACCCTCTGCTATAGGGCATGTCAAAGGGGAACTGCAGGGGGACAAAGATTCCAAGCCTCCCGTAGCTCCAGGGAAACGATTTTCATGCTACAGACAAAAATAACCTCAAATAACCTCAAACGCTGAAATTCCCAGGGTGTCTACTTATAAATACTTTGGTATTTATCTTTTTTCCAATCTTTCCTGGCGCACTCATGTTTAAAAGATATGCACTAAAGCTAATACAACTCTAAAATATTTACATCAACATTTGCACAGTTTCCCATCTACCATTCAACAACTGGCCTAACAAACTTTTCTTTGCCCGCCACTTGAATACGCTTCATCAATTTGGTCTCCTCATCAAAAGTACTTAATAGACAAGTTAGAATCCATCCAAAATTGTGCTGCCCACCTTGTAACAAGCAATTACAGTCGCTAATCCAGTTTTAGTCAAATTAAATGCGCCATTACACTTGTGAACTTAGATTCCCTCCATTCTGTTGCTCTTTATGCCTTTTTCATAAGTACTTTTATAACTTGCAAGTCTGGCTGACTTCATATTCATCTTTGTTTCAGGCACACTTTTGGCCGCAGATCATTCAAAAATTCTACATTGCCACGTGTCTTGCAGTATAGTTATACTCTTTTTTTTTTGTGTACTTGCCTACATTGTTCTTTTTCCTTCTAATGTATAATTTGTTTCTTTGCCTCATGCGAGCAATGTTGCACATCTTGTATTCTAATTTTTTGCTTGTTCCTTTTTATGGCTTTCATAGTTTTTATTTTATCATACCCCCCCCCCCCTTCCCCCCTTAATAAACACTCCTCTGGGGCCTGTAGAGTAATTGGAATAAATAAATAAGTAAACTGAATTCACACACTCATCATGTTGCTCATTTTCGTGCAACTAACAATATATATATGCGGTCACGGATATTCGGTCACGCACGACATTGTTGTAACATTTCACTGCCGTGTTTTAGATTTCTGCCATCGCCACCGCCTGCTGCTCATGCGTCGACCTACCAGACTGTGAAGATACGGCCTGGCCCACGTGTCGACCGACTGACGTCGCTGTCCTGGTAGGGCAAGCTACTGCGCCTGCGCTGTGACTCCTTGGTCCGGCGCCACCGCATCGCATAAAAGGCACTGCTTCGCTCTGGCCCTCCGGGATATGCGGTCACGCACAACATCGTTGTAACATTTCACTGCTGTGTTTTAGGTATGTAGTAGCACTTAACACCCCTCACCCCTTATTTTTTTCTTCTTTAACTAGTACCGTGGCTGCTTATCCCCATATTGCTGTTTTTTGCCCAACATTCCTGTACCTCTTTGAGCGATGGGAATTGACATAGTTACCTACAGGGTTCGTATCGGTGTCTTCAGTACCTGTCACCGGAATAAGATTGATTTAACTGAGCACTCACATGCAGTAGTCAGCTTAATCTGTGTCATCTGCCCGAAGCCCTCGCTTGCCCTGTCAATTTGCTTAGCGCTGCTGTTGCTCTGTGCTGGGGACATTGAAGCCAACCCTGGCCCCAAAGTAGATGATGTATATGCGCTACTCAAAGAATTCATGGATGCTAACAAAAAGAATTTTGACACCACTGCAACTATTCTGAAATCCAGTGAGATATTGCCGATATTAGGTCCCGAGTCCGCGCAGTTGAAAAAAATCTACTTATTGTACCCGAAATTGGCACTGGTGTTAAAGCTGTTAATGACTCGCTTGAAGAAGTAAAAATGACTTTGTCACGTATGAATGGCGACTTAGAAGATGTTGTAGATGACCTGAATAATCGTTCACGAAGAAACAATCTAATTATCAAAGGTTTAGCTGAAGTTGCAAAGGGAGATTATGGCGCTAGCGAGAAGTTAGTAAGAGATTTCTGTTCTACTCACCTAAATATAACCTTGCACACTGAAGACATTGAACGCACGCATTGAATCGGGCAGCCTCGACCTGATGTTACGCGTCCGTTAATTATCAAGTTCCTAAACTTCAAGACGAAAGACACACTTCTTCGCAATGCGCATAAACTCAGAGACATTGAACCTAAGATCTGGCTTGAGGAAGATTTTTCCCCAAAAATACAGTTTGCAAGGAAAATGCTGCGTGACTTTGCTAAACAAAATAAAGGGAAGGATGACTGCTACATGATACAGTACAACAAACTGAAGCTTAAAGGGCACATCTACTGCTATGATGCGGTTTCCGCCCGTGTAATTCAGGCAGACACACCACAACCACGTGCCTCAGAATGACAAACTGTACGAATCGAGCCTGTCAGAAGAAAGGCACATAACTTATCTATTCTTCTGGCTAACTTTCGCAGCATTATAAATAAGGTTGGTTCATTACTTTCAATAGTTCACACGTGCTCTGCTGATATTATACTAGGCACAGAAACTTGGCTCCGGGGTGACATACGCAATAGCGAGTTATCACTTCTTGACTACTTGTCAATATTTCATAAAGATAGAACTTTGTCTAGAGGAGGTGGTGTCTTGATAGCAATAAGGACTGTGTATCAACCTTCTCTTGTAGTTATTGATACCCCTCTTGAGCTGATCTTTGTAAAAACCCGATTTGAAGGCTGCACATGCATCATCAGCGTATGTTATCGGCCTCCTGACAGCAAACCCGATTTTGTTGACCACATGACCAGTGTGCTTGAATTGATTTATAATAAATATCCACAGTGTATCTTGTTGCTTGGTGGCGACTTTAACTACCCTTCTATTAACTGGTCAATGCCATTATCGCCATTAACACCCGCCCGGCTCGAGGTATCTCGCTTCCTTCGAACATTAAACTTGTTTCATTTAAGTCAGTTGGTAAAGGAGCCGACACGAGGCGAACGCACCCTCGCAAAACAATCCAACTAATGCTGTAGTTCACGTCCTTGATGAAATAAGTGACCATAGAGTAGTACATTGTTCGCACCCACTCCCACTTCCTAATAAACCAACAAAGCTAAAACGCATACTTAATTACAAAAAGGCAGATATTGGAAAAATGAATAGCATGCTAACCAAGTTTGCAAGCTCCTTTTCAAACGAATTCATTAATCGAACAACTAATGACAATTGTACAGTGTTCCGTGACTTCCTTAAGAAAATCGAAAATACGTGGATCCCTGAGATTTCATTCACGTCAAGAACAAATGCTCCCTGGTTTACAAAAAAAGTCACACATTGCCTGAATAAAAAGAACAGAGCGTATAATAAGGCCTCGCGAACCAAAACTGATTATGCGTGGAAAAAATATGAAGAATTAGCTCGTGAATCACAAAAAAAAAATTGAAGGAGCTAAGGATCATTATTTTAATTATACCCTGCCCACTTTGTTAAAGTTTGATCCAAAAAAGTTTTGGCGTGTAATTAACCCTAAAGATACGGACACTGTAATAACCCTAAAGGACGCAGATGGCTGCATAGTGCCCAATGAAGCATGTGGTGACCTCTTGAACAACACTTTCAGTCAAGCTTTTACCGACGAACTGCCACTCGACCAGTTTTGTACCGTCTCTCTTTCTACAATAACTCATCCAAGCGAGCCCATCACCGTTACTGCAGCAGGTGTATCACGGGCTATTGACAGGCTCCCGCTTAGCTCCAGTCCTGGACAGGATGGCATCAGCTCTAAACTACTAAAACTAACTTCCCATGTATCATCATTTCTACTGTGTTTAATCTTCCAACAATCACTGGATACCGGCTGTGTTCCAGATGATTGGAAGTCTGGCCATATCATACCCATATTTAAATCTGGTGAGCCCTCATGTCCAAGCAATTACCGCCCGATTTCACTGACATCAGTTTGTTGTAAACTCCTTGAGCATATAATTTACTCCCACATTATGAGTCATCTTAATGCAAATAATCTGTTATTCAAAAATCAGCATGGCTTCAGATACAAACGGTCTTGCCAAACACAGTTGTTCGAGCTAACCACTGACCTACATGACTCTTTGCACAATTTGCTTTATACTGACGCGATATTTATTGACTTCTCGAAAGCCTTCGATCGTGTTCCCCATAAACGGCTAATCATGAAAATAAACAGCCTTAAGTTAGATGATAAAACTACCCAGTGGATTAACGAGTTTTTATCTGGTCGTTCTCAATCAGTAACTAATAATAACAAGCAATCTACTTTCTGCCGTGTTAGGTCAGGGGTGCCTCAAGGGTCAGTGTTAGGCCCATTATTATTCCTAATATATATTATTGACATAGCTACGAATATAACTTCAACAATACGGCTGTTTGCTGATGATTGTGTAATTTATAGACAGATAACCAACCCTGATGACGTTGCCATATTACAAAAAGATTTAACCACATTAGCTGAATGGTGTTGCATATGGAAGATGGAAATTAATGCAGATAAAACTAAGGTCATGACATTTTCTTGCAAGCTAACCTTTCCATCTAACGTATACACTCTACGCAATTGCATACTCGAACAAACCTCTTCCTTTAAATATCTGGGCGTTATTCTTACATCTGATTTAAGCTGGGCCATGCATGTTGAGCATATTACTAACAAGGGAATAAAAAAACTTGGCTTTTTAAAACGCCATCTGTACCTTGCAAACAGTGACACAAGACTTCGTGCATACATCTCCCTTATCAGAACAACCCTCGATTACGGCTCAATTATTTGGAACCCTCACACAGCTAACCTTTCTGATTGCACCAAATCAATTCAAAATAAGGCTGCCCGTTTTATTCTGCGCTCCTACTCTCCATATCAAAGCGTGTTGGCATTAAAGCAGACCCTTAATCTTCCGGATCTTGACACACGACGGAAATATTTCCGTCTGTCTTTTTTTCACTCCCTTTCCTATTGCGGTTCATCTTTTTCATCTGCTCCCATCTTACCCGCCCATTATCTGTCCACCCGCAATGACCATGTATGCAAAGTGTCTCCCATATTTGCTAGGACCAAAAAATTCCAAAATTCCCGTTTGGTGTTATCAGTGAATGAATGGAACGCCCTACCTCAAGATATTGTAACAATCACTGACCCGTCTGCCTTCCAATCAGCCCTGCGCACATTTTTAAATGTATAAAATGTTCAGCTGCCACTTCTTGACTTGCCTGTGTTATATATATGTGTAATTTCTAAATGTACATTTACCCGTACCCACCTGCCACTTGTACCTTGTTGAAAAGTGCCATGTACAGCAAATATGAATTATACCATGTACCCTCACCCCAATTACTTATCGTTTTTTTTCTCTTTTTTCATCTTTCTTTTACAAAGTGTTTCTTTTACCGAAATCTGTGCTTGATTGTTGCCTTCAGTCATTTTTATTACGTTGAAATATCATGTGTGATTTGTATCCCCCCCTACGTAATGCCTCTTGGGACCTTTAGGGTATTGAAAATAAATAAAAATAAAATAAATACAGGTGCAAATAAGCAAGTGCTTTATGCGTGCTTAAGCAAAAGGAGCAGAACAATTCTATTCCAGTTCCTGTTTTGTTTCAATGCTGTATGTGCTTGGCTGAGCTGCATTTGTGGTGCAACTCTATATTCACGAGAAATCTATACCGCTGAAACTCCTGACATTCTTTCCGGTTCTGCTTGGCAGCACATGTGACATCACAAGGTGTTCCCAAGCTGGAGCCTCACAACTGAATCAGCATCTTACAGCGACGTAAAATAATACCCTAGGGCATCACTGGCCCAACACAAAGAAACATGCTCTTCTTCTTGGCCAAATCAGCAAGAGCAAGATTCAGACATGCACTGCGGTACTCGGGGTGATACCAGGCCATCAGTGCTGGCATAATTAAACAAGTTACACTAATTCAATAAGTGTATGTTGATTTAACTTTGTGAAATTAGACAACTAAACTAGGAGAAACCGAATCTCGGTAGCTGCTTCTTGGATGCAGTGTCATGTGGCCATAAAATATTTAACCTGCATCAACAATACACTAAGCTAAATTGTTGAGCTGACTGTAATGTGACAGGTGCGTTAACACTTTTCTGCCCACAAGAAAAGCAGCAGTCTTTGGGTAGTCTCGAAAAAACTTTTTTCCTATGACAGAGCATGCCTCATACTAAAGTGTACAGTATCAAATTGAAGAGGAAGAAATTATCTTTCCAATGGTACTAGTCTCAAACAACATGTTTACTAAATAAAAGAAAAGAAAACTGCAAACAAGAATTTCGTAGAAACAAACAAAAAGTTAAACATTCAATCCCTGTTGTAAGAAAATGGGATATAATGCAACATTGGATATAACGAATAAAATGACATTCCCCTTGAATTCTCCATAGAGATCCGTGTATTTAAAACCTTGTTTTACCGAAGTGAAATGGTCCTGCCAATGGATATAATAAACTAGGTTCATCAACGAAACGAAGAAATAGCTGACTGTTGCGTGCCGAGTACACTGCTTTCTGCGAGGTTGGGCACTCGTTCATCATGGCAGTTCAAAACTCCTGCATCGAATACGTCATTGAGCAACGCCTTTCTCACCACTGTGTGTAGTTGCGCACCTGCGCATTAACAGCAGCTCACTATTGCACTTCTCCACTGACCTCTCTCTATTGTGTGTGCCTGACGGCGATGCAGCTGCAGCTGGGTGTGGCCTTCAACATCTTCCGGGTGCAATCTCGGAGCTCACACACAAGCTTGCACGAGTCGCGCCATGCGGCATGGCTACGCACAGGTGTATGAAAGATTACAGCCTTCACTACTCTCTTTCTCCACGGTGCATCGTGCAGGCAGCCGCAGCTGGGCCTGGCCTCAGAGTCCAGGGGTCATGTTTCAGATTGTGCATTCACTTCCCCCTCTCCCTGTGGCGCGCCATGTAGGCTGGCAGCTGGGCGTGGCCTCAGATCGCCTTGGCATCGGTGCAATTTCAGACAGCACAAGCCGGCCAAGACAAACCGGCATGGCGAAGTTCTCTTGCTTTCCTGGTCACACAGCAGAGAGCTGTGTTGTGTGCCACGTGCTGCTCAGCTGTGACGAGCCAAGTGGAAAGCGGACGCGAAGGACCAGCACTATAGAACAGAACCAGCTTTCTAAAGGCTGTCGTATCAGGTGTTAAGCTGCGCGTAGCACGCATAGAATATTTTTTTGTTATTTTATTCAAATTTCATTGCATGCGTGGCCGTGTAGCGGTTCTGTGGGCTGCAAAGCTGTCTTCTTATTTCCGTGCTTACAATTGTGCACCTCATTGGGCATACATTGCAGTAAATGGCAGTAAAGGAGATATAACAAAATAATTTTGGCTCTCCTTTCAACTTCGTTATAACAAGGTTCAAGAGTATAAAAAACGTCATGTTGCTTTGAACAGAAAGACTTTATAAATGTTCAGAATATACAGGATGCACAAGCTATTTGAGGACATAATGACGACTTCTGGCAGAGCATCAATATTTCAGACGACATTCGGTATACTCGTCCCAAATATTTATCAGTGTTTTTTTTTCTGCTTTTCATAACACTCTTAAATAAAAACATCTTCAGCCTCAATTACTGACTGAATTTGACTTCAACTATATTGCCATGGGTAGAGATATAAATAGAAATGTATTTACAAGCTCTCTTCACTGAGCTACAACACAGCCAAGGTGGTGGAACAGACTATCTCTATAATTGTCATACTCTTCCACACAGTGGCTAATGTGGTCCTTGTCCATTGCTCGCAGTCTCATGACATTAACCTCTGCACGGGAAAGCACCGAATCGGCACCTACGACAGGGTAGGGTGGTAGTGGGTGAAAGGTATGGTTTGAGACGGGAAACATGTACGATGTCTGAGGAAGTAGAAAACGTCATAGGATCGAGCAGGGCTATTTCGTAAGTAACGTTTGTCACTTGTCGCAAGATATGGTAAGGGCCAGAGTACCTCGAAAGTAGTTTTTCTGAGAGGTCAACACACCAAGAAGGGGACCAGAGAAGACCAAGGTCACCCGCACTGAAGTGGGTGTCACGGTGGTTGGTGTTGTACAACAACTTCTGGCGTGTCTGCGATGCAGAGAGGTGAAGACAGGCAATCTGACATGCCTCTTCAGCAGCAGCAGTGGCATCGCGAGCATATTCAGTCGACAGTTGGGCAGGGGGTCGGAAGCGTGTCAAAAGGAAGCATTGCTTCTCGTCTATACAGAAGGCAGAAGGGAGAGAGTTTAGCAGACGGTGCCATGGCATGAGGAGTTATATGCAAAGGTGACAAAAGTTAGCGTAGTGTCCCAGTTGCGATGATCTGATGAAACTTACACTAAAAGCATATCAGTGATTGATTGTGTGATTAGGCGTTTGGCAAGACCATTTGTTTGAGGGTGGTGCACATTCGTAAGCTTGCCTTTGGTGGCACAAGAACGAAGTCTTCGATGAATTTGGAAAAGAAGTAGAAAGCCCGGTTGGTGAGAAGCTGACGAAGAGCGCTGTGATGTAGTAAGTGGTTGGGAGAGGTCTTGTGACGACGCGTGTAATGGCTCACATAATCCGTAGCAATGGCAATCCATTTATTGCCAGTGGTAGAGAGAGAGAAAGGGCCGAGAAGATCGAGGCTAACATGAAAAAATGGCTCAGCTGGTATATCAACAGGCCCAGCAGGATGAAGCGCTGGCTTTTTCCGTCATTGGTGTGACTCACAGGCAGCGACATAACAACAGAGCGGTTGGGACCAGGCCAGAAAAAGCGCCACCGTACATGGTCGTATATCCTGGAAACACCGAGGTGGCGAGCTGTATGGACATCATGCAGTTGCTCAAGTATGGTACGGTTGCTCGGAGGTGAGAGGGAACAAGAAGTGTAGTAGAACCTCATTGATATGTTCCCGTTACGTTTGTTTTACCTGCGCCAACGTTCGCAATCGAGCATGCAATAAGTGACCCACTAGACCTGTGCTCATTTCTCACCGGTTCATATGTCCCCGGAACACACAATTTTTTGTCACCAATGTTGAGTACGTCATCAAACTGCGATCGTATGATACGTTTTCCGACTGCTAGATCCCATGTAAACAAGAAAATGTGTAGGGCATGCGCGATTGATAGCAGTATATAGCTGCCTGCTGCGGCAGCTTCACTGCAATACTCACCTGCCTGCCTCAAGGCACGCACTCAGTTTCTCATTTCAGTACTAACAAATCTTCTTCAGGGTCATCACACGTGGCATTCACAGCTATCACTGGCAATCCAATTGCTATGAGCATCTTCGCCTATTTGTTTCACAGCGCGTGGTGCTGTCAAAAGCACAGTGCACACTCTTAATGGGCAATAGCCGAAACGCGACGCCGCTCCCTGCAGCAAACTGACATTGCATGCATTTTCCAGCCACTAGATCCCACGTGAACAAGAGAAGGAGCGCGGCACGCGATCGAGAACAGTATACAGCCGCCTGTCTCACGTGAAAATGACGGCGTGCACAGTTTCTTATTTTGGTACCAGCAAATCTCCGGCCGGGTTGTCGCATGCTGCATTCACAGCTATCACCTCCAAACCTATTGAGATAAGCATTTTCACCTATCTGTTTTACAGCGCATGATGCGTAGTACATTGTGCCATTGGTAGCACACTGCATGCTTTTAGTAGGCGATAATCCAAATGCGCAGCCGTTCCCTGTGTCGTCGTCCACCAGCTCGATTTCGTTTTGGTTTCCTGTTGCTCTCCTAAAACACCACGTAATAGGAAAACAAAAACATGCATCTCCGGCCGTCGGAGCACCACCAGCTCAATGCGTGTTGGCGTCTTCAGCCGCAACTATCCACCTGACACTTCGCATTACATAGATGTCAACAATAGTTGAGTCTGTCAAATTTTTTTTAGTTAATTTGGATGGTACGTTTTTCCGGTTAGTACATTTTTGCTAGTGGTTTTGTCCAAAATGTTTGAACGAGGTTCTACTGTAGTTCCTGCCCCTCGAGGTGCATGTTCTGGCCATTTACGATGACGAACATACGAAGTGAGCAGGCTGATCAGTCAGAATGCAGGTGGCTGATAGGATCTCTTAGGAATGTGTCCCGCCATTGCTCATCGCCTAAAAGCGGAGAGCGAGAAATTGTTGGTTGGTGTGTCCTTTGTGGGAGCGTCTGGGCCATCAACGGGTTGCCGAGACAAGCATTTGGCATCCTGGCATAGTCGGCCAGACATGTACATTAGAGTGTAGGTGAATTCCTGGAGTCGTAGAGCCCAGAGACCCAGGCACCCAGTGGGGTCTTTGAGGCTTGAAAGTCAGCACAGAGCGTGGTAGTCAGTCGTAACAGTGAAAGGCTACCTGTATAAGTAGAGGTGGAGTTTGCTGACTGCTCAAAACAAGTGCGAGGAACTAGTGCTCAGCAAGTGAATAATTGCACTCAGCAGGGGAAAGAAGCCAGCTGGTGTATGCAATAACTTGATCATGACCATGCTGGTATTGGGCTAAAACAGTGCCAATTCCATAGGCACTCGTGTCTGTGAGTACTTTAGTTGTAACACGGGCATCAAAGTGGGTGAGAATCGGTGGGATAGTGAACAGCAAGATTAGGTGTGAAAAGGCTGTGGCTTGACTGCGACCCCAAGAAAACAGAATGTCTTCCCTGAGAAGATCAGTTAATGGGCGTGCTATGTCTGAAATTTTTAGCAAATCGGTGGAATATGAGCGGAATCCTATAAAGGTCCAAACGTCCTCGTCACAAGTTGGTACAGCAAACTCCAGGACAGCATGAACCTTGGTGTTATTGGGGCGGACGCCAGATGAGTCTATGAGATGCTCGAGCATGGTAATCTGGCGTTGACCAAAATGGCATTTCGAAAAATTAAGTTGTAGCCCAGAAGCATGAAAGCATGAAACACTGATAGGATGGATGAAAGACAGGGGAAGGTAAGGCGACCAAAGGTTGGAGAGAACACAATGACATCATCCAGATAGCACAGGACAAGAGGGAAGCACAATGACAGTTTGTGGCAGTTTGGGTAGATGACAGGTGATGTGAAGTAATGTCACCTTGCACCCTTCCCCGCACGACCTCTTGGCAGAACCCAACTGTTTGCCATAAATCATCGCAGTTGGGGATGGCTCTGACGAGGTCACTGGCCTGTTCACCATTATTGCGTCCTCCTTGAGCGACTGATTTTGTGGAGTAAACAGCTGATCACAACAGTATCAACTTGGTGGCAAAGCATAATAACGTTAAGTATGTACGACACGCATAACTCCACGGAGTTCGAGCATGACAGGAGAGGTCTTTCGAAATGGGATGCTGGTGACCAATTGGTTTGCAAAATAGGTCACAACGCTCCTGCTTGCATACATCCTAACTGGGCAGCTGTGCTTCATGAGTGTCGAACCAGACGTGTGCTGTCTCGCTGAGGTAGAAAGCGACATTGGCGAGCGCCACTGTCGGGTCCCACCAATTGTTCGTTGCAACACACTCGTAATTTGCAAGCCAGTCATCGACGTTGATGATGTCAGTGCCACAAAAGGAGCCAGGGTCGTGGGGTTAGACCAAGATCACTGACTGGGGTGCTGGTGTTGCGGATGAAGCAGCAACCTCGTCTTGCATAGTACCCCATGCCTCCACGAAAATGCCATGGGTAGAGGAGGAGGAGGAATAAACTTTTATTTTCTAAACAGTACCCCAGGGTAAGCCCCAGTCCTACTCTCGGTGAGAGGGTGGGTAGAGATTAAAAAAAAAAATTATTTACAAGCACTCTTCACCGAGCTACAACACAGCCAAGATGGTGTAACAGAAACCTCTATAATGGCCATTCTCTTCCATACAGTGGCAATCATCTTCTTTGTCACATTGCTTGCAGTCTCATTACAATATCTATACATTCGGATCAGATAGTGCATGTTGATGTTAGGCAGCGCACCTACAACAGCAGGCTTTAGCAAGCTTTCATCATTGTGTGGCTGTTTTTTAGTCTTTCTCTTAGTGAGGCCACCGTACATGGTGGTGTACAGGTTCAGATATTGAAAACAAGCACGCCATATTGAGGGTGCATGACGTGGTCACTGAAGTTCACAATCAGACTTTCTTGAGTGGCACAGGAACTGTGGGCTCAAGTAAATCCATAACTTAGGATTGGCACCTACTGTACTTATTTGAATCTAGGTTGATAGCTTTTTTTAGATAACCATATGCCAAACTCTAGGGTCAGCTTAGATTCGAGGATCTTAAAAAAACGCACCAGTTTGTAATTGAAAATGATAAATATGGTGCATAGCTAGTGCCATCTGGAAAAGTCAGTATTGCAGCTGCTACTAGCCGCGCCAGTAGCTAGCTGAAGTACATGAGCGACGTCGCCATTTTGAGTTGTGTCATATTGGCATGCGGCGTGGCATCATCGTAATGGCACAAGACAGGTGATACCACTATAGTATTGCTTTCAAATGAAAAGTTGTGCTAGCCGCAGAGGCATCCTCCAACGTTCAAGCTGGGCGGGGCTTCGGCATTGATAAGAAAAATGTATGTTGTTAGAAGGGACAGCGGGCAACGCTCTTTGCATGTGCCGCAATGCGGAGATGACAGCGATAAGGTAGATAAGCGCGGGATTACAGAGAGCAGTTGCTCACTGAGATTGTGCCGTGTCTTAACGTGTACGAGCTGTGCCACACTGTCTGCGCATGCGTGCGCGCATGGACGCGAGCTTGCGTGCAACCGCAAGCGCACGAGCATGTGTATGAGGCTAGCAGCGATAATGACATAGAGTGAGCTCAGCATGTTCATATTGTTACGTGAAGGACGAGTCAGTAAGACGAGCAACTATTTAAAGGTTATATTTACAAAAGCGGTTGTAGCGCTGACCGGTTAGATTCACTGCACAAGCACAGTTCGTTCTTCCTCCTCTGTGCTCAAGTGATGGCGCCCCTGTGCCTCGTTCAAACAATCAAATGTCACACGCGTGTAGCATAATCCCTCGGCAGCAGAAGCGACGTCTCGGACCGTCTAAATATCATCACTGGGAAGGTGATACTGCTTCAGGGGCGATCTCGTAGGTAACAGGAGTCACGGCACGAAGCACTCGGTGTGGGCCTGTGTAACGAGACAGCACTTTTACTGACAAGCTGACCTGACATGATGAAGACCATAGAAGCACCAAAGAACTAGGCGATTCTTGCCGGTCGTACAAACGCCTTTGACTCTCTTGGGATTTCAGAAGGCGGTCACGGGCGATTTCCCTTGCGTGGGCACAGCGGGCAATGACGTCAAGTGCATATTACCTGGTCGGTGCCACATAAACAGGGAGGGTTTTGTCGAGGGGCAGTGCTGGTTCCCAGCCGAACAGAAAGAAAAATGCGGGATAACTAGCTGTGTCATGGTGCGAGGAATTATAAGCAAATGTGACAATGGATAGAGCAAGGTCCCAGTCAGTGTGGTCTGAAGAGACATATTTCGCGAGCATGTCTGTGAAAGTGAAATTGAGATGCTCCGTGAGGCCATTTCCTTGCGGATGGTATGATGTGGATAGCTTGTGCCTCGTGGCACAGGACTGCAGGATGTCCGCGATAACTTTTGATAGGAGTGTACGGCCCACAGTCTGTGAGAAGCTGTGAGAAATCACGTCGCGTAAAAGGAAATCTGCGACATCTGCGGCACAGCTTGTAGGAAGCGCTCGGGTGATGGCGTAGAGCGTGGTGTAATCCGTGGCCACAACGATCCATCTGTTCCCAGAGAAAGAAAGAGGATAAGGGCCAAGTAAATCAAAACCAACCCAAAAGAATGGTTCTTCGGGAATGTCGAGTGGTTGAAGGTACCCAGCAGGGAGTGTCGATGGTGTCTTTCGTCGCTGGCATTTCTCACATGCAGCTACGTATCTTAACCAACGAAGCGAACCAGCCCTGGCCAAAAGAAGCGTCGGCGGATCCGGTCATAGGTACGTGATACACCCAGGTGACCAGCAGTGGGAAGGTAGTGAAGTTCGTGGAGAACCGTCGATCGAAGGTGTTTAGGGATCACAAGGAGTAATGCAGAGCCGTCGGGGGTGAACGTTGTGGTGGTAGAGTACGCCATCTTGAAGTGTGAATAAGCAAACGGAACTGTCGGCAAGTGACGATTCCAGGCGGTCAATGATGATACGCAAGGAGGGGTCATGGCGCTGCTCGTCGGCGACATGGAGCAGTGGAAGAACAGAGAGAACACAGGCGTCGGTGTCAGTATCAGATGTAGAGGTCGCGTCTTCAACTGGGTAGGGAGAGAGGCAATCTGCGTCTTGGTATTGGCGTCCTGACCTGTAAGTCACTGTGTAAGGATATTCTTGTAGTCGGAGGGCCCAACGACCGAGCCAGCCGTTGGCTCCTTGAGTAGGATCCTTGAGGGACGAAATCCAACAGAGCGCTTGATGGTCTGTGATTACTGAGAAGGGCTTGCCATATAAATATGGGCGGAACTTTTAAACAGCCCAGACGAGAGCAAGACATTCGCGCTCGGTAAAAGAATGGTTGCGCTCTGCAGTTGTCAGGAGCCGGCTAGCATAGGCTACAATGCGGCCGTGTCCGTGTTGGCATTGCGATAAGACGGTGCCGATCCCATAACCACTGGCATCAGTTCGGACCTCTGTAGGTGAGGATGGGTCAAAGTGGCCCAAGACCAGTGGATTGAGGGGGACCCCAGGTAAAAGGCACGTCTTTCTTCAGAAGTTCAGCGAGTGGTTGAGCGATTGCTGCGAAATTTTTCACAAACCGTCTGAAATAAGAACAGAGCCTCAAAAAACTCTGGACATCTTTAACAGACTGACGTACAGGAAAAGCCGTTAGTGCTCATTCTCCAGGTCGGATTGTACGCCAGAAGCATCGACAAGATAGCCTAGCACTGTAATCTGTCGGCGCCCGAAGTGGCACTTCAATGAGTTTAATTGGAGCCCAGCCTTGCGGAAGACGTCAAGGATAGCTGTGATGCATTCAAGGTGCGTCTCAAAGTAGTAGAAAACACAAGAACGTCGTCGAAGTAAGAAAGGCAGGTTGACCATTTGAAACCTTGAAGCAGAGAGTCCATCATCCGTTCGAACGTGGCGGGGGCATTACATAAACCGAACAGCATAACCTTGAATCAGTAAACGCCATCTGGAGTGACGAAAGCGGTCTTTTCTTAGTCTTGCTCATCGACAAAAATCTGCCAATAACCAGATCGAAGGTCGGTGGACGAAAAGTATTTGGCACCGTGAAAACAGTCAAGAGCATCATCGATTCGTGGTAAAGGGTAAATGTCCTTTTTAGTGATTCGGTTGAGGTGGCGGTAATCAACACTGAAACGCCACGTGCCATCTTTCTTTTTGACGAGTACGACTGGTGACACCCAAGGACTCGACGAGGGCTCAACAATGCCTCTGGCGAGCATCTTGTTTACTACCTGCTGAATAACTTGCCGCTCTGCTGTGGACACGCGACACAGTCGGCGGGGAATGGGACCAGCATCACCAGTGTTTATCCGATGCTTAACAAGGGACATCTGACCAAGTGGTCGATTGTCAGTGTCAAATATGTCGCGATAGGAAAGCAAAAGGCGATATAGGGTGGCTGCTAGGTCAGGTGTGAGGTCCGGAGCGAGCGTGGGATGTAATGAACTGTCGAGGTTCAGGGCATTCTGCGGGTAATCAGGAGGATCTGGAGATGTGTCGGCTGCAACAGCAGCGACGTGGTCGTCTGTCACTGACCAGAGCGTGGCCACCGCTATGCCTTCAGGTAACACTTGCTTCGTCAAGCCAAAATTAATAACGGGGAGACACATCCGATTAGCGGTAAGTGTTACGACGGAGTGTGGCACAGAGATGTCGCGCGCCAGGAGGACATCACGAATAGGTGCGACGACATAGTCGCTATCAGGCACGGTTGTTGTTGAGGCCAATTCGACGAAGGTTAGGGCTTTTGAAGGTAAGCGAACAAACGCTATAGTGCAAAGGGTGTTCAGTTGTTCGGGGCGAACGTCTGAAAGAAGAGGAAGCTCGAGGCACAGTGTACCGGTGGAACAGTCGATGAGGGCAGAATGCGTCGTCAGAAAGTCGAGCTCGATGATTAGGTCATGAGGGCAACTGGTCAGCATGGTGAACAGGACTGGAACTTGACGGCCAGCAATTCCTATGCGTGCAGTGCACATACCACTGACGGCAACAGTGGTGCCATTGGCGGCGCATATGGCTTCAGTGATGGCAGGCATAAGAACCTTTTTGAGGCGATGACGTAGGTTAGCGCTCATTATGGACACTTGGGCTCCAGTATCGATTAATGCCGTCAACGGACACCATCTACGTCTACTTCAATTAGGTTCGTGTTGGTGAGGAGCTTCAATGGAGGATTTGGACAGGAGGAACATGATGCAGCACTACCTGCAAGAGCTGCATGGCCTAGCTTTCCGTCCGTTGGTTTGGTGAGGAAAGGTGGTGAGGTTGGGGTGACAAGGAGCGACGGCGTTGAGGGGACAGCGATCGCACAGAGGAGCGGCTGTCAGGGGCATCAGAAGTAGGGTACAGACGGCGAGGTGAATAATGGCGAGCACCAACATATGGGCGAGGAGCAGGGAATGAGCTCCAGTACGGCGGTATCCAGGTTGTGCGGCAGTGGCAGGATACATGACCAACACGGTGGCAGCGGAAGCCGATCGGTTTGTCATCTGGGTTTCGCCATACTGCAGGATTGCGTGGTCTGGGAGCGAAATACTGGTCATTACAGGTTGTGGACATAAGAATGGGTGCCGAATCAGGTCGGGAGACAGAGCAGGCGGTAGGGATGCCAAGGTTTGCAATTTCTTGCCGCACAACTACTTGAATTACGGAAATAGTGGGGGCCGCTTCGTCCAAGGTACCGTCAGGGGGTCGTGGATGAAGGGGGGCCGAACTCACCGCTTCAATCTCACAGTGAACGATACGTGCGACGTTTTCTTGAAATTGTCTTATGGCGGTAAGAGTGGAACAAGATGATGTAGCAGGGGTGTTCGGGAGCCGGGAAAACTGTGGTACGATGCGGTGGCTTTTGGCTACCTCGAAACGGCAGCATTCTTTGATGATGGCATCAACGGTAGAAACGTCGTTATAGACCAGCAAATTGAAACCGTTGTCCGCGATGCCTTTTAGGATATGGCCCATCTTTTCAACCTTGGTCATGTGCTCGTCGATTTTCTGGCAAAGCACGAGCCCTTCCTGTATGTAGGAGACATACGATTCGGTCGACGACTGGACACAGGTGGGAAGCTCTTTTCACGCAGCCTGTTGATGACCTGACGAGTTGCCAAATAGGTCGCGAAGCCACTCTTTAAAATATGTCCCAGCTGGAGAGCTCGATCTCATGGGTGCGAAACCAGACACGCGGTGTCCTGTCCAGATAAAAGATCACATTGGCAAGCATGATGGTAGGGTCCTAGTGGTGGCTTTGGGTAACATGTTCATACATGCTAAGCCAGTCGTCGACGTCAACGTCATTTTAGACGGAGGATGTCCCAGGATCACAGAGACTAGGAACCGTAACGTACGTTGTGGTTGGCACCACAGGTGTAGGTGGCGACGGCGTGGTTCCATCGGAAGCCGTGGCTGAGAAGATGACGATGCGGCCGCTTTGGAACTCCATGGCTAGGACGGGGAACGTTCCACCTCCACCACAATGTTATGCGAAGGACAAGTCAGTAAGACGAGCAACTATTTACAGGTTATATTTATAACAGCGGTTGCAGCACTGACTGGTTGGATTCACAGCACGAGCCCAGTTCATTCTTCCTCCTCTTTTCTCGAGTGATGGCACCCACGTGCCTTGTTCAAAAAATCAAATACCACACGCATGTAGCAATATTAAATAAATGCAGTTTTCATTTTGTGAACACTGTCCTCATGTTTTTGTTCGTCTTACATTCAAGCTAAGTTTCTTTATTTTTTCGGGCTTTGGACATTCGGGGGTTGGCTTAGAATCGGGGCTGGCCTAGATTCGAGTAAATATGGTAATAAAATCTTGCACAGGAAGCTTGATTTTTGATTCTGCCAAATGAAGCTGATCGTCAGCGGCCATAATCGGCCTTTAGGGGCTTTTCCTCATCATGACCTCCATGTGCTGGAGAAACTCAACCGTGTGAATAATCGGCCACGAACTCTGGCCTCACCTAGAAAACAAACTATGGGCACTATAATGTAGAGCTATTCCAAACTGCTTCTATTTCATTTCCCCAATGAGTCCTCCATGATTGGTCAAAAAATGTTTCGCGCAACGCTTACTTCGCCTGTCTGTCACTAGACGTAGCAAAAATCATGAAATCTTCTCATCTGATATGTGTACGCACTGATTATGCATGATTAGATCACAGAGAGAAAAACATTTCGATTTTACGCCCTTTTCACCATTAGCCTTTCGCGATTGGTTAAGATGTTTTTGGGCAGCACCCACTTTGCCTGTCATCATGCGACATTACAAAACCGCAAGAACTTAGCACGTGAAAGTGATGCATACACAATAAAGCAGCATTAGTATGCCAAACAAAACAGATTTTTTTTCAAAATAGCCGGAGGCTGCCCCCATTCCGAAAGGAATAAAGGATGTCTACCCACTAATCACTCTGGCACTGGCTACTCAAAGGTTTCTGGGAGAATGGATTTATTTGAGTATAATAATAATTTTTGCATGGTAATGAAACGTTGTCGAGCCCTTTCAGCACATATACGACATCACTCTGCCAACTCTTGTTCACTGAAGATGCGTTTTAGCGGCATTTTCAAGCTTTCGTTGCATTGCCGCTGCCATTTTTGACCAGCTCCACAAGCTGAAGAAGGGAAGACGGGCAATCGCAGGCGCTAGCACCACCCTTCTCATCGGGCTTTTACTGTGCTAGCTTGGACTCATCACCAAAACCCTCTCCACTTGTGTGCTCTTCGCCCCTGGCCAGCGAAGTAGATATGAAAAACCTGTAAATGTAGGCAGTGTTATTTGCTTTGAAAACAAACTAACGTGACGACCTATAAATGAGGAGAGAGCTTGATTGGGTGGTTCAAACAAACTGTGGGTCATCCCCCGATCCTTGCATCCGCGGTTACATAAATTAACGTCATGAGATTTGCATAAAAAAAGAGATATATATATATATATATTTGGAATAGTGTTACGGTATAGGGCCACATTTTGCAACATTCAGGAAGGTAGTGATCTCCTAGTCGCTGTGGTCGAATAGCTGATACAGAAACTTGTGGGAATTATGAAAGTTCATATTTTCTGGCGCTCCTACATGTGCTAAGGAAGCGAGGAGAGCAGACGCATTCTTCGCTTCCTGTGCGGGGAGCCAGACGGATTTTGTCATGGTAGAACAACCCTCTTGCTAATCAGTTGCAAACGTAATGGTCACGTGGCTACGGAGCTGTGTGCCCACTGGACTGCGCAAAGAACACAGCAGGGGGCGCTGAACATCCGGCAAGGGAGCAGACTGTGAGCCACGACAAAGGAGGGACCTCAGGTAACCATCTTGTTCCGATCCTATGTCACGCCTTGTCATTGTTCGCCTCACAATCGACCCCGGCAAACATTGCGGTCCTAACTAGACTGCTGCCACATGAATCCCCTGGAGCCATAAACTTAGCTGTACTTGATATTATAATGTGTTGCCGTATTTTGCGCTTGTCCTGGTACCGCCGCAGCCCGGCCATACAAGGCGAGCAAAATGGCGTTGACTGTCAAGCCCAAGCCTTACGAACAAAGGCGACTTGAGAGAATCTGAGACTACAAACTGAAAGCTGATACCATTGACTAATGTGCTACATAGCTGACAGAGGGGTTAGTGTGTACGATGTTAAGTGCCTAGACAGAATGAGAGTGTTAATGTTGATAATGATTCAAAGCCGTGTTTTCAATTACCTCGTGCACCTGGTAATTTTCAACGGAAAGGGCCTGTGCAATGTTCTAGCAAATGCCATCTTTCTATGTTAAAAGTTTCTTCAGATATAAGATAAAATGTTAACTCTAGTGACTAGCCCTAGTGTGAATGAGGTCGACTGACTCCTGGCTGTCTTTCCACGTGAAACTTGACTTCCTGCGCGGCCGCCAGCAAATTATCCAGACCGAAGGATGTTAACGCTCTGTGGTTAAGAACTGCGACCTTTAGAACAAGCAGGAGATCTCAATGTCAGCGCATGACAGTTTTGAACCAGTTCGGCGAAGAAAGCGAAACTCCATTTGGAAACCTGACAAACTGAAATTGTCTTCTGCATCAGTGATGCTGCCAAAGTCCACAAACACTGCATGCAAATATATTAGAATCGGTAGAAACGCAAAGTTTTGTGCATGAGCGGTGCGAAACGCCGAGGCCATCATGGAAACTACAAGCAATCATTGTGCCGCCATGTCCCTCCTCGGGAGGCCCTCTTAAAAACCCGCATGTGGCGGAAAAAGAAAACTGAAAGCTAGAACTGACTAAATATAGTTCCTAAATAAGCCAATAAATGACGCTAACTATCCGACAGTGCTTGAAAAGCGGAAAAATATAAATTCGCAACTATCGACAGCGGACAGGAAACTGTTAATTCACTTACACAAAGGACATGTGACAGCACATAAATTTCAGCACTCTGAAATAACGGAACTTGAATGAATGTGTCGTTACAACTCAACTGCAGGCTATGCAGATTAGTACATTCTTCATATAGGCAACATCACTCACACAGCCCTGTGTCATCACCAAATTGTAATATGTCAGTCCCTCAATAGACGTTCAACCTCAACGGGTAAAGTGCACACACATAGGCAGCTTACAGGTGCAACTAAATGGAATTAAATCCGTTTTCCATGCAGTGGGCACTGTGGCCTTCGAAAACAGATCACAGTAAACCTGCACACCTTGGGACAATGTATCCAATTTTGTGTGTTATATTTTATAAAAACACTAGAGATACATACATCCACGTCATGTAAGGGTGGAAATAAACTATTCGTGGGTGAGGCTGAAAACCATAGTTTCATAAGAATTATTGAACCGCTATTACTGAACCGAATTATTGAATTTTAAACCATTATGAACCCATATGAAAGGATATTTTTGCTATGGAGCTGAACCTGAACTGAACATGAAAACATTTCAGTGATCTAAATGAATATAATTAGCATAAATCCTAGCCTTCTTTTTTAAATTTTCAGATAGAAAGTGTAAAATAATGTTCAGAAGCATATTGCCAGTAAACAATATTTAAGCTTAAACACTGCTAGAATTTTACTTGGACATTACTTGAAGTTGGAGAACTTTGTAAAAACGTTTGGCCCACAAATGGTTAAGAAGAGAGGAAAAAAATCTAGTTTAGAGCAGTACACACCAGATCTGGAGCAATAGCAACATGATGAAACAAATTATTGCAATTTTTGTAATGTGACATGTAGTGTAGTGGTCGTACCCAGGCTGACAGAAATGATTAGTTTATTAACATAGGAATAGACTGAAACACGTAGGCTGAAGTCAATGCAAGACACTATTGCTTTACACTTTCTAGGTCTTACTGGATACAGTAAAGTCCTGAAAATTCCAACTTGTGTATTTGAATTTATATATAACTTGAAATGACATTTGGGCCCTGTCATAGCCACATGCATTGGAATCTGGAAAAATTCTTGGGGATAAAAGTAATGGTAATTCAAACACAGATGATTGTGAGACAGTTACTTCAAGCAAAATTTCCTATTCTCAGTTGCCACTTATCAGAGAAATTTGATGCTCCCCCCAAAATTTTAAATTGTGCATTGTGCTGTAAAACACCATATACGGCATGAACCATAGAGAATTCACTCTGCGCATCATGACAGCATTTTTATTGCGGAGCAATAAAAATGCCATCTTAGTGTAAAAAATGAGTGCCCAACCAAGCAGCGCTGCTTAGGCCCAAAATTACTGAGTAGAAAGGAGGACCAATGCAGAGCGTACGTGATGTCGGCAGGTGGCCCGCAGGCTGCCCGTCCGCTTGAGAGCAATGAGCTCCTTGCGCTCTCGGTCACCCAGCACCAGGAACCAGGACTCGTCTTTTGGCTTTGGGTAGTGGGGCGCCAAGGCCTGCGCAGCAGTGCCTCCTCCTCTGCCTCTCCCTGAGTGGCGTTGGTCTCGGTGGCTAATCTGCACCTGCAGCATGTACTCGCTGCCTCCAGTCACCGCCAGCCATCGGTCATCTGGCACAGGACCCCCTGCAGTAGCAAGTCCCTTTATATCTCCATACGTGCCCTAAAGGCACCAAGTGCAGCCATTACAGAGAGTGCCATGCTTCCCATTACATCAACACACTTCAAGGAGAGTGTTATTCTGATTCTGTACATGAAGAGACAGATATTTCCTCCATAAATGCACTGAAAACCGAAGTTAGTTGCATCAAGACAGCTGCCGATAAAAACACAAATGCCATTAAGGACACAGCTAAATGATTCAGAAGATAGGGCTCGTCGTTCTAACTTTGGGTTTTTTTGGCGTAGCTGACCTTGAGCGGAAAATGTGGCAAGAATCGGAAAACAAGATTGCGGAACTTCGCACTTCTAAGCTTAACATCAAGCTAGACCTCTTAGATATCGAGCGCACTCGTAGAATTGGCAAATACAGCACTAACAGAAACAGACCTATAACTGTCAACTTAGCACATTTCAAATTACAACAACTATAAAGGTGTTTATTAGCCACCAGCGGTTGGGCTGACTGTCAGCGCAGGGCACGGACTCTCAGCACGAGTGGCGTTCCCCTGAGAACAGCGCTGGAGAGCTACGATTACCCCCAGGAAAGAAAAGGGAGCCGTCCAGCAACCGAACTGCTCCTCACTATGAGTGGATCATAGTATGGCTTGAGGCGTTCGATGTTGACAATGTCTGGTCCACGACAGCGCATGTCAAAACATGGTTCAATGAGTATGATCATGTAGTTAACGGGGGATGCACATTCAACGATACGGTATGGCCCTTCATACTTCGGCAGTAGTTTTGAAGAGAGCCCAGGTGCAGTGGAAGGAACGGAAAGACGCACAAACGCTTCTGGAAGGAAGGTGGGTGCAGAGGTGGTGTCACCGCGAGTGCTCTTCTGGTGCTCTTGGTCACTGGAGGTAAAGGCCCGTGTGACATCGTGGCACTCTTCAGCATGTCTTGCCATGGCAGAAATGGGCGCACATTTAGATGCATCGGGCTGGTATGGTAGAATTGTGTCGATGGTGCGCGACAGGTGCCTACTATACAGTTATGAACCCATATGAAAGGATATTGTGACGTTGTAGCATAGGTTACAAAGGGCAAAATGACGTCCCAATTCGTGTGGTCGGAGGCGACATACACTGCAAGCATGTTGCCAAGCGTACGGTTGAAGCATTCTGTAAGGCCATTGGTTTGAGGATGGTACGCTGTAGTTGTGTGAACAACAACGTGGCACTCTTTTAAGAATGGCTTCAACTACTTCGGATAGGAAGGCACGTCTGCCATCACTGAGCAGTTCTTCAGGTGGTCGATAACACAGGAAGAAGGCAACATCGCGTGCTGTAGCTGCCAGGAGGACGGCAGTTTTGGCGTATCGTGTGTGGTGGTAAACCGCCACAATGGCCCAGTGGTTTACAACCGATGTCAGGGGAAGGGGCCCATACAAATTGATGCCGATATGCCCAAGCTGCCAGGTAGGGATAAGGTAAAGGTTGCAGACTGGCTTGCGAGAGGAGGGGTGGTAATTTCCGGCGCTGACAATCGGAGCAAAAGCAAATGAACTTCTGAACGTAGCTGTACATCCCTTACCAGCAGTACTGCCATCGAAGGTGCTGATAAGTTTTGAAAACTTCTGAGTGTGCACACTGTGGAACAGCGTGGAAAGCTGCGTGTATGTTGGAATGGAGACTGCGAGGTACTACTAATAATCACTGACACCCGTCGGAGTTACAATTGCGTCGGTGAAGCAGGTTGTCGTGAATGGCGAAATGGTGAGCTTGACGACGCAGTGTGCAAGTGGTTAGTGGTGCTGATGAACCAGAAAGCAAGTCTATAAGAGAGGTAATCCAATGGTCCTTGTGCTGCTCAGACGGTCAGGTAAGGTCAAGTGAGGAAATCGTAAATTGGGATAGTGTGCAGCAGGCATTGTTGTCAGGCTAGGGAGAGCACGAGAGGGCATCGGCATCAGAATACTGGCGTCCGCTGCGGTACAGCACGTTAATATTGTAGTCCTGCAGATGAAGTGTCCATTGGGCAAGACAGCCTGAGGGATCTTTCAAGGATGACAGCCAACATAGTGCATGGTGGTCCGTGACTACATCAAATGGAGGGTCACACAAAAAATTGGCTGGGGCTTAGCTAAGGCTAAGCCTGGATATCTCGAAGAGAAAAGGTTCGGTGATGCTTATCATTTAGCTTATGGTTATGCTTTATGATTTAGCCTATGGTTATGCTTACGACTTCACTTATGGATATGCTTTGGTTAGCTTATGGTTATGCTATACGTGTGCCTTGTGTAGTTATGCAAATTGCTTATCAATGATATATACCATAAGTTATGCAGGATTATTAAACTTCTTTATTCATCATTGTTGGGCACATTGTCTTGCGATTTCTGTACAGCCATAAACTCAGCTCTCTGTATCGGTAGTATCACTCTCTTCTCCTTCCATGTTGAATGCGCACGCCTATTCTCTGGCAAGCGGTTATATAGTCGGCCTCTGCGATAAACACGCGCTTGCGACGAACGTCAAAAGATGACGCATAGCACGCGGTGATGGCCACCTGCGCCGACTCCGAACACGCTTACGGAGCCAACTCCGACTCCGAACACACTTACGGAGCCAATTCCGACTCCGAACACGCTTACGGAGCCAATTCCGACATATGCCGGCTAGCGCGAAGCGCGGTGTTGACTAACGTAGTGAAGCTTTTCGCTTCAAAAGGCCTGCAGCTGGTAATGACATCGTTGCATTGTTGCACCAAGTCCAGTAAACCTTCGATTTAGCTGGTAAATGATGCACATGGCTGCTGTGCACATTCCCACAAATGCGATTCCACTCGCAGCTTGCGCACAGCAGGGCGTCCAAACACAGCCATTAAAGAGGTTTTGAACGAGGCCCAAGAGGGGAAAGTCAGTCTCATGGTTGTTGTACCAAAGACTGGTGACACCACTGGGATAACAGAGCATGTTGCTCAGTTTGGCAGGATTGTCCCACTTGTTGTGGGCGCTTACCCTTTCACATTGTTACGGGGTGTGTAGAAGGCATTTATTTCAGAGAGCCATAGGGCAAGTGGGTGCCAGTACTGCCCGTCGTCCTTCTTTTCTTCGCTGACGTCTTAATGTTGTTGTTGCTGCTGATGCTGCTGCTCCACTACCTTTGATGCACTGTAATATGGCTCCTCTTGCAGACGAAGCCCTCTGAGTGAGAAGTCAGTGGGGCTTTCGTTGAGTAAATGGCTTCAGGCAGGCTACTTGCGTGATGTCGGTCTTGGATGACTGTCTTCCACTGGTAGTGAGGCACGCAATTCTATAATTCACCTGGCTGAGACGCTCAAGCACAATGAACAGTCCAACATAGTCTGTAAGCAGTTTTTAACAATATGTTGTCAGCCAGCCCTCGACGTCGGTGGCGTCAGTGCAGCTGAAAATAGTAGGGTCCCTGTGGCGAGGCACACCACAGCACAGGACCGACTGAGAAGACAATGGAGTAAGAAGGATTTGCTGGCATGCATCTTCAGGCATGGTTGAGCGTAGTGCACAGGATCAAAGTTCCAGGGTTGACGTCGTAGGCCGAAGCAACCTCCACCACTTGTAAAAGTGTTTATTAGCCACCTGCGATTGGGCCGACAGTCAGCGCAGGGCATGGATCCCAAGAACAGTGCTCGAGAGCTTGACTCACTAGAAAGCGCTGTAGAGGATGGCCCACTATAGAGTTCCTCTGCTTCGCTACACAACGTATTCTTTCAAATGGTAAACAACTAAGAAGGTCCAACCACAGCATATCAGAAGACTGCTAATCTAACACTCGGCATGCACATAAACGACTAACAGAGTTCGGCAAGTCCCAACAGAAACCTTTTAAACTTTGGTACGATAATCTAATCATGGAGAACAGAACTTACAAGTATGATAATGCAACAAATAGAGTTATATCAGCTTCATAGCTACCATCACACACTACCACAAAACCAAATAGCATCCCTGTATCATTTGTTTATACTAGCACAAGAAGCTTGCTGCCCAAACGCAAAGCACTCTGTAGCCTCGAAACGTGGCTGAATTCAACCGTCGATAACACAGAGCTGAATTCATTCCTCCCTGATTTGGACATTTTTAGGCGGGATCGTGTAGGCAAATGCGCAGGAAGTGTCCTGATAGCTGCCCATCACAGCCTTTGTTGCTTTTGCGTGCACTAACATGTCCTTAAAGTTCTTGTTTCGGCGATAGGTAACCCTGGGTACATCCGGGAACGCTTTTCTCAGACGCTCGTTACTTGATAATATTGGGTAGTATTTTCTTAAGATGTTGTTTATGTTTGGGAGTGCATTAGAATATTTTGTTATAAAGGCCGGCGGTCTGTCAGATTCTAGTGTGGGCTGTTTCTTTGCCAGTTCCGACTGTCTCTAATTTTGACGCGGTATCATAAGCTCTTTCGAGAGCAACATGGGGATAGTTCCTTTCTGCTAGTTTTGGTTTAAAGTCATTTAGGTGGTGGATATAATCGTGGTCTTCGTTGCAGATTCTTCTTATTTATTTCGCTTGTCCGACAAAAATTTCTTCCTTGCAATGTCGCGGGTGATGACTGTTGTAGTCTAAATATTGCTGGCTATCTGTAGGCTTCCGGTAAAGTGTCATTCTCAGTTTTCTATTTTCTATGTAGACCATCGTGTCCAGGAAGTTCATCTGACTAGGAGAGTGGTGAGCAGTTATTTTAATACTCGGGTGAAAGCGATTGAAATGGCTAATTAAGTCGGTTGTGCCGTGTTCCCATATTATAAACATGTCGTCAATGTAACGAAGATAGGTGTGGGGTTTTAAAGGGTAGGATTTCAACAGGTCTGCTTCAAGCAGTCCCATGAAGATGTTCGCATACGTGGGAGCGAATGTCGTACCCATGCTAGTACCGAAAGTTTGCAGGTAGTGAATAGAATCAAATTCGAAATAGTTGAGCGTGAGAACTAACCTAAGGAGTGATAAGTAAACTTCAGGAGCATGCGCTTGGAGATTGATTGTGAGGGATCTAGAAATGGCTTCAATTCCTTCACTCATGGTGAAAAGTTGGCGTAAAGGGCAGAAACATCCAAAGTGACTAGAATAGCGCGGTCGGAAAGGATTTGGTTGCCGTTGATGCCGTCGATAATTCGAAGGAAGTGCGGCGTGTCTTGAACGAAAAATGGGAGGGTGGTGGGGATGTTTGACAGATGGTGATTTAAGAATTTAGATAGTGACACAGTAGGTGTGTTGTTATTAGACACAATAGGCCGACCTGGGATTTCTGCTGTAAATATTTCTTCAACCGGAACTTTATGTATTTTAGGAAGAAGATAAAAGCGGCCTGCTTTTTTTTTCTTGGGCATCATGAAGCGATATACAGATTGCGTGATTAGTTCCCTGGACAGGAGCTCCGCTGTTGTGTTTATCACAATATTGCTGTAATCTGAAGTTGGGTTAGAGTCGAGTTTTCTGTAATGGGTGTGGTTGCTCAGTTGTTTAGAGGCCTTATTCTTGTACTTTTCTATAGGCCATATTACGATACTGCCGCCTTTGTCTGCTGGTTTTATTACAATATCATTCCTTTTCGCAAGTTCTTTAAGGATTTGGTGTTGAGCGGGGATCAAATTTTTGCGTTTCCGGCAATGCCGCGCTGACTCTAGAATTTCCTTTGATATCAGTTTTATGTATAAATCTAGGTCTGGGCACTGTTCGGTTTCTGGTGTCCACGTGCTAGGTGGTCTAAGAGAGTCTCTATCGTTTTTTCCTACATCTGGTCTATCGAAAAAGAACTCCTTGATGCACATGCATCGTGAAAACTTCTCCTGCAAGGCTTCTGGAGTCGTTGTTGCCATTGTGTATACATGATTCTTAATATAGCCCCACAAGAAAAAGTCATGAGGGTTGAGGTCGGGTGACCTTGCCGGCCACAGGATAGGCCCGTTTCTCCCTATCCATTGTTCTGGGAAGGTAACATCAAGCTATGCTCGTGCTTGACTACATGTGTGGGCTGGAGCTTTGTCGCGATAATACCACATTGCATCAAGCCGGGCTAGTGGCATGTTGCAGCAGAAATCATCAACAGGCCCTTTGAGGCACTCACATACACACCTATTGCCGGTGAGAGTGTTGTTAAATACACTAGGCCAATGACTGTGCTGTCATATATTCCACACCAAACGTTAAAAGACTACTGATATTGGTGGGGGGACCTTCCTAGCCAGCGGGGATTTTGCTCACTCCAATAGTGTGCGTTGTGGATATTTACTTGGCAATTTCGGGAAAAGTTCGCCTAGTCAGTCCAGATACCTTGGTGAGAAAGTCAGAATCCTGCTCCTCCTAAATCAAAGTCCAATTCGCAAAGTCAAGTCTCTTTTGGAGATCCCTTGACTCCAGGCATTGATGCAATTGCAGATGATAGGGGTGCAGTCCAGCTGTTTTCAAAATCCTCCAGGTAGTTCAGTTGGACACACCGAGCTGTGCACCACGCTGCGCGTGCTAGCATGTGGATTAGCCGCCATGAAAGACAAAACGTTGGAGTGAACTTCATTATTTATGACTGAAGCTATCTGCCTCTTTCTTGTGAAGCTTCTGGTTTGCTTCATTGACTCGTAGGTGTTGAATATCGTCATCTGGCTCAGTCGCGTACCCGGGTGCCAGCTTCGAAATATTCTTGGAGCCTGCTGTCTCTGTCCGCTTGCAGCTCCTAGGACAAGAATCATGTCTTCTTTTCCCTCGTTGTAAAAAGGCATCACGAAATTGCTCACGTTCTAACAGCCGATGCATGATAGTCTGTTTATCACTGTCTAGAACTACCATCTACCACCACCACTACGTCCATCAGGCGCTTTACGGAGCACAAGCGATAACGGTTGCTAGCTTAAATCGAACACACAATGCTTGCGGCAGCGCACCTATTGCTGTTTGTGCGCAGAATGCTTGGGAGCAGTGCAATCTCGACGCGTAAGCGGGCATGTTACATTGTGTTTTATTTTTTTTTATTTCGCGGGCATCCACAGCAAACTGAAAGACACTAATACCTAATAATAGAAAAACAGAAACTGTTTATTCGAACATTTTGCAAACCGCTCTGCAATCTTCTAATTGGAATTTTTTTTAGCTTCGTTGCTTCAGAAATTGGTTGATTAATCTTGACTAATTATCTAATTAAACAAAAAACAAAGATAGCATGACACACTGCATACAAAAGCGAGCAACATGCATTTGGTCGCATCATCTTAAAGTACATCAGAGTATTCCTAAACTTTGGCTAAAGTTGGCTGAAACACCCTATATAGTGCGTCAAACAAGGCAAATGTCTGATAGTGTGTTGATTTGGCTTGCCTCGTTGTATGGTTCGATGTATGACTTTAGAAAAGTCAATGCATCTTTGATGTCAAATATTTATGAGAACATTAACCCACAAAGATCCGGAATTGAAAACCTAAAGCACGACTTTGGAAATGCCAATGCGCCTTTCGCATGAAAAGTTTATCTGATCTTTATACCCATAAAGTTTCGGAATTGAAATCCATGCTCTCCATAGATTTCGTGGCATTCGCGAGATGCGCGACGAGCCCGCTCGCCATCAGAATGCCCTTGAAAGTTTGAGCTCGGATGGGGCTCTTTGCGTTATGTGACTCCAGGTGCATGGGCGTGGCCACGAAATCCAGCCTGAGTTCATAATCTTTGCGCCAAAATGTCCTTTTGAGCGTGAAAAATACATTCTAGACAAAATCCAGAATGATTTCTGCCACCGGGGGTGGTTTTGGTTGGCAGTGCATGACAGCACGAAAAAATTTCGGTGGTGGTGGTTGTGGTGCTGGTGGTTGGGGGGGGGGCTGAAGCCTCATAAGCCCCCCCCACCCCCCCCCCCCCCGGCTACGCCCCTGGTCTCTTCCCCCTCATTATGTGGGAATGTACATATAGGCCACCAAACATAAACTCGCCCCTTATAGTGACCTCACTCAGGGAGCCTTGGGAGGCCGTCTTCGCTCGAGATGACTTGGAGACCCAGAAGGGTCTCTTAGGCCAGGCTGGGCATACAGCAACAGCCACCCTTCCCCTTCCCTTGTCTTTCCTATTAAATAAAGTTTTTCAATCAATCGATCAATTGCACAGAACCGAGACTACGCCAGTGCAAGCTAACCGAGTGTGCAGCTCTGTGACAGTGTGACTGGTGCATTAAAGTAGGTTTCACAATGTCATTTGCCAATTACGTACGGTGAGGTTCCAGCTTGACCTGCGTCCACTCCTTTGTAGTCGGAGTGGATAATCCTTGAATGCAGATCCTGACACTCTGATTGGGAAGTTGCCTGAGGGTGTCCATCACCTGCGAACAGAAAAACACAGATGGGTAAATGCCCTGTCATGGTGAACAGCTTCTAAGCATCTGTCACGCTAGCGTCTGGCGCGAAGTACCCTGCATGCCATCGCAATGTTGAAGTTATGAGGGTACAAAGATAGTTTCCTGAAGTTCAGGTTTACAGAAATCGGCGGTAAGTTGCAATGTGTTTAGTGCAATGAAGTGCTTGCATAAAGCTTCCTTGCACCAACCAAGCTAGCTCACTGCCTTTGGACAAAGCAACCAGCCTATCAAGGCAAGGACCTTGACTTAAGTGAAGAAATGGAAGCCGTAGTCCCAGAAACTTGATGTACTTGGGCTGCACACGTCACTAATGTTATATCATCTGCAAATAAAACACTTGGATTTCTGCGACGTCATCTACATAACGCATCTAAGGAGGTAAAATTGTTAGCTTATAAAGCTCTCGTGCGAACAAAATTGGAATATGCTTCACCAATTTGGAACCCGCAACAAGCTTATACTCAAGACGCCCTTGAGTCACTTCAAAACCGTGCCACTAGATTCATTCATTGTTCGTATTCTTATGATGTGAGTGTGTCATCGCTAAAATTAGAATCTAATTTACCCCTTCTCTCATGTCGCCGCCGTATCGCCAGTCTTTCTTTATTCTATAAACTTTTTCATAGGTCGATGGGTATCCCGCCACACATTGTTCCACCAACATGCATATCTAATCGCACTGGTCATCCTCTTCAAGTCGCGCGCCCACGTGCATGCATCGTTACCTTTTCTATGTCATTTTTTTCCTCGTACAGGTGCCGACTGGAATGGCCTTCAGGGCGACACCGCTGCCATCCCTTGTCCATCCATTTTCATAGAAAGTGTCACCAATCACCTTTCACCATAGATTAACACATGGTTTCTGCTTATTTCTGTGTAACCCATCCCTTATGTAATACCCGGTTACGGGGTCTTTAAGGAATAAAAACGAAATGAAATGAAACCCAAAAAATGTAAGATGATGTTGTTAGACAGTTTTATAAGAGGCTACCAATTAACCTTGCTTTAGTCGTTTATCGGTAGCAGCATGTCTGCTAGTTTCCCACTAGTTTCCTTCTGTCGTGGATGAGAACTGTGACGTGTCTGGCAGCCCACAGCTCATCATGTTTGCATGTTTCGTCGATAAGCCATCGCCTAAGAGTTGCTTTGTGCAATGAGACTGAAAAAACAGTGAAAGATAAAGACTTCTTCAATGCTACCGATAGTTTTCTTTTGTTCTGCATGGACTTATACCCGTGCCACACGGGCAAGGTTAATGCCATTAAAAGTGTAATACCCCTGCCACATGGGCACAGAAAATGACATTAACTGACTAATGCCTAAAACTTTAATGTCATTCGCGGGGTGCCACACGGACATGCTTAATGGCATTAAAGCTTAATGCCACTCGCGACGTAGTGCGTTCTCATAACTCACTTTGCCGTCAAATGCGTACTCTCGTTTCCAATGTCTCGACATTCCGACGTGACTAAATGAATTATTAATGAAGAACTATTAATATATTATTCACTTTTGTTTAGAGAGAGCTCTTTTCCACGGCACAGTGCATTCTTACATTTATTACAGCTCACTTCGCCATCGAATGCGTATTCTCGTTTCCAATGTTCCCTCCGTTGCCACGGTGACCACATTTCAACGCTATTAAACAAACTTGTGGATGAAAACAACAAATATATTCTTCACTTTTGTAAAGAGGAGCTCTTTACTTTTATAGAGATCAGCAGGCAATTTTGCCGCTACAAAAAAGGTCGTTTTTTATAGGCTTGTTCTAAATCCAGTCAAAAATCCAGCCAAATCCAGGAAAAAGCAAAGCAAGAGCGCTACGTCTGAACACATTGTCACATTGTCCTCTGTCGCAACACGTTTTGTGTAGTCGTTCACAGGCATTCTTTTGTGTGTGTGTGTGTGTGTGTGTGTGAAAATGGATAAAACCAAGGACTGCGCCAACTGGACCGACAGCAAGACAGAAGCACTGATAAACTTATGGGAGGAAAACCTCGGCCAGTTACGTAGCCATAAACGAAATGGAAAAGTGTACGAGTCCATTAGAGTAGCCCTAGCAGAGCTAGGTATAATGAAAACTAAAATGCAGGTGCATTCCAAGATAGAAAATCTGCAGTGGAAATACAGGTAAGTTATTTCTTTGCAAACTTTTGCTTCATGTGTTTGCACTAACGACGCATTGTAATGTGCCTGTCAATGCCAGTACAACGTGTATTTAGCTTTTTGTGTGCGTGTGCTAGTGTTTCGCTAGCCTTCAATCGTTTTGCTAAAGTGTTATAATCGTGAAAGCAAGTAGCAGCGTATGCATTAACCATGCATGCCCACACGCCCTGCTTGGACGGTTATTATTATTAAATTATGAGGTTTACATGCTAAAACCACTTTCTGTATGAGGCACGCCGTAGTGGGTGGGGGACTCCGGAAATTTTGACCACCTGGGTGGTCACACATGGGATTCTTTAACAAACCTGGGGTTCTTTAACGTACACCTAAATATAAGTACACGGGCGTTTTGGCATTTCGTCAGTACTCTCATCAGCAACCGCGTGATAATTTCTACTAAAGCACTCGCCCCGTCTTTATGTTCTCCCCTGTCGGCGATCATGTTATTGATGAATCCATTGTATGACATGCGCCAACTACCCCAACAGCAAGTACTATTAGAGAATTTTGACGTTAAGCTACCAGTTGATTCAAAACCACTAGAATATAGTGCCATTTTTGTGTATATTGAATGTTGGTGTGGGATTAATGACATCTTGCGGTTTCAGGAACTATACCCAGAAGAAAACCACTGGCCAGGAAGGGATCCCATTGATATACTATTGGAAAATCCATAGTTTCCTGGGATCCCTTCCATCAAACAACTTGGAGTTGGTGGTGGAGAGTAGCTGCCAGGCACCAACTGTTAGCTAAGTGAGTGCATCGGTGACTATGTCAATTTTTTGCATACATGCACAGGGAAACTTCTCCAGAATGTTTCAACTTATGCAAAATTTTTGTTATTTTTACTTTCGTGCTAACAAAGTTGTGTTCTCTGATGTCAGTGATTTCTTCTTTCACGACACTATGCAGATAATTCGAGGCATGGAAACAGGCGATTCCGTGTCTGCTGACGATGTTGCTAGCTTATACGACATCGACTGGGTTCCAACAGATGATGAGCCACCCATGCTATTGGAGCCACCCACGCTATTGGAGCCACGAACAAGCTGCCCCTCATCACCAATGACAGCGCTACAGAGCAGTGAAGTGCTCAGCACACCAGGACGGCAGCCAACAGCAGCAAAGCGTAAGTGCTGTGCTGCCAGCAGCGCTTCCAGTGAAGTAAGGGAGCTGATATCTGAGCAGCGGGCTCTAAGAGCCATGTTGGAGCAATCGATTAAAGATGAAAAGGGGCGCCACGAGCGGGAGCTTCGATTGCAGGAAGAAGGTGCAAAAAGAGAGCAGGAGCTCATCAACATATTGAAGTCATTTAAAAAATAACAGGTTTTAAAGAGATGTATTGTTTTATAATGTGATATTTTTCAGTGATTTCTTTTATACTGCAGTGCAGTGAAATGTGACATTTTTTTATTAAGGGGGGATGCTAGGCTGAAGGGTCAACTTTTGAGGCGCTCAACCAATTTTCATGAAATTTTCAGGGGTAGTTGATCTTGTTGTCATTAGAATATCTTCCAAATATCAGCACCCTGGCAAAAAGCGAAAAAAAGTTATAACTGTGAAATTGAGCAACCTTGTCTGTCAACTTAGGAAAACTATCGTTTACAAAATAATGAAAATATACAAATTATTTGTGGTTAGACACCTTCTAGATGGTTTATAGTGCAGGATAAGGCCTGTAGCACATTTTTTATGTCATTTCTGTAAAAATGCCATCACTCTGAAAATGAAGTTTATTTTTTTCCCTGTCATTACATGTCAAAGATCTGCTAAATATTATATGTTGGAGAAAACTTAGGCATCTGAAAAGTACTTTATCTTGTTCCTCATGAAATTTTAGTCTAGAAAAAGCATTCTAAGCAGCATTTGGTGATGCAGTTTGGAAGTGATACTTTTCCTAAATCTCTTTTTTTTTTGCAAAAAGTGCAAACTGAGAAAAATCAGTTCAAAGATTTCAGAGCATGGCATTTATTCTGATGATCAGAAAAAATTAATCAAAGTGCCCTGCTGCATATGTCGGGTCCTCCTCTTTAACACGACGGTGTTCTGCGGCGATCGCTTCAAGGCGTCATCTTTTTTTCAGCTTTAGAGCTATCCATCTCTCTTGCCTGCGCTCGTGAAATGGCTAGCCTCGTTGCTTCCTGAATGTGCTTATTCGTCTGGACTCCATGTTCAAGTTCCAGCTTGTCGAGAACTTTCTTGATGCCACGTGCTCCTTTTCACTGAATTCTAGCACAGCCAGTGCTGCTGCAGTCTCCACTGTTCTCAGTGACGCAAATTCTGTCTTTGGTCACCTTTTCCATACAAGAGCATTGACGGACTCGTTTGCATTCTGTGTCTGCATCCTTGAACAGTGCGCAAGAAGCTCTGGCTTACTAAGCCTGTTGTAGACAGGCACCAGCTCTTTGGCAACATCTCTGCTGAAAGCTGGACGATGGATCTTGGCACTGATGGCTTGTCCGCTGCAACTAGGGCTCTGTGCCGATTGTAGTGACACAAAGAGTCCTCACCAACTGGGCAACCGTCGTGTCGTGGGACTTCATCTGTTGAGTAGGAGTGAAAAAGCGTCGCAAATACTCCTTGTCGCATTTTTTTTTTACATCTGGAGCATTGTCTTTCAGGGCAGATGCATAGTAAGCAGCGAGTTTTTTTACACTTTGTGTAAGTTTCCCCTTGCCTCCTAGACCTTTCGTCGTTTTCTTTAGTTTCTATAGTGTTTCTTTAGTTTCTTCTACTGTGCGAAAAACAAACTTCCTAACATGGGCATTCACTTTGTGTTTTGTTTCTTGCCTGCTATGCGGCCGCGTCTGGAAAAACAGCATTCAGAGTAGCGTTCGACGGGAAATGGGTGCCACCAACTTATGAAAAAAAAAAATCATTTTCTTCCATTCTACTGCTCAGATAACTACCAAACTTGGTGACGGGATTCCTTATTAAACAAGCAATTCAGAACTCAGAATAAAAGCACGTTTTTTTCACCAAAATCGGTATTTTAGCCCCGCATCCCCCCTTAAAGTGTTATAATTCTAATGCTTATACTGTTTGTGAAATAAAGTTGTGATATTTTTTATTTATGTGATGTTTGTTAGTGATTTCTTTTACACCTACAAAACAAACATGGTGCAACATTCATCACAGTAATGAATCACTGACTTTATGTTCTGTGGATGAATAAGTGCATAAAAACAAGACAATAGAAATACAGTTAGAACATTGTTTATTGTGTTTATTGCAGAACACAAGATGGCATAGAAAGGCATTTAGAGAAATTCATTCTAGCTTGGCAGGAGAACAAGGATTCATGATAGACAGTAGTCTTCTAGAAATGCAGCATTATGCGATTGTTCACCGATTTTCTTTAAAGAAATATTTTGCTACAGCAGCCCGAACAGCACGTTCATTGCTGGCTTGAGCTTGTGTGGTGTGCTGTGGCTGCTCATACAGCACATCTGTGGCAGCTCGTTCATTCTCCCACTGCAATTCTATGTGGTCTCTTAACCCTTCACAAACATTGTGGAGCACACAGCATGCATTGATCACCATTGTCGCTCTGTAACTCTGTAACGATCCATATCCCTCAGAAGCAATATGGAAACAATTTCTGGCTACGTACCACTGCACAGAAATGGCAAAAATAGGTCGCGTCCACAAATATGGACGCCGTGATTGAAGTATCAGCTATTTTTATCAACTGACAGCAAGCTCATTGGTATGAGACCCGAACTTTGTCACAAGTGAGATTCTCTCTCAACAGCTGGTGTGTCAGCCTCAACTGTCCTGACATACTCTCAGCCCGTGCACAATGCCTCAGTGCTGCGTTTCACAGCCTTACAGAGTTTATTTTGGTTTGGATGAGGGACACCTGCATGTCGGCATCAGCCAAAACTTTCCTTTTTGAGCTCAAGCTCCTTCAAAGAAGTGGCGGCAGGCTTCCTTTCCCGTTCATTCCTCAATGTGTAGGTCCTTTCTGTTCTCGTCCTCCTTCCATCGCGGGTTCACTCCATGGACTATTTGAAGCATGCTCTTTGTCAGTTGTACAGTCAACGTCCAATTTTTCGGACTCCCTAGGGGCCGCGAAGACGTCCACACAAAATTGGGCAGTTTTAAAAAAATGAATGCATGTCTTTTACTGCCATTAAGGGCTCCATTCGCCACAAGCACATCCAAAAAGGCCTGCCAGTGCACTTACTAGGCATATCGGTGCTCATACTGTGACATGAGATGGTGCGTATAATTAAGGAATACATACTGTGTCCCGTGACAATTGCCCCCTTGCCACGGTTATGCTTCAGCGCATAACATTGCTGCATTGAGGCGAAGCTGACTTTCGAGACCAGGCATTAAGCAACGCGCTGTGCTTTCCGAGCTTCGAAGCCAATCGCGAGAACCACAAAGGCGGAATTGGTGCCATTGCTGACAGCGGTGAATTTTTTCAATGAGAAACACGGCGCCAAGGAAGCTTAGTAGCGAATGTTGAAGCAGCTAGGCCTTGCGTTTACCACGGCGGCAGTTGTGGCATTGATTAATGCCATTTCGGACCTGCGGTCACGGAATAGTCTGGAATATCGGAAGGCGAAGGGCTCTTGCTTCTGAAATTTGAGATGTTCTTATACACTGACTCTATGAGGTACATGGTGGTGCCACTATGGTGCCGCGAAGCCGTCTGACTTATCGGGCATTTGGAAAGTCGGCCAATGACTGTACACTGGCAACTCATCCGACAACACGGCATCAAAAGACGATTCGTTACGATCCCTCTCTCTTACGCAAGCCAGCATTATCGCGACTTTCATTCCCTTTCAATAAAATTACAGCTAATCTTCCCTGATAGAAGCACAAATTCCCTGAGTTTTCCCTGAGTATTTCCGGATTATTCAAAATCCCTGAGGATTCCCGCTTTCCCATTGGTAGACACCCTGAGTCTACTGAAGTCCGTCTCATAATACTGCCTTTTTTCATTTCTTGTGTCAGTATTTAATTTATTCCTGTGCTTTCTAAACTGTTCTAGAATGAGAAAATCTCTAGAATCAAAAAATTACATGATTTACCCTTTTCTTTAATCCACGAATGTCACTCACATGATATCTACATTTCATTAATATTTTTCGATATTCTGTTCAATTTAGGGAAAAAGGGCTTATATACATGCAAAGTGAACTTTGCAAGAGAAGAGTCAGATGCTCTTTCAGCACTAGTTTCTTTCACATATCTCTTCCCAGTTGACATCAAGGATATCGGCTCAAAGTCTCAATAGAGAGGTCTTTGAAATCAAGCGTTCGACGAAAACTCATCAGGTCGGGATTGCTTATAGTCGAGGGTAAAATGGACGGAAGCAACTGGTACATAAGAAGTCGATCAATGAGTTAGCGGTAAGAGGGAAAATAGAGGAATTCCAGATCAAGCTACAGAACAGGTATTCAGCTTTGACTCAGGAAGAGGACCTTAGTGTTGAAGCAATGAACGACAATCTTGTGGGCATCATTAAGGAGTGTGCAATAGAAGTCGGTGGTAACTCTGTTTGACAGGATACCAGTACGCTATCGCAGGAGACGAAAGATCTGATCAAGAAACGGCAATGTATGAAAGCCTCTAACCCTACAGCTAGAACAGAACTGGCAGAACTTTCGAAGTTAATCAACAAGCGTAAGACAGCTGACATAAGGAACTATAATATGGATAGAGTTGAACAGGCTCTCAGGAACGGAGGAAGCCTAAAAGCAGTGAAGAAGAAACTAGGAGTAGGCAAGAATCAGATGTGTGCGTTAAGAGACAAAGCCGGCAATATCGTTACTAATATGGATGAGATAGTTCAAGTGGCTGAAGAGTTTTATAGAGATTTATACAGTACCAGTAACACCCACGACGATAAGGTGAGAGAGAATAGGCTAGAGGAACTTTAAATCCCACAAGTAACACCGGAAGAGGTAAAGAACGCCTTGGGAGCTATGCAAAGGGGGAAGGCAGCTGGGGAGGATCAGGTAACAGCAGATTTGTTGAAGGATGGTGGGCAGATTGTTCTAGAGAAACTGGCCACCCTGTATACGCAAATGCCTGAGGACTTCGAGCGTACCAGAATCTTGGAAAAACGCTAACATAATCCTAATCCATAAGAAAGGGGACGCCAAAAACTTGAAAAATTATAGACCGATCAGTTTACTGTCCGTTGCCTACAAAGTATTTACTAAGGTAATTGCAAATAGAATCAGGAACACCTTAGACTTCCGTCAACCAAAGGACCAGGCAGGATTCCGTAAAGGCTACTCAACAATAGACCATATTCACACTATCAATCAGGTGATAGAAAAATGTGCGGAATATAACCAACCTTTATATATAGCTTTCATTGATTACAAGAAAGCGTTTGATTCAGTCGAAACCTCAGCAGTCATGGAGGCATTGCGGAATCAGAGTGTAGACGAGCCGTATGTAAAAATACTGAAAGATATCTATAGCGGCTCCACAGCCACCGTAGTCCTTCATAAAGAAAGCAACAAAATCCCGATAAAGAAAGGCGTCAGGCAGGGAGATACGATCTCTCCGATGCTATTCACAGCGCATTTACAGGAGGTATTCAGAGACCTGGATTGGGAAGAATTGGGGATAAGAGTTAATGGAGAATACCTTAGTAACTTGCGATTCGCTGATGATATTGCCTTGCTTAGTAACTCAGGGGACCAACTGCAATGCATGCTCACTGACCTGGAGAGGCAAAGCCGAAGGGTGGGTCTAAAAATTAATCTGCAGAAAACTAAAGTAATGTTTAACAGTCTCGGAAGGGAACAGCAGTTTACAATAGGTAGTGAGGCACTGGAAGTGGTAAGGGAATACATCTACTTAGGACAGGTAGTGACTGCGGATCCGGATCATGAGACTGAAATAACCAGAAGAATAAGAATGGGCTGGGGTGCGTTTGGCAGGCATTCTCAGATCATGAACAGCAGGTTGCCATTATCCCTCAAGAGAAAAGTTTATAACAGCTGTGTCTTACCAGTACTCACGTACGGGGCAGAAACCTGGAGGCTTACGAAAAGGGTTCTACTTAAATTAAGGACGACGCAACGAGCTATGGAAAGAAGAATGATAGGTGTAACGTTAAGGGATAAGAAAAGAGCAGATTGGGTGAGGGAACAAACGCGAGTTAATGATATCTTAGTTGAAATCAAGAAAAAGAAATGGGCATGGGCAGGACATGTAATGAGGGGGGAAGATAACCGATGGCCATTAAGAGTTACGGAATGGATTCCAAGGGAAGGAAAGCGTAGTAGAGGGTGGCAGAAAGTTAGGTGGGCGGATGAAATTAAGAAGTTTGCAGGGACAACATGGCCACAATTAGTACATGACCGGGGTAGTTGGAGAAGTATGGGAGAGGCCTTTGTCCTGCAGTGGGCATAACCAGGCTGATGATGATGATGAAAACGGACGCCGACCAATAACATTAAAAGAAAAGAAACCAAGACGTTTCAACTCCCACACGGGCGCCTTGTTCACCATGAACAAGGGCCCCCGAATGAACAAATTCACCGATGAAATCTTCCAACACATAGATGATCACCTACAAATTGACGCCATCTTCTTAGACTTTTCGAAGGCCTTCGACCATGTCCCCCACAATCACCTACTTGCCAAATTATCTACTCTTGGAATCGCCCCATGACTTATTACTTGGATTGAACATTTCTTAAAAGGACGTGTACAATACACATCCGCTAACTCTCATGACTCACACCTGTCTGATGTTATATACGGCGTCCAGCAGGGAGCAGGCTTATCCCCCCTGTTATTTTTAAGCTATATAAATGGCCTGCCATCTAACACAAAAACCAGACTTTCACTTTTTGCTGCTGACTGTGTCATCTACGGTACAACGCCATCCATAACCCTGGTGATTCTATTGACCTTCAAAAAGACAGCCACTATCATTTCATGGTGTGAAAAATGGTTCATGCCACAACCTTAATAAATACCAATGCATGTACTTTTCCCGTAAGTGCAGCATCACAAATTATGTGTACCATATAACCTCAACTAAAATACCACGAACAGACTGCTATAAGTATCTAGGTGTTCACTCAACATCGTCATTATCATGGGTTACTCACATTGAAACAATGTGCGCAAACGCCTCGCACACACTTGGTTTTTTGCATCGCAATCTGAAATCTGCATCCCCCGCTATTAAAAAACTTGCATATCAGACATACGTTCAGCCGAAACTGGAGTATGCTTCATCTATCTGGCACCTCTCACAAGCATATCTCACCTATGAATTAGAAGCCATTCAGAATCATGCTGCACACCTTATCATGTCAAACTACTCAAGTAAAACCAGCATAACTGAACTAAAACGCACACTCAATCTTCCCAGTCTCCATTCACGTCGTATAATCTCGTGCCTCTGCATGCTTCACTCTTTCTACTATCACCCAATAGCCAGACACCCTCGACTACAACCCCTACCTAGGATCTCACCCAGCCTCAACCACAGCCATCCAATCGTGCACATTAAGTACCGCACATCTTTGATGAAGGATTATTTTTTCCCAAATACAATACCACTGTGGAACACCCTTTCTGACTTTATTGTTTCTTCCGCCGACCACACGACTTTCCGTGAGAAACTAACAATACACTTCACCTAGAATGTTTTGTTAAAAATGCACTTACTACTTGACCCCTGTTTTAGGCTTGTAGCGCAGCTCAGGAAGAGCAAAAAAGGAAGGAGGTAGGGGTAATCAAAGGGAACGGAAAACAGAGTGAGCGCTAACTTCCAACTGATGGTTTATTTCGTGACACAAGACTACTTATACACTCGGCAAACCATATGACATCAAGAGATAACAAAGAAACCAAGCAACAAAACCGAGTGAATAAGTAGTCTTGTGTCACGAAATAAACCATCACTTGGAAGTTAGTGCTCACTCTGTTTTCCGTTCCCTTTGATTACCCCTACCTCCTTCCTTTTTTGCTCTTCCTGAGCTGCGCTACAAGCCTAAAACAGTCATGAAATACCAACTCGCCCAAACTGCCATGCTTTCGTACTTGACCCCTGTTAAGTAATTAATTGTTAGTGATTCATTCTCATGCACAGTATGTATTTTTTTTCTTACACAGTGATTTCTATGATAGTGCTGCTTGCTCGGTTCCTCCCTGAGCGTCGTTTCCTTTTCTATTCCTCGTATATCCTCCTCTTTTCTCTCCTTCACATGATGAGTTCCTCACACTTTGTTTGCCCCACCTTATGTAATGCCACTGGGCCTTTAGAGCTTCAATAAATGGAATGAAATATAAACATGGTAGGATTCCACATAAACAGGTACGATTCCATAGCTTCCAAGAGTGAAGACATATTGTTACGCGAAGGACGAGTCGGTATGACGAGCAACCATTTACAGGTTACAGCAGTTGCAGCGCTGACTGGCTAGATTCACAGCGCGATTCGTTCTTCCTCCTCTTTTCTTGAGTGATGGTACCCACGCGAGGCTCGTTCAAACAATCAAATACCACATGCGTGTAGCAAACTCCCCAGGCGGCAGAAGCGACGTCCCGGAGCGTCTAAATGTCATCACTGAGAGGGTGATACTGCTTCAGTCGTGTAACGTGCACCATATCACTGGACTGGGAAGCAGATGGAGCGTCAGGGGCGATCTTGTAAGTGACCGAAGTCACAGCACGAAACACTCGGTATGGGCCTGTGTAACGAGACAGCAGTTTTTCTGACAGGCCGACCTGACGCGACGAAGACCATAGAAGCACCAAAGAACCAGGCAGGAAATGCACGACTCGGTGTCGCCGGTCGTACAAGCGCCTTTGACTCTCTTGGGATTTCAGAAGGCGGTCACGGGCAATTTCCCTTGCATGGGCACAGCGGGTGATGATGTCAAGTGGATGTTCACTGGTCGGTGCCGCATGAACAGGGAGGGTTGTGTCGAGGGGCAGTGCTGGTTCGCGGCCAAACAGAAGGAAAAATTGGGGATAACCGGCTGTGTCGTGGCGCGAGGAATTATAAGCAAATTTGACAGAGGGTAGAGCAAGGTCCCAGTCAGTGTGGTCTGAAGAGACATATTTCGCGAGCATGTCTGTGAAAGTGAGATTGAGACGCTCCGTGAGGCCATTTCTTTGCGGATGGTGGATAGCTTGTGCCTCGTGGCACAGGACTGCAGAATGTCCGCGATAACTTTTGATAGGAATGTCCGGCCCACAGTCTGTGAGAAGCTGTGAGAAATAACGTCGCGTAGAAGAAAATCTGCGACATCTGCGGCACAGCTTGTAGGAAGCGCTCGGGTGATGGCGTAGAGCGTGGTGTAATCCGTGGCCACAACGATCCATCTGTTCCCAGAGGGAGAAAGAGGATAAGGGCCAAGTAAATCCAAACCAAGCCAAAAGAATGATTCTTCGGGAATGTTGAGTAGTTGAAGGTAGCCAGCAGGAAGCGTCGATGGTGTCTTGTGTCGCTGGCATTTCTCACATGCAGTTACGTATCTTTAGACCAGAGCGAGCCAGCCCTGGCCAAAAGAAGTGTCGGCGGATCCAGTCATAGGTACGTGACACACCCAGGTGACCAGCAGTGGGGAGGTCGTGAAGTTCGTGGAAAACAGCCGATCGAAGGTGTTTAGGGATCACAAGGAGTAATGCAGGGTCGTCGGGGTGAACGTTGTGGCGGTAGAGTATGACATCTTGAAGTGGGAATAAGCGAAGGGAACTGTCGGCAAGTGACGATTCCAGGCGGTCAATGATGATACGCAAGGAGGGGTCATGGCACTGCTCGTCGGCGACATGGAGTAGTGGAAGAACAGAGAGAACACAGGCGTTGGTATCAGTATCGCACATAGAGGTTGCGTCTTCGACTGGGTAGCGAGAGAGGCAATCTGCGTCCAGGTGTTGGCGTCCCGACTTGTAAGTCACTGTGTAAGGATATTCTTGTAGTCGGAGGGCCCAACGACCGAGTCGGCCGTTGGCTCCTTGAGTAGGATCCTTGAGCGACGAAAGCCAACAGAGCGCATGATGGTCTGTGATTACTGAGAAGCGCTTGCCATATAAACATGGGCGGAACTTTGAAACAGCCCAGACGAGAGCAAGACATTCGCGCTCGGCAATAGAATGGTTGCGCTCTGCAGTTGTCAGGAGCCGGCTAGCGTAGGCTACAATGCGGTCGTGTCCGTGTTGGCGTTGCGATAAGATGGTGCTGATCCCATAACCACTGGCATCAGTTCGGACCTCTGTAGGTGTGGACGGGTTAAAGTGGCCCAAGACTGGTGGATTGGTGAGAATCGTGATAAGGAGTGAAAATGCGGCAGCCTGAGGGGGACACCAGGTAAAAGGCACGTCTTTCTTCACAAGTTCAGTGAGTGGTCGAGCGATTGCTACGAAATCATTGCCCAACGTTTGGAAGCTCACTTCCCTGTTCTTGTACCATGTACGAGTGCTGTTTTCTAGCACCATAAAGCATAGCCGAGTTTTTGTTGTTCGTCCCAGCGATTTACCAGAGCGATGCGTTCGTACTGGTCAAGCCAGTTCTCAGCATCTTCAAAAGCATCACCGTGGAAGATTTCAGGGATGCGAAGGTGTTCAAGAGTCACCTGAGAAAGACTAGGCGCTCTTTGTAAAAAAGGGAGAAGCGCTGATGATGTAGCCATGTTGGTGGGAGTCGCAACAGGAGGGAACTCCGGGCTGAGGCAGAGCAGGTGCCGACTGAAATAGGGACTGGAGTCGTTACGATAGGTGGAGCTTCGGGACTGGGTATACAGCTCCGAATACGAGTTGCCCGCATGGAGTTGCAGGCTCCAGCACGTCCACCAGTGTCGCAACGTCAAAAACAGGGGTCGTAAAGTGCTATTCAGGAGGCACAGCGGCAGGTCGCCTTTTTAATATCGAGCGCAACTGTAACTTCTTCTTCACTGTGCCCTCACTAAAACGCTCATGCACACTCGCGATGTCCTCTTCTTCATCGGAGTACTGGCGCGGCATTATGAAAAAGCCTGTGCAGCTCGAATAAACATGCTGGCGTGCGCCGTAGAAGTCTCCAGAAGGTTGGAGAGAAATCGACTCGTGGCCTGCAGAGAGCATGTAACCTTTTAAAAGGGGTTAAGTGGATCCATCTCCACTTTTCCTTACGGAAGGTGGCACTACATCGGAGGGAACTGACTTGAATCTTCTGGATCTTGTTTACATGCCTGACCAATAGCAATGCGCGTCCCATCGGCAGAGTGAGAACGCTGTTGTATAGTGTATGTGCGCCACTGCTTTCGCATGAAGTGATGAACAGATGTGGCATGCCACATAAAGAAGGACGATTAGCACTGTCGACCCGCCCATGCCGAAGTCCTTCGCTGCCCAGAGAAGTTGCCTGCTCGCCAAAGAAGCTGCCTGCCGCCCACCCGCCCGCCAGGACATTGAGGCGACTATAAATGATTTGGAGAATGGCCTGCCAGTGGCCGGCCAGAAGGGGGGGGGGTGTTGGCGGCACCAATGGCGCTGCCTACTAGCCAGGGGGCTACATGCCTGCCTGCCAGATGATTGCAGCGAGGATGAATTATTTGGAGACGAGGTGCGGCCAATCACTGGTCAGCGAGGGGAATGGAGCACAAGGCAGCACCGCAGCGGCTACGTAGAGCCATTGTTGTTGTTGTTTTCCTCCAGAAAATAACTGTGGGGTAAGAAACTATGGCTTTATGAGCCAATAATAAATTAAATTTCATTATATTATTGAACTAGAATAAATTATTAAAAATAAACTTGCACCCATAAAGAGTAATTGTTTTACATTCACACACGTAAGCAGCCTTAAGTGTTTCTACAACCTTTTATTTCGTTTCAGTTAGTGTTGCAATCGTTGGCCTCCCATGTAAAACATTTTGCAGGGGACTGTACAGTTAAGTTGGCCAAGTCACAACATTTACAAGAAACCTACATTATGTATTTGTTTTTATACCGACGAGACGAGGAAATGAGAACACAGCACTAAAAGAATAAAACAAAAAACACTACCGTTTTTTTTTTTCTCCGAACCAGTTTCAACCGGTTTGAACCGGAATGGAATGATGCTCGGGAACCTAACCCAGATCCGAACCAAACCCGAAAAAATTCCGGCTCGATGGCCTGGCAGTCGCCCCCAACCCCCACACACTCTAGATGCAAATAAAATTTGACAATATATTTTTGTTGAAAACAAGCTGCTAGAGCGAAGTTCTAAGCAGCAAAGAAATTACAACTAGATTTGCGTACAATGCAAACTGATACACAACCAGCAAAGGTACTGAAGCCAGCATGCTCAACGTGGGCCACTTTGGCCTGTTATATTTTGTGAATAAAGCAAATGAGGAAACATGTTATTGCACCCACTTTTTGCCTGACATAAGTGGACTTCCATCCAAAATTTTTTTTAAATAGCTCTTTTTAAAAAAGCTTGTTTAATTATAAAATTTTTTCTTCTCTTGTATATCGTGTTGGTAGATAATATTTCGCATAAATGTTGCAAAGAGAATGTTTTATGTTCAAGTTTTTGTATGAAATAGAAAAAAAATCTTTCTGATTTGGGCTACGTTTAGATTTTTTTACATTTTCTGCGTTTGTGGACAGCATAAAAACACATGTGGAACTAATTTACTGTAAAGTGTATTTATTAATATGAGCAGAAATGTTTTTCGACACAACTTATTTAGTTTGAATTTAATTTGGCCATGAAATCGTAAAATATTGTGGTAAGCAATAGGAGGAGGCTTGCACTGCCACCTTCGAATATCTTTTTGGCTTGCTGGGAACACATTTCAGAAATAAAATTTTCAGTTCCATGCAGTTTGACTATTCCTACATGACATATGAAAAAACCAGACAAAACCAAAATATCCCACGGACATGCATGTCTGACCTCTCGTAGAATCACCCAATTGCCGATGTCTCCTACCCCATCTTGGGTGCTGACTTTCTGCAACATTATCGTCTTATCGTTAACACTTTCTTGTCCGTGTCTATACCCACAGATAGCCTATTATCAATGGTTTCAACTCCCAATTCTGCTGCGCTTGGGGCGCTTTCGGACAATTAGCATTATCCAGCGCATAAAAGAGAAACTATTTTTCTAGTTGCACTTTCGTGTTTATTTTTTTTAAATTTTTAAAAGCCTTCTAGTTGGGTGTGACAAGTGCTTGTAGCTTCCAACATGGTGTCAAAGTCACAGATGGTGAAAGTGCGTCAAACAACCCCGAAACGTAAACAGGTATTCGCCGGCAGGTTTCGTTTTCTGCTCTGAACTGTTTTGTCACTGCCACGCTCAGATCTAAACATATCCGGTGTGTTCTAAAGGTCACAGTTCTTATGGTGTCAATGTTGTTTAAGCAGAACCACTTGCTGGTGGCGGTGCAACGAGTGTAATTTTGCGCATGAAGGCGGGCGGGAGTGGACCTCGGAATTGTGCAATGATTGCACTTTTTAGTGCCGCGCGGCAGTTCATAAGAGCCACCACACAAGCCCAATAGCCACAAGGGCTAACATTTTCCTTTGTATATAAAGAACTTCTACAGATTGTGGGGGTGCCACTCTGCGTGCGGCTAGGGCTGAAGGCGAGCTCCGGATCTAGCCCCACGCAGTCGCTTCGTGGTACTCCCAACCCGTAGCGCGGGAATCGCGGCTACGCCGGGTTCGGACGAATAAGGCAACCAGCGGTGTCAACGGTAACAACGTTTATTGCTATTAGCAATAGCGAACACTCGCAGAGGGACGTCCTCTCCGTAATAGTAATAAATAGGCTGGCCTCGTTGCCCGGGATAGTCAGGCAACGTGGTCACTCACGGGTAGCAGCAGGTACTCCAGTCCGGCAGGTTATGGGTCCGGCCTCAGGGAGCGCGATATTGTGCGCCTCTCCCCCGTCTATGCCGGCTCTCGACGCGACGGCGCGGGGGAAGATGGGCGCGTGTGCTGCCCACAAGATAGAAAGCTTATATTTGCAGGAAGGTTGCATATAGCCTTTTGGTTAAAAATATACATTTCGAAATTCTTTTATGTTCTCTTGGTGCGAAGCAGCATCAATGTTTTTATGAAGTTGTCTCGTTCTCATAAATTTTTTTTTATGGAATAATTATTTCAAAGAATTGTTAATAAGTGTTAGCTTGAAAATAATACGATTAAAAGCACATTGCTTCTAAAAATTGATACCATACATTCTAAGATTAAGCATTTGCTGCAGCAGTAAAAAAATAGTTCACTAGACTACCCATAAACTGCCAATTTTCCCCCAGCGGACAGGAAAGTCCTAACATGCTGCGCAAGCACCTAATTGATGCCACGATTCACCTCGTCATGCAAGGCATACTTTCGCCATCTTTACTTGCTGGTCACCTCCATCTTCATATATGATCTACAGCGAGCTTCTGGCCAACTTTCCTGCACTATCACACCCATCCAACTTCCTTCTCCTTGTGAAGAATGACATCTTGCACCAGCATCGTCACTACTGAGCGTCCTATGCATGCTTGCCTGTGCTGCCTGGCTGCTGACCAGCTCAAAATTGGACAGAAACTTGAGCAGATGCTTGAACTTGGCATCGGGTTGTCCATCTTCCAGCCCATGCGTGTCGCCATTGCACATGGTGCCCAAGAAGACTCCAGGCGAATGACATCCGTGCAGGCACTGCAGCTCATTTAACAATATCACCGTCGTCCCTAACTGCTACCCATTTAGAGCTTAAAGTTGGGCTAGTTCACTGGAAATTGTTATTATGCACTTAATGCTATCTATTGCCACACATTGTGGACTTCAATGGAGCACAATAGAAGCATGCATAGAAGCAAGCACACATGGCTGCTGTCCGAAGGATGAGTAACCCACCTGTTGTAATCCTCGTTCTTTGAGCCTTCCCTGCAGGGCTTTTTCCAGGACTTCTGGTGACCTGGCCACCAGATGCACGGCCTCTGGCAAAGAGTTGACCGAGACGGACCTGGCAAGGAGAAATCAAGCCTTCTTGTGAACAACACTGACACAGTGGATTGCTAGATGAAGCAACAAATTACATGGTCACATTCACTGAGAGTCGTGCTTCCACAATGAAATCAGTATATCCCTAGTGCAATATATTTTTTAGAGCTGCAGAAGCTTTCCCCTGTCAAAGTCCTAAGCCAGAACACATGGAAAGTTGAATCACTGACAGACACTATAAGCACATGGTACTTTAAGTGACATAGACTGTGCTCCAAATCTCTGCATAGACAGCAACCTTGCTGACATTCTCATTTTTTTATTTTGCCATTGTTGGACAGCTGCTATGTTTTGATATTCTCCAGCGCTAAATGGAACAACCAAATAGACAAGACAGAGCACTGGCTAAAAACTCATGTTTATCATTGGATTCTACAGAACCTACTGAATTTACATGCCCATAATGATTTTTTTCTGATATTTTTTACAGTATGTGGGAACTGCAGTCAGACCGCTATGCAGAATAACACAATCAATAATGACTGACTATGATCACTTTTACTCAGTTATCCTCGTCACTTCTCCTGTGCTGGTCATTTGATGAGCTCACCTCATTGGCGCTCTTTTCAAAGTTCCTGATCCTCTGCCTACTTAGTGTTTGAGATTCGTGACCCATTAAAGCTTTTGATGACAATCTAGAATGAAAACACACACACCACACTTTCCCAATTCACATGAACGCTTCTCGTAACGATGCCCTAGATGTTAATTTGCACAAAAGCACAATGCAGCTAAACCTGCTGAACAATGCGCCTCAGCAAAGCTGATACTGTTGAAGCACAATGAATCAATGTCGTGTGATCGTGATCAGGCCGAATATGGTGACAATGATGACGCCTGTATTGGCAGAATAGCAACTAGTGTCATCTAGCCGCAACTTGTGAAAATTAACCAGCACTTAGGCGTGGTCTCCCAGATTGCAACGGTGCGGCGGTGCAATCTCAAGAGCCACACATACAGGTATGTGTGTGATACTTAGTGCAACATTTTTCTAAATTTTGTACGCTAAAGTGCAGGTGTGGGAGTTACAATAGGGCGAGTCTAACATGAGTGAATATAGTATACGCTGTAATCAAAGCTGTAATGCAGTCACCAGCCGCTTTATTGATGGTCTGCTTTCACTGTGAGCTACTGGAGACCCCCCCCCCCCCCCCCAAATAAAAAATTAAATTCTGGGATTTTATGTGCTAAAACCACAATTAGAGGACTTTCAGGCTGACTCGAACCAAATAACTGAATTTTATTAGCCCGAAGTTTCGGAACCCATTCGGCTCCTTCCTCAGGGGGTTGATCTTCAGGGGGTGGCGGTGTGCAGCTTTTATAGGTTCTTTTGTAAAGAAAGGAAGGGGGAGCATGGAAGGCGAGGAGATACTTCACAGATGGGAAGGTGTGGAGAAACAAAAAAAAAGGGGGGGGGAGGGTATTGACGGCTGCTGTGGCGCAGGGGGGGGGGGGGCTGGGATGACCGGTGCTGGAGAAGCTTGGCCCTCGAGAGTGCTGCTGATGGGAGGCGAGGGGGTGGGGGAGGTTACAGGGCCGCGCCAACGTTTCTGTGTTGGTGAACCGAGCGGGAGTCTACCTGGCTGGGAGCCCTTTTCTTCTTTTCGTCATGTCGCCAAGGCCATGGACATACAACGAGGGCACGTTACCCTTCACGCAGTTTATGTTACCCCCCGTATTCTGAATGTGCCATGACTCCAGTAGTAGTCTCTTCCGCGAGTTCGTCTCTGTTTGAAGGATTTCAGTTTCCTGGAAAGCAATTTTGTGGTAGGCGTCTTCAGAGTGTTCAGCGACGGTGCTGCGGTGCTGCGGCGCTGTGCACTTCAAACAAAGACGAACTCGACAACATTCTGCTGGTCAGTTGAAGCTCGACAGGCACTCAGCTGATCAGAGCCGTCGCGACTAACTTTACCTGGCATCTCAATAAGCGCCTTTCGTGGGTGTAAAAGAGCGATGGAGGCATGAGGTACGACACAGTGCAACACGGAATCACAAAAGCGTGTGGGGATGCGCGACTCTCACGCATCCCCTGATATGTTGTTTTCCCGCACGGCTCACGCGGCCTGGCGCCCGCGGCAGTCGGAGTGGTACAAGCGTGGTGTGAGAGATGGCACGAGTGTCGCGCTGCTGCGGGGTTACTTGGGTGCGGGCAAGACAAGGCGCTGGCTCTTGGATTCAGGACTGCGAGCGGGACAGATCGTGCCGCGCGTGCGCCAACCCATGCTTCTGCGAGACCGTCTCGCGTGGCCGCCTTGGAATGCGCTACCGTTCACGCGACAGTACGCGTGAACGACCAGGCATTGGGATCCAACATGGGGCGAACATATTCGCTCGCAATCCGGTCGCGGTGAGTCGGACTTCTAGATTTGTCGTGCGCCCATTGGCATGTTTTGTGGATAGCAACTCGGCTAGCTGGCATTGATCTATGAAAGGTGCAATAAATGCCCTTGTGACTGTTTGCACTACTGTGTTGTCGTTCCTTTGTCCCAAGAGCACGGACAAGCGAGAACTTACCCACAGCTGCTGTCTTGCCGGTCTATTTCACAACTTTTGCAATGTTTCAGGATGGAAGTGGGCAAACGCCAGTGCCATTTGTAGCTGCTCAATAGTCAATGCCAGTTGGACCTGTGCAGCACTACATGGAACCACGCTCTTTCATAGAAGAGAAAGCGGATGTCGACAAGTGGCTGACGTGCTATGCAAGGGTGAGCCGCTACAACCATTGGGACTATGTCACCTGGCTATACGTCGTACTGTTTCTAAGTGAGACAGTGCTGATGTGGTACGAAAACCACGAAGACTCCCTAACAATATGGGAGTGCTTTGCTGATGAAATTAAGAAGTGTTTTGGCAACTCCTACACCAAAACTGAAACGAGCAGAGCGAACACTAGCTCAAAGAGCTCAAACTCCCGTAGAAACGTGCACCACATACATAGAAGGGATCCTCAAACTGTGCAAAATAGTGGATTCAAGGATGACTGAGGAAGACCGAGTCTGACATCTCAAAGGAATGGCAGAAGATGTCTACAACTTCCTTATAGGCAAGGAGCACCTAGGTCATAGGCAGTGGCGTAGCCAGAAATTTTGTTCGGGGGGGGGGTCTCAAGTTGCAGCTCGGCCTCCTCCTTAAAAGGAAACTTTAGCTCGGGTACACCAATCTAAATATATGTAGAAGGAGAATTCATTTTTCTCGGCAACCATTGCACTAAATTTGAAAAGGTTTGTTGCGTTAGAAAAAACTTAAATTCTAGTGACTGTTTCGAATTTTTCATTTAGGTTGTCAATTCTTTATTGAAAATTGGCAAAAATCGCAATTTCAGAAAACAAAACTATCAAGTTTAAAATTGTAACTCACCAATGAAAAGCGATATCATAATTCGGTGAATTGCATCTAACAGTACATCTACAGCGGACAAAATTTATATGTTACACATGAATCTAAAAACATTTAGCATGGAAATGCGGCTTTTGCAGAACCCTCGTACACAACATAACCAATTCACGTAAGATACAAATTGACACAAATTTGTCCGCTTTGACTGTTATAGTAGATCCCGTTTACAGAACCGCGAAATCTTTTCTTGATGCAGAGCTATTAGTTTGTAAACGTCGTGATTCTATCTTTCTCGAACTTTCACGTTTTTCAAAATATTTTAAACAAAATTCATGCCCTAAATCGAAATTCCACTTTCAACAGACACTAGAATTCAACTTTCTCTCTCAAATGCAACAAATTTAATTAAAAACGATTCAGGGGTTATTTCGGAAAAACGTTTCCACGTTTTACATGTACTTCAATGGGCCGCGTCGGAGTTGGGCCCGAGCTAAAGCTTCCTCTTAAACAATTTGTCGAGCGATCAAACACATCAATAATAACTGCATTGCCATTGCCAAAGATGCTGAAAACGAATTCTTGAATGCTACGCAGTGTCAAAACAAGTCAATTATTTCATAAAAGAATATAATCGTATGTGCCAGAAGTTGTGCCCAAAATAACTGATATCAATGCTTACATGTTTTTTTTTGTCTATTTAATAAGTAAAGAAAATATCACACGAACTTTCGAACTATATCAGTTCGAAACCAACAAAAGCAGTGCATGCCGCTGATATGAAAAATGTAAAGGCCATGAAATGAACAAGTTGAGGACAAACATGTTAATGAAACTTTGTCGTTCAAGAACCTTGTTTACGTTCTTGTACACATGCAACGGCCAGTGAAAAATCTCAATGATGCTGTCATTTGTTCCAATGTATTATGCAGGAGCAGCTCTCACCGGTCGTGCATCGTGAGTAATTACACCGAACTTATAGTGGCAACAGAGAGCATGTACAAAAAGCTGGAGTTCTGAAAAAAATATGAGGACGAGTCCAATGAAAGTAAGCCAATGCGAATGTATGACAAACGGGGTACATTATTTAAGGGTAGTCCCCATGAGCATTTAGACATTTGTCCCATTGACTAACGAGTTGCATGATTCCCCTCTTGGGACTCCTTGGTCTGCTGCTTCAAAAAGTCGGCAACTGACTCTTACACGTCATCGTCCGACACAAATCTGGTTCCCTTGAGCTGCTTCTTCAGTTGTCCCAAAATGTGGAGGTTGTAAGGCGACAGGTCTACACTGTATGGCGGATGTTGCAGCGTTTCGCACTTGAACTTTGCCATATTTATATTAACCACATCAGCGACGTGGGGACGGGCATTGTCGTGGAACAAGATGACCCCATTTGTCAATTTTCCACATCGTTTCTTTTTGATTGCAACACGCAGCCGTTCCGGCGTTCCACAGTATCGGAAACAATTGATAGTCTCTCAAGATTTAGCAAATTCTACCAGTAATGGCCCCTGCCGATAAAAAAAAAAGTCTATACTTTTCCGGCGGAAACAGCGGCCTTTGGTTTCTGGGAGGTGGTGAATACGAATGTTTCCACTGTAAGCTTTGCCGTTGTGTTTCAGGCTTGTAGTAGTGGCACCATGGTTCGCCCCCATCACAATTACAGACAAGAAGTCGTCACCCTGACTGTGATACTGGATCAGATGAGTCAAGGCAGCGCCGAACTTCTCCGTCTCCTGGCAGTGGTTCAAAATCTTGGGCATCCATTGCGCACACAAGCGCCGATAACCGAGATGTTCATGAATTATGGCGTGAACCGAACGGTGACTGATTTTCACATGCTATGCCAGTTCGTCGATGCTTATCCTCCGTTCTTGTCTTATCAGCTCGTCAACCTTTGCATTTTTTGTTGGGGGTGATTGCACGGTGGCTTTGGCCCGGTCTTGGATCGCCTTTGCAACTTTCACGTCCTTCTTTGAACCATTTGTTTCAACGTTTCACAGTGGCCAATGAAGTGCAATGTTCAACGTACACAGCAGCCACACGGCGACTAATTTCTTTTTAGGAAACACCTTCAGCTGTCAAAAACCTCACGGCACCACGCTGCTCAACTTCTGGAGCGTTCATTATGTCACGTGACCATGTTCAACCCAGTGTTGGAGAGCATTAAAGGACGTTTATGCTCACACCTGCATGTCACTTTTGTATGTGAGAGATACCTGTGTGCTATGCGCATGCCTCGCAGATAATGAACCGAACCATTATTGCGCTGGCTGGGTAGGCTCACTTTCATTTGAATTACCCTCGTACATCAGAATTGCGAAGATACAGCTTGATAAAGGGCAAGAAAATGTCACAGGAAACAAAGCTGTGTGCACGTATACACGAAACCTCGCCACAACATATTTAAATATACGTATAAGTCTCCAATAAATCTACATGTCTAAGAAAAAAAATCACTGTATATAATGCGTCAAACAAGGCAAATAAACATGTTGCGCAATCACAGATTCACAGAATCCTAAATCCCGCCCCCATTCCATCCACTCCACCCGATGTATTGCGCTCAATGGAAGGCGGCATGCTTCCTCCCCGCTTTTCAAATTTGCGCACACAAGACTGAGCCACCATCGTCGGCTCACCCATGCTTCCCCCTTCCCCAAGCATCCACTCGCACATACAGCATGCGGCGCGCAGTCACGATGTTATTGCCCTTGGACTTTATACGGAACATGAGCATGACGGCGACGGCAAAAATGCGCCTGGAGTTTCATATAATTGCATCGCCATAATATCGTAACAGTATCCGGTAACTGAAGCATCCCGCGGCCCATTACTTTCCGTAGCAGAAGTAACAAAGTCAAGCTTTCACCATTCGACAATTTGCTGCACTGCGACAATGTCTTTTTGTCTTTTGTGGGGCGAGAACACAGAATTTAAAGTAAAACACAAAGTAAAGCTTGTTGGCCACAATCGAATGCCTACTTTGGGCACCTAGTTTGGCTACCGAAGGAATATTGAAGAAAACGTGAGACTCTTGGTCCACCGAGAACCATACGCATACTGCTCTGTATCCTACACTGGCGAGGCAAGACTTTCGAGAGACGCTGCACTCAAGTGAACGCGGTGCAATTTGTCGAGTCCCCACAGTGGTGGCAGCGAGCGACCATTCTTTCTTTTTCTCGTCTGCTAGCCAGTAAGCGCCCAACACTCTGCGAAGCGAAAATCCACTCGGCCAGAGAAAACCGAACGCGCACCGAAGAGCGCCATGCTGTGGTCTGGGCAACACCAGAAAAACGCATGCGTTCTGGCTGGCTTTAGCAGCGCACGGGTGGGGTAGCGAGAACAAAAAATGTAAGAGACTCAATGTGTCCTCGCTAATAAAAGTTCAAATAGAAACAATATATAAGAACATAGTTACCTTCGCTGGCTTTACTGTCTTGACATGGGTGCTTCAGCGTAAGTGACAAAAAATGTTGATATTTTTTGTGACATGATGGCACAAATGAACCAGCACAACGCTTCGTCTCATCGGACCTCACTGCGTGCTTTGTCAACTTGTCTGATAGTGTGTTGATTTGGCTTGTCTTGTATGTTTCGATGTACGACGTTAGAAAAGTCAATGCACCTTTGGCATCAAATGTTTATAACAACATTAAACCCAGAAAGTTCCGCAATTGAAGATCTAAAGCACAACTTTGGAAATGCCAATGCACCTTTCACATCAAATGTTTATCTGAACTTTATGCCCATAATGTTTCAGAATTGGCATCCATGCGCTCCCTAGATTCCGTGGCCTCCGCGAGATGCTGCGGCGAGCCCGTTCACCATCAACGCGCCCTTGAAACTTTGTGCTTGGATGGGGCTGCTTGCGTTATGTGACTCCCGGTGCATGGGCGTTGCCGCAAAATCCAGCCCGAGTTAGCAATGTTTGCGGTAAAATGTCTTTACGAGCGTGAAAAGGACATTCTAGACAAAATCAAGAGTGATTTCCGGCACCGGGGGTTGCTTTGGTCGGCTGTGCGTGGACAGCATGAAAAAATTTGGGGGGGGGGGCTGAAGCTTCATAAGCCCCCCCCCCCTGGCTACGCCCCTGGTCATAGGTCACTGCACTTCGCTTTGTGCCAAAATTTGGACTGCTAAATGTGACAACTGTTGCCAGCGTCGATGCGAGTCTGTACACCAACATTTCAGCTGCTATATGCCAGATCACGCGCAAGCTGCGGCAAAACAAGGTACTGGCTTGCAACTTCATGCAACAACCTGCTGCCTATCCGCCATGACACATGGCACCTGCATCACTGTGCAATGATGATGATGATATATGGGGTTTTATGGCACAAGGGCCAATGACTGTCAAAGAGGGCCAATCAATGGTGGATGATGTGGCCAATGACAAATGGTAAATGTACAGATGTAGTGTGGCTGTATAGAGTCTAAAGACTGTCACTGTAGGGTGAGTAAAATATATTTGTGTTAAAATAATGACAATGCCTGGTGAGGTGTGCTCCTGACACTAAAGATATGGTTTGAATTGATGATATACTGAAAAGTGCAAATGTCAGTAGCATTACTGCTACTGGCCCTTATATGCAAGGGCCTGGAGCCGCATGCTCTACAAAAGATCGCAACCACAGCAGAAGCCTCTGGTGGAAGGATGTGCTACGAATCTCACGGGCTAATTACCTGTAACACAACTCAATTTAGCACAATTTAGCACTCAATGTAACACAATTTAGGAAACTTGAACAGCATTGGTTCCAAAAAAATTTGGAAGACGTTTAAGCTTCACTTTTAAGAGGAAGCTTTAGCTTGGGCCCGACTCCGACACGGCCTATTGAAATGCATGTAAAATGCAGAAACGTTTTTCCGAGATAACCCCCGAACCAACTTTAATAAAATTTGTTGCATATGAGAGAGAGAGTGAAATTTTAGTAACTGTTAGAAGCAGAATTTCGATTTAGCGCCTGAATTTTGTTAAAGGAATTTTAAAGAATTCGCAAGTTCAAAAAAAAAAAAATAGGTGCACAAAGTTGATAAATTATTAGCTCTGCATCAAGAACAGATATCATGGTTCAGTAAACGGCATCCATTAGATCATTCAGAGCAGACAAATCCAATACGTTATTTCATATCTAACATGAATTCGTTATGTTGTGTACAAGGGTCCTCAGGGTGTCTACCAAGTTAGTTGACATTTCCAAATTCCCTGAGTTTTCCAAGTTTTCCCTGAGTGCCTTAGCAAAATTCCCTGAGTGACACAGAATTTTGTTTTGTGTTAAGACAGGCTGACACCACGTCGCCCGATGCTGTCACTCTCTAGTAAGCATGCTAAAAAATAATAAAAAAAAAAAGACTTAATCCAGTTTGAATAGTAAGGAGTAGCATTTATTTTATTCAAGAAGAAATCACAAGGGAGGTGTTAGTAAAATGCACAGCGAATAAAATATCTTTGAAAGAAATGGTAAAACTCATTGCAAATCGAGTCGAACATTCTCAAATATGAATAAAAAGGAGATGCATACAGAAACAATTGTTTTCGAATATCCCCTTTACTCACAAATTATGATCGACTGTCGATACATGTGTGAAACATAGGTGGTGCATAGGTTGCTAATGACATTCCTTACGTCAAGCATCACGTAAGACATGGTATAGCGCCTACACCAAAACGGTACTCTGTAACAATACATATCACTCAGAAGCAAAATGGAAGCAAATAAGGTTATTGAATGTTCAATTTGCCCTATGCTTAATGTTTGTGACATATTCCTTGCTACCATCGCACATAAATGGCAAAAGTAGGTCGTGTCCTCAAATGTGGATGCCGTTACTCAAGGTGATACGAGCTATTTTTATCAAATGATAGCAAGCTCATATGTATGAGGCCCAAACTTTGTCACAGGTGAGATTCTCTCTCAACGGCTAGTGTGTTAACCTCAACTGTCCTGACATACTCTCAGCCTGAACACACTGCTTCAGTGTTGCATTTCACTGCTTTAAAGAGTTTATTTTGGTTTGGATGAGGGACCCCTGCATGTTGGCATCAGCTAAACCTTTCCTTTTTAGCTCAAGCTCCTTCAAAGAAGTGGCGGCACGCTTCCTTTCCTGTTCATTCCTCAATGCGTAGGTCCTTTCTGTTCTCGTCCTCCTTCCACCGCAAGTTCACCCCACGGACCCTTTGAAGCATCCTCTTCATCAGTTGTACAGTCAATGTCAGATTTTTCAGACTCCCTAGGGGCCGCGAAAACGTCCGTAAAATTGGGCAGCTCGAAAAAATGGATGCATGTCTTTTACTGCCGTTAAGGGCTCCAATCGCCACAGGCACATCTGAAAAGGCCTACCAGTTCATTTATTAGGCATATCGGTGCTCATACTGTGACAGGAGATGGGGGTGGACGCGTGTGTAATCAAGGAATAGATACAATTACTCACAGGGGACCCTGATCATGAGAAGGAAATTCAGAGAAGAATAAAATTGGGTTGGAGCACCTATGGCAGACATACTCAGATCTTAACTGGAAACTTACCATTATCACTAAAAAGAAAGGTGTACAATAAGTGCGTTCTACCGGTGCTAACATATGGGGCAGAAACTTGGAGAATGACAAAGAAGCTCGACTGCACAAAGAGCGATGGAACGAAGAATGATAGGTGTAACGTTAAGAGACAGGAAGAGAGCGGTGTGGTTCAGAGAGCAAATGGGCATAGCCGATATTATAATTGACATTAAGAGAAAGAAATGGAGCTGGGCAGGTAATGTAATGCGTAGGTTAGATAACCGGTGTACCATTAGGGTTACAGAATGGGTGCCAAGAGAAGGGAAATGCAGCCGAGGACAGCAAAAGACTAGGTGGGGTGATGAAATTAAGAAATTCGCAGGAGCAAGTTGGAATCGGTTGGCGCAGGACAGGGGTATTGGGAGATCGCAGGGAGAGGCCTTCGTTCTGCAGTGGACTTAAAATAGGTTGGTGGTGATGATGACCGTGTCCCGTGACAATTGCCCCTTTCAACGTTTGTTATGCTTCGCCGCAATACTTTTGCGTATGCTTCACTGCGTAAGTTTTGTATTGAGGCTAAGCTGACTTTCGGGAACCAGCACTATGCAACGCGCCGTGCTTTCTGAGCTTCGAATACAATCGCGAGAACCATACAGACGGAGTCTGCGCTACTACTTACAGTGGCGAATTCTTTCAATGAAAAAACATGGCGCTGAACGGCAAGAAGCTTAAGCTAGGCCTAGCGTTTACCGCGGCGGCGAGGTAATCAAAACGGCGGCAGTGGTAGCTTTGATTAATACTGTTCCGGACCTGCGGTCACAGCAAAATATCCGGAAAATCGGACAGCGAAGGGTTCTTGCGTTCAAAATTTCAGACATTCTTATACATTGACTCTATGAGGTACGTGGCGGTGCTGCGAACTCCCCCAGCCGACGACACGGCGTTAAAAGACCTATTCGCTATGATCCCTCTCTGTTATGTGAGCCAGCATTGCCGCGACTTTCGTTCCCTTTCAATAAGATTACAGCTAATTTTCCCTGATGGAAGCACAAATTCGCTGAGTTTTCCCCGAGTATTTCTAGACTATTCAAAATTCCTGAGAATTCCTAGTTTTCCCAATTGGTAGACACCCTGGGTTGTGCAAAAGCTGTATTTTCATGTTACTAAATTTTCTGAGATTCACAGAATTGTGATATCATTTTTAATTGCTGAGTTACAGAGTTGTAAACTTGATAGTTTTGTTTAATGAAAATTTTCGATGTTTGCCAATTTTAATAAAAATTGACGACCTCAGTAAAAATTTGAAACCAATAGTCACTAGATTCTAAGTTTTTCTTTTAAATGCCACAAACCTCGCCAAATTCGGTGCAGTGGTTGCCGAGAAAAACGAATTCTCCTTTTACACGTATTTATATAAGGAGCACCCGAGCTAAAGCTTCCTCTTAAGAGTGGAACGTGATAGCATTCGAAATCCCTGACTGCTTCTCACGCTTCCTGGCAACTGGAGCATGTGTAACCGTAAGTTTACCTAGAACGCTATGTACGTGAACGCTGACATGAACGACGACGTGAACGCTATGTGTGAAGGCGAGCTTTGTGGTGGAACCACAGCCTCTTGCGTGGGCCGCAATGTGGCGGAGGCAAGTGCCAGCTGGAGTGAACCAGGCACATCGCTCCGTGGCCCCCAAGACACCCATCGCACCAGCACGCGCTAAATGGCGGACGGCGCGGCCCGTTTGTGTGTGTAAAGGGGTTTCCTTGAGTTTTCGCAGAACATAATGATGTTTTCTTGTATAGTCAAATTACAATCCCAGAGCTATTATGTCTGTAGGTTGTGTGCAAGTCGTAGTTTACGATTTTTCTAAGTATTTTATCTTGAGAAATTCAATTAGTTCGCTCAATTCCTTTCATCATATGGAAGGCCTGGGTATACGTGGTTCAAAAACCTTTTTGCCGATGTGAGATCTGACGCCAAATCTTCTGCGACACGAGCTTCTTAACGGTGTTGCGGTAAAACAGTACCACACCAAGAAACATTGCTGTATGGAGAGGAGTAGGCTGTTGATAAGCTTAAAAAAAAAAAGTGTTTTTTTTTTGGCTCATCTTCCACTTCCTGACACTGCAGCAAGACATGGAGTATGGTCAGCCGCACGATGCATCTTGCAGAAATGGGAAGTTCACCCCCAGTCAAAAGGCAAGAATGGGTACTGCATGTGTGCCCTATTCTCAATTGACAAAAAAGGTCAAGAGCTTGTAGTGCTTTTGCTATCGACGGCCAATTACTTAAATGTGGCTTGATTGGATTAATTCTGGGGTTTTACATGCCAAAACCACGATTTTGATTATGAGGCACACCGTAGTCGGGAACTCCGGATTAAATTTGACCACCTGGGGATCTTGAATGTGCCCCCAATGCACAGGACACGGGCGTTTTTGCATTTTGCCCCTATCGAAATGCAGCCACCACGCCGGGTGCGACTTTATTTAATGTAGCTTATTCAAGGTTTCTTCGTCCCAAATGGATTGCCGGAAATTTGAGTTATTTCTGTAAGAATGGCTACAAGTCTGTTGCAGTGATAACAGTTACAGGCATTCAATGATATGGATGTAGCGATTCAATCTGCAAGCATATTATCCGCAATGCCTCTATGGTCGGGTACCCAAGACTAAGCAACATGCTGGTTATATACATACGTAGTACACAGAAACGAAAATAGATCATTCACTACAAAATTTTTTTGCTTTTGCAGAGACATTAAAGCTTTGACAATGCTAAGCAAATCTGTAAATATAATTGCCTTTTGTATTTTTATTTGCTTGATGTGATTTACAGCCGACAATAGTGCAAAGGCCTCAACCGTAAAGATATTTGTTTCTGGATTCAGAAAATCAGACTCTGAGAAGGATGGACCTACTGCTGCATAGGACATGCTGGCATGTGATTTTGATGCATCAGTGTAATACTCTGTGCATGAGTATTTTGCCTGAAGTTCTAGAAAGTGCATCTTAAAATGTGTATCTAGGGCGTGCTTAGTGATCTCAATAATGATATGCCACATTCTATGTCTGCCACTGCCATGGCGGTAAAAGCTTTGCTGGAGGCATGAGACGATGTTCAAGGAGTGGTACATCCACTTCTTTGCTGAGATTTCACACACGCAATGAGAAAAGCTCTCTCGCTGAAGGTCAGTTATGAAGAAGTGTGACATGTAAAATTGTTTACGGTTGAGTAAGAAGGATGTTCAGGGTTGGAGTGTACTTTCAGAAAGTATGTGAAACCAGTTTATGATCTTTGCAGTTGGAGTGACCACTTATTGGATTCTACATAGAGGCTTTGTACAGGGCTGGTTCTGAAGGCTCCTGCGGCCAGTTAGATACCTAGGTGGTGTACAGGATCAAACATTTTTAGGACACTCAGTGTTACAGACAAACTAGGGCACTGTAGTTCAAGGCACTTCCTGTCACTGCCTTAACCTTGAGGTGCTTTATGTGGGGAACAAAGGTTAGTTTGGAATCAAGTATGATGCCTAAGAACTTATGGTCAGTAGTTACAGGTATATGTTGTCCATACACTTGACGATTGAGTTCTGGGACTAGCGCCCTCTTTCTTGCGAAAAGAACACATTAACTTTTCTGGGGATTAACTTTCAACCCATTTTTGCCTGCCCATTGAGACATTTGTTAACATCACGTTGCACTTGTCTCTCGCACACTGTAAGGTTACAGAATTTTAATCCTATTTGTACATCGTTGACGTAGACAGAATAAAAAATGGCTGGTGGTAGTGAAGCTGGGAGCATGTTCATATTTAATTGTTCAGCTCGGCACGCCTCCCTGGGGTAAAACCAGTTTCTTGCATAAAGGGATGGTATACACCACATTGCTGATTTTGACATGAAAAGTACAATCGACCAAGTAGCTTTCTATTACATTTAGCATGTTCCCATGAATGCCCATTTCCAACAGGTCTTGCAGGATTCTGTAACGGCCTGTTGTGTCGTACGCCTTTTCCATATCGAGAAATCCGGATAAGAAGTAATGGTTATGTACGAACGCACCTTGAATGTTCGCTTCGATGCGTACAAGATGATCAGTTGTAGACTGGTGTTTTCTGAAGCCACATTGATAATGATCCAGCATTTTGTTGCATTCAAGGAAATTCAAGGAAATATAGAAGACGACGACTGATCATTTTCTCGAACAGCCTGCTAGGACAACCTGTAAGAGCTACAGCAAAACCTTGTTAATTCAACTCTCATTTATTCGATAAATCCTAAAATTGGGACTCATCCTCTGGTCCTGGGAGGTGTATGCATTATTTAATGTGTAGCGGCAGCAGCATCGGCGTCGCACGAGAGATGACGTAGACGCTCGCATCTACACGAGGCTCGAGCGGCTGGCACGCTCCGACACGGGCTAGCGTTCCGAAAGAGATTATTAAAAGAATGCTAAGCTAAGAGATCGAGTGTCGGTTCTTCCTCTCCTGCGAGAGCCCGAGACTTTACCGGTCTACGTGGTCGCTCGTCGCCACAGTTTGGTGACCCGGACGTGATACTGCCATACGCTCCTGTGGTAGAGACGACCATGGACCAGACCAACGCTACGAGAGCTCAAGGCCAGAACCATTCCAAGGAACGTGGTGCGCCCTCCTGTTCCGCCATCGCTGTCCGCCTCCCACAGTACTGGGACCAGCATCCTTCGGCGTGGTTTCTTCAGGCCGAAGCGCAATTTCAAGTCGCTGGTATCCGCTCTCAAGCCTCGAAGTTCCATTACGCCGTCGCAGCGCTCTTGCCCGCCGCCATTGACGAGGTAGCAGGTTTGTTGAACTCCCCATTGTCTGCCACCGCCTATGACGATCTCAAGGCAGCACTGCTACAGCACACAGCAGCTTCACAGCGTTCTCGCATCCAGCAGCTTCTGTCCCCTGAAAAACTCGGCAACTGACGCCCTAGTCAACTTCTTCGCCAAATGAGCCAGCTGCTCGGAAACAACGTGAGATCCATCGACGACACGCTGTTGCGCGAATTGTTTTTGCAATGACTCCCGGCTAATGTGCAGATGGTCCTGGCGACAGCCTCTACCATGGACCTTACCGGACTTGCCGCTTTGGCTGACGAAGTCATGGAACTAGCAACCCCAACCATCGCAGCCATGTCATCGTCTCCGGGTGACAATACAACCGCTCTGCAAACTCTTCCCTGCTCTTCCGCAGTGCAATCTCCGCTCGACTCCTTGTGCTGATAACCAAACCAAAATGCGCCACACGATAACCAAAATGCGCCACCGCTCCCTGCTGCAGACTGCGATTGTATACATTTTCCGGCTGCTAGATCCCATGTGAATAAGAAAAGGTGCGAGGTGTGCCCAAATGAGAACAGTATATAACAGCTCGTGTTATGTGAAAACGATGGCGCACACAGTTTCTTATTCTGGTACCAGCTAATCTCTGCCCAGGTCATCACACACTGCATTCACAGCTATTGCCGTCAATACCATTTCGATTAGCAGCTTCACCTATCTGTTTCACAGTGCATGATGTGTAGTGCCATTGGTAGTGTACTGTATTCTTTTAGTAGGCAATAATCGAAATGCGCTGTCATTCCCTGCTGCAGGCGCCACGATGTGGACTTTCCGTTTCACTTTGGCGGCATCCAGCGTCGCCTACCTGCTCGATTTCGTTTCAGTTTCCCGTCGCCCTTTCAAAACGCCAAGCAAAAGGAAGGAAAAAAAAAAAAAGAAAAAAAAAAAGAAAGCCGTTTTGGGCCGGCGGAGAACCCCCAGGGGCATGATCAGAGATTGTTGTTCGAAACACACGCTCACTTTGCATTTCGAGCAACGATCTCCGTTCGCGCCCCAGGTCAACACGCGTCGATGTCTCATGCCGAAACGATCCAGGCGACGCTTCACATTACATAGATGTCAACAATAGTCGAGTCTGTCAAATTTCTTCTTACTTTGAATACGTTTTCCCGTTTAGCACGTTTTTTCTCATGGTTTTTTCCAAAACGGATGAACGAGGTTCTACTGTAATAGGGCCAATAAAGCTGGCAACACAATAGGCAAGCAAGGAGATGGATATAATGAGAAGAAAAGCGTTACAAAATGTTGAAGCACCTGGTAGAATCGATGCGTGCGATTCTCTGTGGTCTCCACTAAAAGAACCCTGCAGCTCATTGTACTGGAACTGCTTATCTCTGCTTTTTACATCTTGTAAAGCTTTTGCTTGGCACCTGTGCTGCTCACACAGGAGAAGTCCCCACACCAGCTTTGTCTTAGCACCTTTATCAGGAGGTTCAATTGAATTAGTAACCATGGACAAGATCTGGAGCCCGGTGGTGGCTTCAGGAATGATGTTGAACTTGCTTCCACCATGGTGCATCCCTCTCTCTGTGTCATCATCATCATCCCCCATCACTCCTTTATGACTCTCCCTGTGCAGAGTAGTAGGCTAGAGTGTGCTAGCTCAAGCCGACCTCTCTGATTTCTTTCAGATATTTTTCCCTGAGGCTGACTAAAAACTTCGGCAGCATGTTACACTTCTGTAACACGTGAAGGCGAAAGCCTCCTTCAGACTTGGTAATGCACCATCTCGCATCATTGCATTGCTGCTTTCGCAGTTCGGTTTCTACGGCTTGTTTTCGACACTTAGCTGCGGCTTCGCATGCTCGTAGATTGGGGTCCGACTCGCAACTACGACATTTCTCTTCGGCATTACGTTGCACCCTCTCAGCAGGGGATTGAAATAGATACTGTTCTGTGTGTTGTATGGGCGATTTCAATGAATGTATGCACTGTTCGCTTCACTTTGGTGAGCGCTTGTAGCCTCAGCCTTACGGGGGTATGAGTCATTGAGACGGCCACGTGTATTTTTTTTTGTACCACTGAGCTAACGCCGCGTTTCTGTACGTTGTATGCGTGATTCCAATGAATGTATGCACTATACACTTCACTTTGCTGAGTGCTTGCAGCCTTTGCATTACGAGAGGGCTGAGCCATTGTATTTTTTCCTTGATTAGGGGCGAGAAGCCATGCTGATGATGATTGTTTTTGTACCATTGAACCAGATGATGCATTTTTTTTTAACGGCCATTGGAGATATGAGCCACTTAAGGCTTTTGCCTTATTAACTGGCACAAAGCCACGCACTGATTATTCTGCTTAAATGATCCAGTAATTTGTGCACCTTTCTGTTCTCATTTCTACATATAATATACTGTGTGTAGCCATTTGGTTAATTCATTGAAACACTTATAACGAGTCTGTGTTTAAGCATATAGGTGGAAAGAAGGAGAGGGGAGGGGCTCTGCAATACTCAGTGAAGGCTAGTTGTGTTTCCCCAAAGCCAGGAAGTTTGAGAACCTCCCCCATTACACGAGTGCTGCACAGAACTTGAGAACAATGTCACCACAGTAACCACAAACAATGTGATGTAACCAAATGTGCATAGTAAGAAATGCAGGAATGTGCTTGTTTGAACAGACCAGAGCAAGATAACCATTGTGTCATATGAGAGTGCAGTGCCCAAGAAGGTGTGACTTGGGGACACAGGCAGAGATACCTGGAGATCTTCATCTTGGGATACCTGATCTTGAGACGTACTGGTCATGCCTAAATGATCTCAAGTACAAGAGGAATAATATCAAGAACCATTCTTGTCATCACTTGAATACTGTGAATGACCACTTGGCTAAGCCTTGCATCTTACAACACAAAACTTCCACAAGAAATGTGTCTGCGCAGCAGATCAGTGAGACAGGGACCCTCATGACATGGTGCAGCAGGGACTTACGCAAAGTCTTCAAGGACAGAGTTGTCAACGAGTGGCAGGGTGAGCAGCGTGTTGTCAGTGTGCCACCGAGCCTGGATGATCATCTGGAGGACCACAATGCCAGACAGAGCCGGACTCAGCCATCCCTGGTTGGCCACTATGTCAATGATGGCCTGAAATGAGCAAAATGGGCACACTGGGCTGGGAAATTGTAGCAGATTAGTTTTCCCATTTTATGCTTCTAAAATTCACTTTAATTACGGTTGCACATTGCAAGCCATGCTGTAACCTGATGAGTTCCACAGCTTCATTGCCCAGCTGGTGGTTACTTCAGCAGTCATACCAATTGCAGCATGAAAGGGAGACACTTAGCATAACAGTGACACACTAGTGCAGATGTACACTGAAGTGCTGGGCATCCTAGAGCATTGGCAGTGACATTATGTAATGCTGTAAACGACCAAACACTAGAAGTGCTGTTATGTGCAATGCTTTCAAAAAGATGCAAAAATGTCTTTGTGACAACTTTTCTGTCACTGAGATGTTTATGTTTCCAAATGAATGAAATATAGTGAGTCATCAAAAAAATAATTATGCCAATCCATTGCAGATTTTGGAATCTATGTGACGCAGTTACCTAAATGCTAAAACTAGATGTCATGCACACAATTGTCTTAATTATTATTTGTGCAAAGTATAATCTGATGCAATGTTCATGTTTATGCACTAAACCATTCACGATCTAAGCTGAAATGAAAACTAGAGTTCAAGCAAATGCCCATTGTGAGACATTGATGCAGTGACATCACGAGCACGAAGGTGATGTTTCTCGGACGAAGAATGGTGAGGACAGATGCATGCTGACAGAAGTACAATTGGAAGAACAGGGGTAAGGTAGGCTGTTACATTTACCTTTTCATTCATGCAGCTATGGCCTAATGGAAACTGCCATACGGAAATGCTCTCGCGCACATGCTATCCAACATGAAGCACGTGCCTATTTGGCAAGACTGCAGAAGCAGCCGTGGTACGAAATGAACTGCATGAGGGGTCGACGTTGGGCTAGTTGGTGTTGCATATTTGGATGGGGTAAACAGCGTGTAAGACGAGGACAAGTGAAAGAACAACGAAACAAGCTCTGACTGACAACATCTTCTTTTTTGCAACAAGGCAACATATAGAAACCAGGTACAGCTTCCCCGCATGCGCCGAGCATATTGTCAAGGATGCTGTTGTTGATGGGGCCGAGCTTGAGTGCAAAGTCCTTGTCTGCAGTGCTGGCAACTGTCAGGTTCTGGTTCCACTGCGTTTGGATTATTACTTTGGCGCAGAATTCTTCGAAAGGGGAACCACTTGTTCTTGCGATTTCCTTGGCGATCTTCTCGTCCGGCCAGCTGGACAGCTTCATGCCAGTTCTTGGTTGGTAAAGCACCTTGTAATCAATTTTTGGCAGCGGCGGCAACGCACATCATGGTGCTGGCTTGCCATTGGTTCGGCTTCCCTGATCTTACTGCCGTTGCTGGTTGCTGTTGGCATGTATGCTTGTTTGCACTCTCGGGTTGTTCTTTGCATTCAGTCTTCCTTGCTGGTTCTGGGGGTTTCTTGGCTTTCCTCCCTCTTCCATGCAGTCCTCTTTAGGTATCTTCTTGTTTTTCCTTGCCTTAATTACTTGGAACCATGGGGTAGCTTGACTCAGCATCTTGCTGCTGTTCTTGTCGAATTCAATGTTGCTCTGTACCACTCCCGAGTCTTGGCAATTGTTATTTATTTCCATTTCATTGCATTTCCCGCTCGCTTCCCCTGCCATTCTTGATGCTTGCGAGGCCATGCAGGCCCGTTCCTAGGGCACATGCGGCATTCGGAGAATAAACGGCGCTCGGTATGTTAAGGTGAAAAAATCCACTCACAATTCTGGTATCATTCGACGCAGCTTGCCTTGTTGAGTTCGATGACCGAAAAATCTTGAAGTTTCAATAAGGTTCATCACAATAACTCGCAATAAAAGCAGCAGCCCATGAGAAGCGCATCCGCTCCACTTGGTCCCCTGGTAACTTCTTTCCTAAATTTAATTTTTTTCATTATCCTCTCAGCACCAAACCCCCTTCGTTGCAAGATGTCCACCCCATGAAAATTTCTGGGGAGAACCGTGCATATTTTATATTTTGAGTCACTGATATATCAAACTATTTCGCAATCCCCTTCAAGTGTGATATAGTATTCGGGACTGACTGCAGTAAAGCTCATGCTTATCTGTTGTTTTTTTCGCGTCTGTGTGCCACTTTGTGTGAAGCTACCATAGTTGAAATGCAAAACCAGGTAGCCCAACAGTCAGTCCTTGAAAAGTATCAACAACTTGCCCAATGCTTTTCATGCTGTAGTGCTTGATGCACACAACCAGCTAGTATAAAAGCTAACAGAATGAGAGAATTGCGAAAAAACATATAAAGGTTTCTATGCAGTTACTGCAAAAGTGCAAGGTGTATGGCAGAACTTGCAGCTGGTTGACACCCACCTGCAGGATGCGGATAGCTTGGTCAAGGACTGACTTGAGGTCAGTGAGATAGTCCGAGCATGGAAGCTGCAACCGTGAGAAATGCGCCTGGAACAGCAGATGTGCCTTGGTGTGTGGGCTGTCCAGGGAACTAGAGTCGACGGCTATGGGGCACGCCTTGGCAAGATCTCTGAAAATTAAGAAGGGTGGCACAGAAGGCTCTCTCAGTGTCATGCACTAAATTATTATGAATAAGTCAGTCAATCAAAAGGTTCCCATTACTACGTTTAAGCAGAGGCAAAATATATGGTCAGCACTTTATTAAAGGGTCTCTTACTAGGCCTTCGGCAGTGCAGACAGACAAGTGCGAAGCATAGACCATGTGTTTACAATTCTGTCTGCAAAGTATTGCACAGTTACGCACCACAATAACAGCAAAAAATTTAAAATGACAGCCCATACGCCATTCCTCTCAAGAGCACCCCATTTCATGCAACAGTGTCAAAGTGCAATGTCATTCATCATGGCATGTGACCTTGATAAATCATTCAATGCTGCAGTAATCTTGTTTCATAACGTAACTCAAAGCTTTGAGGAATAATAAAACCTACAAACTGAATGTCAACTAGTCTGTTTATCATTGCACCAAAGCAAAGAGTGAAGTACAGTTAAACCTCGTCATAACAAACTTCAATATAACGAAATTCTCGATATAACGAAGTATTTTACTTTTTATAGCTTCTTTCCCAAAGAACACCATGTATATTAACCTTCAAAATTACAAAGTGTGTTTATAAACGATTACAATATAAAAAAAATTCCCCTGCTGCTGTGAAAAAAATACCAAACCAATAAATGGGAACTGCTGCAGACACAGATGGTCGGGTGGTTAAATAAGATCTGGCTGCTTGCGAATGCACCTCACAAATCACATGTCAAGTGACAGACAGCGGCCACCGAAGCATAGAAGCAAGACCCTCTCACTTTTATGTTCCATATAAAGTCTAAATGCAATAACATCCTATTGCATCCTGCTCACCGTATACCATGAGTGCAAGGGAAAATGTGCGAGAGTGAGCCGAGAAGGATGGTGGCTTGATGTGCATCATCTTCCTGCGCAAGGAGAGAGGACAGGGATGGGACTAATCCCCACAATGATGTGATCAGTCGTGCATCCCCTCCTTTATCTGGGACACGACTGTGTGTGGCTGTCAGTGTGGCTGAGTTTGCACACGCAGCTTGCACGCTCCATCTTGGAGGTAATCTCCAAGGACTGCAAAGACCGCCCGAGTCAAGATGGCCACGGCTACATGTGCATAATCTTCTCGCACACTTGGTGATGGAGGTCGCGTAATCTTGAGTTTCTGAGATGTATTGAAGCGAGAGGCAGACAAACCATTCCCTCCCCTCTGCCTACGCTTTTCATGATAGTGTCTTCCCACTGTGAGAGACACTATCAGCCGCGAAGGCAGAGTGGATGTGAAAGTATTGCAGTCTTCGCTTTGTACCGCCAATGTGAAGATGTTGTTGACATTGTATGAAACCGTATCTTTGGTTGCACACTCTCAAACTTGACCAAATGAGCTTCCTTTCTCATTGAAATTCTTTCTTTTTTTCGATTGCCCAATAATTCAGAAGCTTTTTGGGCTCTTTCCGTGCCAGAAAATTCCATCGGCAATTGTACTTACTTGCATAAAAGGACGAATTTCCATATAACGAAATGAACATGTCGGGAACCGAGGTGTCACACTGGAGCGCCCGACCAGAGGGCCAATGCAGCAGGCTTCTGCGCGTGCCTTGCTTACGCATTGAGCATGCGCCTCCTAACTTTATTTTCCTCTTCTTTTGCAGCCGGCACCAAGGCGCTGGCTGAGAGTGCTGACCATAGCATCCCGGCAGCATCGGTGGGCACTACAAACTGTAGATTTTACCACCTTCATTATATCAAGGTTTAACTGTACTTTGTTGTCGTCTGCTGTTGTTCCCATACACTTTTGCACAAGCAGCCACAAACAACCTTTTAGCTATAGAAAAGTGCTGAAGTTAATGACATTGTCAGAGCACGCTCAACCCTAAATGTCTCAAGTATTATCAATGACAACTCAAGTTTAATGGCACATAGCAAGCTGAGGCAGCATAACCAGGCAAGACCTTTCGCTGTAGTATCTGTGACAACATCAAAAAATTTTGGATGCAGTAGGCATGTCTTCAAATGAACGATAATAATAATCTGGTGAAAAATGGTCACCATCAAAATGCGAAGTAAAATAATCTACACTTGCTAATACAGCCTAAATCATTTCACGCACTATTGTGATGGAGAGCTGGCCAGAATGCAGCTGGCACTGATGCCCTCCTACTGGCAAAAGCTTGCAATAGAAGGACAGTTGCGTGAGTTATTACAACTGTGAGTTCTTCGCGCAGAACTGCTCTTCCGTCTTGTCCTTTCTACACTGTTGTCACAAAGTGCAGTTATACCTACTTGCCCAACTTTCCATTCTATTGCAGTACAGTTAAACCTCGATATAACGAAGTCACCAAAATTGGGCATTTGCTTCGTTATATTGAAGTTTGACTTTTTAATCAAATAAGCACAGCCGCCGATGAACATTTATTACAAGAAAGGGGCCACAACATTTCATAAATTATTGGGCAAACGAAAAAAAAGCAAATTTGAATCAGAAAAGCAAATCATATTGTTGAATTTAAGAGTCGGTGATGAAAAGACAGTTTCATGCTGTGTCAACGATATCTTAACATCGGCAGTACGCAGTTTCAGCACCAAACATGCAGGAAGACAGCGTGCGATGTTGCGCCATGTCTGCTTGCTCAGTCTTTAGTAGCGGCACAAGTGGCAGATTATGTCTAAGGCAGGGCACATGGGCTGCACACCGACAGCCATGTGCATCCATGGCTGCACAAAGAAACGAGATGGCCCCCACTCACTCCCTCCCGCCCTCGCGTGTGCTTGACCACGTTATCACGAGCTCGCTCCCCTGCCCCCTTCTCTCTTGCACGTGCGGGAAGACGTCACTCATCAAGCATACAGCTCATGGGGCATGACAGGATCTCATTGCACTTTTTATGGACATAATGCTGCTCCACGGCGGTCACTCTGGGTCACGCGTAACACGACTTGAGAAGTGCGTTTGCAGGCAGCCGATGTAAGTCAACGATTTGACCATCTGCCCCCGTAGAAGTTTTCATTTATTGTCTCGGTATTCCTTTGTGGTGGCCGCGAAATTTCTTTATATGGAAATCATATACGAACACACTTCATCATATTGAGGTGCAAAGTACATGGTATTCTAAAGACAAGAAGTTATAAAATGTTAAATACTTTGCTACATTGAGAATTTCGTCAAATTAAAGTTTTTATATTGAGGTTTAACTGTATATGTCTAGCACACTGGGCCCTGTTCCTTGGGCATCGGTATATTGGTACTCATGTAGGTGCTGACCTGTAGCCATTGAGCATCAGAAGGGCTGTGCGCTGTGCAGTGAGGAAGAAAGAGAAGAACATAAGGATGCGAGGTTCATGACGTAATCATGATGAAGTCTCATGATTCTGGTATTATGGGATAATGTAGGGTAGGAATCTCAGTTGCAGAGAGTCGCTTACCTCCAGGCAAAACCGGTCTGAGATATTTCAATGTCTTCTATCTGCACTATCATTTAACCTACAGTAGACTTCCTTTAACCCTTTCGCTGTCGGACCTTTCTGGCCGTGACGCACCCCCAGTGTCGGCTTGGTTTCAGGGAATGAGCATAACAGGGAATGAACATAGCAATTTATTTTTGATTATGATTGGTATACAAATAACGTAGTCAATGCTATATGCACATTTCAGTGTTCTGCAGCTGCTGTTAGTAAACATCATCATCATCATCAGCCTGACTATAAAACCTGTTCAACATCCGAATCTGACGATGCGGAACCCTCTTCCTCGCATGCGACTCTGTCCGAGTCCGAATCCGAGCTCGGCTCGTATTCTAAATCGGAATTGAGCCACCGCACCAATGAGCAGACGAAGGTCCCGCGCGCTCAGCCATCCGAAAGTAACCGCGCGCTGGGAGGATGCGCTTTCAGTCGCCCGCACAACGGAGAGAAATGGGACCTTGCGTGATCAAGAAGACAGAGGGAGATGGAAAAAGGCTAAACAAAGTTCGAAGGGCTTTACGTTTACTGCTGCAAGTCGGAAGCGAGGGTGCGGCGAGAGAGCGAAAGCAGCAATCGAGTCACCCTTTTCGGAGAGGCAACGGCACGTGCGCCTGAACTTGACGCGGCGTAGCAGACACACCAACAGAAGAAAAATAAAAACCTTCAAACCAGCGGAGATGGCAGAACAACCCTTGAACCCATAACCACACGCGCGCGACGCATGATCCAGCGAACGAGGAGCCACCGCGCCACTCAGCAAAGAGAAAGTGGGGAGTGGCAGTCGCACCGTACTCTTCAATACATGGGTTAACACAGGTCGGGGAGAATATACGAACTTGTAGAAAGAGTCAACAGATGGCGCGGCCAATTTAGGAGCGCCAGCTTTGCGCTCAGGCGCGAAATTTTGAATGCACGATAGAGAACGTACCGGTACGTCAGTGACACCGTGGGGGGGAAGCGCGATGACGTACGGGTACGTCCGTGACAGCGAAAGGGTTAAGACGAACTCGAAGGAACCATGAAAATTTGTTCTTCTTATCAGAAGAATTGGCAACATGACCAGGTGCATTGAAATATCTTACTTCAAGATGGCAAACGAAGTAGACTTAAAACAGGCGAAAAATGATATAAAAAGTATTCCTTTAGCTGAACTTAATAGAAAACTGGTTTCAAGTGGTACTCTTGCTTGGCTTCATCGAGTCCGTCATGGATGTTTGGCGCTTCTTTGCAAATCAGCAAGCAACCACAAACGATGCCAACTCACCTAATGACCTTAAAAATCCTTCTGCGCCTTTGTGCTGCTGAAAAAAGTTCACTGGGGAGTTAAAGCAGCCATCTACCACCTCACAGGTGATCGGTGCAGGCCCTGAGCTAGCAAAAGTACGAAGGAGCGTGCTGAGTGCGCGGCAAAGCAATGCAATCTAGAGGAAAGTCTAGGTGACGTTGAGCGAAGTGGGGAAGGAGAAACGAGGTAAAGCGTGGCGGAGGGGGAAGGTAGGCGGAAGCGCACTGTCTTGACCTCATCTGGCAGTTGCTACAGGTTTTGTTTGCGATATAGACGTACTGGGTTTGTCTCGTGATAACATCATCCTTGTGTGCCGTACACTGTGTGTGCAAGTGAAAGCGTGCGACGGTGAGCTGATGATGGCCGCTCAATCTCGCGTGTGCAAAGGGGGAATGGCAACTTAGTATCTCTAGAGATCACTTGTGCTGGATGTACGAGCCCAGAGGGAACAAGGCACTTTTGTCTTATCTGTCGACCCATCCTAAGCAGGTTAAATGGGGCATTGTAAATCTTTGCTTCCCAAATGCCCTAAAGAAGTCTTGATTCCACCCTTTAGTGCGCAGTCTCCAAGCGCAAGCCTTTGTTACTTTCAGTCGCAGAAAAGATATTAAAGAAAATCAAGCTGGGAGCCAAAGCACCAGCTCACAGTGCTGCCAGAGACAATAAGCCAGTCACAGTGCTCCCTTACTTGCACAAGATATCGCACAGCTTGAAGAAGATAGGCAGCAAAGCAGATGTTAAAGTTGTTTTTTCTGCTCCAGAAAAATTATCAGTGCTCTGTAGGCGGGTGAATGTTCATGCCATAAAACGAAATATTTGCACTACTAACCATAGGAATCGGTTTGGAGCATGCGCCCTGGGTGTGGTTTACACGATTTCCTTGACTTGCAGAAAGCAATATGTTGGCCAAGCAGGCAGATGCTTAAATGAGCGATTGAGAGAGCATTTTTACAATGTTTATACTGCCTTGCAAGGTCATCTTGGCATTCACTGCAGAGACTGAATTTGTGACCCTGAATTTGAAAACTGCGTCGTAATTTCCAAACACCGAGAACACCTTCCACGTGAAATCATAGAGGCTGACAAGATGCAGTGGTTGGGTGACCTTTGTATCAGCATGCCGTCTACTGCCTTCACCAAAAACTAAATAAAGTACCTGGCTGTGATGCAATCGGGGTTCATGTGGGACGTAATGCAAAAGTTGTTTTTTCATTACTTTTGCTCATGTATATAGTTCTGGCGATTTTGCAAAGAAAGATCAGTTGAAGTCAGCTCCTGTGTTGTGTTCTTCTTTCAGCCCTCGTCTTTTACACTGCACAAACATGTCAACATTGAATCACCAACTCGCCCAAGCTTCCACCTTATCATTTAATAATGAAACCGTCGTCGTTGCCATTTGTGCTTCATTGGCCACGGATATCAAGCACGCAGGGGCGGTATTCTCTAGTGATCTCTTTTAGAGATGGTACTATCATTTTCGCAAGATTTTATGTGACTCTGCATCGGACTTGCCGAAGTATGTGGCCGACAGTGTTCCATGCAAAATCTTGCAAAGGTGATGGCATCCATAGTTTCCTACTAAACTTTTTGCATGGAACTCTATGATAGTATCTCCGAAAGTGATTGATCAAGAATACTGCTCCAGATCGTCATCAAGCATGAAACAAATTCCCACAAACTGTGCAGAAACCTTCACTAGGGTGGCTAGAATAGGGAGGTGTGAAAACACACCTCCCTATTCACTAGGCAGCACAGTCTTGGGCACAGCTACTGCAGCATTCGTGCCATCGAAAACTCATACCAAAGTGCATCTCACATCTCTCTTCACTGGCACATTGTCCTGTAATGCTATGGGAACTTACCAGTTCTTTATTGGTCACCCTAGCCATCGCAGTGAAAAATTTGCTGCAACGTTCTCACATACGCTTTCAACGCACTCATGCTGTCTTTTACGCAGAGATTTCAGCAAAAACTTCTTTTGCCTTCCCTTGACATGAAACAATCAATAACACTGTCAGGGTTCAAGCTTTCCATACTGCTTTTGCTTTTCATATTGCATCTGCTTATACCTAAAGAAGTATCAACTCAAGCTGATATACCATATTTACCCGCATAATTTACGCCCTCACAAAGTTTGCGCCCCCCGTCCCATCCAAGCCAAATCACCGGTGCACGGGCACGGAGAGACTTTGGACGGCCGTGCCCCTTGCCGCGCAGGCGAGCGCATTCATACACAAGACGGGCTGTGAGTGCAAAGTCCCCTCTCCGGAAGCCCCTGAACTACGGTCCCTAGAATATTGTGTTCTAGGAAGACATGAACACGTGAACCTGTTCAAGAGTTGTCGAAAGTACTCAAGCGTTTGACCCCCTCTATCTCCCCTTCTCGGAGAGCATGGGCTCACTCCCACTGGCAGAATAAAGAGACCGCCACCAGAGACGGTCTGAGTGGATAGTCGCAGCGTGGGACCTGGTTTCTCCCAGTATTGTCGAGAAGAGCTTCAAGAAGATGAACGAGCTCAACGGAACCGAGGACGATACGCTTTGGGAGGGTGGTGACAGCGGCCACGATGATGATTCTGTCAGACCTCTCGACCAGTGATTCTGACTAGACCGAGCATGAATGGATCTGGCTGGTTAAAGTATGTGCCAATTCTGTTAAATAAACATGAACCCTTAGTTTAGGCTATAATTTATTTTCTTTTTAATCTATATACCGCATGCATTACTACAATTGCACTTTATTTCGGATGTGTTAGCGAAATCTCCGCGTAATTTGCACACCCCCTTCTTGGAGCTCTAAAATCGCGAAAAAAAGTGCGCAAATTATGCGAGTAAATACGGTATCTGTTTAGAAATATAAATTTGTTAAAGCTGATGCAAGCTGAACAACCTTAAATTTATGCTGCTGTTACAGGGCTTTTCTTCACCGGTAAATGTTCCTGCATTTCATAGCTTTCTTAATATAGTAAGCAGGAAATATTGGTTAAACATGCTGTACATTACAACGTGCCATTGTACTCAATAAAAAAGCAACACATATTTATTCCAGAAAGTAAGTTCATCTGAAGTTTGCCCATTGAAATAAGCGAGCTGTGTGTACACTGCAGCATAACTACTAAGTAGAAGACTTGACCCACTTCTTGCCCTTTCCATCCTTTTTATTTTGGTTAACTCTCCAAGACTTGCTAAAGAAGAAAAAAATAACCTGAAGCAGTGAAAGCACATTTGTTTCAGAAGGTAAGTTCATCTGAAGCTTGCACATTAGAATAAACGAGTTGTGTGTGAATTGCAGCATAACTGCTAAGCAGAAGACTTGACCCACTTCTTGCCCTTTCCATCCTTTTTCTTTTGGTTAACTCTCCAAGACTTCCTAAAGAAGAAAAAAATAACCTGAAACAATGAAAATGCATAGCTGAGTGTGCCAGTAGCACTGAGAGCAGCCAATAAACGATGGCTGCCTAATTTTTCACCGAAAATGTCTCGAACAGATTTAACGTGGACGTGAGCTGGAAAAAAAAATAGCTTGTTCTCAAGTGACTTAATCATGCAGCCCTACCGAAGTTCTTATGAAAAAAAAAAAAAAAAAAACGGCTTTCTTGCAGGTCTTTTTGTGAATTAAAAAACTCCAGCCCTTAATCAAGTGTAAGCGTGTCAAGTAGGTTCTCGGCAGACGCACACACACGCAGTCTGCGTTCCGTCCCGCCTCACTGCACGCGGCTTGCTCCGCCGATTACTTCACTCACTCAGTTCATTGTCGCGCGCTCCCCGCATGCCGACCGCGCACACACGCCTTCCATGTTCCCTCTTCCCGCCACACACTGCTGCCTACCGTCCCGTGCCTGCTACTCTACACAGTTGCCTACCGTCTCGTGCCTGCGACTCTACGCCACCTGGCGTCAGCCCGGTACCCTCACCAGTCCTAACAGAACGTAAACAAAACAGATAAGTTCGCAGCAGAGTTACATGACAATGGGACCAGAGCAGTGAAGAAAGGTGCGATATTGATGTCAGAGGCGGCAACAAATTTAGGAGAATAGTGGTGGTCAGGGTCAAAGCACGGCACTGATAACGTAAGTTCGGCATGAGCGCAGTCGACAAGAGCTTGATTGACTGATAGGAAATTCCATCCAAGAATAAAGTCGTGCGAAGAACAAGATAGGATGACAAATTCGATAACATATATAACGCTTTGAATGACGGCCTGGGCTGTGCACAACACTGAAGGCTGAATGCGATGCGAGGTTGCTGTATGCAGAGATAGAGAGGTAAGGGGCATGGTCACTTTGTTCAAATTGCGGCAAAGCTTCTCACTAATAATAGAAACGGCGGCCCCGGTGTCAATAAGTATGTGTACGGTGACGCCGTCTACGAACAGTTAAATTTCGTTTGCTGGGGAAAAATGAGGCCTTGAAATGTTAAACGTAAACACAGCTCTTGCCTCTGGAACTGCGACTCAGTTTTCCTCTTGGGCTGGGCTGGGTCGGCGAACCATTGGGGAAATGGATCGGCGACGTGGGGAAGGCGACCGGCGTGAATCGAAAGGGTGGCGACTGTAAGACGAGTTCGGAGGAAGGTTAGATGGGTCCTGACGCAGAAGTCGAGCAGGCCTGTAGCTTAAGGGGCCCCTACTGTCAGGTAAATGGTGGCTGCGATGGTGGCAGAATCGTGTTAAGTAGTTAGAAAAATGGCAGGAATAGCATATTGGCCTGTTATCAGGTGTTTGCCATGGGTTGATGACAGGGGCTCCAGCGGCTGAGCGACAACATCAGCGTAAATTAGCGGTCCCGCAGCAGGCTGCGGAGGAAGGGCAGGTGGCAGCGCTGCGGCAACTTACGTCTGAATTACGTGACGAAGCGAAGTAGCCAAAGTTGTCAACGGCTTGGGTATGCTATTCGCCAGAGAGAGTTGGCGTGCAACTTCCTGGCGGGTGGACTGCTTTATCTCCGGCATTAAAGCAGAGATGTCGGCAGCGTCGCGGCAAAAATCCAAGGGAAATCGATCCGCGGTGTCCTGCTGAGCAGCACATGCTGCAGCACGCTGCTTGTGCAGCTCGTTGTACTGCTGACAAAGCTGTATGACCTCGGCAATCGTCCGGGGACTCTTCGCGACGAACACCTGGAAGGCATGGTCATCGATGCCTTTCATGCCGTGCTTGATGTCAGCTTTGTCCATAGATGAGTTGACGCGCTTGAAGAGCGAGAGCACGTCTTCAATGTAACTGGTGAAGGTCTCGTCTTGGCGTTGAGCTCGACCACTCAAGCGATGCTCAGCCCGAAGCCAGCGAACGGCAGGACAGCCAAAGACTTATGCCAAAGTTGTTGTGAAAGCCGACCAGGTGGTAAGATCGGATTCATGATTGCTGAACCATAGGTTTGCCACATCAGTCAAGTAAAAGATCACATTTGTGAGCTTGGCGCGGTCGTCCCACTTATTATAGGCACTTAAACTATCATATTCGGCGAGCCAGACTTCCGCATCGTGGTCGTCTGTGCCGCTAAATATTAAGTCAAACCCCGTTACAATGAACGCCACATTACCGAACATTTCAAATTAATGAAGTTTTAAGAAATCCCATGCCGACTGCTTATAGTTTCAATGTAAAAATATTTCACTACTACGAACTTCAGAATAATGAGCATTTCAGAATAACTATGGTTATTTAATTTCCGTGTCATCTTAACAACACCTCAGTACTGCGAACTCATATCCCGAAATGCGAGGATTCTTAGATTTCAGTGTATCCCTCAAGGCAGTTGGAGCTCTAAGCTAGCAGACGACGCAGCGCGAAGAGCGGGCGCCTTGCAACTTGCTTCCCGCAAAAACCTGAGATGGCGCGGGGAGGAGAAAGATGCGAGTGGGGACTTTTTTTTATTTCCTTCTTCGTTGCGGAGGCAACGACGCACTAGGTTTTGTGAGTGGAGAGGCAGGGGGCTCGTAAAACCTGAGACGGTGCAGCAGAAGGAAAAAAAAGTAGTAATTGATGCTGAAGTCGGCCGTTTCTTTTTTTTCCTGTCGCGGAGGCGACGACGCATCACGTATTTCTTGCTTGTTTTCTCAGTTGTTCGCGTGCTGTCACCCGTATCAGGCCTGTCCATCTTGTTTTTCTTCTGGTTATATTATTGTGTTAGAAGTACGTGCCGGCGTTCACGCTGCCATGAGCTCAATAACTCTAATCACGGCGAAAAAGCGAAAGCAGCTTTCTTTGAGCGAGAAAGTAGACATTCTTCGCGAGATAGAAGATGGGAAGAAACAATCCATTGTGGCTAAAGAATGTGGAGTGGCGCGGTCGACGATCGCCACGATTCTCAAAGATAAAGAGAAAATCTTTAGGCACCAGCAAGAATCTCAGCTTACCCCATCAAGGAAGCGACTGCGGCTCGGCGATTTCCAGAATATTGACGCAGCAGTGCTGACTTGGTTTAAAGACGTGAGAGCACAGAATGTGCCTGTGAAACGAGTCCAAGGAGGTACCGTTTCAAAGGTAGGACGTTTGCGTTACTGAAATGCTATTGTTATGGCTAATTTTTGGGCTTTCAGAATAACTAACATTTTCCTGCGGTCCCCTGAAGTTCGTTATACCGAGATTTCACTGTAGCCGGATGGCGCTGCTGGATAACGCCAGAGCAGACGATGGCTGGGGGCACTGGAGCAGCAGCCTGGGACGGTACCGGATCATCCATTGCAATAGCTGGTGGTAGTGTCTAACTGCGGAGTTCCAGGATGTCGAAGAGAAACCCAGCAGCTCCACCAAATACAATGAGGGTGTTTGCCTAGCAGCGTTAGTTCTAGGTTTGTAGCGGTAGGCTGAGACAGGTCAGTGCTATATCGAAACGGGAAGGAAGCATTTCTCTTCGTCTTCTTCTTTTTCACCAGCACCATGCCCACTGCCCAGTGCCTTCAGTACAGTTGTATTACTTTGCCTGGCTGCTGGCTTTTGCCAAAGTTTGGTTGTCCTGTGCAAAGGCCCAAGCATCTCGAAGGTACACATCCAGTTCAACAGCTAGGGCATGAGGCACGAAAGGGGGCACCTCGGTGCCAGCTGCCTGATTGTGATGGATCCATGGGTTCCGTAGTTCCCGCCCACCGCACGAGAAGGCATGCGTAAAGCCAGTAAGCGCACTTTCAGACATGCGCATTGCAAGCGCCATTCGGGCATCCTTTTGTCCCAGTCCCTGTGGGAAGTGCAGTAGCCCCCCAGGCATTGTTTAACTGTTGCACTTTGGCGTTACGCAGTCTGTCCTGCTGATCTGTATGGGACTGTGTGGCTCTCCTGTATTCCCCAGTGCTGGAGAATGCCTTTCCACAGTTTGCTTATGAATGGTTTGCCATTGTCGCTAGAGACGGAGCTAGGCACAGCATGCCGGCAAAAAACATAGATCATTTTATCAATGATCGATTTGGAGGTAGGCGCATGTAATGGGAAAAGCTCCACAAATTTCGTGAACTTGTCCAGCACCACCAGGATGTACTTGTGGTGCCGAGGGGTTGTGGGCAGTGGCCCAATAAGGTCCACACTTAGCTGCTGGATTAGGTGGGTGACCCATGAACTGTCCACTGTCAGGTGTAGGATGATAATTTGCGTACAATAGAATACCATGATAGCTCTAGAAGAAAACTATGCAGCAGCTTTCCTGGACAGCGCCAAGGGTAACAGGCGGCAGCACTAAGGTGGTGCCCCAAGCAGCACCCACAGGGTCCCTAGTTGCATCGGCGGGAAAGGCAACAGTGCCTGGCAAGGAAATGCTCCGCTCTTCGTTGCACCTACCCATTTTAACCACCCTAGCATCCTGAAAATAGGCTCTGTCACCATCACGATGATGGTGCGTCTGGTGGCTCTGACAGTAGGTTGTTGCCAACACCGGAAATTCGGCTTTAATTTCGTATCTCATTATAACATGCAGGCAATTTTCAGTGATTCTCACGGAAAAAAGGTGCACGTTAGATTTGTGTAAGTACAGTATACTCCAGGCACATTCTAGTGGCCATAAATGCAATGAGAATAAAGTGACAAGGTTTCAATCTTTAAAGCTATTTTTCTAAGTTTGCATTTCTTTCACCAAAGTCACAATTTATTACTTTTAAACATGGAACAGCCTTTTCTCTCTCGGTGTTCTCTGAAGTGATATTTCACTTAGAATGCAACTGTGGGGTCATGATTATTAAATGTTTTGCCTTTCTTACTATAAAAGAATTGAAATTTTAGAGGCAGGGTGAAAATGGAAGGTACCAGTGTCATTTATACACCAATTTTCTTTCAATAAAAAGTAATAAAATCTAGAATACAGTTCTACAGTTGCACAACCTGGGTCCTCCTAAGACAACATAACACACAAGGAGGGGAAATTTACTTAATTTTGCAATAATTTTTGTTAGTAGCCATAACTGCCAACACAGGGTAGGGATCGTAATCATTTAAAAGTATGAGCTAGAGCAATGATAAATAGCTCAGAGCCTTAAATCATTGTAATAAACAAGTCACTCAATTTTCATTAAAAATTATTAAACTGTCGGCAGAGAGTGAAGAAGAGCAGAAATGAAGGCTGAGAAGTTTTAAACAAGCATGCCACATAAGAGCGCAATGTAGCAGCAATAAATGCGAACCTGCGTAGGCTGCAACTGAAGCTAATAAATAGGAGGCGAGCTCTCACTTAAAGAAATGTCTCATTCCCTTCGAGTAATGCAGAATTGACTCAATTGTCAAATGTGATCAACAAACAGTAAGTTTGTGACATCTAAAAGTGCAGCATGACTGAAGTAGTATTATCTCAGTTTTTTAACTCAGAATGTAAGAAGCCCATGACATCACACATGTGTAGTCACCACTTACCCATTGATGAGGTCCTCATTGTGACGGACTGGAAGTTCAGAATACTCTTTAACTTGGGTGAGAAGGTAGAGTATCTTCTCAATAGATGCGTCAACACTGAGCTGGTCATAGAGAAGCCGCATGGTCTCATGGCTCAAGTAGTAGAAGGATGAAATCTTGCCCAGGGCTGTTGAGATCAAGGTGCGTTCATCCTGTCAGAAAGGGAGCAATGATTTCAAAGTAACTGCCGTAACCAAGACACCCACAGCTGGCCATAATCAAAGCTGTACATTTTGTAAATTAAATTTTTGTGTTTTATGTGCTGAAACCCCGATTTTATAATGAGGCACACTGCAGTGGGGATTAAATTTGACTACCTGGGGACACTCAATGTGCCCCCACTGCGTGGGACATAAGCGTTCTTGCATTTTGCATTTTGAAGGGAAGTATTTAATATTTATTAACAATAAGTAATCGTATTTAATATATTGTAACACAACTTTTTTTCAGAATTTTCGTTGCTTGAACTCAAACCTCGCATTACATTCAGCAGTGGTGGAACAGCCACTTCACCTTTCGGCACAGGTCATGGCGCAGACAACAAGCCGGTTTGGCAATGTAGCAGCAGGCACCTATCGTGCAGGGTCCAACACACATGTGCTTACCATATACCAATGCAAATTTTAACTGATATAGTCAATATGTTGTGAGGGTATCGAGCCGACACCAGGTAGAGTCGCAGCCACGAGACGGTAGGCAACAGTGTGTGACGGGGAGGGAGAACATGGAACGCGCCCCAACGAACTGAGTGAGGGAAGCAATCGGCGCAGCAAGCCGCGTGCGGTGCTGCGGGACGGAACTTGACAAGTGAGGGCTCGTCCGACTGGACCTAACATGGAGGACCAAGAATCATCTAGAACCACCCAGCCAGTTGTGCAGCCTCTCCTGCCTTCTTCGATCGTCCAAGGACTGCTGGCTTCGACCTCCTGAACTGCTATGGAAAGGGAGAGACTCGCGGCTGATATAGCTCAAATTCTGCGCACCACGCGGCTCAATGACACGGTTAGGCCTGATGAGACAACCGGCATGGCTAGGCCCGACGAGACAACCGGCGCGGGGCCAGCGCTCAACGTCAAAGGTGCATCCGTCCTGCTGCCGAAATTCAGTGGCTAACAGGACCGACACTCACCGCAAGACTTTCTGGAGAAGTACTCGGAGTACTGCGATATTGCGGGGATCCCCATGATCGCCGTTTGCAGTAACGTTTGCAGAACACTACAGAATGGGCAGGAGAACCCTCCCTCCCCCCCCGTACATCTCTCACAAAGAAGGAAGAAGTAATCTGGCGGAAACTGCAGATGGGTATCTTCCCAAACCTGTATATCCTACACAAATGGCATACTGAGGTGCACTCTTCCAAATGCAAAAACTGTGAAGGAATAGCAACCCTAAATCACATGCTCTGGGCTTGCCCAGCACTAAACGGTCTATATGGAAATAAAGAGTCATGGGAATCCTCCCTCCGTAGCCAGGAAGAACAAGCCCAAAAACAAGTCATCGTTCAAGCCCAGGCCGCCACCGGTAGCCAACTAATTCCGGCCGACGTCTAGGGGGGAGGTAGACGGTGAAAGGGGGAGCTGCGTCTCACCCCGATCACCCATACTCCCTGATGGGTGCAAATAAAGTGCTTTCTCTCTCTCTCTCTTGGCAAAAGCCAGTCGGGCAAAGTATTACAACAAAAAGTGCGCTCCAGCAAACTTCCAGGTTGGAGACTTGGTTCTCTGGGACACGCACCCGCTAAGTAAGGCAGCCATTGGATTCACAGCCAAGTTTGCCCCTCGACGCACAGGGCCATATAGAGTGACTGCACAAATTGGACGCAATACCTACAGACTCGGAGACCCGGCAGAGAGAAACAGAAAGGCCTCGCTAATGCAGACCAGCTGAGCCCTTATAATGTGCCTTGGAAGCCTTCTTCACAGTATAAAGGGGAGGGGGGGGGGGGGGGTATCTGTGAGGGTACCGGCCGACGCCAGGTGGCGTAGAGTCGCAGGCACGAGACGGTAGGCAACTGTGTAGAGTCGTAGGCACGGGACGGTAGGCAATAGTGTGTGGCAGGAAGAGAGAACATGGAAGGCGTGTGTGCGTGGTCGGCATGCGGCGCGCGCAACAACGAACTGAGTGAGTGATGTAATCGGCGGAGCAAGCCGCATACAGTGAGGTGGGACAGAACGCAGACTGCGGGTGTGTGCATCTGCCAAGGATTTCCCAAAATAAAGAATGTACTTGACAATATTATGGAGACAGGTTTGCGCAAAGCTGGCCCTGGAAGTGCGGTCAGGAAAGGACGCGACGCACAAATGCCGCTATGACCGCGTTCGTCGATGCGGCGCGAGAAGGCACCACAGACAGAATGTCAACAAAAGCGTGCTTATTAACCCTTTCAGGGTCAATGACGTAGTATACAGCGCCGCAAACAAGTTCAAAATGGTTGATGCCATATATTCACGACACCATCTGTATGTTTAAAAAGTGTGCCAATTTCCTAACTTTATCTTTTCTGGCATGTGCTGCGACTATGCGGGGATACAGGGAACTTTTTTTCTCATGCCTTTCTCTCTCGGTTTTGGTTGCATGGTTTGTTTGTTCCAGCACATCTATATACTACCGCATGTGCATTGGCAGAGGCGCGGGTGGGCGGCGGTTAGTTTGGGTTTTGTTCCGTGGGTGTTTTCGGCGCCTTGCACTCGTAAAACTGATGGCTAACTCATTTCTAATCACTCAAAGGGCGACCGCTTGTTACTCCTTTGCTTATTACTCACAGGGGTGCGCATATGAAGGATGTCACTGTGCATGCATTTCTTTTTTGGAGACTTGCGATGAGTAATCGCCTCTGGTTGGCGATAAGATGAAGGATTAACGGAAGTTTGTCACATGTTTTGCTTTTCTGACGGGCACACAACCACACAGTTTTCATGCGTGCACTCAACTACGCAGTTCGATTATGCTATGGACGTAAATATTAGCGTAAGAGCAGGAACATTTGAGACTTGCGAAATATTCTCAGGTGTGCATTTTTTAAGCCTTGAACTATGTGTATAACAATGCATCAAATTTTTAATTCTTGTAAGTTTATTTCCTTTATTTATTGTTGTTATTCATGAACAAACAGTACAAATATACCAACGCAAAATATTTTTTCTCACGTTACGGTCAACTTAGAAAAATTACAGTAAATTTTTTTCGAAATAGGTCCCTCTGAAGAATTTAAATCTGCAATAAATAAATTGACCCTGGGAGGTCGCATATGGCGAAAAAAATCAACCCTGAATGGTTTAACCCAGGATGCAACACAGCGCGACAGTCACGGCTTGTGGGTAAAGGCTCACCGCAAGACCGATCGAGTATGCGCGCCTGCACTGAACAGATCATGCAATATACTTGTGTCATGCATGCACATTAGGAAATCTCAAATAGGGGCCGCAAAGGTTTTGCGGCCACAAATAGCTTCAGTACCACTGCACATGCGGGAGATGCAAATACAGTTTTGTGTTTGCGTCGGCAATGCTATTTCACTGAAATAGCGCTGGACAAAAAAACTTGACACAAAATTTTTGCAGCAACGTACCCACTGAAGTGACGGCTCTCGCCTTGTACCACATTCGCTAATACCATTCTTAACTATGCACCACGGGTGATTCTGATCGCAGCCGCTTTTTTGCAAACGTTCGCTATCACCCATAAACATCGAAAAAGTTTACCTTTAATCCTATAATGCGACTTCCGCCATCGGCATACTCAGCGGTACCATGCGGGTTCGATGAACACCGAAATAAAGCGCCCGCAAGACAATACGGTGGCACCAAATTGTACATCTGTCTGGGAAAATGCGCAAATGATGAACCAGACGAATTCGACGGGCCCATAGTGTTCCTCACTATAGAGTGAGAAACATGGACGGGCCCCTGCTTCCTTTTTTTTTTTTTGTGATGATGATGATAGCACGCTGTTAGTTTTGATTTCAGCTTTGCTAGCCTCAAAGCATCGACGGAAGGAGGGTTTCGCTTTTATGCATGCTTTGGCGCAGTTTGGCGCAATTGGTGCAGCTGTTCCCCTATTGATTCAAATAGGTGCTGTCCAAAACCCTTTGTTCATTACATGTTTGTGGCTCCCAGAGACTGGCGGATTCAACCAGCAAAAGCATAGCCTTTAAAACTAGCATTTTAAATCAAGAAGGTTACACCTTCTTGATTGGATGCCACCTCTACCTGGTACAACCTGGACACCACCTATAACGGCAAAATTGACCATTTTAAAACAAATATTCTAATTCCTGCGGTTTCTAGCATTACATTGGCAACCTGTACCTTTATGTTTAGATCCAATCCATAGACAAGCCTACCGAAGTCAAAACATGTACTTTTTTTTTTTTTTTAGCCAACACCAGAGTTGCCAAGTTTGACTACTCTGTGCCAAATTGGCTACTTTTGAAGGCTTGTGGTGGAAAAATTTTAGGGTTCAATACTTGGCTACTTTCCAGTTACATTTAAAAGCAACATTATCCTATAAGTACTACGGACAAACCAGACAAGGTATTATTATAAAATGACGTAATTCGCTGTACTATACCTATTATGCTACACAATGTGCAACGAAGTTAATCACATGCATGTGTATATGGAAAGGAGGATGCAACCTCCACCTTGCAACTGATGAAATCCACTCAACAGAAACACCTTTTGATTCCTTCCATGGAATGTCTCCTTTTATAGTTGATTGCTAAAAAAATTATACGGGGGAAACAGAAGTTTCATTACGGTTCCTTGATGAAATTGAGTAAAGGCACCTGAGAACACGCCAATATATGTCTATGAGAAGTACTAAAAAAGCACTTTTCTTAAGAAATATAAAATCCTGACTCTTTTACAAAATTGAGATATGGCATAGGGATACATTGATGAATAAGGCAAAAGATGCCGAGAGCGAGTGGGGCTATATTAATCCAGGTACAACCAATTAGGAAGGCCCACTAAGTTTCAACAAGGACACCCCCTCTATCATACGGCAGACATTGTCAGCTCCCGACTGGACGCTTACCATTATCATTGAAAAGGAAGGTGTACAATCGGAAGTTTCTGTAATGTTATTGACGGTTCTGTTGTCCCCGAAGCTTGTGTACTCCGATTTCATGTATGCGCGATGTAAATGGTGTAGACCTTTCTGGAAAACACATGGGCACCAGCGATTACTCTGGAACGTTCGATGGTTCATGTATAAAAGCTGACGCGCTTGACCCGCAGATCAGATTTCGCCAACTGGCGACCGTGTTCGCCGCTAATGTTGTGCTTCGAGTGTAACTTGCTTTTGTGGGCACAAGTTCACCCAATAAAGTGCCAGTTTTGCCATTCACAGTTTTACAGCTGTATTATTCACCGTCACTACTACGTGACAATATGAACAGCTTATCCCGTTCTATGCATAGTCTTCTGCATATACAAAATTTTCATACACAGTAGAACCTCATTGATATGATCCCATTTCGTACAACTTCTCGGTGCCAACATTAGCAATAAAGAACAGAAAAAAAACGACCTAATACAGGGATGCTTTTTTAATTTCTTTTTAAATGGCTGATATCCTAGATCCTAGACAACACAATCTTTCAGCAGCAACATTCAGTACATTGCCTAACTGCGATTGCATGATACGTTTTCCAGCCACTACACCTGTCATATGTAAGGGGCATACGGTGCACAAAGGAAGAAGAGGACGATGTGCATGTATTGGTTCAAATGGCACGAGCCCTTGAGGCACGTGACCCAAGCTGTGATCAAGGGAGAAGCGGCGCCGAGCTGGGATTATAGTTGTGGCTCTGGGCGAAGAAGGTTATAGAGTGAGCATCGTAGTGGTGATGGGAGCCATGGAATCTACATGTGTCCATGGCTCCAACATTCGAACATACATGTGGAGCCATGGAGGTTCAGCCAAGTCCATGACGCTGGCAGGCCAGGGTGTGGCTGTCGACCTTGGCGATGTTTGAGCGAAGCTCCTTGGACCTGCTGCATCCTCTAACGGCCGTGCCGGGCACTTCAGCAAGGATCGCCCTTCAGAGGCAGACCACCACGTACGATAGCCCCGGGGCGTCTCGTCGGAGCTCGAAGAAGTAGCGGTGGAACCCGGAGTTAGGCCTAGGCGGTGAGGCTGGAGTGCCCCGTCACCGATGAAGTTCAGGACACCGGCATAAGAGGCGGACGAGCTGACACCAAGGCAGCAACATTTATGGAGTTGGCGAGAACACAGACCATGACGAAGATCCGACACGCATTGGTCTCGGAAGATACGTGCGATGACAAAAGTCTGTAAGAACAGTCCCTTCTGATGGTGTTGTAGCTATAGACTAGGGGTGCCTGACTTTCGCGTAGAAGGCGCCAAGGACTAACGCAGCCGGCAATTGGGACATGTTTAGTGACTATTAAGTAGCTAGCATAAGGGCTAGTATTTCATCATTGTGTTTTCGTTTACAGAAGTTTCCAACTGGACAACGGTGAGCGCCATCACAGGCACCGGAAACAGTTGAGGAGCGCCTGGACGAGGCTCGAAGCTGATCCAGTCCCAAGTGCAGAATACCACATCAGGCTTCCTCCTGCAGCCAGACGGCCACAACAGCTGCAGGCCAGCATGGAAGCAGCCACATGGGCCAGCCCGGGCCAAGCTACCCAAGACCCGGTCGAGCCGCGAAGATCAACGCGCATTAGACGGCCTGTCGCATGTTATGGCATTGATGACTAACCAGACATTTTGGAATTGTGTAACGGATCTTAGGAGAAAGAAATGTTGTATACTGATATCACGTGTCACGCTGACACTGCATTTTCATGAGTATCGCTTATCAGCCACGCAAGCAGCAGTCGGCGGATCACATATTCATCACCCTATAAAAGGACACTGCATCAATAAACGTTGTCTGTAGTGTATCAACCGGACACCATCCTGGTGTCCGGTTGATACACTACAGCAATGGTCTCAAAAGATACGTGCGATGACAAAATCTGTAAGAACGGTCCCTTCTGATAGCGCCACAGCTATGGGCTAGGGTTGCCCAACTTTTGCGTAGAAGGCGCCAGGGACTAACGTAGCTGGCAATTGGGACATGTTTAGTGACTATTAAGTAGGTAGCATAAGGGCTAGCATTTCTTCATTGTGCTTTGCTTTATAGGAGTTTTATGTTGACTTTGGGGTAATTAAAATCTGTTTGCTGTGCTGCTCTGTGTCCCCCGACCCCATCTCTCATAACATCCGCACGCCCCCGTGATCGGTGATACACGACAAGGTCCCATGCGAACAAAGGCGATCACGCACGCATGATTGAGAGTAGTAGGCACCCACCATGGCAGCTTCCCTGCAGTACTTGCCTGCCAGTATCACATAACAATGCCAGCGCACATTTAGTTTCCTCTTCCAGTACCAGAAAATGTCCTCGCGGGTCACTGCAAGTTGCATTCACAGCTATCACCACCAGCCCTATCGCATTAAGGATCTTCACCCATCTGTCCCACAGTGCGCGTAGAGTATTGCTGCTGGAAGAGTGCGGCAGGCTTTCAATAGGCTGCTCGGGCCCCACCAACTCGACATACGTCAGCATCATGCAGCTGCAACTATTCTTGCCGAGTAGGCACGCCAAAACTTTCCGCCAAAATGCCCCATCTAAAGAAGCTGCCGACTTCAAGGAGTGCAAACATAAGTTTGGTAAACTTGCTAAAGCTGCAAAAATGACAATGCGCGCCTCGGGCTGCTTGGGCTTCACCAGCTTGGCATGCAATGGCATCTCATGCTACAATGATTAGCGCAATGCTTGACATTACAGAGATGTCAACTACAGTTCAGTCTGCCAAATTTTTTATGACTTCGATTGGATTGGATTGGAAAAACTTTAATAGAGTTGTAGCATATTTTGGTTAGCATGTTTTCTTGTTGAATTTTTTTCGTAAACATACGAACGATGTTCTGCTGCACTAGAAAAATTCAATAACGATGTATAGTGCTAGAGCAGACAAGGACAATGGAGGAGAACACAACACGAGCTCTCATGTCCTCGTCTGTTCCAGTGCTTTACATCGTTACTCTGTCCCACCAACAAGGCCAAAGGGCAGCGAAAATTCTGGCTTCACTCTTCAATGTACATAACAGTTGTTACTACCTGTTACTATTATTACGAGAGAGTTTTAAAGATGGGGAGCCAAGAAAATAGCAGGCTATGAATGTACACGTACAGAAACCAAGACAACTTTTGGGTTTTGGTTTTGTGTTGACACAAGACTAACAACAACAAGAATGAAAACTGGCTTGGACGAACGAATTGGACGAACAAGCTGAAGCCAGTCAGAACCAAATATTCTTTTTGTATGCATGGAACTGACAACCATAGCATATTGGCATGCATATGTGCAGTCACGCTTCACGACTGATGACGACATAGCTATTGTGTATGAAGTGCATGCCATAAGCTCAACTGAGAATGATGCAAAATGGCCCTTGTCATGAAAAACCTTGTGCAAGGCATGCGGAAAATATATTTGCTACAACAAGATGCACTGATTGATGCTGATCACGCAGTTCATACACAGCCACCTCGCTAACTGAAAAAGGTAAGTACCACATAAACAGGTGTATACCCATGTGTTCAACCACCACCTCCCTCTGTATATAAGTAGCTTTCGTCTGCCTATTTCTGTGGCCGTGTTGACAAGCTTGTGAGAGCTGTGCCAAGCAGTACGGCAGTCTCTCACATGGTGTAGCCAGACAGACAAAGTTTTGTCAAGCCTATAGCTGCAAACTGCAAGGAATGCCAAGTACCACGCATGTGCATTCTGCAAGTGTCAATTTTTTATATAAAATTAAAGATTTGCCTTTTTTGTTTTTACCACTGTGGTGCACCGAGCACCCAGCTTGATGCTACTTCATTCACCCCAAATTTTAACTCTATCTTTGTTCTCTGTACCCAAGAGCAGCCAACCCAATGTGACTTGGGGCCTGACCCAAAGCTTTGGGTTCCCAATTCTGAAACTCTCTAACAATGTCCAGGATATACTATTAGTTAAATAGAGATATACCATAGTGGGAGTCTGAAATGAAGTTCTTCAGCATAAATCTGATAAACTACAATATATGTAGCCAAATTCGAGCCACCTGGTTGTGTGCTACAGCATGGAGCTAAATGAGGCATGGTGCAAAATCACACAAAAAAAATTTTACATGAATGCTGCTGCATTCATGTAAGCGGACACTAAATGATCTGAGGTGGTCAAAATGAGGCTACAGCTACGATGTCCTCATAGGTCAGGTTCAGGTTTGGTATGTGAAACATCCCCAATATTACATGGCGGCCCACATTCTTCCTTGTGCACAAGAAGGCCAGTCTAAGAAGCTGTCAACAGGGACTCAAAACTACTTATCCTGCGAGCAACAGCGTTCAACAACAACAACAAAAACAAACAAACAAAAATCACCCACCGAGTCTACCTCTAGGCAGTAGGAGTCTTGCAGTGTGCGCAAAGCCTTATTGACAAGATTTGACAGGAAGGTGTTCATTAGCTTGGGTTCCACTTTCTCAAGGCCATAGTACCTGCAAGTAAGATTGAAGGCTCTAAACACACCGGTAGATTTCAAAGAAAGCAGCCAAATACATCTAGACAATATGCTATATATTGCACCGTAGCGGTGACGAGGCTTTATCCGAGCAGACAGCCTGTTGGTTAACAGGGCAATCCCAGCCATTTCTTTGGGTGAACAAAGCTCAATAAAATTTGCCATGTATATTCACCTGAGCCCTTTTGGTGATTTGAGCGAAACAGCATAACTAAGAATTGTAATTTTCCTGCAATGTAGTCTGAAAGGAACGCATGTGCACTGCCAATCGGTACTCTCAAATGGATTGGGTATTTCTCCTAGCTGCCGTGTGCTTGTTGTTCATGGTAAGCACTGGTACTGCCCTCTTTCAAACATGTTGGCAAGTATTGCTGTGAGTGAGTGTGCTCAACTTAGCTGCTAGTGTTCTGGCACAAACAATTTTCAGCATAATCATTTACTGTGAGAGCAGCGCAGTGCTTAATTAAAGAATTGACGAATTGTAGCACAGAAACGCAGACAGGTAGTACGTTTGTCTATCATATTACTTCCTCCATCTGCCTATGTTTTTCTGCGCTATAATTTGTGAGTACAAAGATCCGCAATGCTCAAGAGTGTTTGCTCTGTCTGACTGCTCCATTGTGCTATGATTCGATTTTTACTGCTGCTCCCTTGCCCACACCATTCTCGCAGATGCTTCGCTTATATTTCTTTGTACTCACAGCTTGCTGTTTATGTTAGTAGATTGTTACGAGTGGTGATGTTGAAAGCAATCCTGGTCCTCGCTCCCCCAAAAATCTGAGCCTTTCGCAAGGTTTTGCTGATCCACCATCGTTGTCTGAAATGCTCGCTGAGCTCTTGTACGAACAGAAAAGATTAGTTGAGGATATCAGCGAAATTAAAAACTTTCAACAATCTGTTAATACACGTTTTGAGACTATTGAATCACGTCTGGCCGCTCTGCAGTACTTGTCACATAAGCCTGCCGTCGAAAGCGGCAGTTTAAACAGTGAACTCACACATCTAACAAAAGAAATTCACAGCCTTTCAACTAAAAATGATGAATTAGAAAACCGTGCTCGTAGGAACAATTTAATCTTACACGGTCTGCCAGAATCCTCTGATGAAGATAATGAATGCCCGTCCTCAAACATTGCAAAATGGTTTGAAGATAAACTTAAAATGAGCTGTCCTCAAATAGAAAGATGCCATCATCTTGGATGGCCTTCACGTGACCGTCCGCGACCCGTAATTATAAAGCTTCTGGACTACCGGGAGAAAGTTTCGGTGTTAAAAAGTGGTCACAAGCTTAAAGGGACACTAAAGCGAAACAATAAATCAGTTTAGACTAATGAAGCATTGTTTGAGAACCCTGCAGGCCGTTATTTCAAAAAAATAGTTTGATTATTAGATGAGAAAATGAAGGTCCAAGTATCAGTATTTGAATTTCGCGCCGAAATCCCAGCGCCGGTATGTCAGCGTGACGTCAGGGATTCCAAAATATGTTTTCGCATTTGGGCCGCGTTGGCTGAATAAAGGTTCCCGAAACTTGCCATGTTTAATATTTGGTTCCTTTAGAACACTATGTAGTCAATCTGTATCGCTATATGTAATTAGTAGGCCCTGGAAGATGCCATCAAAATCCAAGACGTCACAGCCCCCAGGTGCAGGAACTTAAGTAGGCGTCACCACCCGTATTTCGTTCTTGCGCTTTTTCTGGCTTACCAAACGTCTTATCGTTGTAGAGTGATGTTTTTTGATGTTGTAAAACGGTAATTTACTGATGCAGAAGAAGTCATTTTTCACTTTAGTGTCCCTTTAAGAAAACCGATTACCGTATTTCAGAAGGTTTTTGACTACGTGTCTGGAATATCCGCAAAAAGCTTTGGGAAGCGTCTGAGAGTTTTAGGAACAACGGGTGCACGGTACGCATACGGTTTGAGCATATATTTATCGATAAACTTCACTACAACTGGAACAGTGCTTCTAATACATAAGAGAAAGTACCTTGTAACACGCCACAAATAGTGTCACACCTGCCTCTTCGTTTTGACTACTTCGTCGCAAAACCAATAACCTCCGTGTATTAAATATTAACGCAAGAAGTCTTCTAAATAAATTTTCCAACTTCATCCCTCTAGTATCTAGTAACTGCTCATTCCCCCCATATTATAGGCATTAGGGAAACATGGCTACATGACGGCATATACGACTCCGAAGTTGCGTTAAATGGACACACGTTGGTAAGAGTTAACAGACCAAATGGTAGAGGCGGCGGTGTCACCCTCTATATTGTCGCGGTACAACGCGGACAGAACACAGGGAGACGTTCTTCACGAACAACAGGACAGTCTGTTCAAAAACAAACAGAGCAGAGACACGTCTTCTTCGTCATCGACCGATCTCACTCTGACCCACTATAGGCGGAGTCCGCTAGTGCTCCCATCGTCGTCGTCGTCTGCATAGAATACACGCGTCATTTGTTTCTCCCTACGAGAGCATCGTCCCGATTCTAAACAAGAAATGTCACTTGCGGAAAGTGAAGGCCGCTAGCATAGTCATTCGCTCACATACGGCTTCATGCGCACAACATGCACAAGTTCAGGACGGTGTGTGCGGCGCCGCGTACAGTTGGGATTATCGGGAACGACCTCGTAGGTGACATCACTGAGGCGCTGCAATACCCGATATGGTCCAAAGTATCGCCTTAACAGTTTCTCGGAGAGGCCTCGTTTCCGTATGGGTGTCCAAACCCACACTCTGTCGCCGACTTCATAGGTAACTATTCTACGGTGAAGATCGTAGCGGCCTGCGTCGCAGTCTTGCTGCTGGCAGATTCGCAAGCGCGCGAGCTGCCGAGCTTCTTCTGCGCGTTGCGTAAATACATCGGCTTCCGTATCAGTGTCGTCAAAGTCGTGTGGAAGCATCGCATCCAGCATCGTTCGTACATCCCGTCCGTGAACAAGTGAGAACGGAGTCATGCGCGTCGTCTCTTGTTTCGCCGTGTTATATGCAAAGGTGATGTAAGGTAGGATGTCGTCCCAATTTTTATGATCAACATCCACGTACATGGAGAGCATGTCTTCAATTGCTTTGTTTAAGCGCTCTGTTAACCCATTGGTTTGTGGATGGTAAGCGGTGGACTTTCGTTGGGCCGTTCCACTTAGTAGCAGGACGTGATCTAAAAGTGCAGCCGTAAATGCGGTTCCTCGGTCGGTTATTATGACGGTTGGCGCACCGTGTCGCAACACCACATGCTCAATGAAAAAGCGCGCTACCTCGGCTGGTGTGCTGCTCTGGATTGCCTTTGTTTCAGCGTAACGTGTGAGATAGTCGGTTGCGACGATAACAAAGCGATTGCCTGCAGTAGAAGTAGGGAGTGGGCCCAAAATATCCATTCCGATTTGATCAAATGGTCTTCGAGGGACCTGGACGGGTTGTAGGAGGCCGGCTGGTTTCGTCGGAGGCGACTTGCGCCTCTGGCAGTCGAGACAAGTGCGAACGTGATGTTTCACGGCGGTGGTAAGTCTCGGCCAGTAGCACCTTTGCTGCACTCTGGCCAATGTTCGCGTGTAGCCTAAGTGACTAGAAGTCACCTCGTTGTGGCAAGCTTGAAGTACTTCCGTACGAAGAGCTGCAGGAATGACAAGCAGATAGGGGGACCCGGTCGAAGAAAAGTTTTTTTTGTAAAGGACCTTGGCCCGTAAACAAAACGACAACAGTCCTCTTGTGAAAACTCTAGGTGGTTTCGCAGATCTTCCCTCCAAGTAATTGATTAGTTCAAGCAGCTCAGGGTCGTCCCGTTGTTGTTGCGCGATGGCGGATGTATCCATAACACAAAGAAAAGCTGAGTCTTCTTCTTCGGGTGGAGCAGGTGACGCTATCGGCGATCGAGACAAGCAGTCAGCATCCGTATGTCGTTTCCCCGACTTGTACGTGACAGTCATGTCAAACTGTTGCAGCCTTAGGCTCCAACGCGCCAGTCGTCCAGAAGGATCTTTAAGGTTTGTCAACCAACATAGTGAATGGTGGTCGCTGATAACGGTGAAGTGGCGGCCATACAAATATGGGCGAAATTTCATAACCGCCCATACCACGGCGAGGCATTCTGTCTCAGTTGTGGAGTAATTAGCCTCCGTACGTGAGAGTGTTCTACTTGCACAGGCAAGCACTCTTTCTGTGTCCTCTTGCCACTGCACAAGAACAGCTCCCAAGCCAACATTGCTGGCATCAGTGTGGAGCAATGTAGGAGCGGTCTCATCAAAGTGAGCAAGCACTGGAGGTGTCTGGAGACGTTGCCGCAAGTCGTTGAATGCACCTTGCTCTTCGTCGCCCCATACAAAAGCAACGTCGTCTCTCGTCAGGCGAGTTAACGGCGACGCAATGCGCGCAAAGTCTGCAATAAACCTCCGGTAATAGGCACAGAGGTCGAGGAAGCGCCTGACAGCCTCTTTGTTGGATGGTACGGGAAACTGTGCGACGGCTGCATTTTTTTCAGGATCCGGCCGGAGACCTGTGTGGCTGACGACGTGACTGAGAAACTGCAGTTCCTCGAAGCCAAAGTGGCACTTCTGCGGCTTCAGGGTGAGGCCGGCGGACCGTATGGACTGCAGAACCGCTTCAAGCCGTTCGAGGTGTTCTTCAAACGTTGCGGAGAACACGATGACATCGTCGAGATATACTAAGCAGGTTTTCCACTTCAGACCCGAAAGTACAGTATCCATGAGGCGTTGGAAAGTAGCAGGGGCAGAACACAAACCGAAAGGCAAGACTTTAAATTCGTATAGGCCATCTGGCGTCACGAAAGCAGTTTTTTCACGGTCTCTCGAGTCTACTTAGATTTGCCAATATCCGCTTTTTAAGTCCATTGAAGAGAAGTAACGTGCCTGTCGAAGCCTGTCATTGAGTCATCTATACGGAGAAGCGGGTATACGTCTTTCTTTGTCACCTTATTTAGCTTTGGGTAGTCCACACAGAAACGCAAACTGCCGTCTTTTTTCTTGACTAGAACTACAGGAGATGCCCAGGGACTTGTTGATGGTTGGATCACGTCATCTTCAAGCATTTGTGTCACTTGTTGTTGTATGGCTTCACGTTCTCTAGGTGCCACACGATATGGATTTTGGTGAATTGGTGTTACCGTATCCTCTGTAATTATTCGGTGCTTTGTCAGAGGCGTCCGACCGCCGCTGGACGTCGACGCAAAACAGTCGTTGAACTTGGCCAATAGCGTGAGAAGCCGCTTGGGTTCGTGCTCCGACAAAGCAGTGCTAACGTCAAGTGCAGGAGCTGGGTCTCGCGTAGGCGCTTCTTCGAGTAGTGAACAGCAGCCACGAACATCCGCAACGCCGTCAAAATAAGCCACAGCTGTGCCCTTGAGAAGGTGCCGTCGCTCTGTGCTAAAATTCGTTAGCAACAGGTTTGTGCGCCCGTCGGTGACATTCACGATTCCTCGCGCGACCGAGATACCATGAGTAAACAACAACGAGGTTATTTGGTCGGCAACTCCTTCGCAACGAAACGGTATGTCGCATGCTACTGAAACAAGGGCACACGATCGGGGGAAGATGACGACGTCGTCTTCTGTTAGACGAAAGCAGTTGTGCTGTGGTGATAAACAATGGACTAAACCGGAGCTCTTATAAAATGTCACCATGCGGTCCGGGATGTTAATTACGGCGCCATATTCTTTTAGGAAGTCCATTCCAATAATCAAATCTTTGCAGCATACAGGAAGGACGATGAAAGCGGCCACGAAAGAAGAATCCCCGATGTTAACTCTAGCAGTACATCTTCCAGTAGGCATGAGTAATTGGCCGCCTGCCGTCCTTATGTGAGGTCTCGTCCATGGCGTCTTCACTTTCTTCAGGCGGAGGACGAGTTCCTGACTCATTATAGAGAAGTCGGCACCAGTGTCGACTAACGCTGTCACCGGTTGCCCGTCCACGAAAACATCAATGTCGGCGCTCACAATTTCTTCAGTGTTTATCGCCTTCACGTCGTTCTGCAGCGAGAATGTTGGGGGTTCTTTAGTGTCTTGCGGGAGGCCTGCAACCTTGCCCCCAGAGGTCGCCGCCTTCAGTTTCTCCGACGGGGGCTGGGCGACCTTCGTCCTCGGAGCTCCGCAAAAGTACGTCCAGTAGATGAAGCCATTTGACGTGGAGGAGTTGGAGAGCGCGATTGACGGCCGAAATCGGACCGATCATTGGGCATGGATTCGTCACTCGGGTGCGCTATTGGGGGTCCCTGAAAAGCAGCGTCGTCGCGGCGTAGCATGGCGTCATCATTTGCCCGTCGACCATAGTAGGACGCACGAAGAGGTCGAAATGATGTGTCACGATGCCAGCAATGACGCGAAATATGGCCGGCGCCTCCGCAGTGAAAACAGAGTGGGCGCCTATCGACAGTGCGCCATACGTCGGTTCTCCGAAGTTGCGGCCGTCCCGTAGCGTCGTTTTGCGGCGGTGACCAAGACGCGGCGAACGACGGCTGGCGGTATGACTGAAGCGGCATAACGGCTGCGCGCCTCGAAGCCTCCTCTTGCGGCGACGACCAAGGAGCAGCTGTCGGAGGCTGTTGGTACAGTGATGTGGTTGCAACCGGTGGTGGACATCGGACAGCAGCGGCGTAACTAAGAGGTCGCTGGTGGTCTTGAAGATCGGTTACCGGGAACACCTGCCGGATTTCATCACGCACCACTTCGGCGATTGACGCAACGGGTCTATCTAGTGTCGGTGACAGGATCTTTTGAATTTCCTCTCATATGAGCTCTCTGACCAACTCACGCAAGGAGTTCTGATACTCGGTAGTCACTGTGGCGGCATTGATTGTAGTGCTGGTGGACAGTCGATCGTATTGCCTGCATCTTTGATGAAGGGCCCGCTCAATAGCCGTAGCCTCTTTGATAAACTCAGTAACAGTGACTGGCAGATTGCGCACAAGCCCCGCGAACAACTGCTCTTTTACACCTCGCATGAGGTAGCACAACTTCCTATCTTCGGTCATGTTCGGGTCGGCTCTACGAAAGAGGCGGGCCATGTCTTCAGCGAACATTGTGACCGACTAATTAGGTTGTTGCACGCGAAGCTCCATCATTTGCTGGGCGCGGTCGCGTCGGTCGGCACTCGCAAAGGTATCGGTGATCTTCTGCGGAAAGTCATGCCAGCTCGTGAGGCTGCCTTCGCGGTTCTCGAACCAAGTACGGCCAGTGTCGTCAAGGGAGAAATAAACGTGGGAGAGCTTTTGCTGCTCGGTCCACTGATTAATCTGTGCGACGCGTTCATACTTGTCCAGCCAGTCTTCAATGCCTTCGAAGACTGCTCCGCGATAGCGATCGGGAACCAGCGGATGCAGAACGGTTACCTGTTGTGGACTGGGAAACCGACTGCTTTGGGGTGCTTGTGTTGGACTGGTTTCGGTCACTGTGGAATGTGTGCAGCTCCTGGAGAGATGTGGTGTTTGCCATATACAATGCCACCTGAAGTTTTCAGTTCTGGAAACCCCATGTGAAATTGAATTGCTCTTGTGCAAGATTTATTTGGAAAGGTCATGTGCACTAATTGGAGTGCTTTACCAGCCTGCCGGCTCTTGTGATGATAAGTTCAGTTTACTTAGCAACATCTTGCATGATTTGAAATCATCAAATATAATACTTATGGGAGATTTTAATGCACCAGGCATTCACTGGCCCTCTCTCACCATTACCGGCTACGACGTGTCTCTCTCAAAAAAATTATTGCACCTTTCCCTATCACTCAGTCTTAAACAGATTGTCCACGAGAACACCAGGGAAATGGATGTCCTAGATTTAGTTTTTCTTAGCTCAAGTCTTTTCGAAAGTGGCTTCTAGTGCTGCGTTACTGACGGGATTTCTGACCACAAAGCTGTACTGTTCTCAGTTTGCTGTATTGTTCCCAAACTGCGGATCGAGTACTGCACTTTTCGTGATTTTATCCGCACCAATGATGCTGCAATTACTGACACACTTAGCTAATCGTTTGAGAAGTTTCATGAATTATCTTTGAACAGTGATGTTGATGTTGCCATAGGATTTTTCGAGCATATTGTTGAAACATGTATTAACAAGTTTGTTCCCTTGAAAACAAAAAAGAAAAATATCAATTCACCGTGGATGTCAAGAAAACTACTGCATTTATCGCGTCGTGTTTCAAGATTGCACAAGACTAAAAGAAATGTTAATCCTGTCAAAATTGCAGAGTTCAATGATGCCAAGGAGGAACATTGCCAGAAACTGACATCTGCCAAGGATTTCTACCATGCTGTTACTTTGCCAAAATTAATGAAAACAAACCCTCGTGTGTTCTGGAAATCGATAGTGCCAAGTAACAGTACAACTAACAGTTTAGTTGTTAATGACGTTGCAGTTTCAGATTCACTTATGATTGCTTCCGCTTTTAACACGTATTTTCATTCCGTGTTCACATAGGATAACTCTTCACTTCCACCTTTTAGCTGTGACACATACCCTCCTATTGAAGTCATCGTCGTCTCTAGTTCAGGTATTCTGCACATGATCCTCCATTTAGATGCTAAAAAAAGCTGCAGCCCAGATGACATACCCGATTCCTTCCTCGTTCACTACTCACTTTGGACAAGCAGATACCTCTCCGTTATCTTCCATAAATCATTATCCCCCGCCACAGTTCCCCAATCCTGGAAGCTTGCTAAGTTCACCCCCATATACAAATTCGGTAATGCTCAACTTCTGCAGAACTACAGACCCATTTCCTTAATTGCCCATTCGTGCAAGTTACTCGAACATCTAATTTTTAAACACATCACGGAATTTCTTGAAAGCCACAATATCCTATGTAATTATCAGCATGGTTTCTGTCGCAGATATAGCACTACTACCCAACTAACCGAATTCACGCACAATATTTGTCAGTCATTAGATTTAGGTGGACAGATTGATGGCATTTTTGTTGACTTACCCAAAGCTTTCGACACTGTCCCACACCCAAAACTCCTCTACAAGCTTAACTCCATATTAAATAACCCTTCTCTGGTTGGTTGGATACATAGCTTCCTAACCCAGCGTTCTCAGTCTGTGCACTTTAACGGCTCTATTTCCTATCCTGTCAGTGTTTCATCCGGCGTCCAACAAGGTTCCGTTTTAGGCCCGCTTCTTTTATTATTATATATTAATGACTTGCCGCATTGTGTGTCCATTAATATTTGTCTTTGCGCTGATGATTGCGTCCTCTATAATAATATTAACACACCAATGGATCATGACTTAATGACTCCTTTGCAAAATTTTGTAGGTGGTGCAAAGAATGGCAAACAAACTTTAATTTCTCTAAAACTGTTTTCATGTCCCTTTTCACATGCCCATCTCCATCACTTTTCAAGTACACTTTCCATGGTCAAGATTTTTAAAAAGTAACCGGATTTAAATATCTTGGTCTTAATTTCTTTCATGACATGTCATGGTCGAAACACATTGATATCGTATGTAACAAAGCTTTTAGACGCCTCGGTTACCTCCATCGTTCATTGCGTAAGGCTCCAAAGGATACCAAACTGCTGACGTATAAAACACTTATCCGCCCCACTCTTGATTATGGCTGCATTATATGGAATCCTCATAACAAATCCATTATTAAAAGATTAGAATCAGTCCAAAAGAAATCAGTGTGCTTCATTTTTCGCAACTATAGCCGAGATTTTTCCCCGTCTTCCCATTATACAGCTACAGCTCTTACAGTTCTTTCATCTCGCCGCCGCTTAGAATTCACAAAATTTTTACACGCGCTGGTTCATTCTGAGCACCTTGTTACACTAAATAATTATTTTAACTTTAGTCCACCTTCTATCACTAGGAGTTCTCATAATCTCAACCTAACCCCTTTCTTTTGCCGAACGGAGATAGATGTTCAAGCGCAGCTTCTTTCCATTGGCCATTGAGCTCTGGAATTCACTACCTGGAAGCATAGGCTCTTTACCTATGCAAGAATTTTCGAAAACCATTGCATTTACTTGATATTCAAATTTTTTTTGTGCCTGTATTTTGTTTTCTCGCTTTCCTTTTTTCTTCACTGCCCACTTCTGCAATAGCGTCACCGAGGCTGCAGTATGTGTAAATAAATAAATAAAATAAAGAAAGTAAGTTTTGCTAAAAGAGAGAAGCATCGATAGCGAAAGCACTGCATTAACAACTACATGAGCGTAGTTTTATCAGCTGTATAACTTGCAGTAAACATTCGCTTACTAATTACATTAACAAGCATGGTGACTGCACACACTGGCAAACATCAACAAACCTCACTCGATAACCACCGATACTCACTGCCACAAAGCTGGCGTGATGAAGAGTGCAGGCAGAGGGGAGCGAAAGCTTTGTCTGTGCACTGCTTCAATTTGCATCTCCAAAACTTGAGGTTATGCGACCTCCAGCATTAAACGCACGAGAATGCAGTGCACATGAAGCAACCAGCTATCTCGACTCGCCCACTTTTGCCCTCTGTACAATGCATGCTTGGGTGTGTTATCACGCAGCCCTCCACCGCGTGCGTGCAAGAGCAGACAACGTGCATCAAGCCCTCTGCACCCCACAGCATACGGCACACGGGGTGCTATAGGATATTTTTGCATTTATACGAAATGTGACGGTGAGAGAGCTTTGCATTTAGTGCTACAGTTAAACTTTTATATAAGGAACATCAATACAGTAAAACCTCGTTAAACCGTACCTACCTAAACAGCAGTTTCGTTTTACAAGAAGTAAAGTGATATCCCCAACTCAGCGGCCACTGAACATAATGCGTCCTGTATTCGTATAAACCGTACCAGCTTATTGCGTAAGTATAGAGTAACATGTAGTGTTTCTACTTTTTGTCGCGCAATCACAGGGGTGCGTCATCTCCATTGGGCAGCCCATCAGAACAACAAGCCTCGGAGATCAGAACAACGGCCTCCAAGCGCCCTGTGTGTTTGCTTGCGAAACCACATCAACATCAACATCATTTTGGCATCGTGCAAGCAAGGACTCGCATCCTGCTGAAGCTTGGATAAAAAACACCGGGTGCTCAGCATAGAAGAAAAATTGGACATCGTTCGTCCTATCGAATGTGGCACAAAGAAGATGGTGCTGACATGCGACAGGGATCTACCATTCACTACGGTGTGTGGCATTTGGAATGCAAAGAAGTTGCTCAGCAACGCTGCTGCGACTGCGAAAAGATGTTGCCAACGAGGTTTGTTGCCTATGTTGCCGAAGTGTCGCCTAACGACAGTGATGACAATGACACGAAAAGCAACAGCACAGGCGATTCAGGCCCGACAGTAGCAGAAGCTGCGTGTTACGTCAGCCTCATGAATGCAATCGTCACTACGAGGACAGCACTCCGCAATAAAAAAGGCGCCCCATAACTTCTGCAGCGCTACCGCACCCGTGCGTGGAGAATACGCAACGCCAACGAGAAATCTGCCATGCGAGTGTTTGCCGAGAAGAGGGGGCTGGCTGAAAAGCTGGTTCACAGCTTCAGTAAGTTTGAGGCCGCTGTCGTCACTGCAAGGCCACCGCGGCATCAAACGAAAACAACAGACTTTTGTCGCGCAAAGTGAGTAAATACTGCATGTTTTGTCCTTTTATCGCACTCTTTCCGAGTTCCGTTTTTGACAGGTAAGTGGGTGATCTTGCTCTATTTTGGTTAAGGAGTACTAAGGTTTAGTAGTACATACTTTTTCAGAGCTCCAGCCAACTACGGTTTAACGAAGTTTCACTGTATAATGAAATTCTCAATATAACAAAGTATTTAACATTTTATAACTTCTTGTCTGTTGAACACCTTATATTTTTAACCTCATTATAGTTAAGTGTATTTATAACAATTCTAATATAACGAAATTTCATGGCTGCCATGAGATGATGACTTGATGAGCGCTGCCTTCCCGTGAGGAGGAAAAGGGGAGCGAACTCGTGGTAGCGCGATGGCGGGGAAGGGAGTGGGGGCAGGTTGGTGCATTTCTGTAGCGCCGTCATGGCTGCACAGGCTGAGCGCATATGCAGCCCATGCACGCTGCTTTAGAAGTAACCTCCAGTGTGTTCAAAGACTGGGTTAGCTGAGATGGCTTGGCATCGTATGCTGTCTTCCCACACATTTAGTACTTGAGGGTGCGTAATCTCGAGTTTCAGAAATGGGTTGAAGCTAGAGGCAGACGAAGCGTATGCTCCCCGCTGCCGGCACCTTTCACGACAGCGTAGTCCCACTACAGGGGCAGAGTGGACGCAAAAGTGTGGCTGGCTTCACTTTGTATCGCCGATGTGAAGATATCACGACACGGCATGAAACAGACTCTCAAATTCAACAGAATGCCTTTTTTTTAAATTTAAATTTGCTTTTAAATACGGCAAATCTTGTGACCCCTTCCATGTAATCTGTCGCTGACTACACTCATTTGCATAAAAGATCAAATTTCAATGTATCTAAATTTTGATATAATGAAGCAAATTGCTGATTTTACAGACTTCGTTATACCGAAGTATAACTGTATATGGTTATTTGTGATTATCATTGTTACAGCCATATGAGGCAGGGATAATTTACTTTATAAAAACAAAAAGAAATACTAAATGGGAAGCTGATATTGAACTACCATATGTGGCACATAATGTATTGATATGGTGTTCTGCGCCGACACTGTACTCGTCAGTTATGACTTTTGAAATCGGGCGCAGCGCGCCGCGAACTTTCATGGGCCTTTAGCAGCCAAATTCAGACAGCTGCACTTTGGCAGCCACTCTCTGTCGCGCAGCACGCAATTTGAGCAGTGCATTGGCAAGCAACCGCACATAGTTCAACCATTTAATCATCTGCGCCTGCAGCAGTTTCCATTTATTCCCTTGGTATTCTTTCATGGTGTATGTGAAATTTTGTTATATATAAACGCACCTTATTATATTGAGGTTGAGACAATGTAGGGATGGCCTAGCGGTGATTATAGAACTCAGACCACTCTAGGAAAGGACTAGGCCATCAGCCCACGAACACAGACCGAGAATGAACTGTGCTTATAGAATCTTGAAGCAAACTCACGCAGTAGAGTGCCACTACTACCAGGTGTGGTGCAGCTGAACCAAGAAACATATAGGCACCCTATGGGGGCACTGCATACGAGCTAACATTGTAACAATGACGTGCTGCGGACAAGAAGTCATAAAAAGTTAAATACATCGCTTTGTAGAAAACTTTCTTGTATTGAAGTTTGCTATACCGAGGTTTAACTGCACAAAATACCTACAAGTGAGAAAAAAAAATGCCTACGTAGGATTTTGAAGAAGCCTTCGATAGAAGTATGTCCATGTCATGTAGTCCAAGCAGTCTTGTGTTGATCTGATGGTTCCGGCTACCACTTCAGCATTGACGTGGTCAGGCAAAACATGGAGCAAGCTGTAAATAAAAGACACTGTCACCATGATTTGAGCAAGTAAAACTCATGTGTCCAAGTGCCACAGCATTCCAATGAGCACCAACCTGACATCCGCACCAGGAAAATGATCCAAGAACATAAAAACAATAGTGCAGAAAATACGAGGGCAAATGAGAAAGTCTTTGCCCCCTATATCTTTGCTAGTCAAAACAAGGTACATACAGGTAATTACAAATATATGTACTATTATACGTACCTTACACTATTTTTCCACAGTCCCCCACACCGGTTCAGACATTTGTCCCATCAAAGCGCTAAATTTGAGATGCCCCTGTCGTCAGTGAACGACGCACGCTGCCTCCCTGAATGCTCATTGTCATGCAAGCCTTCATGGCCTTTTGCGAACTCCCACAGCCCCACCACGCACTTCTCGAAGTAGAACACCTTTCCCAAACGTGGGCTGCATTTCCCTGTGGATTTTAATGAGCGTTCGTCTCTTGCTCCATAGAAAACGAATCACACTTCGTTGTTCGTACGCCATGGACTTGTGAAGCACAATCGCCATCTTCAACAACTGAGAACAGCGCTGTGCTGCGCAGCCACCGGCAGATAAGGCTGGCCGGTCCAAAAAAGGTCCAGCACTGGGAATGGATATGTTGACTTCACATTTACAGTCGTAATTTGGCTAGAAAAGAAAAGGGGGGGGGGGGGCAAATACTTTCCGATTCACCCTCGTACTTCACCCCTTCAAGCATGTAACCAAAGAAAAAAAAGAAAAAGAAAAGAGAGAAAGGAAGAGACAGCATCACGGCTTCTAGTGCAATACTTTACTTAAGTTTCCCAAAATTTGGCAACACGTTAGACTTGAAGACAATAAAGTACGAGTGTGTGAATATATAAAAAATTATTGTATTTATAATATTTGGATTTGATTCTAAATTTTTCAAATGTTCGATGTGATATCGTCACGGGGAGGTGGAGGTTAGAGCATACAGATGGCTGGTTGTTTTCCCCCATAGTTCTCGTCTCCTGCTATCCGGTTTCACCGCATGGCCTGGTGCCCGCGGCAGTCGGTCTGGTTAAAGCGCAGTATGAGAAATGACACGAGTGTGGCTCTGCTAATGCCGCCTAACAGCAGGGTTACTTGGGCACGGAAGGGAGAAGGCTCTTCCTCTTTGGCTCGGTGTCGGCAAGTGGCGCGGACGTTCAGCGCGTGGGCTGATCTATGCTTCTGCGAGACCGTCTCGTGAAGCCTACCCATGGACGAACACGATCGTTTGAACGCGCCACTGTTCGCGTGAGCGTACGCGCGAACGACCAGGCGTTGGTTTCCAGCATGGGGCGAACATATTCGCTCGTTATCCGGTCGCGGTGAGTCGGACTTCCGCGATTTGTTTCGCGCTCATCGGCATATTTTGTGGGTAGTAAACGGCTAGCAGGCATTGGTCTATGAAAGGTGCAATAAATGCCCTTGTGATTGTTTGCGCTTCTGGGTTGTCTTTCCTTCGTCCCAAGAGGATGAGTGAGAATCCCACAGGGCACAGCCCACTCGTGTTCAGAGGGGTGGAAGGGCGACAGGAGAGAGCCATGCGGAGATGGCTGGAGAATAAGCATGCGGCAGCTGTTGGAGCAGTGGCTCATTGTGTAACGGTTCTAATTTTTCTCTTTCTTTTTTTTTTTTTCAAGGATTTCGCATTTCACTACCTTTCGGCTCAGACACCCAGCAGCCACACTTCACCATTATAACCGATCATGTGGCATTGGGGCATTGTAGTAACCGGGTTATTTCACCATGGAAAACATACAAAATTCGACAGTGCAGCAGCTTCTCATTGTTATAACTGATATATTGTTAAAACCTGTATCGTTATAAGTTGGTTCGACTGTATTACGTAATTGAATTATTTTCCACGTGTGCATATCACGGTATAAAGCTGCTTCTACCATTTCGACCTGCAACAGGCATTTGCGCGTATGTGGCGCTACAAGCGAGCAAGATAAATAATAAATGGAACAATATTATGGAATAAGGGCATGTAAGGAAGATGACACCCTCAGACATGTGCTACTAAATCGAAGTTACAACTAAGATGCTTTTCTTTACAGCTAACATGCAAAATCTCTCCTGTGAAGTCTAGGGTTTGACGAAAACTCATCTAGCGAGGAAAGAACATGGCTGAATAAACGTACACTCGCCAACTGAAAAAATTCAGAACAGAGACTGCCGTTTCGGCGCCCAACACGGGTGCCTTGTTCGCAATGAACGAATGCATGGTGGTCTTTATTATATACGCGTTGGTAGACGTAATGTACTTGCATACAACTCAGGAAGGGGTCCCCGTGTCCGATTTATCGTGTTAGTAGTAGATTGTACGCAGAATGATTCAAGGAGCAATCGGGATTATAATTTTTTCTCTCTTTCGATGATAGAAGCCGAATGCCAGTTAATACTATGTCCAGTCTTTTCGTGATGCTCTGCCAGGGCGCTGGAGACCGTGTGTCCTTTGGCTACATCATTGCGATGTTGCTGTAGCCTTCTTTTAGAGTTCCCCATCTCGCCTACGTAGTATGCATCGCAGTCCTGGCAAGGAATTTTGTAGATGACGCCCGGAAATTTTTCTTTTTCGAGGCGGTCTTTCACTCGGACGAGTTGTTGTTTTGGCTTGCTTGAAGGGACGTGGCAGATTTGTACATCATAATTTTTGAAAATTCTTGATATTGACTCGCTCACGCCTCGTGCATAGGGGAGAGACGCCCGTTTTCTTGTTCTTATCGGCCTTACAGGGAGTTCAGCTGCACGCTTTTCTTCAGTCTTCATAATCTGGCCGGGATAGCCATTGCTGACCAAATCCTGCGTCACTCTCTTCAACTCAGCTCTGCGAGCGTCAGTAGTCGAGCATAATCGGAATGCACGGCTGAACATTGTGGAGGCAACAGATCGTTCTTGTCCAAGGGGATGGGCCGAATCAAAGTGCAGATAGGACACACGGTCTGCAGCGTCCTGGCCGAGCATCACGAAAAGACTGGACATAGTATTAACTGGCATTCGGCATCTATCATCGTAAGAGAGAAAAAATTTATCATCCCGATTGCTCCTTGAATCATTCTGCATACAATCTGCTACTACACGATAAACCGGACACGGGGACCCCTCCCTGAGCTGTACACAAGCGCATTACGACTTCCAACGCGTATATAATAAAGACCACCATGCATTCGTTCATTGTGAACAAGGCACCCGTATTGGGCTCCGAAACATCAATCTCCGTTTTGAATTTTTTCAGTTGGCGAGTGTACGTTTATTCAGCCAAAATCTCTCCTGTATAACTGTGCCTTGAATCACATGAAAACTATTTACATTACAACCACAGAATCTGCTTTTCCGATTGTGCAGGGTAGCAAGAAAGGTTCCCCCTAATTCAAGTTATGTGTCAGTAGTTAACTACACGTCTTACGAGGTAGTTATAAAGTGGCACTGCATCAACAACTATGCTAAATGATGCACAACTGGGTATTTTCCAAGGCTTCTTGTTGATTCGGTGGCCTGCTTAAATGAGCTCCGTGCCACGCTACTATAAGCAATATCCAACTGCAGCACTAACGGCACGAATAACAACTGCAAAACAGCAGTACATTGCAGCCTACGACACTGAAGCAAAATGCAACAAAATAGCAAAAAGTGACGAAAACAGCAAATGAAAGAACAATGACATCGGCTATATTCATTGGCTATGGCTGCTCCATTGAGTACCAGAATGATCATGATATTGCACTTCAGGTTTGGCTTCAGTTGTACTAGTGAGGCAGCATCAACGAAATGAGGCTTTGGTTCTTACGCTTGCTTTGACGCAGGTTCAGTGCAATTTTCTGCTAAAATGCTGTTCTGGAACAGGATAGCGCAGAGGACTGCTCTTGACGCAATTTGTCACAACTGTTACTTTTCTAAATTAAGGAAAAGGAAGTAATAAGCCTTCAATGGAACTAAGAGTAAAAAGAGAAAAAAAAAAAAAAAGCAAAGACCAGAACTTGTTGCATCCAAAATTGTGTATAACTTATGTGCTATAGATCATGGTTCTGCAGCAACGCTGCATCACGCAGTAGTAATCTTTCAAAAGTATTGCCAGTATTGGATGTAAGAGGGCAATGCTCAAGAGACATTTACAAGCAAGTACAGGCAATGTTTTATGTCAGTGGGGTGGCTAATCTCAATGTGGTGGTGGTACTAATGACTTGGATCTCAGGGTTAGTGCAAAGCTTGACTTTACCTTGACTCCACGGGGAATGGCTCATAAAGAAACTTGTTGTAGAACTTCTTCTTGAGATCATGGACCAAAACCACAGCCACACCTTGATCATCAAACTGCGGCCTGCCAGCTCGACCAATCATTTGTAGGACATCTGCAGGAGCGTGACAACATCTACTACATGAGATGTTTATTAAAGCGCCACTAAAAGCAAATATTAAGTCAAGCTGAACTTGCTAAGTACTTGCCCAATGACGAAAGCACTCCTCAGTTAAATTCTATCACTATTCCTCAACCAATCGTTGCAAAAAGCACCCTTGTACTGTACTATAAGACAAAATAGAATGCTACTTGTCCAGTTCTATTTCACTTTTAGAAAAAATGGCTGTGGCTTAGCTAAGGTTAAGCCCAGGATGCGAAGCATACTAGCCTTTATTTTAGTTGTTGAACCACTGTTTAGCCTGGTGAACTGCTGTTGCTTGGCTATATTTGGTTCGGCTAGTAGAAGAAACAACTCATGCGTTACTCTGCTTCGCCTTCAAGAGTGGAACGCGACAGCGTTCCCGTCGACCCGCCAAGGGGTGTAAGACAATGGGTTACGGTGCAGCGACTACGCGCCCCGCATTGGACGCGGTGAGCGTCGAGCAACGCAGCGTTCGGCGCGGCAACGAAATGTGCGCCTGAGCAAGCGACGCACGCCTGAGCCTTAGAAACAGCTCGTTTCTAAGGCAACACCGCATTCACTAGAGGCGCTTTTGTACCGCTTCGAAGCATCGTACTCGGGGCTCAGTGGTAGCGTCTCCGTCTCACACTCCGGAGACCCTGGTTCGATTCCCACCCAGCCCATCTTGCAAGAGTTGAGCCAAAGCCACCTAGCACAGCTGCTTATATACCGCCGCGACGCCGCGAGCGACGGCGCGAGTTGGAGCCCCGTTTCTCCTCTGTCGTGACGTCACGGTGTCACGTGGTATTCAAGGCGACACCGCCGCGCCTGAGGAGCTGGGTTGAGCTCTAGTAATATGCTTCGCATAAAAAATAACTCATTGGCTTTACCCTTGACAACAACGTGGACGGTCGAAAGGTTTCATTTTCGCCCGACCCTGCGCCGCCCACGCTTTTGCATTTCAGTAGTTTTGTTATCGTGTGGTGCTGTGCTAGTTTTGCTGGCTCACGAAACTTGCACAAACTGCAACTAGCAGAGAATTCAACTTCCGTGTGATGTCGCGGGATGCCCTGTCTACCCCTGTTGACCAACAAGCAGCTGCAGCGGCGAATCCACCGCTCCGTCTTGGCTTGGTACCACCGTTTGTCGGGTGCTGTTTTACTCACCGACAGCAGCAAAGGGTGGTGATGGTGTATGCAACGTCACCACTGCCCTGGTTGGATGGCAGGGGATTTGAATCTTGAAAAAGGTATTCGGACCCTACAGATGCAATTTTCTCGTAAACTAAGTCTTTTCATGGCATGAAACAAGCGTTGCAAGGTTTCTGGAATGATAATTAAATAGCCCATGTTGACTTAGTATTTGTATTTAGTGTCCCTTTAAACCTGAATCCTTTTGTCAAGCCTTTACAGAAGGCTAAGCTCAAGCTTGAAAGTAACAACACAGCAGAAATAGTGTTTCTAAATACAGTTAAACTTCAATGCAACAAATTGGTAAAATTGGTAAACTCGGTACTTACTTCATCATATCGAAATTTTCTTGCACTGACGTTTGTCCTTTTATGCAAATAAGTACCATCTGACCAATTTTCTTAGCCAGAAGTAATTTGAACAACACACATTGGCATTTTATCATGCAGACATGAATGTTTTCCCATAAACATATAAATCATGTGGATCCCACGCGCTCTGCGATCTGATGTAAGCGAGGCTTTCTGTGCTGTTTGCTTTAATTGACGATATTTAATGATGATGCTGACGCTGAATGTTTAATTTCTTCAGCATTAAGTGCAATATGAGAGTGGCGAGTTGATGCTAAATGTTACCGTGTGTTCACCACTGCTGCTTGTCTGCATAGTACACAGAACACGCAGTGAGACATGTTGGCTTGAGGTATTGCCGTGCGCCATTGTTCATAACCTCTGAGAGGTTTAGCATTGTCATTGCCTCACATGGCACATTGCGTTGTGGTAGAAGTGTTAAACATTAATGGAATTATGTGGCTGTACACACCAAAACCACAATCGGATATGAGGCACTCTGTAGTGGTGGGCCCAGGATTGATTTTAACCCCCTTGGGGTTATCTAACGTGCACATAAATCTAAGTGCTCAAGCGTTTTTTGTATTTCACCCCAGTTGAAATGTGGCTGCCATAGTCAGGATTGAACTCGCAACCTTGAGCAATGCCGCAGCCCCAAAACTACTGCAGTAGGCACAGAAGTGTTGATTTGACATGCAGCCACTTCTGTAGTGCTGCTTAGACACTGCACTGCTTTAATGCGGCTTTGCATCTGTGGGCCCTGCATTTGACAAATTTGCATGGTGTTTATTTTTCAGAAATGGCAGAAGTGTACCATACCCTTGAACGTAATTTTATTAATATTTAACTTAGCATAAACATTAATAGTATTTTAACTTAATATCCCCCTCCTTTTCTTTTAATCTATTGTTATCTATTACTGTGGACGGAGGGCTGGCAGGTGGACTTGCTCACATGTTTTCCCCTTTCTGCACAACCTCACGCACCATCCACAGTTATTGTTTTTATATGTGCAAATAATAATAATAATAATAATAATAATAATAATAATAATAATAATAATAATAATACAGTTTGCAACTGGCTGTAGTGGCGCTATAGAAAAAGATGAATAAACAGAGCAGGTTGGCACTGCGAGGAGAAGAAGTTGAAACAATGAGTAGCTCTTTGTCACGTTTCTTCGCGTCTCGTTAGTTTAATATATTTTGGTGCCGAAAACCTCTGTGCGGACTCGTTACCTTCATCGCACATCTCCAAGGCCCTTCTACTCCACCGCTTCGCGCTGCGAGCGGCGAGGAATGACTGGATAATGCATCGTTCATGATCGGCATGGAGACTAGACATTTATCAAGAGCTAATTGGATGGATTGCCTCAAGATCAAGCAGTCGGCTCGACAAGCACCGAATACGAAGATTCTGCAGGAAGCACAGTTGCTACTTACAGATCCTACCATGGACAAGCCCAAGCTTTCAGGTATTTTTGACCGTCTATCTGTTAGCAACAAAGAGCTCGCGAAACTTAACAATGCACTCGAAGAGCACATTGCCGACGATGAGCTCAACGCAGAATATGTAACTGCTGCACAACAACGATCAAGCTATCAGCATGCTTGCCGAGATTCGGTGCAAGATCGATGCTTTGTGACATGTGGACAGTACAGCGGAGTTAGCTCCTCAGAATGCAACCCCGACAGTTCCTGACACTATGCCCAGAATTGGCCCAAGGCTACCGAATCTTGATATGCCGACATTTATAGGTGACATTCACAAATGGGCACCTGTCTGGGAGCAGTTCGAGCAGACTGTCCATCTCAACAACGCTATATTGACAACGATGAAGTTTTGCTATTTACGCCATTATCTTGCCGGGGAAGCAGCAGTGGCCATTGCCGGTTTACCGACTTCTGAAGCTTGCTACTCAGATGCCGTAGAACTTCTCAAAGAACGTTTTGGCGATCGTCAAAGGATATTGCAGCACCACCTGACAGCCCTGACAGCGCTTCGCCATCTACCTCATGTAAAGTCCGGAAGCGACGCACGCAGCCTCAGGCAGCTGTATGATGCCGCGCAACTAAATATCAGCTGTCTGACTGCACTAAACAAACCCACTCACAGTTTCTCTGCAATGCTGATAGATATTCTACAGAAGGCATTGCCATACGAGATCGTTCTTGCATATACGTGAGGAAAGCGGAGTCAGACTTTACGTCAACATGGGCCGGATACAAACCTCTCAGAGCCAGCACTGGCAACTGCAACATCGGAAGCTGAGTTAAAAGAGCTGCTCATGTTCACACGTGTTGAGTTAGAAAGTCGAGAGCAGTGAAACACATCGTCACAACGATTTGTCGATGACCTAGCTGAGAGAACTCGAGGGAGCAGCACTGCTTCCATATTGCACAGTGCATCATACAGCTGGAGCGAGTGTTTCTTCTGTCGATCTAAGAAGCACGGTACATGCGCCTGCGACGCCAACCTATCTCTCGTTTCCAAAAAAGAGAAGCTAGCTAAGGATAACCACTGTTATAGATGTACATCACGAGGTCGCCAGGCACGGCCTTGCCATGTCAAACTCAGGTGCTCAGCTTGTCACAGGAGACACACCTCGAGTATGTGTGACCCGAACTACAGAAAGAAAGGTACTACAGCAGAAACTTCGAGACCAGCGGTGGCTTCAGGTAGCACAGCAGGGATAGTCTCGTCGCAATCAGTAATGCTTTGCGACAGAGATTCCACAAATGCTTGTGCAAAGACGGACAGAGAAGTGTACCTGCAGACTTTTCGCGCTTTTGTCGTTAAAAATAACAGGTCCAGATACATCAGAGGGATTATGGATGGAGGCAGTCAGAGATCATTTGTCACAGAAGATGTGGCTGTAAAACTAGAACTGCAGGTACTGGGAGAAACCAGAATTTCATTCAACACGTTTAGCAACACATCCCCAAGTTCTTCCGAAACATGAAAGGTTGTTGAAGTACCACTGCGTAGTCAGCAATGTTCTGACATCCATATTGTTCAAGCAATTATAGTTCCAGTTATCTGTCACGACAATGCTGCGCCGACAGCTGATAACTTCATTCGGAAGCTGCGATGTGAGGGCAAATTTCTTGCTGACGAGAAGAATTTTCTTGAAGCGGATACTGAGAATGGCCTCAAATTGTTGATTGGAGCTGACCATCTTTGGGAAATCATGACGGGAGAACTTGCAAGGAGCATAGAAATTCCAGGCCTGGTCGCGATCAACACGGCATTCGGATGGACACTGCAAGGACCGAGTCGCCAAAAAGCCTTTCTTGACTGCGATGCTAACGTTACAGTCTGCGCTCTGCGAGTGGAAACGATTACTGACGATGACACAGCCTCGCAGATTCTACAGTTGTTCTGGGAGCTTGAAGCAATGGGCATCACAGATTGTGGCAAACCTCCCTCTCCTGAGTCCACTGCACGGTTCCGAGGAACAATTCGCAAGAAAAATGGCAGATACACTGTGGCGCTGCCTTGGAAAAATCAGAAACAGCTACTTGGAAGCAACCATGATACGGCACTTGCACGTCTACAAAAACTGGCAAAGATGCTATCAATGAATGAAGGATTATTGGAGCAATACAACGCAGTTATCCGACAATACCTGTAGCTAGGACACGCTGAAGTGGTACGTAAGAGTGTTCCTATTGATTGGGCCACCTATTATATGCCACATCGGGAAATTATACGAGGGGAATCGCTGATCACCAAGCTCCGGGTCGTGTTCGATGCCTCGTCACACGCTCAAGGCTTATCATCACTCAATGACTGCCTGGATAAAGGGGTGAACCTCAACCCAGAGTTACTACAAGTACTGCTTCACTTTCGGTGGTTTCTGGTCGCCATCAACTCGGATATCGAGAAGGCATTCTTAGAAATTGATATACAGGAGACCGACCAAGATGTGTTCCGGTTTTTCTGGTTTGATGCCATTCCCGTCACCCAAAACAGTAACATTGTCGAATGGCGCATGACCCGGGTATCATTTGGATCAACATCAAGCCCTTTCTTGCTCATGGCGACTATTCATCACCACTTGGACAACGCTTGTGAGGACAAAGCGCGTGCTTCTAATTTGAAGAAGTCCTTTTATGTAGACGATTTACTGGTGGATGCAGAGACACGCGAAGATGGTCTGAGCATCTATGAGTGATCGAAGGCAATTATGCGAGATGGAGGCATGAGTCTCAGAAAGTGGAAGGCCAAAAACCAGCAACTACAGAACATTTTTGACAACCAGGAGGAGCATGTGGAAGGTGCATTAAGGGAATCAACTGCAGTTTTGGGAATGCAACGGGATACCAAAACTGATTACTTCGAATTTTCTTCCAAATCTATAGCCCTATACTTAGCCTCAGCTCAGCTGGGCACAAAACGTACATTTCTCAAGGCTACTTCCCGAATTTTCGACCCTCTTGGTATTCTCTCGCCTTTCACCTTCACTGCAAAGCTTTTGTTTCAACTCCTGTGGGTTTTAGGCCAGTCTTGGGATGACCAGTTACCAGAGATCAAGACGACAAGGACAGCATTGTGCACAGACGTAATCCAGCTTGGCTTCATCAAGATACCGCGCTGTGTGAGAGATGGGCTATATGGAGCGGTCGAGAAGGCAGAGCTGCATATATTCGTCGATGTCAACCTGAAGGCTTACGGAGCATGTGCCTATTTGAGAACAGTTGATGACGGCGTAAATACAGCTACATCACTAATAGTAGTGAAGTCTTGAGTAGCACCTACCAAGATTTTAACACTGCCGAAGCTCGAGCTTATGGCTGCGGTAGTAGGAGCCATATTATTAAAATACATCCGCTCATCGTGGGATTCAACGCATTTTCCCTGTGTCATGTGGACAGACTCAACGATCACACCGAGCTGGATCAGGGGTGACCGTAACAAGTTGGGTCAGTTTGTAAAGCACACAGTGACTGAAATCGCAGCATTTGCTGACCCACTGCTATGGCGTTACTGCCCAGGAGAAGATAACCTGTCAGATTTATTGACTAGGGGCGTATGTTTAAAGATTCTACGTACATGTCGCAGCTGGTGGAGGGGACCCGGATGGTTATCCCAGCCAAGATCGACCTGGCCTACAGACTCGGACAAGAGCACACCGATCTACGAACAGTCAGATTGTGACACGTAACATGTACTTCTTAAAGCGCTGAGAATAGTGGACACCGCGATTGACTTGAGGAAGTTTGGCAACCTACAGAAGCTCCTGCACATCACTGCCTGGGTATTTCAATTTGTGGATTGATGTCGTCGTATTCAAACGTCGCTCGGTGGAATTATTTCGACAGAGGAGCTAAACGAGGCTGAAATGTTCTGGATCTGTCGTGTCCAGCTAGAAGTATTCATGAATGACATTGAACACCTTCGGCTTAGAGACACTGTCCAGAAACACTCCGTACTGCGCAATCTTCACCCTTACCTTGATCACAGTGGGCAGCTTCAACTTGGTGGCCAACTTGAAAGGATGAACGCTACGTATGACGAAAAGCACCCGGTTATTCTACTGTAAAGGCATCCCTTCACGGCCTTAGTTATTACTGAGGCTCACTGTAGACTTTCACATGGCGTTGTGGCAAGCACAACGATGCAGATTCGACAGCGTTACTGGGTTATACGTGCTCGACAAGAAGTTAAACGGATCATCAATGCTTGCTTTCTCTGCAAAAAATACAACAGCAAACCTGTAAGGGTGCAATTTGAATGACTGAAGACAGGCTTCTCACTTCACGGCCGTTTGAAATTGTGTGATTAGACTTTGCAGGCCCACTATATGTAAAGCAACATGAGACTGATGGAGTTACATACAAAGCTTATATTCTGTTGTTCACATGTGCAACCACGAGAGCTGTAAACCTTGAATTGACGAGTGGAATCTCTACAAGCTCCTTCTTACTAGCGTTTCGTAGGTTTTTGGCTCATAAAGAAGTGCCCGAAACACCGTACCCCAATAATGCTCTCGCATTAAAGAGAGCATCACGAGACCTACGGGTCATTTGGAACACCATGAAGAGCTCTCCATTTGCATCTTTGCTCTTGACGCATCGCATAGAATGGAAATTTATTATGCCAGGTGCGCCTTGGTGGGGCGGATGGTGGGAGAGACTTATCTGATTAGTCAAGTCATTTTTACGCAAAGTGCTGGGAAAGAGCAAGCTCAACAGCAAACAAACTGAGACTGCACTGCTGGAGGTAGAGGCAGTTATTAATTCTAGACCCCTAACCAATACGTATACGGATGCTAGAGAGCCCTCTCCACTATGTCCTGCTCATTTTCTGATCGGGAGCTCATTTCTTGCCTCTACAGAGCGAACCAACAGTGACGACGAAGCTTGAAGTACACAGGCTATGCGACGTGACCTCAACAAGAAGTTCGTGGACCACCTGTGGATCCGATGGAAGAAAGAATACCTCCTCGAGCTGTGGGCACTTCACCTCTACCCATAGCATCCTAGTAGCAGTCTACAAGTAGATGATGTAGTACTCATTGAGGAACGTAACATCTCTAGAGGTATTTGGCCACTGGGACGAGTCGTGGACGTCTTCCCTGGTCAAGATGGAATAATCTGAGCCTGCCGTGTGAAAGCTCAAGATGGCAAGCTTATAAAAAGGCCAGTGCAGAAATCGTACAAGCTTGAATTGGACAATGCTACTAGGGGGCGAGAGTATGTAGAAAAAGACGAATAAACGGAGCAGGCGGGCACTGCGAGAAGAAGAAGCTCGATTAGTAGCATTTCCTTGCCTTCTTATGTTGCCTTTTCCCTCTCTTGCCCTCCAGCCATGTATGGCAAGCTGTGAGGGAAGACTGGCAAGGCTGTTGGTCGCACATTTTATGACTGCGTCGGTTCTACCCATTTTCTACCTCCTCTCCCCAGCTCCTCTCTGCAATTATATTTAGCTCCCCCATGGAGACACGAATACAAGAGAAGTGGACAACACGAACGGCGTCTATCAACTGAAGGCAGCACTGAGGCAAAAAAAAGAAAGAAGACACAAAACTCATCGGCGCATGCTCTGGAATGGTAGAACCACGTGTCAATCAGGTACACGTGCCGGTCTATGTGGGAGGTAATTGTTAAGGCATTTGATCTCTTCTTTATGTAAGATAACTGAAGGCTGACTCATGCACGCACTTCCACCATTATTTATATGCCATGCCTAGACCATAAGACGTGTATCTTCATTCCTATGCCTGTACAGTATCGCGCCTTCATCCAACTCGGGCAAGCAATTACAATCTTGGCAGTCTTGGCAATGTAAGGAAATATTAGAAGGCGATCCACTGGTTAACAACCTTTTAATTTCCATTACTCTCTGATTGATACACCGCCCCGTTTGCCCTACGTATAAATGGCCACCGCGAAAGGGAACTTTATATACGACACCCATACGACAGTCAGTAAAATTGTTGTTCTTGATGTGCTTCACTGGACAAATATCTGTTCCTTTTTTGCCTTTCACCTGCTCCTTTTTCCTCTGCACGGCTGCGCATATCTTACCTACCTTATTGGGAGCAGTGAAAACAACATTAACACCATATCTACTTGCAACTTTTTTTCAGCCTGTGCGATACTGAATCAATGTAAGGAATAGCCACTACTCTTTTTTTGCTATTACTTCCTTCTGTAATCACGTCCACCCCCCTCGAAATTGACTTCTTTAGGCGTTCAGCCACAGTGGCCACTGCTACGCTAGGATAACCTGCTTGTAATAGGTGCCAAACCTGTGCATTAAAACTGGCACTCATTTTGTGCATGCACAATCTGGTAAGACTAAAGGCACGACATGGCAATTCCGGTTTTTACTACTTTGGAATGCTTGGATTGGAAGTTTAACAATGGCTACGAAGATCTAGGGGAGTACTGCCAACACATACGGTTTTGTTCGAAGACCAAGGAAATGTCTAGAAACTGTATTACGCGTCTCTGAGGAAATTCCTTGGTAAACTTTAATCCTCCTCTATTAAGTTTAAATTGCTCACTTACTGAGGTAGCAGCGGAAACAAATTCATCCCTATTGTAGGAAATCAGGTAATCATCAACGTAACGAAATACCTTAATAACACAATCACCCAAGGCCTTCTCTAAGCAGCTGTCAATCTTACTCAGGTAAATATCACTAAGAAGAATAGGAGCAACCTTTGAACCAATACAAATTCCTGATTTCTGCAGAAACACGCTATCTCTCCACCCAACCAGCATCAACTTTAGGTACATTGAAAGAATTTCTAGAAAAGCATCTGTGGAAACATCACATCTGTCTATAAAAGGCAACTCTTGCACTTGTTCTTTGATGCACTCATTTACGGAGTTTAACAACCCATCATGCAGCAAGGAATAATACAAGTCTTCAATATCCATACTAAAAGCTGCACAATCACCAGGATATTTCTCTGTCAGAAATTGAACTAATGCCTGAAAATTACGCAAGCAAAAGGGGTCTGAAAAAACTAGTGATGCTAACCAGTTCTGCAGGTAACTAGCCACACAGACTTGCCATGCCCCTTTCTCTGACGCAATAGCATGAAAAGGACAAGGCTATCTAGATTATGTCTTGACAGGAGGTCAACTGCACATTGCTTAACTGCCAAAGGCTTGAGTTTTGCTGGCTGAAAATTATTTTCTATAGCTGATATAGCTTTTTTTGAAAACACGTCATCTGGCATAATTATGAAATAACCTGCCTTGTCTGATATTACTGGTCTAAGTTTATGCTCACAAAGCAATTAACGAATGGTTGGACAGGATCAGACATGTTAATCTGATTATTCAATTGTTACAGTTACCTCTCACGTAGACTGGCACATGTACCCGATTGACACGTGGTGCTACCATTCCAGAGCACGCGCAGATGAGTTTCGTGTCTTCTTTCTTTTTTTTGTCTCAATGCTTCCTTCAGTTTATAGTAGGCGTTCGTGTTGTCCACTTCTCTTCTCTTGTGTCCGTGTCGGCACGCCTTACTCCTTCTTTGCATTATAAATCCTTACAACTGCTTTTTGTTGTTCCCATCTGGACTTAGCACAAATGTTAGTTAGGTTAGTACAAAGGTAAACGCTTCAGTTTCCGCAATGATTATGTGGGGTGTCACAGATAATTACAGCCTTCCAGAGGGTATTCTAGCGATGCCCAGGCAGCTCCACAGAGCATTGTGGTGGCACAGTGGAAAATACCAAACAAGTTTCTCGTGCTGCCTTTCCTCTCTGCTGTGCTCCTTCCATGTATATACAGACCCTGAACGATTTCACTATGCCAAATTAAATTACGGGGTTTTACGTGCCAGAACCACGATCTGATTATGAGGCACGCGAAAGTGGGGGACTCTGGAAATTTGAACCACCTTGGCTTCTTTAGCATGCACCCAAATTTAAGTATATGGGTGTTTTGGCATTTCGCCCCCATCGAAATGCAGTCACCGTGGCCGGGATTCGATCCCTTGACCTCGTGCTTAGCAGCCCAGCACCATAGCCACTAAGCAACCACGGCCAGTGGTGCACAAGATAGCAACAGCAGCAGCAGCAGTGGAAATGTCGAAGGAAGAGGCAAACAAATATTCCCTTTAATAAGCTGGCTGACCCAGAGAGAGAAAGAAAAAGATACATAAAAATATGCATCAGAAGTGTTCACAAATCAGTTTCCCAAACTATGCGACAGGTCATGTAAATCAACCGATACGATGCATGGCCTGGCATGGCAAGGTTATTGTAACTCGTGGTGAAGAAATGAACCACACTTGACTGCTGCCATAATTACAATTGTTGATAGTGCTTTCCCAGGGTAAATAACTTTTTTGTCAATCAGACATTGCATTTATCGTAATACACTTCCTGCGACGAGCAGTGATCAGCGGGCACATGCCAGACATTCATGTCAAACAGCACGAACAACAGTGCACTTACATTCAATGTGTGCAAGGGCTGCATAGGCAATGAACCAATGAACACAGCACGTTTTTATTATGTGCAGAAAATGTTCCACACAAGGCAGGCCTAATGCCAACAACAACAGCGTGCGGCTAATGAAGCCTTCGTTTTCCACTCAATTACAAATTCCACAACTACTTCAGTGGGGGCACGACGCTCTTTTCGGCACAAACTCACGCTTCTTCATGTACCAGGTGCTGCTCGGATTCTTCGCTGTCGTGGCGAACGCCGACTTCGCGGTGGAACATGGCTTCACCGAACCTTGGCCAGATGCTGCTACAACGGATCTGCAATCATCTGCTCATGTCTTACACGGTCCGCAAGATTATTTGCTGGAAATCGTGTACGATCTCCGACGCACCGAAGTGGAATCTGCGCATCGGGGAACCTTTCCGGTTCCGCTGCGCGCTGGCCATATAAAGGACCAGCCAAGCCTAGAGCGACTGGGGCACGACGCTCTTTTCGGCACAAACTCACGCTTCTTCATGTACCAGGTGCTGCTCGGATTCTTCGCTGTCGTGGCGAACGCCGACTTCGCGGTGGAACATGGCTTCACCGAACCTTGGCCAGATGCTGCTACAACGGATCTGCAATCATCTGCTCATGTCTTACACGGTCCGCAAGATTATTTGCTGGAAATCGTGTACGATCTCCGACGCACCGAAGTGGAATCTGCGCATCGGGGAACCTTTCCGGTTCCGCTGCGCGCTGGCCATATAAAGGACCAGCCAAGCCTAGAGCGACTGGGGCACGACGCTCTTTTCGGCACAAACTCACGCTTCTTCATGTACCAGGTCAGTTACCTAAATGGAACTAAGTGTTATCGCTCTAGCAATGTTATGCTTTTAAGAGTGTCGTGCCCCATTAGCAAGCGACAAATGATTGAGTGTCTTGAACATGCCAGCCTGTGCTTCGTTGATGCTCTACTATTCTCTCTCTACGACGGCTGCCTGACGCTTTCCCAAATCTTACTGCTCCTATCGGGGGATGTAGAACTAAATCCAGGGCCCATGAATGCAGTTGAACGTGACCAAATGACAAACATTGAAAGGATTCTCTTAGAAATGAAAACAGGCCAGGAAACTGTGCTTGCGAAGTTAACGGAAATTACAACAAGACAATGTGAATTAGAATCCAAAATTACGGGCTTAATAGAGAAGACAAACAATGTAGAAAGTCGTATTGCTCGGGTGGAAAAAATGGAAGATAAATTTATGGCTAAACTAGACGACTTGGAGAATAGAAGCCGTAGACAGAATCTGGTCTTTTTCGGGTTGCCTGACAGGGAGCATAACGAGACGTGGGAGGCGTCTGAAAAACTAATAAGTGGAATATGCAAAGATGTGATGAAACTTGATGATATTTCGGTTGAACGGGCTCATCGCGTAGGCGTTTTCAGAGAAGGCAAAAACCGGCCCATAGTAGCATGCTTTTCAAGGTGGAAGGCTAGAGAAAATGTCTTTAAAAACGCTTGCAGACTAAAAGGCACTTCGTACAGCATCTCTGAAGATTTCAGCCGAGCCGTACAAGAAAAAAGACGTCAGCTTTGGAATTATGCGAAAGAAAAAAGAGAGAACAAAGAAAATCGTGTTCGCTTGAGTTATGATAAATTGATCATCAATGGGCAAACGTTTGTTTGGGATAGCGATATGCGGATGCCAGTTCCACTTCAGGCGCATGCGCGACTGGACAGAGGCAAATGACGCATTCCGAATTCCGTTCCTCCGAAAGATAACTCAGCACGTTGCTCGCAGCCTGAACGGCTCTCTGTCCTGCTTGTGAATTGTCGCAGCATAAGGAACAAAGTCGATAACTTCATGTCTTTAGTAGCCACTGTTAAACCTCAGATTGTGATGGGCACCGAATCATGGTTAAACAAGGATATACCTGATGTAGAAATCTTTCCGCCTGGTTTTACTGTCTATCGGAAAGATAGGCATGGACAAGGCGGGGGAGTATTCCTTTTGATATCAAATGCATTGTCAAGTACACAAATTTTATTTGAAAACGATTCTGAGTCTGTCTGGTGCCTTGTGAAATTGCCTAACGGAAACAATGTAGTCTACGGGACATTCTACCGTCCACCCGGCAGCAGCGGCTCATTCGGATTGCTGTCTGAGATGCTCTCTCTCCTGCCTAATAGCGTACTTCTAGGGGGGGATTTCAATTTGCCTGACTTCAACTGGAATGCTGGATGTGTGGCTGGCAATAGGTCCCGTATTTACACAGAGTTCGAAGAACTGCTCGGATTAAATGGATTGCAGCAGTACGTACTGGAACCTACGCGAGAAAATGCAATTCTAGACTTAGTACTTTGCAATGAGCCGAACATAATATCAAAAGTTACTGTTTGCCCAGGTATTAGTGACCACAGGGCAGTTGTCATAGAGCTTAACATACAGCGAGTACGGATGGCGCAAATTCCGCAAAGAAAAGTGTACAGCTACGACAGAGGAGACTATGCTGCTATCAGGACCGAACTTGAAAATTTCTTTCCTACTTTCCAATATATGTCAAATGCACGCTGTCCGTTAACTTTGTGGTCAGCATTTCGGGACAAAATACTTGAACTAGTCGAAAGTCATGTTCCATGCAGGTACCTGCGGCAACGAAAAAAACAAAAACCTTGGTTTAACGTAGAAATACGTAAACTTGTAAGGAAAGCAAGACAAACGTATAAAACATTTTCTGCCGACACCAGTCTGGCAAATCAGAAACGCTTGCAAGAGATAAATAAGCTATTGAAAGCAACAATTAAAGCTGCCAAAGATACCTTCTTTGTTAAATTAAACAAGGACTTGAGAGAAAACCCAAAATCTTTTTGGAAATATGTAAAACAAAATCGAAAATAAGACATATCGATACCATCTTTAACTGTTGACGGCAAAACCGTGACGTCGGACTATCAGAGGGCGGAATGCTTCAACAAGTACTTCCAATCTGTGTTTTCGCTATTACCTGCTGGGGAGACTTCGCTTTTGAACAACGCCAATCGAGGCGATATGATGCCAGATATTGAATTTGATGTTAGTGGCGTCGACTCTTTATTACGGCATTTAGATGACACAAAAGCAATTGGACCTGATGGAATATCGCCAGTAGTCCTTAAAGAGTGTCATGGTATCATTTCTCCGTATTTAACGATCATTTATAAGCTTTCCCTTGAAACAGGCCTCATTCCCCAAGATTGGAAAACGGCAAGCGTGACACCTGTTTTTAAATCGGGCGACAGAAAACTCACAGAAAACTATAGGCCGATTTCACTAACGTCAATATGTTGCAAAATATTCGAACACATTTTATATAGTAACATATCTGCATTCCTTGACTCAAACGCTTTTTTTACACCTTCCCAGCACGGATTCCGAAAAGGCTATTCCTGCAACACACAACTAATAGAATTCCAGCACTTGTTATCTAAAACCATTGATAACAATAGTCAGGTAGACGCCGTTTTTATTGATTTTCAAAAAGCTTTCGATATTGTGTCCCATAAGCTCCTAGATGTAAAGCTCGCTGCATTATATATAAACGAAAACGTTCAAAATTGGATACGCAACTACCTAAACGGAAGAACCCAGTCTGTTGTCTTAAACAACGTTGCATCTTCACCAATAACTGTTTCTTCGGGCGTTCCTCAGGGAAGCGTACTAGGGCCCTTGCTATTTTTAATCTACATAAATGACATTGTCGAACTAATTACATCACCCATAAAACTATTTGCTGATGACTGTGTGATTTACAGAGAAATTACCACTGAAGATGACATAGATACATTGCAAACAGATTTAGATAAGGTAGCGATCTGGTGTAAAAAATGGAACATGAACTTAAATATAAAAAAGTGCAGTAGCGTAAGTTTTTCCAAAAAATTATCCAAATTTCAGCAACGATATAACATCAATGGCACGCTTATCGACGTACAGTCGGAATATAAGTATTTAGGAGTCTATTTTACCGAATCACTCACTTGGCATAAACAGATTGACACTGTCATAGCAAAAGCTAGCAGGATGTTACATTTTATTCGCAGAAATTTTAAACAGGCAACACGCGAAGTTAAAGAAACTTTATACTTCTTACATGTTAGAACAATACTTGATTATGCTTGTGTAATATGGGATCCCTATCAAGATTACCTCATCAATAGACTGGAAAAACTACAGAACCAAGCAGCAAGGTTTGTTTGCAATAATTACAGCCCGTACTCTAGCATTTCCGAAATGAAGGCCACTTTAGGATGGGATCTACTACATATGCGTAGGCAGAAGTTAAGGCTTAAACTATTGCACCGAATATATAATAATCAGACAGGTATTAATCGCTATAACTATCTCCTGGAACCAGATTATATATCGAGTCGCTGTGATAACAACAAAAAGATCTCAGCCTATAACTGCAGAACAAACACTTTTTACTACTCTTTTTTCCCCAAAACAATTAGACAATGGAACAGTTTATCAAATCATATAGTAAATGTGTCAAATAACGAACTATTCTATTCAATGCTGTGACGGCGCTCTTGTAAAACAAATGTATGTGTTATATATCTTGGAACTTGCTTGTTTCACGTTACTTGTACGCCTTTCTCTAACAGTTATTGTAGTGATTCTGTTTGTCAGTATATCTGTCCGAAAGCTTCTCTGTATTACTGGTTGTATTTTGTTCCCCCCTACGTAATGCCTTTGTGGCGATGTAGGTACTTTGTAAATAAATAAATAAATAAATTACATTTTAAAGCACACATGAGACAAGCAATGAGAAAAATAAGGGGAACCGAGGTGCTCAATCTTGTGTTTTACAACCATATAAAGAAAGCAGACAATGGAGCCAAAGAAAGTGTAATGGAAATTCACTGTTTTGTTTTAATTTAAATATAGAAATAATAAGAAAAAGGAAATGAAAGTTGTGGGGTTCTCCTCCGTGCTCTTGGGACAAAGGAACGTCAACACAGTAGTGCAAACGATCACAAGGGCATTTATTGCACCTTTCATAGATCAATGCCTGCTAGCCGAGTTGCTATCCACAAAACATGCCGATGGGCGCGCAACAAATCTAGAAGTCCGACTCAGCGCAACCGGATAGCGAGCGAATATGTTCGCCCCATGCTGGATCCCGGACGAGTACGGGGGACCGGAAAATCCGGCATTGGATGAACCGTTCACCATCACGGAGTTATTAACAGCCATAGACGAGAGTAATAAGACGAGCGCACCCGGAACGGATGCCATTACATACAAGCTGCTCAATAACATGAGTGATGCGGCGGCACACGGGCTCCTGGGTCACATCAACAGAACCTGGGAAAGCTTGAAGTTGCCCGCAGAATGGAAAGAGGCCGAGGTACGGTTCATACCTAAACCCGGCAAACCTCTGACGATCGAGAACATGCGCCCTATCTCGCTCACGTCCTGTGTGGGCAAGGTCATGGAACGCATGGTTCTCAGAAGACTTCAAGCACACCTGGACGAGACAAATCAGATGCCAGCGACCATGTATGGATTCCGCCAGCACCTGAGCACCCAAGACGTCCTGATCCAATTACACGAATTAGTGATTAAAAGAGCAACGAGGCACGCGCCCCGGGGTATACTGGCTTTGGACCTGAAAGGGGCCTTCGACAACGTGTCCCACGCCAGCATGCTCGAGAACCTGCGCAAGACGGGTTGTGGCCGCAAGACCTACGGCTATATTAAAGATTTCCTAACCAATAGAACAGCAACTACCCGGATAGGAAATGAACGGTCAGAGCCTGTGGAGCTCGGAGACAGGGGTACCCCACAGGGGTCTGTCCTGTCGCCTCTGCTTTTCAACCTAGCACTCCTGCCCCTGCCCGAACTACTCAATCAGATCGAGGGCGTGGACCACGCGTTCTATGCCGACGATATAACGGTGTGGACGAACCGCGCGGGGTCCGACGCCTGGGCGGAGGAAGCCCTGCAGAGAGCGGCAACGACCGTCCACGAGTATGCCACGACCTGCGGCCTGAGCTGCGCTCCACAGAAATCGGAGCTGCTCATGGTACAGCCCGGAAGACCGAAGAAAGAGCCACCGCCAAACATAATCATCACCATCGACGGCACAGTGATCAAACCAACGCAGCAGATCCGGATACTGGGCCTTCTGTTGCGCAGCGACGGCAAGGCGCACGCAGCCGTCAACAAAATCAAGACCACATCGGAGCAAGTCCTGAGCATGATCCGGAGAGTCACCAACCGGAACAGAGGAATCAAAGAAGAAGACGCACTGCGCCTGGTGCAGGCATTCGTCGTGTCACGCGTAACGTACTCCGCCCCGTACCTCCAGCTTGCGAAGGTGAACCGCGAGACGCTGAACACGACGATAAGGAAAGCAGTGAAACTCGCGATGGGCATCCCAGTCTACTCGTCAACGCAGAAGCTGCTGGAAATGGGTGCCCACAACACGGTGGAAGAGCTGGTGGAAGCACACCTATCCCACCAGAGAGTGAGGCTGAGCAGGACAGAGCACGTTCGGGCCGTCCTACGCAAGATAGGATGGCAAATTGAACAGCAGCCGACAACGGAGCCACTCCCCACAACGTGGAGAGACATTATTAAGACGAAGCCTCTCCCCCGGAACATGCAGCCGGGGAGGAACGACGAGAGACGCTCTGCGCGGGCCAAGGCAATGGCTCGACAGCTGGAAAAGGACCCAGAGGTTCTCTACGCGGATGCCTCGCTTCCCAAGCACGGAACCAGAGCAACGGCGGTCGTCACCACCATCGATAAACTGGTCACAGGCGCGTCGATACGGACGACGAATATAGCCGAAGCAGAAGAAGTGGCCGTGGCCCTCGCACTCGCACAACCGGGAGTGAGGACCGTGGTCACAGACTCCCAGACCGCCTACGCAAGCTACCGCAAGGGGAACATCTCTCCCGCGGCACTAGCGATCCTCACCAAATGCAAATCACCAGGACGGGCCGTTGAGCTCGTGTGGGTCCCGGCTCACTCGCAAGTGGAAGGCAACGCACTCGCCGACCACTATGCCCGAGAACTGTCAATCCGGGCCGAGGACGAGCCAGAGCTACCGCACCCCGTGACAAGCTACAAAGAAATCACGCAAATGTACAGAAGTGGCAGATGTAGGCTTCCCCGTCCGCATCCGCAACTCAGCCGACAGCAGCAAACGATCTTGCGACGCACGCAAGCGGGGTCGCTAGCGCATCCCGTGCTCTTGCACAAGATGTTCCCAACAGAGCATGACACTTTATGCCCTTTTTGCAGACGGTCAAAAGGCACTCTAGCACACATCATTGCAGAGTGCACTAAGCTCAAAAACCCCCCACCATCCCTACCCCCCCCCCCACCCTCCCCAGCCCCAACCCCCCTGAGCGATGGGAGACCTTGTTGCCAAGCCCCGACCTACCGACCCAGCTCGCGCTGGCGGCTAGGGGCCAGGAACTGCTGGACGCATATGGGACCTGAGAATAAGGTTCCACCCCATCTGGTGCCAGCGAGCACCAACCGTCACTAAGCGCTGAGTTCAAAAGTTGATTCTCTCTCTCACTCTCTGGATCCCAACGCCTAGTCGTTCACGTGTACGGTCACGCGAACGGTGGCGCGTTCAAAGGTGGCCACACGAGACGGTCTCGCAGAAGCATGGATCGGCGCACGCGCGGGACGTCCGCCACCCAAGAGAGCGAGCCTTCATTTCCTGCGCCAAAGTAGCCCCGCCTGTAGGCGGCGTCAGCAGCGCAACACTCGCGCCATCTCTCGTACAGCGCTTCAACCACTCCGACCACCACGGTCGGAGTGGCTGGCCGGAGTGGTCGGGGACGCATGAGAGTCACGCATCCCCACATCCCCCCAACCTTAAATCACTACATATTCCGGCGAAACATGTCCCACGGTCTAACATCAACGTGTGCTTCGCGAACAAGGTAGAACATTCAACAGTGGCCGCGCCGAGGAAATGTCCATAGCATGCGAGCCGACATTGTCCCTGGGTACACCGCTGGCGTCCGCCGGTCACAGCAGCAGCTTTGCAGACTCGACGGCACGATTCCAGGCCAGGACTCCGGAAACGACGACGCAGTAGTTGGTACGAGCAAGCGTCGCTCGCGCCAACACGCCCTGCTGGCAAAAGCCGCCGTAGCTGTCGGTGACCGCCGGCTCTTTTGTCCGCCGCCGAGGGTTGTGAGCTGGATGCAGGAGGCCGCCGAAGTCGCTGCGCCGAACTGGCCACAGCGTCACCATCGCCCGGGGTGACTCGATCGTAGTCCGGGGCAGCAGCGCAGACGATGTGCAGGTGACAGCAAGCCAGGGGTGACTCCAATCATGCTGCGTACACTCAACACACTCGGCAAACACTAAAGTAGTGCAAGGGAGAGGAATTCTGCATGCGCATCGCCCACGTGGTACGATGTTCAACTCGGCTGGCAAAAGATCGAGCAGCTACTCAGATGCTAAGTTCACGTGAACGAAGCTCGCTTTCTTGAGTCGAACGAGTAATTTTAATTCGTGCGAGGCTAAATAGAATGAGGGAAGCAAATTGCAACGCCTCAATGCCACGGCCCACCAGGTTGTGTCCCTCCACGTGCGACAGGCAGCTTCGTAAAGCCTTAGGCCTAAAGCGTCGCTACCCTGACAACAACCGACATCCAAAAACAACACCCAAAATGAGCGCAACACAGGCAGCCGCGAGGAGACGTCAGCTCTGTGAGGTGGTCCTACTCCGCTCTGTGCACACAGCATCCGAGTTGACAGCACCCACCGTCCCAGACGGTGTCGGAGCGCCCGGTGCCAGGCTGCAATACCAGTCAGCCCGTAGTGGCACCCGTGGCCCATGGCCACCCGGTTCCCAGAGCCGTGACTTCATCAGAGTCAAAGAGATAGAAGAAGCTATTTACATAAGAAATTCGGACCACCCACGAGGCTTCCGTACTCACTTGCTTCAGGCTTGCCAATGCTTCGCGGGCGCTAAGCCTCGCCTCCCAGGATGCAGAACACGTGGCTCTCGTACCGACGAATGTCATTAAAAAAAGCACTTGCGAAAAGGCTTAGCTTGTTGACATGTTCAAACACACTACAGCCGCCGTCGCCTCGCTCAAGAAAGCACGCCGCCAACGCTAGCGATCAAAATCCACGCTAGGCCTACGCTTCGGTTCAAACAAAGGTCTCGAAGGAAACAGGGCTGTTACATCTATCATTCGACGCCCCAAGAGCCCCACATTGGGCGCCAGATGTGGGGTCTCTCATCCGTACTTTCGGGACAAAGGAACGACAACAGAGTAGTGCAAACGATCACAAGGGCATTTATTGCACCTTTCATAGATCAATGCCTGCTAGCCGAGTTTCTATCCACAAAACATGCCGATGGGCGCGCGACAAATCTAGAAGTCCGACTCACCACGACCGGATAACGAGCGAATATGTTCGCCCCATGCTGGATCCCAACGCCTGGTCGTTCGCGCGTACAGTCACGCAAACGGTGGCACGTTCGAAGGCGGCCACACGAGACGTCTCGCAGAAGCATAGATTGGCGCATGTGCGGGACGTCCACCGCGTTCGCCGGCCCACCACCCAAGAGAGCGAGCCTTCCTTTCCCGTGCCCAAGTAGCCCCGCCTGTAGGCGGTGTCAGCAGCGCAACACTTGCGCCATCTCTCGTATGGCGCTTCAACCACGCCGACCGCGGCGGTCGGAGTGATTGACCGGAGTGGTCGGAGACGCATGAGAGTCACGCATCCCCACAAAGTGCACAAAAAATAACTTGCGGCTGGTGTGAGCCGAACCCACGTCATTCACATTACACGTATGGCGCTTTACCAATTAAGCTACCGCAGCGACATCCTCCTGCCTACTTTCTTGAGTATTTGTCTACAAGTACAGGATTAGCCCTGAGAATGTAAGCAAATGTGGGACATCCTTTCAACCACAGATGACCTATGTGAACTTGGGATGGGGCAACTGGCCAATAGACCCTCGTATGCTACCTCTCAGTAAATGCGAGTAAAAATGAGATATATGCACGTATGGTAAATATGTGCATGCTAGTTGGTAAGATATAATACAGCCAAGAGTTGCCAAACACATAAACAAATAAAAAGGAAATAAACCTAGACAATTCTGCTCCCCTCCCCCCCTCCCCCCTCCAAGAAAAATTTGTGCAGATACCACGCACAGTGGGAATCTATGTTATGCTATCGATGTTACATTATCCAGCATTGTTTAGGGTTCTATAAACCGTTGCCAGATGAACCAACGTGTTTGCTGAAATTTAGTAGAGGATGGCATTTGAGCTCAGGCAAAGAAATGTTAAAACATGATTAACTTGGGCAATTATGAAGTTGGTACAATGCCGCACCGTTTCTATGTGACAAACTGCTACGAGGAAAGTGCTGGGGTGAGTAGGCCGGTCCGAGAGGTGGTGCAGTCTATAACATGGCAACTTAAAGCACAATCTGTCACAATGAAAGAAGACAAGAAAGTGGCATACGCCGAGCGTTTCAAAGAGCTGGCTGCCTTTGGAATGAGAGAAGCAGGCATGTTATTGTGGCTTAGTGGTTAGAGTGCCGGGCTGATGTACTCCACAACTGAGGTTCGATTCTACCGTCTGTCACACATTATTTTCTTATTATTAAAACGAGGCAATACAGGAACATACCTACCTACCTACCAGCTGCAAAGTGTTAAGAATCAGGCAAAGAATGCTTTGCATTAAAAGAGACAAAAAAGTTATGATGGAGCTTATGGTTCAATTTTTGAATGTGAAATGATTTCAGGTGAACTTGTGCTTTCGTATTCCTGCTCCCGTCTAGCATCACAATTTCACATAACATGCTCATCTAAGGAATGGTTGGAGAAAGTTTCAAGCCCCTATGAGACCAAATAAGACAGATTTCTTGAAGGACTCATTTGTCGACACGATTCGTGTCCAATGCAGGAGACCTGCGTCATAAGAGTTGAACTGGCTTTATTCCATTTGTAAAAAACACCCCAAGTTGCAAGCGCACAACACTCCCTTAAAGCACTGATAATACCCTTATTCAGAAAATGATGTCCAACAAGAGCTCCCCTGATGTAGATCAGAGGGGGCCAGCATCTTATGGAGACAGACAACGAAGGCAAAGCAGCAAGATCTGTGATAGAAGTATGTGTGGCACCAGGAGACAAAATAACTGCGGAGCTTTGAACGGTGAAAACATTCCTCCAGTTGTGCTTGGAGGCACACGACATGGCATTGTGGACATGTACAGAATTGGAGCTCTACTGACAGGGTATGCCTTACTGGCCCACCAGTACAGTGCCATGGCAGCGCACCATAGTTTGCAGCAGCAGAGCCCAGTGTCCTAGGTCATCAAAACATGCTCAGTCATGTGTTGAGAAGCTTCACAGAAAATCCATCTGGGTTTTATTCATAGCTTCGTGCCACACTAAGCTGGATGATTATTTTTTCCTTTCTTGAAACTTCCCCTAAGCTGTGACTAATTGCCAACGTCGTGTCACCAATGGCTTTTGTGTCTGACGTAATGAAAAACACAGACAGACAGACAGACAGACAAATACAGCTTTGAACTGCTGTCACAGTAAAACAGTTGCTTAAGACAAAGTCCTGGCATCTAGGCCTGCATATATGTTGCCAGTAATGGCATATGTGACTGGCTGCTGCACAGTGCGCTCAAACTGCCCTTCAAAAGCCATTCAGGTAAGACAGCAACTATGCTTCGCTTTAAGCATAAGTAGGCTTATGTGGCAACAATGGAACTTGATCAGGGCCATTTCGTTAGCTTATCCTCATAATACAGCCTCAGTAGTGCCGCCAGGCAGCTCTGAAATGACTAGTCAAAACATGCCTTAAATAAAGAAGGGCTGTATGCAGCCAACGTACCGGTGATGGGGAAGTCCACATAACGTGAAACCTTGGCATCATAATACTCGGTGCCTTTTACGACAACAAGATGAGCTGGGAAATTAACCCCCCAAGCCAAGGTCGCTGTGGCTATCAGAACCTGCAGAGGGAGAGAAAAAACAAACGAATTCATCACACCATACTCGGTGACAGAACAGCCACTTGACATTTTGGCACAGGTCTTGGGACAGCAAAAAGCTGATCAGGTGCAGCAACAAGCACTTTTGGTGCAGTGTACAACATACATCGATATATGAGATATGGTTGCAATTTTGTGTCCATTAATGAGGCATTCGAGACAAAACTGACCAAACTAGATTAATTTTTAAAAATAAAGTTGTTTTCTCGGTGCACATGTCGCAGCGTAGATTTTACTATTTTGACTAGCAACAAGTGTTGTGTGTTTGATACACTTCAAGTGAGGGAAAAAAAAGAAAGTTTACAGAACTAGGAAGTGTGAACAAGACCATGTCGTAGGATGTGCACGACTAAACCAATGTTATAGTAAAGACGTTGTAGGGGTCTCATATCTTACAGGAGTACCGACTATCGCAGGTTTAGGCTTAACAAGCCACAGGGCTGTGGCTTTGCATATTCTAGCGTGCCGCTGCACAAGTGCTCAGGGCGTAAAAGGGGGGCCACTGAGTGCTATGCATGCAAGAAAACACAGTATTGCCCTCATTTAGCGGAAACTGTTTATTTGTCTCCGATGACACCCAACACTGCACAAATGTCCGGTCCAGGGCCTGCATGGTAAACAATGAGCTCCCACACCAAGGACAAAAAATAGAGAAAGGGGCACCCCTAGCACATCGCTGCAGGAGGATGACTGCCTGCGACACAACGCTAGGAAAAGTCCCCACAGCTATGCTGATTGCTCTCACAATAACCAATGGGCCTGTTCATGAGATCTTAGGCAATCTCCGTCGGTTTGGAGCCTCCGATAAGTGCTGCTCGGGGCAGTATGACCACTTGTGAGCATTAGGACTTTAGGCAGTATAATAGCAAGAGCTTGGTGGCGCAAGCCACCGTCCCATTCCAAAGGGGATGCCCATCCGTCCGTCTGTACATCCATCCATCCATCCAGCCAGCACTAGGCACCACTTTTCGGCTTAGCATTCGGAAAAGGAGCAAGACCAGATGTGTGTGCCACAGCTGCAAAGGCACCGTAGACGAGCTCAAGTCAGAGACCCTAACAAAGAGGCCAGCGGACGAGAGGAAAACGTGTACGTACCCAGTGCTGTCCTGGAGAGATCTTTCTCGTGCTTACTCTGCCGACTGCAACAGCCGTGACTGGCTGCGCAAGCGCCACCAGTGCAAACCGGTCCGTGGCAAAGGCCACTCCGACTGTTGCAAGTGGAAAGGGAGAAACGAAGGGATGACAGTGATAGGTGATAGTTTGATTATTGGAAGTTATTGGCACAAGGACCAGGTGTCGCCAAAGAGTGCCAAGGCAATAATTAGCTGTCAATGGTGCTTGAAATGTGAATTTCGAAGGGTAAATGTACTGTAGCAGCGCAACTATCACCACCAGAGCCAGCGAAAAAGATGGCTCACGTGAATGTAGCGTGAGAATAGAACATGCTAGGGCGCTCAACCTGAGCAGTCACGGTAGCTGCCACTCCCGGGATTCTGTGGCGCCAAGGCTGGTCGGCCTAACTAAACCATGGGCATGGTGGCTACCTCTTCGTGCCGCCGCCCACAAATTAGCCACCAGACTTTCTTAGCCATGACCACCACAGAGCTATTTGCGCGCTTCGCCGCCTCCTACAAACTGGGGATCCGGACGACTGAGCCCAGTCATGCCAGCATCAACGCAGCGACTCTACCAAGGTGAGAGTGGTGTGGCTTTACGCAGACCAGCAGACGTCCCGTGGTTGTAGGGTGTCCAGGAATTCTACAACAACGTGCGAGATATCTGGTTTATCCAGCAAGACAGCCACTTCCGTATCGACGAGGTTTCAGGCTCTGCGATTGTCACCCCCCCGGCTCCAACTTCTATAAGGACTTGTGGGCACCCATCCTTACATGCTACGTCACCTCTAGCTTCAGTTACATCAGCTCTCACCATTTGTACCATCGCGTCATGCCATGTCTTGTGGTCCCACATTGCCTGTGTCCACCCATGCTGATCGTCAGCACATGCCGGCCCGGCATCAAATCTCTACTTGGTCCGTGACCCTCCTCGCCATCTCAAAGGCAGCTGTGCGATGACTCTTTCCAAGGAATTCACTGGACCAAACGCAAGAGCTTTCTGCTACTCTAAGCCCCGCTGCTCTCCTTCCTTGGATGTTCCTGCAAGCTATACGCTTACCATTCGGGGGCACCTCACTCATCACCGATTCAGAGGCTGTCCTACTGCAACGGCTTCACTAGGCGCAAATTTCACACTCTCAGGCATGGCAATGGCGCAAGCAGAACCTTTGTGATGCCATCAGCGAACACCGCAACCCTGATGCTATCGGCATTCGAGATTTTACCGAAAGCAGCAGCAGGTGAGCCTTCCGATGTTCTCTTCTCACCCCTTCCGCGGATGCATGGACAACCGAAATTTTGCACGAGCAGCTCTGCCGTCTGGTTTTTTCAGTTCGCAAATCACTTCTACGTCAACAACGTGAGTGACCAACACTTGCCCTATCTCCATGTACGTTGTGAGCTACCAGATGGTCTTCTTTCGGAGCTCCGACTTCTATCAGGCTCGGGCATCTATGAGAACTTGCGGCAGGTTGTGATTTCGCACTATGGCATCACTGTGGCTGCGCCTCGCTCACAACCTACGCTGTCAGTGCTGCCTGGTATATCTCTCTCGGATTGCATGCACCTGACTCTACCAATGACGTACTCAACGCACAAGACAATGCGCCCTGTGTCCACACTAGGTGTTCCTACAGCACCGTCTGCACACTTTACTTGAACTGCTTTACTTAGACTTTACCTGGACTTGTTAACGGATTTCGATCACGCTTCGCACAAGGAGGGGGGCCCTGTAGTGGCACGGCTATCGCCTCCAGAGCCGGTGAAAAAGACAGCTCGCATGCATGTCGCACGAGAATAGAGCACACTATGATGCTCGACCTGAGCGGCTGTGGTAGCTGCCGCTCCTGGGATCCCATGGCACCAAGACTGGTCGGCCTAACAAAACCGTGGGCACAGCGGCTACCTCTTCGTGCCGCCGCCCGGAAATTAGCCACAAGACACTCTTAGCAATGACCACCAGAGAGCTATTTGCGCCCTTTGCCACCTCTCACAGTACCACGATTGTATTGAGGCCTAAAAACAATGTAAAGTGCATAAAATATATATGTATTAAATCTATGATAATGACACGTGAGGTACGATATGTGCTATGGTAAAAAATGATATGCAACGCCGGGATGATAAACAGAAGATATGGGTATTAATTAGTAGCACTAATGCATGCCTCAGTAGGACCCTTGAATGCAAGGGCCTGGAAGCATGTGCTCTACAAAAGTGTATTATCATAGCAGCAGCCTCCAGTGAGAAGATGTGCTATGAATATCTTGCCTTTATGACTTGCAAAGTGTAAGCATCATTTGAAAAGTTCAATACGGCTTTACTGTCAAAAAACGGTTCTTTGCCAAGAAGCGTTGTCGAATGTTAGGAGTTGCTGTCAGCAGGCTAAAGGAAAGTGCTTTTTTTCTTTGGGTGTCTGCTTCCCCATACTCCAACAAGATGCAGAGGATGGTGAGCATCTCGGCACATTTTGCCACAGGTAGGAAGTTCATCCCCGGTCAACAGGTAAGAGTGTGTGTCATATGTGTGGCCTATTCTAAGTGTGCAGAAAATAACCTCAGGTCACCATATTTTCATTATTGGAGGTGAATTTCCCCAAATGTGGCTTAATTAAATGCAGCTTATTTGACGTTTCAGTGTCCCAGGTTCGTAGTCAATAACTTCATAGTTGTAGGAAGGTGTACAATCACTGCATTTTACCAGTGCTGACACATGGGGCAGAGAGTTTGAGACGGACAAAGAAGCTTGAGAACAAGTCACGGACCGCGCAAAGAGCGATGGAACGATGATTGCTAGGCATAACGTTAAGAGACAGAAAAAAAGTGGTTTGGATCAGAGAGCAAACGGGTATAGACGATATTCTAATTGACATCAAGAGAAAAAAATGGAGTTGGGCAGGTCATGTAGTTCACCGGTTAGATAACCGTTGGACCATTAGGGTTACAGAATGGGTACCAAGAGAAGGGAAACGCAGTTGAGGACGGCAGAAGACTAGGTGGAGCAATGAAATTAGGAAATTTGCGGCGGGCACTAGTTGGAAACGGTTGGTGCAGGAAAGGGGTAATCGGAGATCGCAGGGAGATGCCTTCGTCCTGCAGTGAACATAAAACAGGCTGATGATGATGATGGTGAATTGCAACATCGCCAGATGACGCAGTAGCCTTGTCGTAGTCTTTAAGAAAACTAACATACTGGCAGAGAAAGTTTGTATGCTTAGCATTTAAGTGGGTTTCTCGTACACTGTGGAGGTACGCTTTGCGTCAGGCTAGGACTGAAGGCAAGCTCTGGATCTAGCCACACACAGTCATTCCGTGGTACTCCTCAACCCGTAACACGTGTAATCGCAGACATGTTTGGTCCGAGCAAATAAGGCAACCAGAGGTGCCAACTCTAACAATGTTTACTGCTACAAGCATTGAGTAACACTTGCAGAAAAAAGTCTATTCTGTAATAAATAATAAATAGGCTTGCTTCATTACAGGGGATAGTCAGGGAAGTGAGGTCACTCATGAGTAACAGCAGGCAATCCTATACGCCAGGTTCGAGGTCGGGGCACCAAGAGACCAAGTCTCCCCCGGTGATGCTGGATGCGTGTGCTCCAGCCCCTTTGGACTGAATTCATGGAGGAGTTCTTGAACATCATCGAGGTTGAGGAGGAGACCTCTGACATTCTAATGTAACATCAGTGTGCCCATATTGAAAATAAAGTTGCGCTGTGTGCATCAAACAATAAAAGTATGTTGGTTTAGCATGAAGAGCCCTTTTGGGGCCCTGTAATGGGGGCTTATCTTTTTTGGATTGGTCGGGTGATTTGCACAGCTCCTTGGTCACTGGCTGCAGCGTCTGGCTGGATGTTATGTCCATCGCCTCTTGTAGGGTGTTGGAAACGTGCACTTGTGAGTGGTGTTTGCCATGAGAGCCTCACCCCGAAAGACGAGACCTTTGAGCCCATCAACTCGGAGGTTGAAGGGCTTGCCTTAGCCTCTGAGCTGCGTTGGTGCTACCAGTGCTTGCAGAGGCACCTTGTGTGGTGGAGTTCAGAGGAGATAGGGCAGCCTTGACTGCCCCTACCGTGGGGGTGGGTGGTGACGCCGCATGCTCACTGGGCGTGACGCGAGCAGCCAACAAGCACCACTTCTGCGAAGGTTGTGCTTTGTGCAAATGATGCAGAAAGACGCCGACATGGTTCTCTGAATATTTTCTTTGGCCTTTAGAGCGATTATTCTTTTTCCAAGTATCACCAGATCTGGAGCAGGGTGGCCACCATCGCAATTCATGCAATGGGCCTCTGCCTCACAGACATCAGCAGAGTGATCTTTGGTTCCGCACTTCGTGCATATAAGTCGCCCTCAACAGCTCCGGGAAGCATGACCAAACTTGTGACACTTGAAACAACGTCACAGATTTCATATGTAAGGCTTCGCACGGATCTAAATGTATCCTGTTTCTATTGTCTCCGGTAGTGTGCTTTAGCCTAATGTGTTTATTATATGTTTTGTTGGTAGTTCTTTGTTGTTGCATCTGATTTTGACACCCTGGACGTTCATTATGTTTTCTTCCTTCCATCCATTCAAAAGTTTCTCATCGCTCAAGTCCATCAAGTCATCTTCTGAAATTACTGCTCAAACAGTGTTCATAGTTCAGTGCGCACTTACTGTGATAGGTACATCTCCAAATGCTACAAGGTTGTTCAACTTGTCGTGCTGCAGTTTGTCCCAGAGTTAAAATACAGTAATCTCTCGTAACGAAGTCAGCGGGACGGTGAATAAAAATTTGTTAAACGCGGTAATTCGATATAAGCGACCACTCGAAAAAAGCTAAAGCAGTCGAGCTTTAATTGTGCCACAACTGTGAGCAAGTCAAGATACAATGTATTCAGTGAAGCAAATCTTTATTCAAGTGCAAAAAAGGCAGTGAGCCTTGGCTGTTTCAAGTTCTGAACAGGTGAGAGCAACCCCTGCTCTAATTTGACCAAGTATTGCACAAGGCCGTGGTCGCAGCCCATCCTTATTTCGCAGCAGGCATAGGTACCCCCGCATCTGCACCATAGGTGGCACTTAACGTGGCTCTTCGTCCGCCAGCTCTTCATCCTCGTCGGGGCCACCAACAGTGTCAGTTACCTCCGCATCTGTTGATAGGGCAACCACAGGGGCAGCAGTGTCAGCCAACGTGAATGTCTCGAAGTCGCCTTCTACCTCTTGGCCAGCAATTTTATGGAGAGCCTCGTACAGATCGCTGCAAGTCCAGTCATCGTCAGGCTGGCCATTGTCAGGGTCGCTGATGACGGCACGGGAAGAGCCGGCATGCGCAAAGCAGCTGGCGACTTTCGAAGGTGCGAGTTCTTTTATGGGGGGGGGTGTCATGGTGCGGAGGTCATGGAAGATTACGAGAGTATCACACAAGAAAGTGCCGCAAATGCCATGGCTCGTATCTGAGGCTGTGTTTGTTGTGCTCAAAAAACGATTAGCCGCTCAGTGTGGGTACGGAGAGCGATCGTGAAAACTGAACAGTTTTGCAGTAGAGACTTTGCATGATAACTGGGAAATTTTCTCCCTAGGTTTGCAGGTGCACCGTTGTCAACGACACTGTGCTAATTCTACGGTTCGAGTGTCAGTGTTCGCGTACCGTCACGTCCACGCCATTGACAAATGTCTAGGAACAAAATTCAATGACCCTACCACGCATTTAGACCGTTTGTCTAAAGTCGGATAGCACGAATTGAGCATGACCAGCTTGAGAAAATCGCCAGGGAAACGCCAGCTCGCGTTGACCCACCATATTGACAGGCTGACTCCTCGCTGGCGATGCTCGGATTTTTCGTGTTTTTGGCAAGTCATTAGTCGATTTGAGCCATCAAAAGTGCAACAAAGCTAGGGGCGGTGTTTTATTGCGATGCAAGCCAATTATGGCGAGCAGCGAGCAAATTTCTAGACTGGCTCCCCCGAAGTTGTCTTCCCGATTTGTTAACGCAGCTCCTTGCACCGAACATGGTACTTGTAGTCAGAGGGACGCTTCTATTGTGCTTTTTGGGAAGTTTCAGTGCCAGAAGTTCTCTTGAGAGCAGTAAAGCTTTGCTTACCGAGTGCACCACATGGAATGCTTAGGTGCAAGTCTGCCCACGGTCTTTTGGCCACTTTTCAGCATCCAAGATATTGCGGTCTTCTGGCATTGCAAAGCGTCAGGAAAACTTTATTTTCGTGTGGATTCTATCACGGGGGTCACCAGCGATGCGACTGCGTCCGAGATTAACAGCTCGGGCGCACTGCTCCATGGAATTCGACAGCTTCCGTTCGCTCTGCAATAAACAGCTGGGAGCACTCGGCACTTGCTTGGTACCCGTTACTAGGCGTGATCATCGGTCATAGGTTTGATCCTTTTGTGGCCTGTCCTGTGCCTGCATGAGACTTATTCGTCAGCAGTATTAATTTGGCACTGCATGTGTAAAGAAAGTTGCCGCTGCTGAGCGGCAGCAATGCCTCTGCTCGCCACTTCACTCTAAACGGGTCAAACTCTTCGTGTGCTTCGAGTAATGCGGCTTAAAATGCATGCGTTTGGGTCAGGACTGGAAGAAATTTCGAATAAAACAATATTTCGAGTAAAACGATTTTGTTATAACAGGAGATTACTGTAGTAGATCCCCACTGGCTATCTTAGTAGCTTAATAGCCACAACAAATGGTCTCTGTGAGGCACTTGGAGACAAGAAATGGCGACATCGTCCCGGCTGCTTTGTCACCTTTTCCCCTTTGGATGTCGTGAAATTTGCGAAAATTCCTTTGTTCTTTAGGATAAACTGTACTGTTGCATCAGTACGCCCCCTTTTTGAGGGATGATAAGTTGAAAAAGTGTTTAAGGTTCCCATGAAGTGAGCAGTTTATTAGGCGACAATGTTGACACCACCGAGCCCAACTACGGGACATAGAAGGGCAGGCGTGTAAGCAAGCCCTAACATGCCAACTGTACATTATTGCTATAACCAAGCTTGGTAATAACACACAAGGTTAACTCTTCCTGCCTGAAGAATTGCAAGTAAAAGGAAGTGTAGAAGAGAGCGGGTGCGGAGGAGTTCTTTCCGGGACAGCATGGACAGCATATCTGAGCAGATACACATTTTCTTCTCATCCACCGGCGCCCTCCTTTAGGGTTTCAAATTTGAGCTCGCCTACGGTTAGTTTGCACATACGACGTCCTTGCCCTTCTTGCCATGTCTACCAAATGAGAAAATCACAGGGTGGCAAGCCGTCTGGTGTGATGAAAATGATTGAAAGTGAGCTTCCATGGCTGCCCGCGAGCTTGTGCACGTGCCAAGTGCCATTACGCGCAAGCAACGGGGCACACCTGGGATGTTGGACCGCAATCAGACCATGCACTGGTACAACCTGAAGAAGGCGTCACGACCAAAGGCCCTCAGTTGAGTACGTAGCCTCAGTGGACAAGCTTCTTTACAGATAGTGTACATTGTGACATCGAGTCGACACTCAGTGTGCTTAGTTGTGCAGTCCAAGGCACTAATGCATGAAATGCCTAGCCACGGGTCCGAGTAGTCAACGCTCGGAGTGCTTAGTCGTGCAGTCTGTGGAGCCAATGTGCGAACTGTCTAGACGCAGGTCCGAAGAGTCGATGCTCAATGTGCTTAGTTCTGCACTCCAAGGTGCCAATGTGTGAAACGCCTAGCCGCAAGCCTGAGTAGTCAACGCTCGATGTGCTTAGTCATGCAGTCTGTGGTGCCGATGTGCGAAACGCCTAGCCGCAGGCCTGAGTAGTCAACGCTCGATGTGCTTAGTCGTGCAGTCTGTGGTGCCGATGTGCGAAATGCTTAGCCACCGGTCCGAGGATTGCATGAGCTTGGTCGTGAGTTTCTAAGCGCCGATGCTGAAAGGCTTAGTCGTATTTGAGGATTCTGCATGCAAAACTTGGTCACGAAGTCTGTGTCGCCAATGCTCGAAATGGTAAGCCGTGGGTCTGTGACTTCCACAGAGAGATCAGCAATGCTTCTGCGATGTCCAAGTAGCGCCCGTTTGGACACTCGCTGAGATTATGCTGGCTGAAATGTCGAGAACTCACAAGCTGCAAACAGCATACGAGGTACAAGGAGCAGAAAGTCATGTCTTCTCTTAATTCGTTATGAAATTCAAACACTTAACAAGTAGAATTAAACAAGCTGGCCGTTGTGAGTGACAACAACTTAGTAGGATCGCCAGGTTGCTTTGCAGGTTGGACTGTTGTAGGATTGCGGGTTGCGCGAGGTTGTGTGTGATGCAACCTCGCAACCAAAAACAAATCCGCTACAACCAACTGTAGTATATGCGTGCATCGTAATGAGAAGGTTGCGAGTTCGGTCCATACCAGCAACAAATGATCTTTTTGCCCACACTCATTTCCCTTTTCTTCGTTATTTTCTACATTTAAACTGCAGCTAATTACCCTTATGCATTCCTTGGCTTCATTGCCTGTTGGCTTTATATGGTTGTGCTCAACAATAATCGAGCCCTTCTGTTTCCCTTTTTCTTGTTCATTTATAGCGAAGGTCTCAAATCTGGCAGCATTGATGCCATTAGGTAGCATAAGAGGGTTTATTAGACACATGCCTGCTATCATAAGTTCACATGTTACCCAACGCCAATGGGAAAAAAAAATAAAAGGTGGTGTTCCACATTTGCCCACCATGGTTCTGAGTGGTGCTGGCTAAAAATCCCAGGAATAGACGTAGTATATATATATATAGTTAAGATGCGTTATAGTTCGATTGATTGGACGCTCAGATATATATATATATATACTGTGGAAATGCACCCCAGTGCAACAGTCATGGTGCTTGCGGGCAAAGCTGTAAGACTGATCGAGAATGCGCACCTGCTGCGCTAGGGCTAACTGGATAGTGGCCCACCAAGTGCGAGAACAAGAAGTTGCAGAGGCAAACATCCCATGTAACCAACTTGTTGTGCGGCCTGTGAGCATCTGTAGCGGCACTGAAGCGCTCAGCAGAAGAGAGCTTGGATGCCCGGGGCTGCCATTTGGCAAGGCAATCAGGGTGTGTCCCAGTGACGTTTGTTTGCAGTGACTCGACCCCAGGAGGGAAAAGCATGGTTTGTGCAGGAAATTACTTCCGGTGTGCTAGCCGTGTCTACCATGTTGCCACTGTGGTGGCAGCGACTTCGAGAGATCAAGCTAAGCACAACACGCCAGCTGGGGGACAAGGTGTGGGAAGGCACCTCGATCCCCACAATGACTAAGTTGGTGGACGGATTGGTGGCCGTCGCTGTAGGACGATTGATAGGTAGTGCAATGCACGCATAATGCAAAGGTTGTGGGTTCGGCTCCCACCAGTGACAAATTATCTTTTTGTATGCTTTCATTTCCCTTTTCTTCATTGTTTTCTACATTTCAATATCAACCACAGCACATTACCCCCATGCTTTCCTTGGCTTGATTGCCTGTTGGCTTTATATGGTAGCGATTAAAAAAATTGAGTCCTTCTGTATCCTTTCTTTTCACTTTCAGCTTACTGTAGCAAAAAATAGTGCCAAAATTTATTCTGCTTCAATGCCTTCGTTGCCTGGGCAAGCACATATTTTTCTGTACTGTAGCCTTTTATGTTTGCACAGAAGTGCCTTAACAGGACAAGTGCAGACATCCCATTGGAGCAGCTGTCCATAGAATCCAAGTTGTCCTCACCGTTCCCTTCAATCATTGCCCGATTCACAATGTCAGCGATGAAGTAGTTGTTCTCAAGCTCTCCCACGGTAGCAGCACTTTTGGCCACACACACAAGCTTGCCAACGGTTGATCTGTCAATGGCTTCTTGCTGACAACTTGCTCGAAACTTCTACCAAAGTGGCAGTGGCGTTGCGGCACTCGTAGGTAAACATTTCACTATTGTCACTGGGGATGCGGAAACTGGCACTATGGAATGTCAGCCCATGATGTTGCAGGAACATCAGATTTCTCATCCCACCATGCTCGTCTCTATCATTCTTGACTTCATGGTGACAGTGACAAGAACTTTATTAGAGTGTCCTGAGGAACTTGATTGGGGGGAACTGAAGGCTCCCCGATCAAGTTGGTGGCTCCGCCCACGACGGGACAGGGAGATGGTGACTCTCCGCGACGTCGCGGGCTCTCTGGACGGCCTGTAGTTGGTTTGGGAAATCCGAGCTCTTCAGCAAGGCATCCCACTTGGACTTGTTATGAAAGTCGGAGCCCGCATTGTACGGGCACAGCTAGAGCATATGGTCGAAGGAGCAGCACACGTGACCGCATTTGGAGCACGATTGCGGGAAGTTCGGGTCTATCCAACCAAGCGCTCTCGGGGTGAGGTAGGATCTCGTCTGTGAAAGCCTGAAAGTAACAGCCTGAGCCCTGTTCAGTTTCGGGCTGGAGGGAGGGAATTTTCTCCTGCTGTGTCTGTAATGTGATGTAATTTCGTGAAAGGTCGTAAGTTTATCTTTGAAGGGGCAATCCTGCGGGAGAGCCGGACCGCTCGCTCTGGCGCGGCTCGTGAATTCACGCGCCAGGCAGTTGGCCCGCTCGTTAAGGTTGCAACCCGCTTGGTTAGTTGCATCGTCCATGTCGGCCGGGAACCATGCTATGGTATGACCTGCAGTTTCTTCTCGCGTATTAATACGAAAGTATCTGTTAATTAACTTCATGGTGAATGGCAAATTCAGCCACTTCGTGCTAGCCATCACGCAAAAAGTTAAAAAGCAACATCTGGGAAAACAGCGCTACGATGAGAAACTCAGATGAGCTGTGTGAGCAAGCACTGTGGTATAGACCAGGGGGCTTATTTTGCGAATGTCCATCTAGTGCACATGTCCATTTTGACTGCTGCTGAAGTTCTAATTAGCTTGGCTAAAGTATGCGTAATAAGGAGACATGCCTCCCCCCAGCTAATCAGCACTTCAACAGCAGCCAAACTGTGCATTAGGTGGGCACTTACAGAACACTCCCACAGGGTCGTGTCTCTTATAGAGTGGTGCACATCCATGGCGCGGCAGACCTGTGCAGGTCCAGCCAGGTTAAACTACTTTTTAAGGGGGTGTTGGTAGCTCGCATAGCCACCGTGCAAAAAGGACAACTTATGGGGCAGTTTCGTATTTTTTCAAGTTTGATATATGGGAAGTGCCTATTATTTTTCTTCAGTGTAACCATACTTCTGGATAAATATTCTCATTGTAACTTTACAGTGTTCAGAAATTATTCAATATAAGAGATAATTTAAGGTTGATAGGTTCAATATACAGCAGACTTTCATTAATTCGACTCGATTTAATTTGATCTTTCGGTTAATTTGATACAGACTCAAGGCCCCGCTCTGGTGCTGATGTATTTCTATGTGCCCGAACTTTCGTTATTTCAATACTAAAATTATCCCTCACCGCATAATTCGAACTTGACTAGTCAGCATGCACGCGGCTGACCCTTATGATAACCCCATAGTGACCCTCTGTTTCAGTGCAGCTTAGGGGACAGTGAATGCATTGGAACACACATTGTCTCCCCTCAAAAACCCCTACTTTCAGCTCACCTTAAGAGAACTCTGAAGCAATAAACGTAGGTCACAATGTCCGATTACAATATATACCCTGTGCTAATGTGATCCATTTTTTTACAGATAGAAAACGGGGCCAAATATTGTCCGCGCGGTGCAATCACACACAAAACCAAAACCACTTTCGCAGCGCTCATATGCTTTCTCGCATAACACGGATGTATTGCGGCAAAGCTGCCTCTAACTAACCACGATGCAAAGCTAACTTTAGGACATTGGCCGCCTTTGGGCAACACATAAACCCTTACCCACTTTTCTTGCTAAAAACATTAGCTGTGCGTTAGACTACTACTTTGTTTAGAAGCTTTATTTTTATTTCTATGTTCGTTTTTGGCTTTGCACAGATAAAAAGTGGGCGCACGTTTAATTCAGTGGCACGTTACGATAGGGCAAATGCTGTCAAATGAATCAGCAGTGTTTTGACATCTTTTTCTACATCTTGTTTAATTTAACTCGTTGGATAATTCAATCAATTTCAGTGATCCTGTGAAGGTCGAATTAACCGTAGTCGACTGTAGTTGAGTGCACCTGCATTGACTATTGAATTTGTTATTCGACATGTTCAAATATTCACACACCACTACTCGGTACATGTTGTGTGAACTATATATGTTGTGATTACTAGTTAGTAGTCATAGTAATATGACTACTTCTATGACTACTAACTACTTTTAATACACCTAAGCACTATACCTTGTGGACACAGCTAAATGGGCAGTTATAAAAAATAATTTGTTCTGAATTTCAGCAAGTAAGCCTCACATCTCCTCTTTCAAATCTCTGTGCCTGTTCTAAGAGAAAAGGTAAAATGAAATCACTTATTAAAGATGAGTACCTGAATCTTTTGGTTCACAAACAACTCCTCCGCAATTCTCCTGTCCTTCTCCTGTAGACCTGCATGGTGGAGGCCGATGCCAAAGGCTAGGGCTAGTTTGAGGTTTTGGTCATTCACGCCCTGGATTACAGAGTCCATCTGCATGTGGTCAACATGCAAAGCAAACAACATATAAACATATATACAAAATACAGTAGAACATCGTTGATACGTTCTCGTTACATGTTTTCCTGGTGCCAATGTTCGCAATTGAGAACACAAAAAATGACCAAATAGAGTTTCGCTCATTTTTTACCGGTTCATGCGTTCCTGGAATACAAAATATTTTGGCACCAACATACAGTGCACCGCCAAACTGGTTGTATGATACGTTTTCCGGCTGCAAGATCCCATATAAACAAGAAAATGCACAGGGTAGGGGCGATCAAGAACAGTATAAAGTTGCCCGCTGCAGCAGCTTCGCCGCCATACTCGACCACTTGTCTCACGTGAAAGCGCCTGCGTGAGCTCAATTTCTCATTTCAGTACCAGCAAATCTTCTCCGGGGTCGTCGCACATGGAATTCACAGCTATCACTGCCAATCCTATTGCCATAAGCATCTTCACCTACCAATTTCGCAGCACATGGTACGTAGTGCCATTGGTAGCACACTCAATGCTTTTAGGCGATAATCCAAACGCGCCGCCGTTCCCTGCTGCAGGCGGCGCGATGTGGGCATCACGTTTCGCTTTGGCGGCATCCGGCATTGGCCACCAGTTTGATTTCGTTTCAGTTTCCCGTTGCGCTCTTAAAACACCACACCACAGACTTTCTAAATAAATACCCTAGAGGGAAATGTGGCGCTAGTGTCTACGAGGATCTTCTGAGCATTGCCTCACCCTACATGGGAATGATGGGAAGTAGAGGCTTCGGATTGACTTCGATTTTTAGACTAATGGTGCTTATTTGCGGCACAGTAAACGAAGCTATACTTAAATATTTTTGCATAAAATCTAATTTTATTTCTGCAGTATCTTATATAATGCACAATACATTACATAAACTTTGTCTGACTTTGAGATTGAAGCATGACTGATTGAGCAAACTTGATTTGTCTTTGAAACCAAAAATGCCCATCTGTTGTGAACTGAGCAGATCGCTTTTCGTGGGGTTTAGTGCCCAGCGTGGCAGTTTAAATCAGGGTGTCGGAACAAAATGTTTTTCGTTGTGGTTTTGGTTTCGTTCCACTGAAAAATGTTTCATTCCAGTTCTGCTTCGGAACGAAAAAAAAGAAAAGAAGGATCTGTAACGGTTCATAATGGTATTGTTTCGCTTGAAAGAAATTTTCTAACCAAAGTAACGATAAAAACATATTATTCATTTTTCGCTATAAGTTAGTTATAAATCTTGAGATCATGCTCAGTGCCTTGAATCAAGGCATCGAGCATGATCTCAAAAGCAGAATGCCACCGAGTGTACTCGCCAAAATGCAAGAGTGCTGTTCCGATAAAACGAACTTATACAAACATAAACGAACAATAAAACTTCAGTAACAAAGCATTGTACCCTTAGAAAACAAAACAGTAAGCTCTTCAATGCGCAAGCCCTGCGTTTCGTTACAATGCTGATTTGCTAGTGCACTGAGTGGAAGGCCAAGATTAGTGGAGCGCTATATTATGCTCTATATCGAACTGATAGGCGTTTCTTAGCAAGTTCGATATAGCCGGTTTTGACTGTACAGTAGAACTTCGTTGATACAATCCTGTTAGATACAACTTCCCAGTTCCAATGTTCATGATCGAGAACACAAAACATGACCTCATGCAGTTACGCTTTTTTACTGGTTCATATGTTCCTGCAAAACACGATCTTTTGGCACAAATGTTCTGTAAATCGCCAAACTGCAATCTTATGATACGTTTTCCAGCCCTTAGGTCTCACGTAAACAAGAAAAGGCGCAAAGCGCGTGCAATCCAGAACAGTAGTTGGTCGCCGCAGTAACTTCCCAGCAATACTCGCCTACCTGTTTCATGTGAAAACGTTGGTGCACACAGCTCCCAATTCTCGTACTAGCAGCAAACTTCTTCCCGGTTTGTTGCCCACCACATTCACAGCTATTGCCGCTAACCCTATTGCGATAAGCACCTGTTTCCCAGTGTGTGGGGCGCAATGATATTGGAAGTGTACTGCATGCTTTTGACAGACGATAACCAAAATGTGCCGTTGCTCCCTGCTGCAAGCACTGCAATGTGAGTGCCCCGTTTTACTCTGGTGGCATAGTAGGCATTGCATTCTGGCGTCACCCACCAGCTCAATTTCGTTTCAGTTTCCCACAGCCATCTTAAAACATTGCACAATAGGAAAACGACAATGTGCATCCCAACGCACTCGGGTTCCACCAGCTCAACATGCATCGACGTCTCTTGCCACAATGATTCACCATGTAGCTACATCAAAACTTCCTGCCAAAATGGCCCGCTCGAAGAAGCTGCTGACCCAGCACGAAACTGAGGAGTGCAAATGTGGTAACCGAAGTCACAAAAACGAAAATGCGCATCTCAGGCCACTTGCACCCCACCAGCTCAGTGCATGTCGGCATCCTGTGCTAAAATGATACACACAATGCTTCGCATTATGTAGATGTTAACTACAGTAGCGTCTGCCAAATTTTTTGGTGACTGTGGGTCATATGTTTTCCCAATTAGTACGTTTTTTTTGTGTGTTTTTCCAAAATGTATCAACGAGGTTCTATTGTATATACGTGACACTCTGAAATGCACTCATATTTATACAGTTAGACCTCAATATAATGAAGTTGGTAAAGTGTGAAATTTGTTTTGTTATATCAAAATTTCGTTCTCTTGAAATGCGATATTTATGGAAGTAAGTAGGGTCACTGATAGATGTTTTTTTACATGGTGTAAGATTTGGCAGTCGTAGTCGTAGGGATGAACTTGACTCTTCCTCGGGACTTAGGCGAGCAGGATTTATTTACATTAATTACATTTGAACATGGGATACATTTACACAGTCTAGCGTGACTCCCAAATGGCGCCCGCAAGACGAAGCATACAGCAAACGAGCACACAGCTCACGAGTACATTGACGAGCACAAAGCACGACGACGAGCACACCCTAGCAGCCGACAACAGCCGCTTATAACCACTCCGTTCGACGTCATCGTAGAAAGTTCCCGTGGTCGCCTTTGTGAAAAGGGGGTAGGGGTTTTACACACACACATGCCGCACAGGTTTCAGCGCTCTCTCCGAAGGCAGACGACCTTTGCAGCGTGGTTGTCGTGGTGTCCACTGTCCCGCGTCCCCGTAGGATGCCAACTGGGGTCAGATGCCAACTGGGGTCACACCCGACCCCATTTGGCATCTCTAAATTCCAGAGCGGACCTCACACAGCGGCCTCCGCCGCTGCACATTGTCTGGTGCCTCTAAAAGCGCATGGGGAGGTTCCGCCAATTACCTCCCCTCGAGAACTCCCCTGAGCTGACCCCTCGCTGCGTGGCTGCCAATTATCCACAGTTCTCTGAAGTGCGCCACCACCCCGTTTGGATCGAAACACGTGCAATGGGCTGAAGTAACTTGCACTTTGCCACCCTGGCAGGCCGTTCCTAACAATGGAAAGGGGCCGCACAATTTTCTGAATTATTGGGCAATCGAAGTAAGCAAATTTTAATGAGAAAGCAATTCATCTTGATGAATTTGGAAGTCGGCGACGAATGATACGGTTATCTCTTCCCATCAGTGGTATGAATTAAGCGAAGCCAGCCGCGCTTTCCCATGCATTCCGCAACCACGGATGTCACCCACACTGGGACGACGCTATCAGGAAAAGTGCTGGCAGTGGGGAGGAAACACTATGTCTGCTTCTCGCTCAAGTGGGTCACCGAAATTTGAGATTGCACAATCTCCAATACTAAACGTGCGGTAAGGCAGCTTACATAGTGCCACACTGTCTCAGCACGCCCACTCTTTGCACACACGGGAGATTACCTCTAAAGCAGGCTGCGCCATTGTGTATGCACTCAGTCACGCTTACAGCCATGCGCAGCAACCGCTAGGACACGCGCCAGATATAGAGATGCGCGCCAACTTACCCCCCACTCGGCGTTACCGCAAGGTCACTCCCCTCCCCTTCTTTCCTTTTGCTCGCAAGCGAAGGCAGCACTCTTGAAGCCACCATCTTTCTTGTCTCACCGACAGACACTTTCACTCGCACTTAAAGCACATAGTTAGCGGGGCACAACAGCATCTTATCGCACTTGGACTTTATGCGAAACATCATGTGGCTCCACTTCGGCATTCGCTCTTGTTGCGCGAGAGGTGCGTTTGCAAACAGCCACTTGTAATTCAATCATTTGACCATCTGCGTCCACGGAAGTTTTCATTTATTGTCTCGGGATTCCTTTAAGGCAGCAGTGAAATTTCATTATATTGAGAGTGCATACAAACATACTTCGTTATATTGAGGTGGTAATATATGGTGTTATATGAACAGGAAGTTATGAAAAGTTAAATACTTCATTATATCGAGAATTTCATTATAATGAAGTTCGTTATTTCGAAGGTTAACTGTATAATAGACGTATGCTCAACCAAAACTGAAAAGCAAAACATCTCACAAAACACAACAAAGTCATCATGGATAATGAGGTACAACATTATGACTGAAGATCAGCACCGAGTATTATGCACTCTACTTTCAGTAGGCCTAAATTTATTTTTCTTGTAATGCCACGGCGCTGCCCTTTAGTATGTGTGATCGCACTAGTTGACGGTATCCTTTACTTGCCATGTTTTTGTAATTTTTGTACCTCTTGTAAGAAAGCTATTGCCACAGCTGAAATATAATTTATGTAATGCCTTCAATAGGCATAATAAACGAAACACCTAAAAGGCATTTGCACAGTATTACGTTTAAACCACATACCTTGTGATCAGGCATGTGCAGCCACTGTCGAGGGTTGTCCTCGGCAGCAAGGAAAGCGATCAGGTCGAGAGCAGTGAGTCGTGTCTGTCGTCGTGAGGAGACAAAGATGAGCACAGGTTTGTCCGGGGAGTGCTGCTGGATGGCTGCAACATATCCACAACACAGTGCTGCACACTTGCACGTGCCCTATCACACAGCTGCAACGCGCCGAGCAGCGAGTGGAGTGCTCCAGAGGGAGCTGGCAACACAAATGAGCCATGTGGTCTAGCAGACAGTGCACATCAACCTCTGTGCACTCTGTCTGCCTTCATCAAGTGCAGTGCACTTATATCACACAGTGATAATGGCCCTCCAAGGACCAGTGCAGCCCAATGCTGTGGCAAAACTTGCTGCCTGCACTAAGGAGATTGGAACTAACTTTCTGTTTCTCAACAGAGTGCTGAAATTTGGCATACATACTGCTGATTACTTGCCTGGCACAGTGATGAAACATGCTAGAAAGCTGAAATCACTTTCTATGTTTACTAATGTCATGTTTACATCAAGACAGTGTTAAATTTTTTCAATTCTGCTTGAATAATTTTGTGCTAAGCATTCTATGCATGCGACCATATTGCACTGCGTAATACCTAATATTAATCGTTAAATAATAAAACAGCACGGTCTATACACTGAGCTGCAGATCAAGACATTGTCAAGACAATTAATCAAGAATTCTTGTTTAGACGTACATTATTTTATTATTTAACAAAAGAATGTAGGTAAAAACAAAAATTCCGTGATTGTCTTCACTGCAGCACAGTTTATGGATTATAAAAAAACAAATGGTATTAAAACTGGTCCCACGATGGTTGTAGTAAGCCTCCTACAAGTTAGGTGGCAGATACAAAAAAAAAAAAAAAAAACACTTTTGCGAAAATGGGCCTCAAAACTTTTGGAAGCAGTTTACCAGTACAAAATTTTGTCAGGACTATAATACTTGATATCCTTAACAGCAGGGAACGCTTAGGACTCTGCTTTTCAATTTTGCAGAGCTTCGGAAGTTTACAAGTTTTTCTCATTCATCGCAGATGCTTTTATGCAGCCTTACAGAGTGCCAGAGCACCAGGTTCAATGCCAACATAGGGCACGTAGGATGATTACGCCATTTTTGCAGACTCAAGAGATGTTGCGAGGCAGCCTAAATAGCGTGGTGTTAGTTTCCCGAAGTTTCTTGATCATCTCTGGCAATTGGTTACATCAAAGCATTAATTTTCGTGTGCAAAAAATTTTTAGAACTTCACCTGCGCCACATACCTGAAGCCACACTTGGGGTTTCGGGACCAACGTTGGCTTGATGTGAACTGTGCTGCAGACACTGTTTCACATCATGCACCTTCCTATGAGCGATAAGTGTGCTGTCACCACTGATGTTGACATCAGAGACACTAGTGTTGAAATAGGATGTAGCATACATGAACACGAACTCAAATATGCGCGGAGAGGCGCAGGAACAGGCATCAGCACATCGTCTGTGGTATCGCATGTAAACCGACATCTGTGCGTTGGCTCGACAACAAAGGCCAATGGTTTGCTTCACTGTCGCTTTATTGCCAATGGCACAACCTTAACAGCGACTCATGTGAACTTTGTAATAGCTATCTTGTCTTTATCACTGTAGAAAGCAGGAGAGGGCTTGCACTTTGCATTCTGGTTTCGGAACTTTTTCCTTATTTTTGCTAGGTGTCAGTTCGCCTTACAGTTCATGGTGTGATAAACAAAGAAACAGTGGCTCAATGAAGTTTTTGAAAGAGGCCTATTGACAGGACTGCTTGCCGCCGGCAGCGTCGGGATAGCAGTTTTCGTAGCAACAGCAGATCAGACGACGCCTTTTAAAGTGCTGGTGTACCATTGGCGCGCTGAGCCAATAGGAGCGCCATGTGCATCACGAACTTCATGTGACCAGCCTGAGATTTTTTTGTGTGTGCTTATGATTTTTCTATGCAGTCATTGTAGGCAAGGAGGGCGAGAACCAAAACGCAAACCTTTAAGCTTTCAAATGATACCAAGATGGAGGAGCTCGGCGACGGGAAAGACAAGACACGGCCCTGTGAACTCCAGTGTTTTTACAAATTTTCAGCTCCTTTGTCGCCGTCCGCACTGAGAAAGATATTTCTTTCCGGTGCTCAGAATGCATTTTCCGTCAAATAGTTTTGATACTATGTAGATTGGGCACTGCAGATGCCAAAACGAATGGTTTCCCAAAACCATTCTTTTTAAAGCTGTTTTCACGATTTGATCCCCACATTTTCCCGTAAGGAAGTTGGTGGTGTTGATGTGCAATTTTTCGACTAGAAACATCAGTCACTCCCCACCCCCGCCGCCTCGCCCCTGGTTTCTTTTTTCTTTTTCTTTTCTTGTATTGCATGTGATGCCAAGAGCTCCATTCGAGGAGTTGTGCCATTGAGGAGCGGAAAAAAAAAACAACCAGAAAGTTCTTGTGAGGAAAGAAATGATTCCGTGAGACAATACACAACCCATTCTTGGCCTTAATGACTATTCACTGCCCTTTAGCTAACAAAGTGTGTAATTCAGCTCACCCCTGTATGTAGGCTTGTTCATGAGGGCCATGCGAGGACAGTAGTGCTTCCCAGGGAAGCCTGACACATGGACTTCAAGGGGCACTGGCCGAACAGCAGGCTTGAAATTGTACAGGCCAACCTGAAAGCAGCCAGGTGTTTCAAGTTGGCAAGAAACAACCACACTGTGTAAGTCTGCCAGGCGACCTTCCTATGCCCTCTGCCGCCTCAAGTATAAGAAGCAACAGGTGCTTCTGCTGCCTGCAAGTTTTGTCGCAGTTTCTCCTAAGGACAACATATTAGTCAATGAACATAGCGCTGCTAGTGCATTTGCCAAGGCAACTCGCAAGCCACATATGGACGCTGCAGTTCGCGTAGAAATCAACGTAGTTAGCCTGCACACAACTGCCCTTCAGCAACACATCTACCTCTGCCCTCACTTGTCACAGTGCCAAGCAACAAACATTTACCAAAAGCACATGAAAGTAAAGGTGGCAAAACTGCATACGTGCCGACCCCAACTTGCGCTTGGGTCCTTGGGTTAGCCAGCATGGGATAAACATTGCCGCCTCAAACACATCTTGTTAACATGGGTGGATGGAAGCTGGGACTAGTTGGTTATTAATAATTAAAACCAGAAATAGCACAAAGGATGAGCACAAATTACTTGCTGTTAAGGCACCTCTTCTGTTCTCTCTTCATTTTCTGCACATGCCCCCTCCTGTGTGTGCGATTTAGCTATGGCAATAAATTGTCTTGGAAGTCAGCACAGTGTGTGTCATCTCTTTTAGTCCTCGTCCTTCATGCTGTATGTGGTTGTAAACGTCTTGTAACTCTTGCGTTGAATGGAAACTTCCGAAAAGCGAGCTTATATGATAGCCAAGACAAGCCTCCAAAGAAGCTACAATAGAGGTTATATGTCAAACATGGTGGCACCGTCATTTAAAGTACACTTCTCTGAAAAGTGAGGATACAGTAGGGCAAACTGTGAGGGATACAGTGAGGCCCAACTGCTGATTACAACAGAAATGGGTCACAATGGCTTGGCGGCGAACATTCCATACCGAAGGGGTTTTTAGATTGCTCTGGCTTGGTTACAATTGCAATCCACATGTGCATACACTGTGTGCTTCATCTAGACACAGACCTTTGGCAAGTAGGTTACGTATCTTTTATGAAGCAGTATTTCTTTTATTTGGCTTTTCATTATTGGCTGTACACTTTAATAAGTGCAAATGCTACTGTGACTATATGTTGGCAGCACTGCAAGCATGTGTGCCTTGCCATTTAGGGATGCAGACCTTTTAACACTTTTCTGCTTGGGTATGCAAACGCAGACATATCCAAGCCCCAGGGGCCCCCAACACTTCGGTGCCTTAATATAAAGCTCTCTACTAAAGGAAAGACGAAAAACCACTGCAGCTGAATGTTCAGCTACGTTGATGCATTTTGTTGCTCTTCCTGCGTCTCTTTGCGTCTCATTTCACTTATACAAACTGTTTCCTTACAAGCATGATGTTCCAAATGGCCTAGCAATACATTCTATTAGAGAAGACATCCATTAACTGGACTCTGGTTAATTTGAGTTTTGATTATTTTAATCCAGACTGAAGGCCCTGGCAGGCACTCATACAGTTCTACAGGCCAATACTCATATTTTGGTCATGAAAGTGGTCCTCATCATGATCATAAAATATTGGCTCATTAGCATGCATGCACCCAATTACAATGCCGTCAGCCTTGGCGGTGGTAGGTGTTCGTGATCTCTCGCCTGCCCTCGGCAAAGGTTCAAGTGGAAATGACAGCTCAGGATAACTTATTACGTCTATTCTTTTTTTATTGCAAAAGCAATTATATGAACTTTCAGGCAGATTTCTACTGCCATCACTGCGATGTTCTGCATAAAGTCCAAGTGTGATAAGAATGTGGCCGTGCGGCGTATGCTGTAGGTGTGAGTGAAAGACTGTGAGGGTTAGCCGAAAAGGATGGCGGCTTGATATTGCGTGCTCAAAGAACGAAGGCGGGAAGAAGCATGCAATTATCCATCATGCGCAAGGAAGAAGGGGGGCAGAGGAAATGGGGGACATTCTACTCTCGCCGCAGCTCCGTCCGTACACAGGGTGCCTACCAAGTTGACATTCCCAAATTCCCCGAGTTCTCCAGGTTGTCCCTGAGTGTCCTTGCAATATTCCCTGAGTGACACAGAACTTTGTTTTATGTCAAGATGGGCTCCCTACATCAGGTCGCCCAAAGGTGTCACTCTCTAGTAAGCACGTTAGAAAATAAAAAACTTAATGCAATTTGAATAGTAAGGGGTAGTGTTTATTTTAGTCAAAACGAAAACAGAAGAGAGGGCTTAGTAAAATGCACAGCAAATAAAATATCTTCGAAAGAAATAGTAAAACCCATTGCAAACCCACTGCAATGCCTCAGTGTTGCGTTTCACTGTTCTAAAGAGTTTTTTTCGTTGCATGAGGGACATGTGCATCTCGGTGTCACCCAACACTTTGCTTTTAAAGTGCAAGCTCCTTCAAAAAAGCGGCGGTATGTTTCCTTTCTCGTTCATTTCTCAATGCATAGGTCCTTTGTCTTCTTGTTCTCCATTGGCTGCGCGTTCACCACACGGACTATTTGAAGCATCCTCTTGGACAGTGTGCAGTCAGCGTCCGATTTTTAGGACTCCATAGGGGCCACAAAACCGTCCCAAAAAATGAATGCATGTCTTTTACAGCCCTTAACCCTCTGAGGGTCGATTTTATTTATTGCAGATTCCAATTCTTCTTAGGGACTTATTTCGAAAAAATATAACCGTAACTTTTCTAGGGTGACCGTAAAGTGAGAAAAAAATATTTTACATTGGTATATGTGACGTGGCAGTGACGGTGAAGAAGGCAGCAAAACTGTGATTAACGAAACTAGCGTTTTATTGGGCGAACTTGTGCCCTCAAAAGCAGGCTACAGTCAAAGAACGATAGCGGCGAATACACCCAGCAATCATCGAAAATCTGATCAGCGGGTCAAGCGCGTCGGCTTTTATATCATCAGTCGTCGAATATTCCAGAGTAATCGCTGGGACCCGTGTGCCTTCCACAAAGTTCTACATTATTCGCATCGCGCACACATGCAATCAGATTACACAAGGTTCGGTCACAGACAGCGGATGGAATCATCGATAACATTCCAGAAACTTCCGATACATGCAGGCGCGTCCTGTGCTGTGCAATAACATTTGTTAGGTGGTGAAACATGTCGCCCAATAAAGACAAACAAGTACACATGTCAATATGTACTCTCCATTCATGAATAACCACAATAAAAAGGAAATAAACTTATAAGAATGAAAAATTTGATGCATTGTTATACACATAGTTCAAAGCTTTGAAAATGCGCACACGAGAATATTTTGCAACTCTCACCTGTTCCTACTCTTACACTAATATTTACGTCCGTAGCGTATTCGAACTGCGTAGATGCGCACACTCAAGAAAACTACATGTGGTTGTGTGCCAGTCAAAAAAGCAAAACGTGTGACAAACTTCCACTAATATTCATGTTAACGTCAACCAGAGGCAATTAGTTGTCGCGAGTGCCCCCCTCAAAAAAAGCAACGGAAATGCATACACGGCGGCATCTTACCTATGCGCACTCTTGTGAGCACTAAACGAGCGAGTAACAAGTGGTAGCTCTTTGAGCGATTAGTAACGAGATAGCCATCAGTTTTGCAAGCCAAAAAAGCAGAAACCGCCCGTGGAATGCAATCCAAACCATTACCCGCCTACACGCACGCCAATGCGCGAGCAGTAGTATATAGACGTGCGGGAGCAAACTAGCTAAAAAAAAAAAAAAAAAAACCATGCAACGAAAATCGAGAGAGGGAGGCGAGCGAAAAAAAGTTCCCTGTATTCCCACATAGTGGTAATACATGATAGAAAAGAAAAAGTTAGGAAATTGGCTCACTTTTTAAACGTACAGAGGACACCATAAAAATACGGCATCGGCCATTTTTGGACTTGTTCGCGGCACCATATATTTACGTCATTGACCCTCAAAGGATTAAGGGCTCAAATCGCCACAGGCACACCCGAAAAAGCTCTGAAGGCCTGCCAGTTGACTTATTAGGCATATCAGTGCTCGTACTGTGACAGAAGATGGCGGGTGCATGCGTGTATAATTAAGGAATACATACTGCGTCCCGAGAAAGTTGCCCCTGCCCACCCTTGTTATGCTTCACAGCGTAACATTACTGTAATGAGGTGAAGCTGACTTTCGGGACTCAGCATCACGCAACGCGCCGTGCTTTCCGAAGTTCAAAGCCAATCGCGATGACTACAAAGGCGGTGTCGGTGCAATTGCTGACAGCGGCGAATTGTTTCTGTGGAAAAGGCGGTACAGAAAGGCGAGAAGATTAATACCGAACCTCGAAGCAGCTATACCTAGCATTGCCGCGGTGGTGGCTACGGCTGCCAGCGGATCTGCGTGCAAGTCTGCCGGTTCGAGGCAGCAAGGTTATCAAAATTGACGCGGTTGTGGCTTTTATTAATGCCGTTTCGGACCTGCGGTCACGGCAAAATGTCTGGAAAATTCGACAGCAAAGAGTTCTTGCGTCTGAAAGTTCAGACGTTCTTATACAGTGACCCTATGGGGTACGTAGTGGTGCTGCGAAGCAGCCCGAATTATCTGGCGTCCGGAAAGTTGCTCGTTGACTGTACTCTGGCAATTCCTCCAGCCGAGGACGCGGCGTCAAAGACAATTCGTCACGATTCCTCTCTGTTACTCATTACAGCATTACCGTGACTTTGGGTTCGCTTTAAATAAAATTACAGCTAAGTTTCTCCGATAGAAGCACAAATTCCTTGAGTTTGAACTTGGTAGTTGCCTAATAATTTGCTATAGCAATCGATTCTTCGCCTTTCACATGAAACTGCGACATCTTGTTTTTCAAGAGAAATGGGTTTAAATGTTGTCCATGCATTAGAACAAAACCAAAATTGCTTTTGCGGTATTCGTAAGGGCCCGCCATTAGGGCTAGTGTCATTGCCATTACAAGATTTCGAAAAAACAAGTTTGTGCGCAGGCTGTAAATGAGGACGTGCAGTAGGGTTCACTTTGTTTTCACTATTAAAGCGCATTCAAAACAAGTTGTTTTACATACTGAACCAGCAGCAGTGAATCCTCATCAAGAGCGTTCAGCGTCCCGGGCTCTTGTGTTGCACAATGAAGGCAAGTGGTTAGTCTAGGCCTCAAGAGCCACCCATATGCGGTCGAGTGACTGAAGAAATGCCGAATGTCGAATGTAATGGATGACACGTGTTGTTGTCCACAGACAGTGACAAAGAGCTACCCAAGAGTGACTACAATGGAAGTTAAGCATAAACAAATTTCCATTCTGTGAAGTTATACTTTGCATGTTTCACCTTTTTCTGATAGCCAGAATCAGTGGCATGCTACATTTTTCTGGTTACAAAAAAAAAAAAGGTGCATGTTGTGGGACTCTCACCGGTAATCTAGGGACAAAGGTATGGGGCATGTTAGAATTAAGTAAGCACTGTCAAATGAAGCAGCACTGTACCTGGACTTTTTTTCCGCCTCTTTGAATTGCACTCACTGGATAACTTAATCAATTCCATTAGGCCATCAAAGTCAAATTAATGTAAGTCGACTGTACAGACTTAACAATCACCATTTTACATCAGTGTGCTTGTAATTAAGCTATTTTGCAGAAGGCTAGAGCTACTACATAAGACACACTTATGTCACATGATTCTAAGGGTGTTTTATTTCAGTTTCGGTACTTTGAGTAAGCTCAGTGGTTAAATATTCACTAGCATACACGACCAAGTTTAAGGCTCTATCATGAGAGGTTACACTGTGGCTGCATATGGCTCACCACTTAGATGATGGCTAAGGGTTTGAGTGGTGAAACCATTTGCTGCTCCCACAGTTGTTTGCACATGTACAGTGTGAGGTTGCCTTACTGCAATAATTGAAAATTGTATCCATCACCCTTCCGAGTTTGATTTTATGAGCTGAGTACTGCTTCATCCTGACATATCAGTGAAGTGGTGGAACAGGTACTGTCAAAGGGGGCTGTCGCTACTCCAAATGCGGCACGCACATTGAGGTAACATGCTGTGAAGAGCCTTTTGCATATTGAGCGAGGACTGCTCCGTAGGTGGATACCTCAGCACAAAATGATTTATAGACTTGACAGTGGTACTTACTTCTCCAATGCCAAGCCAGTCAGCAAGATCTCGTGCATTTGCCAAGGCAGTCGACAGTCCAATTATGCGAACCTTGCGGCTCGTGTAGGAACTGATGTAGTTGGCTCTGGACACAATCACTTCCAGCACTGGTCCTCTGCCCTCACCTGTCACAAGGACCCACATTTTAGTAAGACATTCAAATATGCAATATTAGTGAGAGCATGAAAAAATTGTAAAGTGAAATTAAAAACTAAATTAGCTATTCTGAAAGCCTTGACAAACTTTGAGTCTGATGTATTAAAAGCTCGTCTTATTTAAGAGATTCTTACAAGGCCCCAGAGAGAGAGAGAGAGAGAGAAACGCTTCAGCAACTTCTTTGGTTCTGAACTAATTTTCTCAGACAGTGGCACTCTCCTGCAGTGAAGACTTTGATTTGCTTGCTCTTCAACCACCTCAAACAGCACCCGCAAGAAACATTCTTGGCGCCTCTAATACCAATGCCAAGGGGCGCACTCTATGGTTACATCACAATGGGTGCCTCTTTTCTCCGTTCTCTTCTTGCTGTGCAACACACTTCCAGCAGCAGTCCTTTGCACTCTGCATTTTTCGGGAAACATGGGCTTTTACAATTATGCTGGCTCTTTGTGTGCCGCAGGCCGTATGGGTGCCACCAAGCAACAGATCTGACGTCATCTGTGCTGGCGGGAAGAGGGGTTCCCCTGAGAATTTTCAGCGGTTTCGGCAATGTGCAGTGGTGTAAAGCTTTGTAGACATGACCACTGCGTGATCTACGCCCCATGTTTTTCTATTTGCGATGCCCAAACTGTGCGACGTGACCTTTACGACTTGTTAACATATCCACCCCTTAAAACATGACTTAGGCTGCTGTGGCTGGATGGCTAAGCACTGAAGTGATGAAGTGCACTGCTTCAGTCAATGTGTTGCAGATGCACGTGGGAGCCCTGCTTTAGGTTACTCACACACCCAAAGGCACATTCTCAATTTTTTGTAGAGACAGGTTCCCTTTCGCCAGCAGCCATACTTACGCAGGATCAGGGTCACCCCTGTGTAAGACGGGATCACACAGGAATGGCGGGAAAGAAAAAAACAACACACATCAGACTTGTCAAGATGAAACGTAAGCACCACAAACAAGGTGACGATACTGAGAAACTCCCCTAACTCCAGCCTTGCAGCCTTTTACTGATTGTCTCATTTTGGGACATTTACCAACATACCATACTTGTTTTTCAATTATGATAGTCAAACCTGTACTCTTAATTAAAAAGAAAGTTTTGTCAAAGTGAGGCCTCCATTTTCAACAATCGAAACAATATTGCACGCTCAGACTACCTAATAACAGCCAAAGTTTTCCCTAAGCATTGGGTGCGAGGGCATACTGTGGAACCACCCGCCACCAGTGCCTGAATGACGTCCAAAGTTGGAGCACGTGCCGGAGCGTCTCCTTCAGTGCCGTTGCATGCTTCGCTTTTCATCGAACTGTCACTAAATTTCCTTTGGTTGTAGGGATATTACGCAACAGCCCTTGTTCTTTGTCTTGATATTAAGCTTTCATATGGTCTACGAGAATATATAGTGTTTCTCAACACCGATTTGGGCCAGGTTTGGCTGTACATACATTTGACAAAGTAAAAAAGACGGTTGCTTCTACAAAAACTCAATGGTCATTCAATTCCGGTAGCAAATTTGAATGCACATACATACATGTACGAAAGAACCAGTTCCACACACAAGGCTGACACTGTCAAATACATGAAATGAGATATGCACAAATGATGCAGCGAGTCATGCGCATTCACAGCAACAAATCTCATAAATTGACAACCTTCAGTTGGTTTGAACATGTGAAGGGATCGTGTCATATAAGTTATGAATGTATTGGTACATTTTATTTTATTTCATTCTTTTTCTCATGAACAATGTGCATACATGCCTGCATCGCATCACTTGGATAAGTCAGATTGTTATCTTTGGCCTTCTATGTCCATAAAATGGCTTCATTATCTACGTACTAAAGTACCTCCCTCAGTTAATTCACCAGCAATATTGTTTGTAAATAAACGTCGGTACTGGCTTTCTAAAGTTTTATCACACGTATAATGCACAGGGTTCAGGATCAGCATACGGCTTTATTATAGCCTGCATAAGAAGCGTATTGGGCTGCGTAGCCTTGTCTTTTTCACATGTGTCACAGAGCATGATAACACAGACAATTTCTTGCTGTAATTTTCTGTTTTTAGCTGAGCAGGTGCCCCAGAACAGAAAGAAAAGAAACTCATGAGATTAAAACGTGAGGTTTCGGATCAATTGTTATATATATATATATACAGTCGCCGACCGATTAAGAAAAAAAAAAAAAAAATCCTTTATTTCCACGCACTTATTCGGGCTTGGCAGTAGGCTTGAAATCGTGAATGCGCCGTTGCACGCTGTTCCGTTTATGCGCAGTCAGATAAGCCTGAATCTCGGAGAGGGTCGTACGGTCACTATAGGTGGCTGAAAGCACAGTCACTGCTTGTGCACACTCCGCATGCAACGGCAGTGTAGCACATGGTGCATCATCTTCCGACTCGGAGTCATCGTCCGGCGGTGCAGCAGAAACCTGACGAATGATCTCGCCGTCATCGAGTTCTGCGCATGTCAGCACAGCAGCGTGAGCACCTATGAAACTGCCAAATGAGACGGTGTCCGGAACCACTGCACAGGTCTCGGCATAACACTTTCGGCGTCAGTAGGGTGCACATCGGAAGGCAACAAATCCTAGGCTCCCAGCACCCGCTTGCCGGCATTCCCTAGCACAGTCTGTGCGGGCACTGTCGGTGCCATTAGACACTTGACTCTATGTTTCCGTATGCCACGTTGCATCACCGCAACCTCGACCCAGCACACAAAGCAAACATCACCACGCCGTCACGCCGATACCAGTCGCACAAACGAAAAACATGGCCTACTCGCAGCGTCGTGCATGAAGAAACAAACAAACCAGCTGCTGGATTGTCTTGACATGGCTTACTAAGCTGAGACCGGAACTGCTGTAGCCACGAACCAGGCAGAAACAATGATGATGAGTGGGGATTTCCAGTAGCGCCACTTCGCGGGGTAGAAAGGAGGCTCCGTTCAAAACAAAAATGGCATTCAGCAAGTCAAACCATGGGCCGGTCAGATTTGGTGCATGGTGCTTTCGATCGAGTTGGCTCAAGGAGCGTCCGAAAAATCAGATGAGAGGTTGCAACGTGTCCGAACTTCCGGCAGTCGTTATACATTATGCCTGAGTTATGCCTATATATATATATATATATATATATATATATATATATATATATATATATATATATATATATATATATATATATATATATATATATATATATATATATATATATATATATATATGTGTGTGTTTCTTCTTTACAGTAAAATTTACATAATTCGAACTTATGTTGGTATTATGTAGTAGTCAAGGCCGCCTTTATTTGTGCTGCTGGTGAAAAAAATGAAAAAGCTATCACAAGCGCTTTAGACTGGCCATGACGAATGAAAGCCTTTCTGACCCAGCATAAGAAACCCTATCAGCAGGGACAACATGCTGTAGATGCGGCGGCAAAAGATAGCTGAATGTGATGCCACTAAAGTGAAACGTGCTGAACTTTGCAATAGAACTTTATGCGCACTTTCGCTGAGCCTCAGCTACTTCCCGCTCTTTACAACAGATAGTCGTAGTTGCTTGCCCAGTCTAAGCTTTGTTCAGCTAAGTTCCCTTCGCTTGGTCACCTAAATGTGCTCTAGGCTCTGAGTGGGGACAAAACGCATCGAGGCTCTGCTCGTTGCACGTAGACAGCTAAATACAGAAAAGTGCCTTGACTTGGGGAAAGATGTTTCGCATTAAAAAAACATTGCAGGCGCACAACAGCTCCAGCAAAGCACACAAAGCAGTTTGCAGACTAGTAACTCTACGGCTAATACACGTGCGGTACTTGTTCGCTGATACATGGGAACAGTACAAGCAAAAGAAGGAGATGACACGAGCACTGGTTCTCTAGGGTCTAAGTCGTACGTCACTTCCAGTATGTGGTAATGATGGAGTTTCTTGCAGTTTTGGTATGAAAGACATCTATAATTGAGAGCATTTTCATGTTTTGTGATGCATTCACTTGTATTTCAAATGTAAAATTTTGCACAAAGGCTACTGCATGTCTAAATGTCCTGAAACTGTGCTTTTTATACTGTCAAAACTTTCGTTGCAGTCTGCTTTTATGAGCCGAAAAGACCACCACCGCCACCATCATCATCATCAACATGTTTACGCCCACTGCAGGACAAAGGCCTCTCCCTGCTATCTCCAATTACCCCTGTCCTGCACCAACAGGGTGTCTGCCAAGATGACATTTCCTCATTCCCCGAGTTTTCCCTGACTGCCCTGATTAATTCCCCTGATTGCCTTTGCAAAATTCTCTGAGTGACGCAGAACTATGTTTTATGTCAAGACGGGCTGAAACTACATCGCCGGTGCTGTCACTGTCTAGTAAGCATATGAAAAAAATAATAAAAAACACGACAGAATTCAGTTTGAATACTAAAGAGTAGTGTTTACATTATTCAAAAAGAGAATAGAAAGGAGGGGTTAGTAAAATGCATAGCAAATAAAATGTCTTCGAAAAAAATTGCAAATAGAGTCGAACATCCTAAAATACGAATAAAAAGGAGATGCATACATAAGCAAATATTTTCGAATATGAGCTATTTCTATCAATTGATAGCAAACTCTATGGTATGAGGCCCGAACTTTGTCACAATTGAGATTCTCTCTCAGCAGCTCGTAAGTCAACCTCAACTGTCTTGACATACTCTCAGCTTGCGCATGACGCCTCTGTGTTGTGTTTCCCTGCTTTAGAGTTTATTTTGGTTTGGATGAGGGACACCTGCATCTCGGCATCAGCCAACACTTGGTTTTTTGAGCTCAAGCTCCTTCAAAACAGTGGCAGCATGCTTCCTTTCCCGTTCATTCCTCAATGCGTAGATCCTTTCTGTTGATGTCCTCCTTCCACCACTCGTTCACCCCACAGACCATTTGAACCAGCTTCTTGGTCAGTTGCACAGTCCACGTCCGATTTATTGAACTCCCTAGGGGCCGCGAGAACGTCAGAAAAATCAGCCAGTTGGAAAAAATAAATGCTTGTCATTTACTGCCCTTAAGGGCTTAAACTGCCACAGGCACATTCAAAAAAAGCTCTGAAGGCCTGTCGGAACACGTATTATGCATATCGGTGCTCGTACTGTAACAGGAGGTACCGGATGCACGCGTGTATAATTAGGAATACATACTGTGTCCCGTGGCAATAGCCCTTCACACTCTTATGCTTCATTGCAATACTTTTGTGTATGCTTCACCAAGTAACATTACTGTAAAGATGCGAAGCTGACTTTTGGGAACTGGCATTATGCAACGCCCCGTGCTTTCCGAGCTTCGAAGCCAATCGCGTGGACCACAAAGGCGGAGTCCATGCCATTGCTGACAGCAGCGAATTCTTTCAATAAAAAACACGGCACTTAGCGGCAAGAAGCTTCATAGCGAACATCGAAGCAGCTAGGCCTAGCATTGCTGCAGTGGTGGCTACGGCTGTCAGCAGATCTGCGTGTGAGAGTGCCGGTTCGAGGCAGCGAGGTTATGAAAATGGCGGCGGTTGTGGCTTTATTAAAGCAATTTTGAACCTGCAGTCACAGCAAGACGTCCAAAAAATCAGACGGCAAAGGGTTCTTGCGTCCTAAATTTCTGATGTTCTGGTACATTGACTCTGTGGGGTAAGTGGTGGTGCCGCGAAGGCATCCCAATTGTCGGGCATCCATAAAGTCGGTCGTTGACTGTACATGGGAAACTCTTCCAGCTGACGACCGGGGCATCAAAGACGATTCATTATGATTCCTGTCTGTTACTCGAGCCAGCATTGAACATGACTTTCGACCCTTTCAACAAAATTACCTCTAATTTTTTCTGATAGAGGCACAAATTCCCCGAGTTTTCCCTGAGTTTTTCCTGATTACTTCATATCCCTGAGAAATCCCAGTTTTCCCAGTTTGTAGACACCCTGACCAACCGATTCCAACTACCACCCGCAAATTTCCTAATTTTGTCACACCAACTAGTCTTCTGCCATCCTCTACTGCGCTTCCCTTCTCTTGGTGCCCATTCTGTAACCCTAATGGTGCAACGGTTATCTAATCTGCGCATTACACGACCTACCCAGCGCCATTTTCTTTCTCTTAATGTCTATTAGAATATTGTCTGTACCTGTTTGCTCTCTTATCCAAACCACTCTCCTTCTGTCTCTTAAAAGTTATGCCTAGCATTCTTCGTTCCATCGCTCTTTGCGCAGCCCTTAACTTGTTCTCAAGTTTCTTTGTCAGTCTCCAAGTCTCTGCCCTATATGTCAGCACCGGTAAAATGCACTGATTCTACACTTTCCTTTTCAATGATAACGGTAAGCTCCCAGTAAGGAGCTCACGATGTCTGCCATATGCGATCCAACTCATTTTTTATTCTTCTGTGAATTTCCTTCTCGTGGTCAGGGTTCCCTGTGATTAGTTGACCTAGGTAAACATACTCCTTCACAGACTCTAGAGGCTGGCTTGCGATCTTGAACTCTTGTTCCGTTGCCTGGTTATTTATCATTATCTTTGTCTTCTGCATATTAATCTTCAGCCCCGCTTTTACACTCTCCCCGTTAAGGCCTTCAATCATTTGTTGTTAGTCGTCTGCAGGGTTGCTGAATAGAACAATGTCATCGGCAAACTGAAGGCTGCTGAGGTATTTGCCATCAATCTTTACTCCTAAACCTTCCCAGTTTAATAGCTTGAATACTTCTTCCAAGCACGCAGTGAATAGCATTGGAGAGATTTTGTCTCCTTGTGTCTGACTCCTTTCTTTATAACTATCTGCCTACTTTTCTTGTGTACAATTAAGGTGGCTGTGGAATCTCTGTAGATATTTTTCAAGGTATTTACGTATGCAGTATGTACTCCTTGTTTACGCAGTGCCTCTATGACTGCTGGTATCTCTACTGAATCAAATGCTTTTTCGTAATCTATGAAAGCCATATAGAGAGGCTTATTGTACTCTGTCCATTTCTCGATTACCTGATTAATGACATGGATGTGATCTATTGTAAGGTATCCTTTCCTAAGCCAGCCTGTTCCCTTGGTTGACTAAAGTAAAGTGTTGCCCTTATCCCACTGGAGATTATTTGGGTAAATATTTTATATAATACTGGGAGTAAGCTAATGGGCCTATAATCTTTTCAATTCTTTAATGTCTCCCTTTTTGTGGATTAGTATAATGTTTGCATTCTTCCAGTTTACTGGGACCCTTGCAGTCGATAGACACTTCGTATGAAGAGCTGCCAGTTATCCAAGCATTATGTCTCCTCCATCTTTGATTAACTCGACTGTTATTCTATCCTCTCCTGCCGCTTTTCCCCGTTTCATGCCTTGCAAGGCCCTTCTGACATCATCTCTAGTTATAGGAGGAGTTTCTGTATACTGTTCATTATTGTTTCGAATAGAGTACTCCCGAGTCCTCTGGGTAGTGTACAAGTCAGCACAGAATTCTTCCGCCGCTTTTATTATACCTTCAAGATTGCTGATGATATTACCCTGGTTATTTTTCAGTGCATACATCTTGGTTTGTCTTATGGCAAGTTTCCTTCTAACTGATTTCAGGCTGCGTCCATTTTCTACGGCTTCTTCAGTCTTTCTCACGTTATGATGTTTAATATCACTTATTTTACCTTTGTTGATCAGTTTTGCCAGTTCCGCGTATTCTATTTTATCTCTTGAGTTGGACACTTTCATTCTGACGCGAAATTTCAAACTTGAAATGTTTGTGTTGTTCAATTCTAGTGCATATATAGGTATCTCTGAGAGAGTATTAATGGCGAACGTTACCTTGATCATATTTTAATATAGTTTTAAAGTCAGCAGGAGCAGTTGATCTGAGCTGGCAGCACCTTGCTACGTTGTCATCAATATAGTAGGTTTAGAGGCTCCTCGGGCACTCTTTGACATTTTGTTGGCTCCAAAAATGTCTTCGATGCCATAGATCAGGATGCTGGTGCGAAGCACGACTCTGACGAGCATGTGACCATGACGACGCCCCACGATGTCGTTGGCCATGCCTGCCGTTAGCTCCTGCTGGGCTGGATGGTCAAGACACCCTTGGACGTCTTGCATCCGGACCTCCAATCCACAGCTCTCCTGAAGCAGCTGAAACAGAAGCTGGCTGCTGACTGGAGGTGTTGTTCCAGGCCTTTGCCGGAGTCGGGGGCTCCTGTCTTCAACAGGAACTTCTGTCCTGGCCCACCCTAGTTCGTCGGAGAAGTTGTATCTCCTGCCAGCGCCTCATCGCTGCTCATCGGCATGCCAGAGGGAACCACATGGCACCGGTATGCCGACCATGTTAGGCGTCGCCTCGGGAGCTGGCTTGCACCCTCGACTGCCACTTCAGAAGTCCAGCCCGCAGGGGGACCAACGGCAATACCAGTCACTGCCAGCGAAGCACCGCCCACCTCGGAGGAATCAAGTGTTCCCAGATGTGTGGCGCCCGTTGGGCCATTGTAACGTTCGGCGCCACTCTCAAGGCCGGCCACACCCGACCCGTCAACACCGGTGCCCAGGCGGAGCACTCGACCACGGAGGCCGCTGGACCATTACTCACCTGGATAACAGCCGCCGTCGACCTGGCTGGGACAGCAGCAGAGCCTCGACCAGGCATGAAGTTAAGTTTTTCATATGCTGAGCCTGGATGTATTTTGTTTGTATTAACAAAGAAACAGGGTGATAAGGGGTGTGATGAGCATATGGTGCCCCCTCAGGCATAATCTTTATTGGCCCACCAGGCTATTGCCCACCAGGCTCCATGGCCAACATTGGTCACCGCACCAAATAAACACCAACGAACACAGCTCGACGAGCACAAAGTTCTACACCATTCGCGTTGCGCATACATGCAATCAGATTACACAAGGTTCGGCGACAACAGACAGCAGATAGAAGCATTGATAACTTTTCTTAGATGTTAAAAGCGCTCACCCGTAAAAGATAAACGAGTTCACGTGTCAATATTTTCACGAAGAACGGTTAAATTGCTAATTTTCACTTTTCATTCTTGCTTAGCTGTTGCCTCTGCTCTGTCCCTTAGTAGCTCACATAATTTCTTAACTCCTTGCAAATCTTGTTTCCAGTTGCAAATTATGCACAAGAAGTGCTGTACAACTAGGGGAAAGTCAGATGAGGGAATGGGTGACATATTGCTAATCGGTTTAACATTTCTTGCAGGGTTTGATGATGGACGCTGTTTCGCATTATTTTATTTTCCACCTTATCTAACCCACATCACGGGTATGTTCTGAGGATCTGCCAGCGTCGTGGCAAGCCGTCACTCGAGGAAATAATGAAGCAAAAGGAAAAGTTAAATGCAACTGGCGTTTTCTCCAGCTGCAGCTCGTTCCACAAGTATAGAGACCAGCTGACTACGAACCAAATCACTTTCCTGGTGCCTGGATCAGTCTAAACAAAAGAAGGTTGAACTAACGAAGCAACAGCGATGCCCGTGACAGTTATACAACGATAATTTGCTCTCACTGAAGAGTCCTGCGCATGTGAAGAAACTACTTGCTCGCTTCTAATGGTCCGATTGTGCTCTCAGTTAACAATGGTTTATAATGTACTATGTAATAACACAAACTTGCTAATGTTAACAATACTACAATGTGAACATAGTTTTCTATTAATTGTGATAACGGCTGTTCCTTATTCAAAAACTATATGATATTCAATTCGACTTACTTCTGGCATCATACAATTCGTATTTGATTCGGACTCAAATACAGTCGAACCCGGCTACATCGAACTTGCCAAAAAACGCCTATCAGTTCGATATAGAGCATAATTCGATATAAGCCTGCTAAATAATTGGATGTCATAAAAGCACATACCATTTATAAAATCACTTTATTGATGAAACTAGCTTAGTTTCGCACGAAATAGTCCTGCATTTTCTTCTGCTTAGGCAATTTCGCTGCGTGCGAGGCACGCACTTTTCCACTTTGTTTAAGGAGTCGGAGCAGCTGAGGCCGCAACATTCCGCATTCGCGCAGAAGCACCGGACTAGTGCGGGCGCACCAATCACTTCGGAGGATGTGGGCCAAAGACGGTCGTTGCTTTCCTCGTTGCGCCCATTTTCACTTGTGCTCGGCGCGATGTCAGCAATGTAGTCTTCGTTTCCGGGCTCTCCCGTGGTCGCGACACCATCATTTGCGCTCACAAACTCGTCCACCGTTGATTCGTCAACAGCTTCCGGAAATTCTGACAGCTCGCTCCAAACTTCGGCAACAACGGCAACGGCTTCGTCGCATTAATCAGAATTTAGTCATCACCGAGCACGCGGAAGTCGGTATGGCTGAAGCTATTTTGGATGAACCACTCGTATACGGCCGTGCGTACGCGTCGGGCGCCACGGGCGTAACTACGGGCACCGGGTCACGAGTTAGGCCGCTTTAGCCCTAATTTCCCCCTTCAAGATCGTGCCGAGAGTGCACCTCGGAATCTTATACGTTGCGGGGACATCCGACTTGTCACCGCGTTCGACCCGATTTATGATTTCGAGCTTCACGACGAAAGGCGAATTCTGCCGCTTCATCACGGCAACACTGCGGGAGAAGGCCCACACAATGAATCAGATAAGCAGCGAGACAACTCGCACTTTCGCTGCTTTCGCCATCTTGCACGACGAGGGCACAAGAGCCTCTGATTGGCTGTCTGAGCAAGCGCTGCGGGTGGGCGGGCCAGGATCATTTTTTGTAGGGGGGTGTCGGCTGCTCCGAGATAGCGCGGTCACGTAGGGAGAGCGGTTGGATGGAGCCGCGCCGCCGGGTTTTCCCGTCACTGCGAGGGAAAGCCAACTTCCGGGGCACTTCCGCCGCTTGACGTTCGATATATCGGGAGTCGCTACTAGTTTTGTTCGATGTAAGCGTAATTTTTGCTATATATACTCATTGTAATTATACCGTGTCCAGAAATTGTTCGATATATGGAATAATTCGATGTAAACGGGTTCGATATAGTCGGGTTCGACTGTATTGCATTTGCACACCCCTAGATACGAGAGATGGTGAACATTTGATTTTTTTTTTTGTCCCGTGAAGCTTCTTTCCGTGAACAGCATGCCACGATCACAGGTGTGCATACTACTTGCATCGTATTCGCACAGGTTATAGATGCTCATTCTTACTTGTGGTGCCTTTTCACATGGCTCAGGTTTATGGGGTGATAGGTCCTTTTTCTGCTGTTGGTAAAGGCATTGCTGCTAGGCAGCGTTCGCTCCATCTCTTCGTCGTATGTTTGGGTGGCGAGCTCGAAACCAATGTGTTCTAAGAAGGCTGTCAATGTTAACAAAATTCACAGGTTGAATAATGGACAGCCGGTCTCTATAACCTAATGCACATTGACTTATTGCTCTCATGATGGACCAATACTGTTTTTCGTGCAAAATTTTTCTCTTGTCATAGGCGGGGTGCATTTTCGTCCACCAGCTGCAGCCCCAGCTACTTCAGCAAAGGGGCAGAAGAGAAGTGCTATCAGCAGAAAAATTTTTTTGAAATCAAAGCCGAAGCAGGCTGGCACAAAATTTTACTCATGTAAGACGTACCCAATATCTTGATTTTATGTGCTGTCGAATATGATGACTGAAAGTGAACCCATCACGTCAGTGGGCAACATGACCGCTGCGAGTAGGTATCCTCAAGCAATCGTTTTCGGAATATGTTCATGTACGCATGATAAGGCATCATGGATGCGTTGGAGGTCATTTGTTGAGCTGTGCAAAGAGTGAGGTTGGCCCACTGTGCATCCTGTACCTAGTTGCGCGAACTCTCACTAAAGTGATCTTATCTCCAAATGCGATCGCTTGAGCATACTGCTTCAGGTCCGACCAACGTAAGTGCAGTAAGCCCTCTTTAGAGCGAAGCCGCATTGCTCGAATTGTCAGCTTATTTGAAATTTCTTCCAGTCCTGACCAAAACACATGTATTTTAAACCAGATTACTTGAAGCATATCGTTAAGCTGCTCCGCTTAAAGTGAACTGTCAAGGGGCACACTAGCACTCATGATGGAGCTACGCACCGGGCGATTGAGCTACCCCTTCTGTCACCAGCTATGATATCATGCCACCTGCGCATCCTTTTCCTCCGTGTTGCCCCTGTGTGCTATTAGCGGTGAGCAGGTGCACTCACAGTGGTGCTCACTGCCTCTCCTTCACGCTCCACCGCTTGCCCTCTCACTTTTTTTTTTTTTTAATCAAGGCGATTCCACTGCGCAGCATGCTGGCTGTCACAATCACCGAATCCACGATCACCATGAAGAGCAACTGTCATGGCGCTGGCACAAGTCAAAACAAAAAACGGTAGAAACAAAAGGCACGGCTGGCAGCGCGTGGACGCTCACGAGTTTGTTTCCACAGCGAAACCAGCTGACCAGCAGACAGGGAGACACAAATAAGCCTCAGACCTCTTCACCTGCCCTCGCTCGCTGGCCCGGGTGGCAAGATAAAACAATGTCGCTGCCTTTAGTTTTATTTAGGGGGCTTATTCGCGCCGAGTGAGCGACCCTCTCAGTTGGCATACCCTTTTCCTTCATGCTGCTCCCACACGCTATCAGCAGCGAACAGTGGTGCCACCACGGCGCCGCGGCACTGTGGAAGTAGTGCAAAGTGGTACAGACAAACGAAATCTGTGTCACCTGCCGCATGCTCGGCATGTCCCAATGTTACCGAATATTGGCTTTCTTCCACATATTGCGCAAAGGAGCCAACCGCAATCAAGAAATTCGATATCGATCTGGCTCAATCACGATCAAAATTACACCACGTAACACCCGTATTAGACTTCTGCAGCTTTGTACTACTTCAGCTCTACATTTTTAACATTCGTGGAGTACAGTAGAATATCGGTGATACGATCACGCCTGATACGAACTTAGGATAATATGAATTTTCTAAAAGTCCACGCCTAAGTCCATTAGCTTACAACATGCTAAATTTCAATGTTGCAAATTGTTTTTCACACTCCGCTGAATGACTTCCACCATTTGAGTGAATGATACCAACAATTCATGTTCTCGACTGTCCGTGCCTCATGCCTTCACTGACTGAATGGTATCTAGTGGCCAGAAAATGTATCTATGATTGCAGTTTGATGATGTACTGAATGGCATAAGATCATGTTCTGAGGGAACGTATCAACCAGCAAAAAAAAGAACTGTATTAGGTCAATTTTTGTGCGCTCGAGTGCAAATGTTGGCACTGGGATATTTTATGCAACGGGATCGTATCAACGAGATTTTACTGTATTTGTTCATTTTGAATACTTAGAAAACTTCAAATACTGAAATGCGAGCCAAAGCAAATATCAAATTGCATGATACTCAATCAAGTATACGGAAATATTGAATATTCACACACGTCAATTTGCATGTACTAAGGAAGTTTTGATGCTTGCAAATGCACAGAGAAAACAATCTCACTGCCATGGACATGTTGTTTTACTTGTGGGTAAGCTCGACTCCCTCACGCCCCCTTATGTTGTTTTCCCCTCATGGCTCTCGCTTCTCCTGTAATCCAGCTTCCCCTCGCATAGCCAAACGCCGCCGGCTGTCGGTGTAAAAGCAGAATAGCATAAGAGATGGCGCGAGTTTTGCGCTGCTAAAGCTACCTAATGCAAGGTTACTCAGGTGCAAAAGGCCTGACTGTTTTCATAAAAAAGCGCTAAAGACGAAGTTGAAGGAACACATACGACAGGTCTGGTGCTACTTCCAACTGGCATTTATTATCAACGGTCATCTATTTATTCTCTGCGCATCAAGTACATCATGCACTCCATTATCATATACACAAAGATTGAAATGAATCCTATCATACACACGATTGTATGGTCAATAAGTTCAAGTGTCTAGATATCTCGACAGAAACGTCACTTCTTTTTTCTTGTCAAATCAGACGTTACAGCTGACGCACTTGTCGCCTTCTTTCCTTATAAAATATGCCTCACCTATTTCTTTTTCTGTTCTTGTGTTTTTTTACTGAGGCAGGTTGTGTCGCCAAACGTGGGCGTGCATGCGCACTTTTTGCAGTGGTCAGCCAAGTGACTACCGTATCCTTTTCTGACATCACTGTTGTGCTGTCTAGCCCCGTCATTGAAGCACCAGCTGGTTTGTCCGATATAAATGCATCCACAATCTAAGGGTATTTGATAGACAACATCTGAAGTGCATTCGGTGTAATAGGTCCGGTGATTAGTGCGATATTGCATGCGTTTCTGGTGCTTCTTATTTTGAAGGTTACACGCTGCTGACAATTTACAAGGCACTGAAAAAACTAGATTGACATTGTGTCGGTTTGCCATATCTTTTAAATTATGTGAAACTTTATGGCGGTATGGGATTACGTGTACAGGTTTTTTGTCGTGATCTTTAGTTGGGCACTTCCTTCCTCGTTTTAATTTTTGAAGCAATGTTTCACAGACTGATGAATTGACAGACACTGGAAATCCAGCAAGTTTCAATCTGTCTACTTGGCTAGACATACTATGCTCAATTTGGTGAACACATGACTTGTGGAAAGCAGACTGAATGCATGTGGTGGATATGCCCCTCTATCAATTTTGAATGTGCGCTATCGAAAAGCAAAACATTTTTCTTTGATCTTAGATTGTATCTCCAGCATACGTGGTCATCTGAGGAAAATAAAATTTTAAGATCTAGAAACTGAATACAGTTGTCAATGGGCAGTTCCAAAGTAAACTTGAGCCCCTGTGAAAATTTGGTGAAAATTTTTAAACAATCTGCTACAGCATCGTCAAGACACCGGACTGATGAATTGTTAAGCACTATTAGATAGTCATCAACATACCTAAATACATGAGTAATTGATCTTCTAGTTAGTTCCCTATTAACGTGGTTGTCAAAGGACGCTAAAAAAAATTATCACATAATATTGGGGCTATCGACGAACCAATACAGATTCCTGTGCATTGAATACAATAACAGCCGTTGTGACTAATGGCAGTCGAATCCAAGTAAAATTCTAACAAGGTTAAAAAATTGTCGCAGTTCATGCATACTAAGTTCTGGAATTTCAGTTCACCCACTTAATCAACAATTTTTTCACGAACCTTGTAAGAGTAGCCTCTTTCTTACTGCCTTGGGGTATACAGAGTGTGTGGACGTCTCGTATGCCGGCCAGCACAATTCTGCGGAACTGTCCGTAGAAAGCCTTCGGAATGTGCCACTGTTTGCGTGATTGTACACGCAAACAATTAGACATTGGTGCCTGGCATGGGGCGAACATATTCGCTCGATATCCTGTTGCAGTGAGTCAAACTTTCTTGATTAGGAATTCAGCTGGCTAGTTTGGTGTATAAAAGCCGCAATAAGTCCTCTTGTGATTGTTTGCACTACTGCATTGTCATTACTTTATCCCAGGAGCATCTTTGAGACCCCCCAACTTTAGGCCGCTTCTAACAGTCACCAGTGTATATATATCACTGTCTTGAAAAGCACACTAGCTGCTCTAAAGCATATGGAATGCTGTCACTTCGATAGCAAGATAGTCCTACCACAGTCCGATTCCGATTGTAATCATGTTGCAAACCCTGCAGTACATATAAATCTGACATGTGTGCCATTGACTGCTCTAGAAGGTATGACGTATGCATGAACAGCCAATGGGCACGGGCTGTGTCACTTGACTGTACAAATGACGACACTGCTTCTCGCAATCGTAGTCATCTTTAAGCAATGCTTTGCTTCGAGGGCACAATTTTTATTTTTTTATTTTTAGGGCACGATACCTCCCCCCCCCCCCCCCCCCGGCCTCTCAAAGTTTGATTGTTCTATTTAATCTTTCCTAGTATTCCTGCTTCTTCACAGTCGCTACTGTGATGTTTAGTACTAAGATGGTCTTAGCTGTGTAAAGTATTGCAATGCTGCTTTTTACATCACACATCATTTGCTTCATGTAAGCACAGAAACTTTGCAGCCTCAGCTGCTCCAGTCCAATGAAAAATGTGTGCCACCTACCCAGCAAATGGATCTCATCGATGATTATGAGGGACACCTGCTTGACGTAGCCCCTTGTGTGCCAGCTCCTGCTGATTCCATCCCACTTTTCCGGTGTAGTAACAATGACGTCGGCACTGGTGATGACACGGAAATCTGGGGTCACATCGCCAGTCAGCTCTGCCACATGCTTCCCCATCTTCTCTTCGAACCGAACCTTCCAGTCTTCAATCCTCTCCCTGACCAATGCCTTCAGAGGAGCGATATACACAATCTGCAAGACAGACACAACTGACCGTTTTCACACTGACCCTGCTTTGTCTTTGCCCTACTTACAGCAGCTGGTCACTCAAGGAAAAAGCGAGTCTACAGTATGACAGGACAGTTGAAAGAAAGGCACAGTCAGACAGCGTTTTGTCTGGATTCTCAATACATATTCCTGTAGACGTTTCAATTGAAGAGCAAGAATATGAGCACATAAGACCCCACACAGAATTGTCATGCAAAAATGTGGAAAAAAGAGTGGCAATGCTCGTTACAGAACTACATGCAAGCTTCAGAGGTGGCACTCATAGGCTTTTCTTTAGCTGGGTCCACATGCATTCCACGCGGAAAGAGACAAGAAAAGAAGAACCTTGGATTCTGGACTGATGTTGAAGACACGAAACATGGCAATCTCGGCTGCAATGGTTTTCCCCGAGCCCGTAGGAGCGCCCAGGAGCACGTTGTGGTCCGTGTGGTATAGCGTATGGAATATCTGGGTCTGGATCGGGTTGAAGTGGCTGAACCGGTATAGTAGCTCGTACGTTGTGTTGCACAGGGCAGAAACAGGCAGTGGCTGCAGGTCAAGCAGCTCTGCACGAGGCCATAGTGAGAGCAATCCGGAAAAGCACCACACTTGCTCTCTGAGAACATTTTGCTCCCCAAGCAGGCAAAAAAAAAGACAAATGTGAGGATTTCCTTCTTAACAGATGCATCCCAAATAAAGCTAGAGTAAAAATAAGGCATTCTTTTCAACGAAATGCTTGAGACATTCAGCAATTACTTCAATTATTAATCCCACAGCCCTGACACTACGATGCCAAAGAAAGCTTGGTGTCCCTTGACAATAGCAAAACAGTGCGGCAAATAAAGCATAGCACTTCTCCAAGCAGGAAACAATGAAATAAAATGTATGCGGTACCATGTGACAACTGTAGTTGGTTCACTAAATCCTTGCTATAATGAAGACGAAGGGGGAGCCATGCTTACCTTGTTGCATCTATTACTTGGTTATAAGAGTGGTCCCCCCTCATTACCGACAATGGCCACCAGGTACAAGTGGTGTTGTTATTAACCAAGTGGAAAGCCAACACAAACATTTGCTGTTTGTGTAGTTTGTACCCGGCGGAAACGCGGCGTAACTATGCACTAACTGCCAAATGCAAATTTGCAACTCCTAACGTGCGCAGATTCAAGCTCTGAGGCGATGTTTTGAGTAAGCCTGGGACATCCGGAGCTGCTCACTGGCGAGTTTCATTTACGGTGTTCAGCGGTCTCCTGCCGCGTGTGCACTTATACGCCGATCTTTTTTGCATGACCTGAGAGCTCTACTGATTATCTTCAGGGTTCATACTTCGCTTGCTGATGATGTGCTGCCATAAGCAGAAAAGAAACTTCCATTAACGCCAAGAAGGCCGCCCATAGGATATCTCGGTCCAGTGCTACAGAGCAGCGCAAAACAGTTTACAACAACGTGGGATTTTTTTCTAGTCTTCTTCTTCACTGTGGAGGTCATAAAGACAATCTGCGAAAATGGAAACAGATATGCTTGGATGCACAATTCTGTAGTTGCCCAGCTATGAGGAGAGCTATCAGTCCTGGAAAGAGGTGCACGACTCCAGACAAAATGGTGAAGTATATTCCTTGGACCTCTCATCAGACCATCCTCAGAAAATGCCAAAAAGGCGAAACTGCAAAATGTGTTACGAGGACTGCAAAGTTGAACAAAAACCAGACGTCTTGTAGGAAAAATGCAGAGCACACCTATGTTTCACAAGAAACCAGGAACAGCTTCACTGCATCGCATGAGCGATAAAGCAGTTCCTGGTCTTGGTTTCTTTTTTTGTATCCGAAGAATAACGATGTACTGAGCATTTTTCAGACACTGTTCCTCAGTTATTTATCTTTAAAACCTATATTCTGAATTTCTTTTGATATTTATGTTTTTTTAGATATCATATTATCTTATTGTTGTTTTTATCAACTAGCAGCAAAACTGGCGCTTTCTGGAGCTTTTATGGTATATAATAAATTTTTCTGTTTTGCAACGTATCTTTTCGGAAAGAGTATTTCATTGCGTACAATATGCTATGCTGCAATGTGTGCTCGAATATTATTTGTAAAGGTAAACAATTTTTTTTCTGAGACCTATAAAGGAACGTCCATTTTCTTGTGGTAACCACAGAGTTAAAGAATAGAAGGGCTAAGATTCATAAGAAGCATATTTAGTGAATGCATACGGCTCCCTCTGTCGCTGCAACCCAGTCACAAATGAAGCAAGGTTTAGCAACAATGAGAACACTGTACATGCCCCCCCCCCCCTAATTTTGTCACAGGTAATGGCTAACGACCAGAAAGGGATACGCACCAGTGTGTGGTGGGTGTCGTTCGGGCAGGATGAGGTGCTGGAAGGTGAGTGGGATGGTCTGGTTGGAGCCAAGCCAGTAGTCTGAGTCCACACGCACCAGGTACTGTGGTGGCAGCGGCTCCGAGATGGGAATAGTGAACACCACATTCTGGCTCTCCCGCTTGATCACCTGCCCACGACACGATCACAGCAGGGATTAGAAGTGTTAGTGGCATTTGGAAAAAGGGCAGCACATTTTGCAAAGCACATTCCATGGATGGCAGCCATGCTTTCTTTGGCTACTGCCCTCACAACACACTGGTCCTGTATCATACACACAAAGATTATCGCAGCCACAAACAGATGACATCCTCCAGTGAGAGAAATTCACCCTGCTGCTTATCCTGACTTTTCCATTTGTTGAATGTGGTGTCTACTTGAAAAGCTGCCCAGCCACCCTAAGAAATCCTTGCCTAAGGAGCAATGAAAGGTAGCCGGCTTTCATGACTGCTGCAAAAGGACAGCTCCTAACTGCTCAGATGATGCAGTCGATGCAGAGCAGAAATGACTTTGGGGTACCGGCACTGACTTGGGATGTCTCATGCGCACACTGCCTGCGCTTATCCTATGTAGGCATTTGCGTGTAGTGTTAATTGGCAGGGGTGAGCAAATACTGAATAGTAGATTTCGAATAAAAAATTTATTCAAATTAAGCAAAAAAAGTTGAATATCGAATATCAGAAAATTTATCACAAAATTTAATGCTGACAAATTTTGCGTAAGAAAACATGGTGCTGCCCATACTCGAGAGTCTCCTAGCATTGTATGGCAAGTATGCATAAAGCTATCAGTAACTCTGGCACCTAGAATTTATGATATACGGTATAATCCACTCTTATTAAAGGAAATGACAAATTAGCATGCCAGCACTGATTACAGTTCAATTCTAGTACAGCACACACCGCTTGTAAGCTGCCGAAGTCGCGAATATCCGTATTATAAGCAGCAGTGCACTATAAACAAAATAAGATTTTTCAAAGGCAGCAAATATGCAAAACATGTAGGTCAAGCATCCATGCTTATAAGAGAACTGAAGCATGCGACTGGGATGTTTACATCTGTTTCAGTTTACAAACATTGAAAGGTTAACATCCGAAGACCTGCAGTTTTCGCATACAGCAAACAAAGCAACACAGAAAAAAAAGAGAGAGAGAGAGAAACCTATTAAAAAAAAAAGCAAGACGGCGACCAATTTTTCAGACCTGCTCGATTGTTTGGAATACACTACAGCACCACCCACAACTCCACAGAACTAATGCAGAACACTAATGTACAACAGCAACTGAAATTTTGCGCACCGTACGCAGCCTCGTTCAATTTCTCAGACTGATCCGTATGCCCGATGTCAAAAACATGGCGAATGCAATCCAAGTCGCTGCCTTTCGTGTGTTGCATGTGCCACCCAAACACTTATTTTCGTTGTTAAGGTGCTTCCTCTGCTTTCCAAATGCCACACAGCCACTGAAACACGTTTCGTTGGCTATGCACCAAACTGCAAATGTGGTCGCTGGTTATCGATGAGGCAGTGCTGTTAGGCCTATCTCACGGGGGTGTCAGGTGGCATGTCGCATCAGAAAGCCCTTGCTTTGTGCATACCCGTAGATAATTACAGTTCCTGTAACTTGTAATAGTTTATGAAGCAGGACCGGATATAATTCAGACTCCTGTTTATCTTCCCATAGTAGAACTAAACGTACATGCATATTGCTTATAGTGCAGTTGCACAAGATGAAATACCAGTTATAATTCGGTTGCCGGGAAATACTGCGGACAAGTGAGGCCACAAGCGCGCTTCTCAATGAGGTGCGCCAGCCGAGAGGAGAGCGATAAAGGCGATGCGGAAGAGGAGGGAGCGAACATACAAGGAACGGAGAGGGAAAAAGACAATGCGACAGCAGCATGCTGGGTCAGCGGACACGCGGCAGTTGCCTAGGCAGTGGAGGCCTTTTCCTCCCGCAGCTTGTCAGCAGTGAGCAGTCCACTGTGAACTGGAGGTCCAGGATGTGGCCGTCGACCTCGGCACATTGTCGCTCTTTGGCTCTTCAGTTTGTATGTAGAAAGTAAATTCAGCTGCCGACTTATTTTTCAGACACAGATGCACTTGAAAAAATCTCTTTATAATGGGCAATTTGAAAAACGAATTTTGATGGTAAAATCAATTCATTGTTTTTCACAACTCCATCACTGCAGAAAAATTGGTCGAGGCCGTGAGTGTGTTTCACACCCGTTCACCTGTTCGCGTTCACCTATCGCCATGCGCATTGTCACGAAGCGCAGATATCGCACGTGCAACATTCGTGGTGCTGTCAGCTTAAACTGTGTTACGCAAATTCATCAGTTCAGAATGTTGCCCACACATGAGCTTACGACGTTCCTACCAGTATGTACCCTTAAAAACTATTGCTATTTGCGTTTGGGATAGTTGCCGGCTGATTGCCTGGAAACCCTCTGCTCTACGCGCGCTGCCATCACACGCAAGCAGCAACATGTGCACGTGTCTTTTGCCAGATCACCATCTATTTGTCTATGGGTACGAACTAATATAAAGGGCAAGCCTTCTGCTACAGCATGCCAACACACCTCGGCCTACTAGAGCAAACCAGCGTGACCTCGCCGGCAGTCAGCGACCAAAGTTGCAGTTCGGTGCGGACTCAACGAAATGCTCCACAGTGGCTGTATGGGTGTTGGAAATGAAGGAACCACCTCGCCATCCAAAGTGAGGGCACATCTCAGTCGTATGCTTCGATTCCCGGACACATGCAGCTGCTTGGTCTAGATGTCTTGTACGTACACAGCCTTTGAAAAATGTTGTTTTGGTTATAGTGTGGTACTGCTTAAAGTGCAGAAATTTGTGCCTCCAGACTTTAGTTAAGCATAAGCTTTAAATAGTGATCCAGCTCACGGATTGAACTAAGGGACAGTGTGTTTGAAGAGGTTTGTGGGCAATCAGCTGCAGCAACTACTGCGAACACCTACCAAGTTTGTATGTGCGTGTACTGGCATGAACAGTGAAAGCTCAGGTGTAGACATGGCGTAAGAGCTCCTAACAGAATTTGCGAAGCACAACATGAACTGACAGCATTGCAAAGTCACTGACAGTAGCATGATATCTGCACTTCATGATGAGTAGATATTTCGAATAGGTATTATTTTCACAAAAGCAAAGCATACAGCAAAATTCAGAAAATGATTTTTCTGACCTGCTGGAGTATTACAACACTGTAATTACTTTCCACACACAAACCGAGGAGCCAAAGAGTGACAAAGCGCATGCATTTAGAGCCCCTTGATCTTGGGCTTTACTCGCATTCGGTGTGGAGTGCGCACTATTGACAAGCTGCAGGAGCAAAGGCTTCTCCCATCGCCTAGGCGGCCTAGGCAAACCACTCGTGCAACTCGCTACTGCCTTTTCCATTCCTTGTTTGCTTGCTGTGCCTATCCCTCTCTGCACTCCCCTTGGCCGCTCTCCTCTTGGCCGGCACACCTGGTTGAGAAGCACTTTTGCTATCTCGCTCGTGTGCAGGATTTTCCGTGTAGTCACATTATAACCTGTATTTTGTATCTGCACTATAAGAGGTATGCGTATATATGGAGTTTTATGAGAGGGTAAACAGGAGCCAGGAAAGACTGCACTATATTCGGTCCCGCACTATAAGTAGTTACGTTATAAGTGGTCTTGTATGAAGGTCTTGAAAGTACTTTCTTTTTATCAGCAGACTGTTTGTTGAATAGAATCAAGTGCATCTTTCCCTCTGTAGATGAAGTAGTGATGTTATGTTGTAATGAGTACCAATAAGATTTTCAGTTTAATAGTGGGCCTGTGTTTAATGGCAATCTCTTATGGCATAGCAAGTTCTTGCTTTCCAGCTTTTCTCAAAAGCACAGAAGTGTTTTCTTATCTTTATGGCAGGTGGGTTTTGTGGGTTACCGTTAAGCGATTTTTCCGACAGACGAAGTGCAAGCTGAGCATTACTACAGTTAATATTTCCAGAACCTGTCATGGTATAGAAAAATCTCCAGGTGTGAGTCTATGCTGCCATCTTCACTCTTTAACAGTTTCTTGCACCATCTAATGTTATTTACAACAAGCACAAAATGAAGCATGTCATCTGGAAGAAGTGCAGAGCGACTAAGGAGCTCTAATTGTCCATAGTAAAATATTTAGTGCGCACAATAGACAAGGACACAGTGAAGGGGTCACACAAGCGCTTACTCACAACTATATTATTTTCGGAAAGATACAGAACATATATATACCCCAGCTATCAGCGCTGAGCATGTGCAACAAGAGTGGTCAGTAAAACAGAAACAGATTAAAAACAGATTAAGAAGGTTCATCCAGTATTTAAAAAAGCAAATTCATTTTCAGTGATTGCGATCGATGGTTGGCTTATGCATTTTTCAGCGCACTTTTTGATATGAAATGCTTCTGTGATTTCCCGTGTTTGTTTTTATCTGAAAACAAAATGTCAGTGTTAAAAAATACTGGATCACAATGACATATATTACAGTGGCTTGACAAGTGGGAATGGTTTTCTTTACCGAGAGAACGTTCATGTTCTTTTAGACGGGCGTTTATGCACCGACCAGTTTGTCCTATGTACATGTTGCCACAGGTCAAAGGAAGCCGGTGGCCTTGTCTATTGTGCGCGCTAAATACTTTACTAAGAATTTGTACCAACTCGCTCAACTATCCGTTCTGCTGCAGCTCTAATTCTCTTCAGGCCTGCATGAAAAGCAAAAAAGTTTGGGACAAACTGGTCTCGTCGTGTCTCTTTTGTAAGTTTGCGTTTGACGAGCTGACCTCCTTGTTAGTCTACATGGTGTGGGAGATACGGGGTTCTCCTCCTCCGTACTCTTGGGACAAAGGAACGACAACACAGTAGTGCAAACAGTCACAAGGGCATTTATTGCACCTTTCATAGATCAATGCCTGCTAGCCGAGTTCATATCCCCAAAACATGCCGATAGGCGCGCGACAAATCTAGAAGTTCGACTCACCGCGTCCTCGCGAGCGAATATGTTCGCTCCATGCTGGATCCCAACGCCTGGTCGTTCGCGTGTATAGTCACGCGAATCGTGGCGCGTTCCAAGGCGGCCACGCGAGGCGGTCTCGCAGATGCATCGGTCGCCGCGCGCTCGTGGGAGACGTCCTCCGCCGCGCGCCGACCCGCCGGGAAAGAGAGCAAGCGCCTGTCCCTCGGCGCCCGAGTAACCCCGCCGCGACGGTGGCGCCATCTCTCACACCGCGCTTGTACCACTCCGAGCGCCAGGCCACGCGAGCCGTGCGGGAAAAACAGCAGATCAGGGGATGCGCTATGCGGGAAAACATCAGGGGAAGCGCGAGAGTCGCGCATCCCCACATCCCCCCAACCTTAAATCACTTCTTATTCCGGCGAAACATTTCACACAGTCTAACATCAACACGTGCTTCGCGAACAAGGTGGTACATGCAACAGTGGCCGCGCCGGAGAAATGTCCACACGCTGTCCATAACATGCGAGCCGACTGTCCTTGGGGGTACACCGCTGGCGTCCGCCGGTCACCGCAGCAGCTTTGCGACTCGACGGCACGATCCCAGGCCAGGACTCCGGAGACGACGACGCAGTAGTCGGTACGAGCAAGCGTCGCTCGCGCCGACGCGCCCAGCTGGCAAGAGCCGCCGTAGCTGTCGGTGACCGCTGGCTCCTTTGTCCGCCGCCGAGGGTTGTGAGCTGGATGCAGGAGGCCGCCGAAGTCGCTGCGCCGAACTGGCCACAGCATCACCATCGCCCGGGGTGACTCGATCGTAGTCCGGGGCAGCCGCGCAGACGATGTGCAGGTGACAGCCAGCCAGGGGTGACTCCAATCACGCTGCGTACACTCAAAACACTCGGCAAACACTAAAGTAGTGCAAGGGAGAGGAATTCTGCATGCGCATCGCCCACGTGGTATGATGTTCAACTCGGCTAGCAAAAGATCGGGCAGCTACTCAGATGCTAAGTTCACGTGAACGAAGCTCGCTTTCTTGAGTCGAACGAGTAATTTCAATTCGTGCGAGGCTAACTAGAATGAGGGAAGCAACTTGCAACACCTCAGCGCCACGGTCCACCAGGTTGTGTCCCTCCACGTGCGACAGGCAGCTTCGTAAAGCCTTAGGCCTAAAGCGTCGCTACTCTGACAACAACCGGCATCCAAAAACAACACTCAAAATGAGCGCAAAACAGGCAGCCGCGAGGAGACGTTAGCTCTGTGAAGTGGTCCTACTCCGCTCGGTGCACACAGCATCCGAGTTGACGGCGCCCACCGTCCCAGACGGTGTCGGAGCGCCCGGTGCCAGGCCGCAATACCAGTCAGCCCGTCGTGGCACCCGTGGCCCGCGGCCACCCGGCTCCCAGAGCCGCGACTTCATCCGAGTCAAAGAGATAGAAGAAGCTATTTACATAAGAAATTCGGACCACCCACGAGGCTTCCGTACTCACTCGCTTCAGGCTTGCCACTGCTCCGCGGGCACTCAGCCTCGCTCTCCCAGGATGAAGACCACGTGGCTCTCGTACCGACGAATGTCATTAAAAAAAACACTTGCGAAAAGGCTTAGCATGTTGACATGTTCAAACACACTACAGCCACAGCCGCCTCGCTCAAGAAAGCACGCCGCCGACGCTAGCGATCAAAATCCACGCTAGCCCTACGCTTCGGTTCAAACAAAGGTCTTGAACGAAGCAACACTTAAAATTATCGTCCGATGCCCCAAGAGGCCCACGTTGGGCAGCCAGATGTGGGAGATACGGGGTTCTCCTCCTCCGTACTCTTGGGACGCGACCCCTTGGACTGCCGGACTGGAGTACCTGCTGCTACCCGTGAGTGACCACGTTGCCTGACTATCCCGGGCAACGAGGCGAGACTATTTATTACTATTACGGAGAGGACGTCCCTCTGCGAGTGTTCGCGATTGCTAATAGCAATAAACGTTGTTACCGTTGACACCGCTGGTTGCCTTATTCGTCCGAACCCGGCGTAGCCGCGATTTCCGCGCTACGGGTTGGGAGTACCACGAAGCGACTGCGTGGGGCTAGATCCGGAGCTCGCCTTCAGCCCTAGCCGCACGCAGAGTGGAACCCCCACAATGGTTACGAGACATGCCTGTACTCACTTTGCCATTCCAATGCAGGTAATATTTTAGGCTTGGCAGAGAGTACTAGTCCTTTCCTCTGCCTCACAGCATCCGAATTACATTCTGGAAATTGTCTTTCATTCCTTCAAAACTGCAATAACTGCGGAAGTACCCCACTTACTATGTGCGCATCATATCTAATGCGGTGCCTGCCCCAGTGGTTCATGAAAGGCGTGGTGATTGAGGTGCCTTCCCACGCTCGCACACTGTGCTTTGCTCGATCTCTGAGAAATGTCGCCTCAGCGGCAACATGGCGGAGAGGACTAGCAAGCTGGAACTCATTTCCAGCGCAAGGCTTGCGTTGCCCTCCTGGCAACGAGTTATCACACAAGCATACGTCACTGGGATGCACCCTGATCTGCCTGAGTGGCAGCCTCACGTTGGGTGCCAGTTATGTAGAAGATGCACCACAGAGCAACAGTCGCAGCTCTTACGGGCAAAGGCTCATGGGAACACCGATCGAGTATGTACACCCGCTGTGCTAGGGCTAACCAAGTAGGGTGATACCACAAGAGATCAAACATGCATGTCCGCTTGATATTATGGTTCTGTCTGTTTTTTTTATATGTCATGTAGGAATATTCAAACTGCACGGAAGCGAAAATTTTATTCCTGAAAGGCGTTCCCAGCAAGCCAAAAAAATATTTGAAGGTGATGGTGCGAGCTGTCATATGTAAGAGGCATGCAGCGCAGAAAGGAAGAAGAGGACAATGTGCACATATCGGTCCGATCGGCACGAGCCCTCGAGGCGCGTGACCCGAGCGATGATTGAGGGAGAAGTGGTGCCAAGCTGGGATGATCGACGTGGCTCTGGCACAAGAAAGTTGTAGCGTCAGCATCGCACTGGCGCCATGGATGTTCGGACAAGTCCGTGATGCTGGCGGTCCAGGATGTGGTCGTCGACCTCGGCGACATTCGAGCGAGGCTCCTTGAACCTGCTGCAACTTCTCACGGCAGTGCCGGGCACTCCAGGAAGGATCCTCTTCCTGGAGTGCCTGGAAAGCGTTTACAGAGTCGGCGAGAGCACCGACTATGATGAGGATCCGACTATGATGAGGATCCGACACACCTTGGACTCGGAAGATATGTGCGACGACAAAACTCGGTAAGAACAGTCCTTTCTAGTAGCGTCGCAACCATAGGCTAGAATGGCTTGACTTTCGCGTAGCAAACGTCAAGGACCAATGTAGCTGGTAATAAGGACATGTTTAGTGATTATTAAGTAGGTTGCATAAGTGTTAGTATTTCTTCATTGTGTTTTAGTTTGAGTGAGTTTTATTTTGAGCCTGGGGTAGAGTGTAATTAAAATCTGTTTGCGGTGCTGCTCTGCGTCTCCCAACCCCATCTCTCGTAACATCTGCATGCCCTAATTACTTTGTTTAGTGCAAAACAATGTACACAAGAAAGACGACAGGACAAGGCACACCAACTAGCCCGCCAACGCATTGTGCTGATCTGCATGCCCCCAAGATCAGTGGCACACGACAATCCACCTGGTATTTTTTGCTAGCAGGCGACTTAACAATGCCTAAACTTGATATTTTTGTTTTGTCTCGTTTTCTTTTTATGTCATGTAGAAATATTCAAACTGCATGGAACCAAAAATTTTATTCCTGAAAGACGTACCCACCAAGCCAAAAAAACATTTGAAGGTGGCGGCGCGAGCGTCCTATTGCTTACCACAACATTTTCAGATTCCACGGCCGAATTAAATTCAAAATAAAAACGTGTTATAAAACTTTTTTGCTCATGTTAATATGCTTTACAGTAAATTAGTTCCATGCATTTTCTTATGTTGTCCACAAAAGAAAAAAATTTAAAAATTTCAAACATGGCCCCAATCAGAAATCTTTTTAACTTTGACGCATTTTGGCTTGTTTTTTATTACACATAGAAATTTGAAAAAGTGTAACATAGAATATTCTCTTTGCAACATTTATGCAAAATATTATCTTCCTACATGAAACACTAGACAAGAAAAAAAGTTTAATAAACAAGGTTTTTAAGAAAATCTAATTTTAAAAAATAGAATAAAAGAACTAAAGAATAAGAGAACGATCCAATTTTTGAAAAAAATTTTGGTGGAAGCCCGTTTATGATGGGCAAAACATAGGTGCTTTAATATGTTTCCTCATTTGCTTCATTCACAAAACATAACAGGCAAAAGTGACCCATGTTGAGCATGCTGGCTTTAGCGCCACAATGACTCGTTCCAGTTTGTTAATATTTACTTGCTTTTAAAAAAAAGAAAATGCAACGGTTGCCACAATCAAAGGAAGGTTTACTTGGGTTTTTTATTGCGGCGAAAGTAGAGAACATGTTTTATGCTTTGTTTTCTGGGATGAAAGAGAGAAAAAACGCGACACTACTTGTGGTGCTTGAACTAATTTATTGCGTGTGCTTTGCAGTTAGTATTTAAAAGGGTTTAATCAATTAAAAGGGTTCTCACAATGGACAGTGCACATCTGGTCAACTGATCGCGAGCACACATCCACACATGCCATGAGTGAATTCCCAGCACACAAGGCATTGACTTCCATTCTATGACTTCTGCTGACGATGCTCCTTGATGGCTGCAGCAGGCGCATGAAGCAGGGCCCCATTCTTGATGTGGCCGCTAAGTTGAGAGACCATCTCATGTGCCAAAGGCAGCACTTTGAGACCTCAGGGTGTGCTGGGAAGCTTGGTGCTTAAGCAGTCCACACACATCGTCACAGGGATTCTTCCCATGCCCGGTAGCAGAAAATATCCACCTCGCGGACGTATACTTGGAGTGGCACAACTCATACGGTCAGAACCTATGTTTAACATGGCTTGCTGCACCATCGCTGACGTGTGTTACCTGACAGTAGATGGGTGCTCTTTAATGTAACACTTCATGTGGTCTAGCTAGGCCCTAGCAGGCGTGCACTGCATCGTGACATATGTCATCGCTTGTGGCAGCAAAATTGTGTGTGTTTCGTGTATGAATGGTACGACTGTGTTTCATTTGAGAGAAGGACGGTCCAGTTTTCCACAAGATCAAAATGCAGAACAATCCTTCCACGCTGCTCTCACTTCTTTGCCTCATGAATAGCCGTGGCTTGAGTGCAGTGTATGTATTTGTGAGGATACTATTTGGCCCCCCATTTGCCGAGCTCTTTCACAAAAAGGGTTGGAAACGACGTCTTTTCGATCAAGCCACCGCTTTCCCATACAGCAAATGTGACCTCGTCCTCATCGACAATTCCTAGACTCGCCAAAGTGAGGCTTTCACTCCATGGGCAGCGCTCGCACTCGCCTAACATACAATCTGTGGTTGTGGAGCTGCAAAAGCACACTACTTTCATGCCTTCCAAGGAAATTTCCACACAGGTTACATTCTCAAGTGCGGAGACACAAAGGTTGGCATTTGCGCAACAAATGCAAACGCAAACTCTTGTTGTGGTGCGAGCAGCACCCATTTTGGATGCAGGCTATAAAACTTTGACAGGGCAATGGCTTTTCGGGTCGAGCTGCTTTGAACATCTGGAAAGTCTCGCGGATGGAATGTGTCATAAAGTCCTTTAAGACGTATTCTCTGGCCATTCGTGATGACTGACATAACGTGCTTCTTGTTCGGTCTTTGCCGAGAGCACCCATGTTTGTCCTTGAAGTAGTCGAGCGCAGCTTGTACATCCGATGTGCTTAACCTTGACCACCTGTCATAAAGATAGGAAAACTTCTCCGCCTGTTTTGTGGAAAAACACTGGAAAGCAATGAAGCAATCCTATGACGGCCTGCAGATAGAAGTTGAAACAAGATAAAGGACAGGGGGAGAAAAGACAACACAGAAGTGCGACAGAACAAAATTGAGTCTGCGTTGTGCAGCTACTAAGTGCAGTTTTATTACTATTTGACGCAGTCGACAGTTTTATATACTGTGGAGTACGACTTTCCCCTATCTCTTCTGGACATGAACTTGTTGAGACTGAATATTTATTGGGACGATAAGGTGTCTCTTTATCAAGAAGATGACCAAACAGAGTTGGAACAAAAGGACCGCCTAAGGAAGCTGAAGAAAGTGTAATTTCTCAACTCTACCTCGAACTGGTATGCTTGGGAGGTTATCCACCGGCGACAACAAAGTTCGACGCTCTGTTTCACTTGTCCGACAAAACAGTTGAGAAAAAATCAAACAACTTGACGAGAGAAAAGAAGACGTGGCTAAAAGAAGAGCTTCAAAAGATGTTAGATGCCAATGTAATTCACCCATCGGTGTGTCCCTTTGCTTCACCTATTACCATTGCTCCAAAGGAAGACTGCAGCTGGCGGCTATGTATCGATTACAGAGCAGTAAATAACGAACCCTCTTGATTCCTTTTCCAATGCCGAGGATTGACACCATCATTGATGAAACCAGAGGCCACCTGCTTTTCTCGCATACACCTGTGCAAAGGCTTCTGGCAGGTGCCACTGCAAGAAGACACCAAGCAATACATGGCATTTATGACTTCATTTGACATATACGAATACCATTGCCTTCCCCTTGGATGGAAAAACTCACCTAGTTGGTTCCAAAACATGATGAACACAGTTTTGAATCCCTATATTGCATGCTTCTGCAATGTCTACCTAGATGACATTGTAATATACTCTAAAAGTGATAAGTTGTATGAAGAACATCTGCCGCATATCCTGGGAGCATTACCTGCTAAGCTAAAAGTTAATTTCAAGAAGAGTGAGTTCTTCAAAACTAAGGTGACATTTCTTGGCAGAGTTTTGGACAGAACAAAAGAAGAATACAAAAGCAGAATCAGTAGCTCGCACAGCAAAACTAGCAAAGTCGTACGGATTGGCAGGCAATTTCAGAGCTTTCAATCAAGGTTATGCTCTGAAATGTCGCTGTCTGACAAGATTGACTCAGAAGGATGTTCCCTTTTGTTGGACAGAAGAATGTGATGATGCCTGCCAAGAATTGGTCTGAATAATTTCTTCTGATCAAGTCTTGTGCTTACCAGACTTTGCGCTGCCCTTGGAATTGAATACCGATGCATCTCACTATGGAACGGGAGCAGTCTTGTATAACGACTGCCAAACCAACAGCCCCGTGTGGTTGGATACTACAGCTACACATACAACAAAACTGAATTGTACGACTACAGAAAAAGAAGCTCTCACTGTTTTAAAAGCCATCCGCCACATCCATTCATAGTTGGAAGGTGCAAAGTTTAAGCTATACACAGATCACGAAGAACTGCACTAACTTGCATATTGAAGATGGACAAACTGAAAGGACAGTTGGGTGGGTGAACTTCAGCAATCTGATTTTGAAGTAGCTCATTGCCCGGGAGCTTCTATGAAGGATGCGGATGCAATGTCATGATTAGCCGTTATCCTTCCAGACAATCATGAAGAAGCAAATATTGCAAGAATATGGGAAGGAACCGAGGTTTTGCAACATACTAAAAATGAATGAGTTGCCATTCCTACTTCCTTAGTTCCAAAAAATATTGGAACTGTAGCAGGACAGCCCCAAATCAGGAGGGCATGATGGCGTTTGGAGAACCTACACGAAATTGACAAAAAGGTTCTTATGGCCTCGCATGAAGCAAGAAACAAAAGACTATGTATTATCATGTCATAAATGCCAGATTAACAAAGTAAAATTTAAACAACCGATGCAAAAAATGGTTATACTACAATATTCCAACATGCCATTTGTGGGGTTCTCCTCCGTGCTCTTGGGACAAAGGAACGACAACACAGTAGTGCAAACAATCACGAGGGCATTTATTGCACCTTTCATAGATCAATGCCTGCTAGCCGAGTTGCTATCCCCAAAACATGCTGATGGGCGCGCGACAAATCTAGAAGTCCGACTCACCGCGACCGCATAGCGCCCCATGCTGGATCCCAACGCCTGGTCGTTCGCGTGTACGGTCACGCGAATGGTGGCGCGTTCGAAGGCGGCCACGCGAGACAGTCTCGCAGAAGCATGGGTCGGCGCCCGCGCGGGACGTCCGCGCCCCTCGACAATCTCGAACCAAAGAGACCAAACGCCTTCCTTTCGGCGCCCAAGTAACCTCGCCTGTCGGCGGCGTTAGCAGCGCAACACTCGCGCCATCTCTCGTACTGCGCCTCAACCACTCCGACCGCCAGGCCACGCGAGCCGTGCGGGAAAACCAACATATCAAGGGACGCGTGAGAGTCGCGCATCCCCACACATTTGAGGTTGGCATGTTGGAATATTGTAGTATAACCATTTTTTGCATCGGTTGTTTAAATTTTACTTTGTTAATCTGTTATTTATGACATGATAATAATGAAGTTTAGATAAATATCTAAACTTCACAGAACTACGAAAAAAGTCACCAAACCCTGGCAAAGAAGATGCTCACAGCACAATTTCTTTTTTGAAAAGGAAAATGTTTGACAATGTAAGTAATTGCCTCCAACAGTGGAATTGCCTTCTGAAGTCGTCGCCTGCAGGAATGGGCTGAAAAGCGCAACATCAAGTTGCAGCTCACTGCACTCTATCATACTGCAGCAAATGGGCTAGCTGAAAGGGCTGTCAAGGACATCAAACGATACGTTAGCATGTATCCAGCATTCCCAAGTGGTTGGCAATGTTGTTTTGAACTGGCAGTAGCTCACCACAACCGCTCATCAACTGGCCTGGGATACACTCCTTTATTCACTGCAACTGGCAGACCACCTTACCTGTCTGCGGGTATAAGCGTGGGCATTGACAAGAACATAAAGCTCACAGAAACAGCAAGAACTGAAGACAGTAGATCAAGGTACCGTGAAAAAATGAGAAATTTCGACAAGAGGCAAAATACAACATTACCAACACTCGACGTCGGTGACTTCGTCTGGTAAAAAGAGGGCCAAGCCTGAGCAAGGCCTATAATGGGCCATTTCGTGTGAGGAAGATGGCAAGTCAACAAGGATACTTAAAGATTATACGGTACAATGGCCCTAATGACACCATGGAATCCGCTGCTATTGGAAATATATTCAAGTATCATCCCAGGAGGGAGGCAAACAATGCTAGGGGGAATGAACCAATCCTATGATGGCCTGCAGATAGAAGTTGAAACAAGACAAGGGGCAGGAGGAGAAAAGACAAAGAAGAAGAAGTCCAATAGAACAAACTGGAGTCTATGTTGTGCGCAGCTACTAAGTGCAGTTTTATTACAAGCAATACTTTCTAAGCAGTAGAAGATTGCTATGAAGCACCACATATGAACCCCTCATCACTTAATTCTATTTGACAGACATTCTATTAAATTAAATTATGGGGTTTTACGTGCTAAAACCCCTTTCTGATTATGAGGCACGCCATAGTGGAGGACTCCAGTAATTTCGACCACCTGGGGTTCTTTAACGTGCATCTAAATCTAAAGTACACGAGTGTTTTTGCATTTTGCCCCCATCGGAATGTGGCCGCCGTGGCAAGAATTTGATCCTGCAACCACTTGCTCAGCAGCCCAACACTATAGGCAGACATTCTATCAACAAAAAATATTTTCCAGACCTTCGTATATGAACTGAGTTTTCTACGCTAGCATACTAGGTAATTTGGTGTTCTCTTTAGTAAGAGTACAGCATACTATGCATCTCAATTAATACGTACCTAAGGTACTGAGAGTTCGCAAGATTCTTGTTAACTAATGTGATCAGCTTCCAGAGCATGTGCAGAACTGTGTTTCTTGCACAAAATTTGGAAGCACAAAGTTTGTGTTCAATTTTCTGATATTCAATATTCAATTCAATATTCTGCTTTTTTTTTATTTGACTAGATATTGAAGTCGAAATCTACTATTCAGTATGCACACGCCCCTAGTGTTGATAATGTAGCTCGCTGATCAACCAATCAATAGTCACTATGGGACTTTTGTTAACTAGGTTTATTAAGAGAAATACAACCCAATAGCTGCAAGGTGGACCACGAAGGGGAAAACACATGCTCGCTTTGCCATTTCTGTAGCGTCTCTGGTTCTGTTCCCTCCAGTACACCTTCACGAGGTCCCGTTTACTGTTCAAACTCCGACAAACATATAAAAAGGCACTAAGAGAAGAGTCGAGGCGCACATTCAAGTTACATATGGCGGTGTACCGTGCTGCCTCTTCTGGAACCATAACTATTGGGTCTCTCTGTCTCATGAGTGCTGTGAGTTGAAGACATGGCTGGTTGTCCACCGACTGTAGATTATTTAACTTAGTCTTCATTTTCCTTCCAGGCACTCACCTAAGAAACATCAGTGGTTTGCCATAAATCCATTCGAATACTGCTTCCTGGCATGAAATACTTTGTGTCTTGTGTATACTCTAATGTGTGCTCCTTGGGTTCTACGACACAAGAGTGTGATCTGCTTCAAAGGCTATCGATGGGGGTGGATATCAAGTCCCACAACGTTGCACACGCTGAGCCCATGTGAGAAACAAAAGCTCTGTCATTTTGGGTTACTTACAGACTTCTTCACTCTGCCCCTCTAAGCAATATATGCGCTTTACGTGGGCAGACACACTTGTGCGACTTGGAGAACCGTTGATAAGCATGGAATTGTACTGAGCTTGACTGCGAGGTTGAAAAGGCAGGGCTTAACATAGAGGCACAGTTAAGATCTTAGATTTTGTTGCAGAAAAGTTGGACGGTCCGTATAAAAAAAGTCGCAAGGAAACCTGACAATCCGCCTTTTTCATGGCGCGACAGCGAATATGCCCTGCACTAGCGGATTAGTCGTGAAACGTTTTGAAAGGGTAGCATGCGCTGAAAAGACCCCCGAAAAAAAAAAAAAAAAAAAAAAAAAAAAAAAAAACACGCTTGCACGGGCGCTGCTGCAAACAGTCGTGCCGTGTACCGCGTTGAAATTCTACTGGTAGCTCCATGTCAGTCGGGTGCCGAAAACGTGTGTAGCGTGGACTGCAACTTCACTTTAAAAGAGAAAGTGGCCGGGACATCATTCGAGCTGTCTGGACTGCACCGTGAGCCAGGTAGTTGCCGCCTTTCGTTGATAGCTAGCAAATTTAGCGAAAAACCCATGCGTTACACTTAGACGACACTTAGGTACATCATGTTGCTGACGAAGCCTTCTTGCAGCGTTGGCCCTTACTTGCTAGTGGTGGCAGCGTGCCTGACTGCACGTAATTGTAAGGCGCGGCAAGACTGGGTTGATACGAGACCGAGAAGACGCTCATTCCAATAACTGACCGACTATTGTGCGTCATTGAAACCTTTTTATCATACCAGGTCCACAACTACGCAACCGACAAGCGCGAGTTGTACTGCGACGGGCTTTCTTGCCGACGGCACTGGCAAAATCAGCGTGCCAACCATCGTTCGACCGAACCCCGCGCAATCGGCCATCGAACCAACAACACAGTAGCGACAGCGTCTTCGCTTGTATGTATAACTGATCGTGCCCAAAATGAGTCAAACACGCCTGCCAAGTTGAAATGCACGAGCTTTAACCCTTTCAAGCCGTGCCCATGAAGTTTGAGCCAATGTCGATCCTGTTCAGCGTAGGTTAACCTGGCATTGTCGAGTTCGTGCACCCACTACCGGTGGACCTGAACAGAAATGTAAGTACGCAGTTAGGTCAAACGAACCTGCTTCTATAGTTCAGTTCTGGCCTTCGCGATTTGAAATCAACTACACTTCACTTCGCAAGGCGCGTACACCATAAGCGGTAAGCGGCGACACAGTGCTGTCCCAACATCTGTATGTCACCGTACCTGTACGCTGTTAGCCGCATTCACTACGTATATGGGTGGGCCTGTACGTGTTGCTTTGCCGACACATTTGTCAATTTCAGAGATGCACTGTTTGGCTCTGCATCAAGCGGCAAACAAGAGACTGTGTATTCAGTATACAGCAGCATAAACAACTGCCTCGCTCAGTTATACCAACACTGTTTGAGCAATGGCGTCCGCGCGTTTTAGTGAGAGAACAGCACGGCCTACAAATGAGCACTTATGCGAGCACAGTTTTCTCTAATAACGCTCTATGGCAGGCTAAAATTGTAAGTATGATGGAGTTAAAGAAAAGTGAGAATGAGTTAATTAACAGCCCATATTATATGTATCTGGATCACAGTTGCCATGGTTTAAGTGGTTCGGCCGCTCATATTGACTCGTCTCAGGGTGTAACAACATGGCACATATGCGTAGATATGCATGTTTTGCTACGTTTTGACACTATTTCATATCAGCGATGCACCTTCTTCACAATATTTGATGGTAACAACGATCTGCGGCTGTAGATGTCGATGTAAACAAGTGCACCATTGTGATAAATCCGACGCAGAAGGCTGCGCTCGAAGACTTTTTGAATATGCGAAATGTCTAAATAATGTGCAAGAATAATACAAAAAGCGATGTCCAAGTGCAGAAATCAGTGACAAATTCCAACGCAGCCGTGTCGCCTGGCAGAACTCAGCGTGCCTTTATCGGCCGCACTGTTTGCAGAACAGCGTGCTCAGGCCTGCTCACTCAGTAGTCACCGAGTGCCACATGGCTTCCAGGAATGACATGCTGTTTTGAACACATATATACAATTAACAGGATAGGGAAAGCAAGGAGCAGGCTGGCAACTGCTACCAAAAGGGGCACAATGCCTGCCTACTCTTCAGAAGGGGAGGTAACAGCAACACAGGAATGGAAGATAGGAAGGAGGGGAGAAAAGAGGAAAGGAAGAGCAACAGGACAAATCTAAAGAATAAAGTAGAATACAGTACAGATCACACACAGTAGGGCCAGTCAGTGAAGGTCACGCTACAACAGAATGTTGAAAAGAATAGTTTCGACGCTACAAACGTGAACCTAAGTTAGTTAACTCTAGAAAAGTAAGTAGAGCGTGATGGGCCTGGTCACGTTTAGACACACAACCCCTGGGGTACAAACATTCGTAGAGTGTCGTACACCGCAGACCAAGGAGATGATAGTCCCTCACTAGCGACATGTGCTGCGCACTGAAAGCGGGACACTCAAATATAAGGTGCTGAAGTGTCTTGCAGCAGCCACAAGACGTACACGATGAACTTGCCACACGTACTTGTCTGTATAAACGTTCGTGCACATTCATGCAGCCAACCCTCAGCTTGAGTAGTTGTGCTCTAGCGCGACGAGGCAAGCCTCGACCGTGGATACGGGGCGGGAACGTTCCATTTGCGTCGCGCTGGTATGGATGCTCATCAGCTTGCACAAAATTTCTGGGTAGCCACAGTTGTTATGAGCGCAAGTTGAAGCGAGTCGATCAGCCTCTTCATTTCCGGCGATTCCTACGTGTGAAGGTATCCATTGAGCAACGAGAGATACCTCACGTGATGAAATTTAGCTCGCGGAGTCAGTAATGCTGCGCATAAGTGGACAATCAATCTCACTGCTTTGTAACCTGCTAAGGGCAGCATGGGAGTCCGTAAAGATGGCAATCTTTGGTGTAGTTGACTCCTCGTGCATGTATTTAGGTGCAACATTAATCGCTGCTAGCTCGGCAATTGTTGACAAGGCTAAATGGAATATATGAAATATACGTCGTACTTAAATCAAAGGACAGAAAAAAGCCGCAGAGGCACCTTGACTGTCGCTGTGTACAGATGCATCTGTGAATACTTGAAGATAATCTGGAAAACTTCCGAACATGTCCCACTGAGCCAGTTGGAATATTGCTGGAATATTGCTGAAACAGGCATATTTTGTGTAAGTCAGGGATTGTGAGGTACCGTATTTACTCGAATAATGATCGCACTTTATTTGTCAGAAAAATTGAAGCAAAATCAGGGGTACGATCATTACGCGGGTTAAATTTCCCGCGAAAAGAAAAACACATTTTTTTAGTCCCGCGTTTGCTGCGGGACACCAAAACAAAAATGGCGACTGGCGGAGCAAGCCGCACGTGCCGAACTCGATATTTTTTTCTTCTCTTGAGTACATTACGTGCATTGAAACAGTTTCTCCCGTGTCAGTAATTAATAATATCGTTAATATTGGCAAGTTTGCGGCAATAACATAGCCATGTCCACTTTGAGGAGACAGAAAGAGATGGGCGCGCTTAGCTGCCAGTGACATAGAAACACATGGCCGGCATGCTGCGGAAACTGCGGCATCTGTCTTCACTATTATCCTAATACGGCACGTTCCCGCTAAGGGTGGGTGAATATCTTAGCTGTGTTACAAGTGTCGGCGTATGAATAGGGTACACTTTTAATGTATTTTTTTTTTTTTTTATATAGGGTTTTACGTGCCAAAACCACTTTCTGATTATGAGGCACGCCGTAGTGGAGGACTCCGGAAATTTTGACCACCTGGGGTTCTTTAACGTGCACCTAAATCTAAGTACACGGGTGTTTTCGCATTTCGCCCCCATCGAAATGCGGCCGCCGTGGCCGGGATTCGATCCCGCGACCTCGTGCTCAGCAGCCCAACACCATAGCCACTGAGCTCTTTTAATGTATCACTGTAAACGTGGCTACTATGGTTGCTGCTCGCGATTTGTTGCGTGCCCACGAGTGCAGATGAGAAGAATCGAAAGGCGCCTTTTTTGTTGTTGTCCACCACAACCATTATAAAGCCTACACATAATAAAGGCAAGTTTGGTTGCAGCTTTTTTTTATTCATGGAAGTGCGGAAAGTGATGAAAGTAATGAAATGAGGCATCTACTTAAGAATGTTTGGTGCCTGCAGACGGCTTGGTTTGTCTTGAAGAGTCATTCGCGTAGCATTCGACAGATGGTAAGCGCGATCAATAGTAGCTAGACTTGGCCCACGACATATCGCTGCGGCAAGTTCGGGGTTCGATCATTACGCGAGTGCGATCATTATGCGAGTAAATATGGTAAATGGGGAATACACTTTGGTGATATCTTTCGGAGGTGAAGGCGCAACATAAAGCAGCATATTAAGAAATTTCAGCAGTGTTTCATAAATAATGCCGCCATTTTTCCCATGTGAGAATACGGGCGGTGACTCAGACGATCAAGGAGCAATTGATGCGCGATGCGCAGTGCAGGTGCTCAATATAATATAGAGCTCTGTGGTCGACTTGCAGCCTCAGGGGTAACTTATGCACTTCAGTCAGTAATGCAACAGATTGAGCCTCACGAGGTAATCCAAGCATTAGTCGAAGGGCGACGCGATAATCTCGTTTCAGTTGGGCCATCAAACTAAGTGGTATGTTCAGGACTGGTAACGCGCACGTCATGCCTGAGTACAGATGACTGGTATACTTGGAGAGCCATTCTTTGGTCACAGCCAGCACCTCTAGCAGTCAAGTATGTAACATTAATCGCTGCTAGCTCGGCAATTGTTGATGAGGCTAGCTGGAGTATATGAAATATACGTCGTACTTAAATCAAAGGACAGAAAAAAGCCGCAGAGGCGCCTTGACCGTCACTGTGTACAGATGCATCTGTGAATACTTGAAGATAATCTGGAAAACTTCCAAACATGTCCCACTGAGCCAGTTGGAATATTGCTGGAATATTGCCGGAACAGGCATATTTTGTGTAAGTCAGGGATTGTGAGGTAAATGGGGAATACATGTGTGCTGATACTTTTCGGAGGTGGAGGCATCTGTGAATACAAATGTCCTTGTCTGTATAAAGGTTCGTGCACGTTCACGCAGCCAACCCTCAGCTTGAGTAATTGTGCTCTAGCACGACGAGGCAAGCCTCGACCGCGAACACGAGACGGGAACGTTCCATTTGCGTCGCGCTGGTATGGATGCTGCTTGAGTAGGTGACGACGAATCAGCTGATGAGTACAGATGAGTGGTATAGTTGGATAGCCATTCTTTGGTCGCAGCCAGCACCTCTAGCAGTCAAGTCTGTAACATTAATCGCTGCTAGCTCGACAATTGTAGACGAGGCTAGTTGGAGTATATGAAATATACGTCATGCTCCATTTCGTGGAATTCGTGATCCGCGAAATGCACAACCAATGTGCACTCAATGTGGGCACAGGTACACAAATCAACCGGCAAAAGCCCTGGGACCTTTCCAAAACGTTTTCAGCGGCGTGCGGCAGAGGGCAGCACAGGAAAATGAAAAAGGCGGATGAGTAGGTGTGCGCCCCTAGAACTGCAAATGGCGATTAAGAGTAAAGTAGGCCAAGCGCTCAGGTTTTTACCGTCGGTTTCTGTAGAAGTAGAACTGGAGCTTTTGTTATCCGGCCAACCTCTAAGTACAGTTAAACCACGGTGTAATGAAGTCAGTAAAAGTGGTAATTGCTTTAATTTACAGTCAAATCTCAATATAATGAATCACGCGGGACCACCGAAAATCAAATGTTATTCTGAAAGATCATTATAGTGGAAAGCCCAAAAGTAACCACTCCACCCATCGACCTATCGGTTCATAAGTTGTCACCATTTTAGCTATCCACAAAAACGTTGCTGTAAGCTTTCGGCCCGTTGTGTTGCTTGCCATAGATGGTTGTTGCCATAGATTCCACCACCACGCACCGCTGAAGCACCGTAAGTGACGTGCAGAATACAGACGCTGAGAAAACTGACAAGTAGGAAGCTCCATGTCGCCTCCAAAGTGCAATGTTTCTTGTTCGTTTGTTTTCAAATTCCTTGCCATGGACACCGCAACTGCCTCATTCGAGGCAGACACCTGAACTATTCCAAAGTGCAAGCGTTCTAAACGACACCATCCGGAAAGTGCAAAATGCGCCAGTGTGGCATGCGGGTACAGAGCTTACATTTATCTGCATGCGTAGTTAGTATGCCCGCAGAAAGAAGTGAGAAAGAAAGAGGCATGCGCAGGAAGAAGGGCAAAAGAAGGAAGAGACATTGTTAGGCGGTGCATGCACTCACAAAACCTGATGCGTCATCGCCTCCGAATTGGATTAAAAAAGACATTCTCTCCTGCTCTCTCTGCCATTCAGGTTTTTCTAACTCGTGCGCCACGATGTCCGCTTTCTGTGCCTTGTTGTCTGCTAGCCTGCTGTTTTGGCTGCCATGGAAGATACGCGGAAATCGAGGAACCTCCAGATTTCTGAATAGCAGTTCGTAGTACTGAGGCGCTGTTAACATGACACGGAAATTGAATAATGATCATTATTCTGAAATGTTCGGTATTCTGAAGTTCATAGAACTGAAATATTTTTGCGCTGGAACCATTAGTCGGCTGGGGATTTCTGAAAACTTCGTTAATCTGAAAAGTTCGTTAATGTGGTGTATGTAAAAACAAGGTGTTATTGCATCGAATTTTTTAATATTGAAATACAACCTTTTATGCAAATAAGTACAATTGCCAATGTTTTTTTTTTTTTTTCAGATGCAAAATTTTCCGAATTATTGGGCAATCAAAAAAAGTAAACATGAATGAGAAAAAATAATTTTGTTCAATTTGAGAGTTGGCAACGAAAGATACGTATGCCATGTCAATGATATCTTCACATCGGTGGTACAAAGCACATCCAGCCACACTTTCGCATTCACTCTGCCCCAATGGCTGATAGCGTCACCAGCAGTGGGACAGCGGTGTCAAGTAAAGTGCCGGCAGCACAGAAGGTCATCTGCCTCTTGCGTCAGTGCCTCCGCAAAACTTGAGATTACGCAACTGTCCGGTACTAGACACAGGGGCAGACAGTACACAACTCCAAGCAATCTTGGCATGCCCATTCTTCGCACGTGCGTCGGATTGCCCCTAGGGCGCACGGGCTGCGTGTGCACACCCAGCCACACTGATGACCATGCGCAGCCATGATGGCTGTGCTAGAAAAGGAGACGCACGCCAACCCCCACCTCACACGTGCTTGATTGCGGAACATGACACTGCTCTGCTTCGGGGTTCGGTTGATCTTGGTCGTGTGGCATGCGATCTGAGAGTTGCATTCGCAAGCAGCCGCTTGTACTTCAACCATTTGTGTCCACCATATTATTTTGATATTCCTGCACAGCGGCAGTGAAATTCCGTCGTGCTGAAATAGTGTATAAACACACATCATATTGAAGTATTAAATATGTGGCATTCTATGATCATGAAGTTATTAAAAGGTAAATACTTTGTTATATTGAAGTTTAGTTATACTGAGGTTTAACTACATAACTTGCCTTCGAGCTGTTAAGAACTGGCCAACCTGATGACTATGAGCAATGGTGAATGACCAATGCATTTGACAATTACACCACGTGGCAACTTATGATGGGGTCAGAAAACTACTTATTTCAATAAGGATGAGCACAACGAGAACAAGGTAAAAGCGGGAGTGAACGTTTCGACAAGTGGACTCGTCTCTTTCAAGGCGGAAAAGGACAAGTCCACTTGTTGAAATGTTGGCTCCCGCTTTTACCTTGTTCTTGCATTGCTCACCGTCTTGAATTTACATCTCTCTCCTTCCCCGTGTTTCCCCTTATTTCAATGAGGTCATACACAATATGTTGGGTGTATGTGATAATTATTTAAAGTGTTAAAATATGCAAACCTAAAGTACATAGTTCAGGAGAGCACGTTGTTGGGCGAGTCGGTCGTACATACTTAAGGAAGGGAACTGCGCTAAAAAAGACACGGACGAGTAATGACATGGAGTAATGTCCATGTCATTACTCGTCCGTGTCTTTTTTAGGGCAGTTCCCTTCCTTAACTAAAGTACATAATTTTCACCTGCACAATATTTTTGGCTGCAGGTACTGCTTTGTTAAATTGAAGTTTGACTGCTCATGCAGCTTTAGCATTCCCAAAATGATCTCATACGTGCCCCAAGATTTATTGTTTGCAGCATACCTGGTGTTTTGTGAGAATGAAATATTCATAGTGGTAGATCTCGTCAGAGTTTGGGTCCTCCACCCAGATCCAGAAGGCCTCTGCCCCTTTGTGGTATCGGTCGCACCATCGAAAGTCAGGAGTGATGTCCAGCTGGACCTTCAGCACTGTGCGTGTGATTGGCTGGATCCTGGGCACCACTACAATCTGCGGTATCTGCCTGGCCAACAGCTCCACTGTTGCCCCAGCCCGTATATTGTGCACCATCATGCCTGTCCCAGGAGAAATAAAAACTGTCTTAGCTGTAGAAAGCTAGAAGGCAATCACAAGTGGTCATAGTAATGGACAAAACAAACAATTGCTCACAGCTCTTTTCGAGCTGCACCTGTTTACCACTTGACGGCACTGCTGATGCTCTTAACAGCAATTACATAACTAAAAAGCAAAATGAAGGAACATACACACACACACACTTGTGCACTTGTCAGATGCAACTGCCATTGTTGCCATTAGGTAGATAAAGTTCATATAAAAAAAATGGGTACAATGAATTATCAGATATAAAGAAGCAAATATAAAATTTGGTTGGTCATGGAGCAATCTTTCGCTATACTGAAATGAAAATGTGGGATCCAACACAGTATCAGTTATAGAAAAGCAAATTTTTCTTTGCATGTGCTTCAAAATATTGTTACGGGGGTGAAAATATATGTATTTACAATATATACAGTTACAAGGTTGTAGCTCAGTAGCCAGGGCAACACCATCTACCGATCCTCAAGACCCTTCAACCTCCTCTTTACCTCCCAACATCCTCTTGTCCACAGTGGCACAAACTTGTCATCATCATCATCATCAGCCTGGTTACGCCCACTGCAGGGCAAAGGCCTCTCCCGTACTCCTCCAACTGCCCCGGTCATGTACTAATTGTGGCCATGTTGACCCTCCAAACTTCCTTATCTCATCTGCCCACCTAACTTTTTGTCGCCCCCTGTTACGCTTCCCTTCCCTCGGAATCCAGTCCGTAACCATTAATGACCATCGGTTATCTTCCCTCCTCATTACATGTCCTGCCCATGCCCATTTCTTTTTCTTGATTTCAACCAAGATGTCATTAACGCGCGTTTGTTCCCTTACCCAATCTGCTCTTTTCTTATCCCTTAACGTTACACCTATCATTCTTCTTTCCATAGCTCATTGCATCGTCCTCAATTTAAGTAGAACCCTTTTCGTAAGCCTCCAGGTTTCTGCCCCGTACGTGAGCACTGGTAGGACACAGCTGTTATACACTTTTCTCTTGAGGGATAATGGCAACCTGCTGTTCATGATCTGCGAATGCCTGCCAAACGCACCCCAGCCCATTCTTATTCTTCTGATTATTTCACTCTCATGATCCGGATCAGCAGTCACTACCTGTCCTAAGTAGATGTATTCCATTACCACTTCCAGTGCCTCACTACCTATTGTAAACTGCTGTTCCCTTCCGAGACTGTTAAACATTACTTTAGTTTTCTGCAGATTAATTTTTAGACCCACCCTTCGGCTTTGCCTCTCCAGGTCAGTGAGCATGCATTGCAGTTGGTCCCCTGAGTTACTAAGCAAGGCAATATCATCAGCGAAGCGCAAGTTACTAAGGTATTCTCCATTTACTCTTATCGCCAATTCTTCCCAATCCAGGTCTCTGAATACCTCCTGTAAACACGCTGTGAATAGCATTGGAGAGATCGTATCTCCCTGCCTGACGCTTTTCTTTATTGGGATTTTGTTGCTTTCTTTATGGAGGACTACAGTGGCTGTGGAGCCGCTATAGATATCTTTCAGTATTTTTACATACGGCTCGTCTACACCCCGATTCCGCAATGCCTCCATGACTGCTGAGGTTTCGACTGAATCAAACACTTTCTCGTAATCAATGAAAGCTATATATAACGGTTGGTTATATTCCGCACATTTCTCTATCACGTGATTGATAGTGTGAATATGATCTATTGTTGAGTAGCCTTTACGGAATCCTGCCTGGTCCTTTGGTTCCTGATTTTATTTGCAATTACCTTAGTAAATACTTTGTAGGCAACGGACAGTAAGCTGATCGGTCAATAATTTTTCAAGTCTTTGGCGTCCCCTTTCTTATGGATTAGGATTATGTTAGCGTTCTTCCAAGATTCCGGTACGCTTGAGGTCATGAGGCATTGTGTATACAGGGTGGCCAGTTTTTCTAGAACAATCTGCCCACCGTCCTTCAACAAATCTGCTGTTACCTGATCCTCCCCAGCTGCCTTCCCCCTTTGCATAGCTCCCAAGGCTTTCCTTACTTCTTCCGGCGTTACTTGTGGGATTTCGAATTCCTCTAGACTATTCTCTCTTCCATTATCATTGTGGGTGCCACTCGTACTGTATAAATCTCTATAGAACTCCTCAGCCACTTGAACTATCTCATCCATATTAGTAATGATATTGCCGGCTTTGTCTCTTAATGCATACATCTGATTCTTGCCAATTCCTAGTTTCTTCTTCACTGCTTTTAGGCTTCCTCCGTTTTGAGAGCTTGTTCAATTCTATCCATATTATACTTCCTGATGTCAGCTGTCTTACGCTTGTTGATTAACTTCGAAAGTTCTGCCAGTTCTATTCTAGCTGTAGGGTTAGAGGCTTTCATACATTGGCGTTTCTTGATCAGATCTTTCGTCTCCTGCGATAGCTTACTGGTATCCTGTCTAACGGAGTTACCGCCGACTTCTATTGCACTCTGCTCAATGATGCCCACAGGATTGTCGTTCATTGCTTCAACACTAAGGTCATCTTCCTGAGATAAAGCCGAATACCTGTTCTGTAGCTTGATCTGGAATTCCTCTATTTTCCCTCTTACCGCTAACTCATCGATCGGCTTCTTATGTATCAGTTTCTTCCGTTCCCTCCTCAGGTCTAGGCTAATTCGAGTTCTTACCATCCTGTGGTCACTGCAGCGCACCTTACCGAGCACGTCCACATCTTGTATGATGCCAGGGTAAGCGGAGAGTATGAAGTCTATTTCATTTCTAGTCTCGCCGTTCGGGCTCCTCCACGTCCACTTTCGGCTATCCCGCTTGCGGAAGAAGGTATTCATTATCCGCATATTATTCTGTTCCGCAAACTCTACTAATAACTCTCCCCTGCTATTCCTAGTGCCTATGCCATATTCCCCCACTGCCTTGTCTCCAGCCTGTTTCTTGCCTACCTTGGCATTGAAATCGCCCATCAGTATAGTGTATTTTGTTTTCACTCTACCCATCGCCGATTCCACGTCTTCATAGAAGCTTTCGACTTCCTGGTCATCATGACTGGATGTAGGGGCGTACACCAGTACAACCTTCATTTTGTACCTCTTATTAAGTTTCAGAACAAGACATGCCACCCTCTCGTTAATGCTATAGAATTCCTGTATGTTACCAGCTATATTCTTATTAATCAGGAATCCTACTCCTAGTTCTCGTCTCTCCGCTAAGCCCCGGTAGCACAGGACGTGCCCGCTTCTGAGTACTGTATATGCTTCTTTTGGCCTCCTAACTTCACTGAGCCCTATTATATCCCATTTACTGCCCTCTAATTCCTCCAATAGCACTGCTAGACTCGCCTCACTAGATAATGTTCTAGCGTTAAACGTTGCCAGGTTCATATTCCAATGGCGGCCTGTCCAGAGCCAGGGATTCTTAGCACCCTCTGCAGCGTCGCAGGTCTGACCGCCGCCGTGGCCAGTTGCTTCGCAGCTGCTGGGGACTGAGGGCCGGGGTTTGATTGTTGTGTTCATATAGGAGGTTGTGGCCAAGTACTACACCAGGGTGGCCAATCCTGCTCTCGTGAGAGAGTGCGTAACCGGTTCTGGTCACCGGGATCAGGCCGCACTCCAGACCTGTTTATGCAATTTTATCAATACGCGGATTTTTTTTTTTTTAAGTCCGGTGGAAAATTGCGCGGCACCGGGATTTGAACCACGGACCTCTTGCACGCGAGGCGGGTGTTCTACCTCTACGCCACCGCTGCACAAACTTGTACGTGACATTAACCCTCAGCGGCAGAAGCATCGTCTCGATGCTTCCTAGGATGTCGACTCAGTGTGCGAGTTATAGGGCTTTAGTCGCGAAACGTGCAGAATATCAGTTCTTGGTTGGGTAGAAGACGTCAAGTCACAGGTGATATCTCCTATGTGAGGCTGGTGACTTGGCGAAGAACTCGGTATGGCCTGATTTATCGTGGCAGCAGTTTTCGGCAGCAGGAGGGTACCGTATTTACACGATTGTAAGTCGATGACTTTTTTTAAATTTGGAAGTCTGAAGTTGGGGAGTCGACTTATAATCGAAACCAAAACATGGCCCCGCCAAAAAAGCGAGACCAACGGGAGCTACAACGTAGTTACAATTTTATGTTTGCTCTATGGCCCCCGTATCCCGTATGGCCCCCGTAACCCGTATCTTTTCGCTATCCCGCGTGTTTGTTCGCTTTTCGAAAGGGTTTTTCAACATTTTTGAGAGTTTTACAGTGCACGCAACACTCATGGGGAGGGTGTCGATAGTTGATGGAAGCGCCGCTGTTCCCATTTGCGGCGGTGTTGTGTCGGCAGCGGCAGGCAAGTGGGGGCCCACGCCCAGCGAACACGCGGCAAGCGCCGACGTAGAGAGGGAGACGTGGAGCTAACTGCTCCTGATGAAAACCGGAACGAAGATTGAGCCGGCTCGCGGCCGTTTATTACTAAAAAGGACTTCACACGCCAGATGACACCTCCTGGTTGGTCCCAGCTCGTCATATGACAGAAGGGGGGTGCGCCATCTAGCCAAACTACCACGAAACATAAATGTAGGATAACACAGAGATCTGGCAGGGGGCGACGCTATACTACATCATCCCCCCCCCTGGAAACAAAGTAAGCAGACAGGTAAACGCGCACACAAGACGCGCACTTAAGTCCAAAGGCAATTTCAGTTCGTTCCCCCCCACGTTCACACACGCGCACCAGTCGCACACAAAGCACGCAATTAAGTCCACAACAAATTAAGTCCGTCCCCGCCCAAGTTCACATACACGCGCACCAGTCTTGGGCACCAAAGCACAGGCAGTCACTCAAACAAAATCCGACAAGGAACACGGCACAAGACTTGCTGCCCCGCAACAAGGAACACATTTTATACCTGTGTGAGTGAAACATGTGAACTGTCTCCTAAATGTCACAGCGAGGCCCCTAGCCGTGGCATTTCGAAGACTGCAATACACTCTAGATTCAAGAGACATAATCATCGAGCCACGGAGGCCGTTTTCTGTCACGCTGAGGACGCGTGCGTACCTCAGAAGAACTTTGGGGTTTGCGACGCGTATTGGTCGACTTTGAAGACCCAATCGTCCCACTACTATTTCCCTTTCCTGGTTGGAAAACTGAATGTGGTTGTCGCTCAAAGCTGGAGAGGGTTGCCCAGGAAGCTCCTCTCGATGTCCCAACAAGTCCTGGGATGCTACCGATTCCCCCACGGAATCTGAAACGATTGCCGACCGTGTAGACTCGGAAGTGATACAGTCAGACAAACTACTTAACTGATGCTTATGACTATGAAAGGATGATGTCACGACAGACGAGTCATCGGAATGACTATCCAGGTTTGAATATGAGTACAAAAAATCTTTATCCGTTCTGGACAATGTACTATGTTTTGAATTATCTGCTACTGTGGTTAACTTAGACGCATTCCACGTCTTCCCATCAATGAGTACAAAAGAGGATGGTCCTACCTGGGCCTTAACTGTACGAGGTTTACTGTACTTAAAAAATCCTTTCTTGGCAAGTTTTACTTTGACGGTGTCTCCCACCTTGATACGAGTTGCCTGAGCACCTCTACGTTTGTCTACATACTGTTTAGTTTGCCCCTGTTTCTGAGAGACTCTCTCGCGAACTTTACTGTTCTGAACCGCTGTGTGCTTATGCAACCTAAAGTTGCTAATATCTATCTTCGAACGAGGTTGACGACCATGTAGTAGGAAAGCCGGGGAGAGACTCGTTGTAGCATGTGGCGTAATCCTATAGGAACCCAAGAATTCTGAAATGCTTTTCGAAGAATCTCGACCTTCAAGCCTTGCTACCTGCAGATGTTCCTTAACGACTTGGTTGAACCTTTCTATTTGACCATTTCCCTGAGGATAATAGTTGGAGGAGACAAAATGAGCGATTCCCTTTTCCTTTAGGTAATCTTCGAATTGTTTTGAAACAAACTGTGGACCATTGTCCGTAACTATAGAGTCTGGCAACCCTTCACGGCTGAAAGCCCAGTCAAGAAGCTTAATGACATCATCTGTGGAGATGGAATTAGTACCAAGTACTTCTGGCCACTGCGAGTAGTAATCAACTAGGGTGACTAGATACCTGGGTAGGTCATGTTTAATGGACCAATGATGTCCATTCCCAATTTCTGCCAAGGCCCATTCGGCCATTCGACTGGCTGCAATGGAGCTACATGAGGCTTTGCAGATTTGTCTGCCAGCTTACATACATGACAATGCTTTACATACTGTTCAACAGTGCTATCCATCTGGGGCCACCAATAGCGTTCACGAAGAAGCTGCTTGGTACGTACTATACCCTGATGATTTTCATGTGCCAGCTGTAGAAATGTCGGTATTAGAACACTGGGTATTATGACACGATCACCACGCATGAGTAATCCATCTACAAAGGACAATTGTTCATTTACATGAAAGTAAGCTATTAAAGCATTGTCTATGTTTTTCTTAGAAGGCCAACCCTCTGCTAGGCATTTACTGACCTTCTGAAGAGTTTCATCTGTGCTTGTAGCAAGTTGCACTGTTTCCTTGTCAACGACTGATGTGACTTAGGATACTATTTCTTCCTCCTGAACTACATTCTGCAAATCCTTTACTGGAAGTCTAGACAAGGCATCAGCCACTAAATTTTCTGACCCTTTGCAATATTCAATCTGAAAGTTCTAATACAGGAGCCTGGCTGACCATCTTGAAATGCGAAGAGGTCGACGACCTGAGTCGCCAGCGGACAGTAATGCAACTACTGCTTGATGGTCAGTTCGAAGAGTGAACCGTCTACCCCAGAGGTAAACATGCCATTTTTCACATGCGAACAGACATGCTAGCGCTTCACGCTCTCCTACAGAATACTTTCATTCAGTTACGGACAAAGTTCTAGATGCAAAAGCTACAGTTTCTAGCTTAGAACCATACGGTTGTTGTAACACAGCACCAACACCAACATCAGATGCATCAGTCGTGACTACCACAGGCAATTCAGGGTTGAAAATCTTAATGACAGGGGAACATGTAAGACGAGCTTTCAACTGATTGAAGCTGCGTTAAGCATCATCAGACCAAGCAAAATTTTGCCCTTGCCTGAGCATGAGGCGAAGTGGTTCTACAAGTTCTGCATAATGATCAATGAACTTGGCATAGTAAACGGCTAATCCTAAGAAGGATTGCAATGACTTAATATCTGTAGGAGCAGACACATTCAGGATTGCTTTTACCTTGCTCTCTGTAGGTGAAATGCCTTCAGCTGAAATTTTATGGCCCAGAAAAGTCAATTCTCTCACAGAGAAGACACATTTTTCATTCAGTTTCATACCACTGTTTGAAATGCAAATCAAGACTTCTCTTAAGTTAGCATCATGCTCAGGTTTTGTCTGACCCCATACCAAGATGTCATCAAGGTAACAGACAACATTCTTACAACTCTGCAAGATTTGTGACATCATTTTCTGAAACACTGCTGGCACGGATGCCAAGCCAAAACAGACACGCTTGAACCTAAATAAGCCTTCATGAGTTATGAATGTAGTGAGATCTCTACTATCTACATCCAGTAACAGCTGATGATAAGCAGATGCTAGATCCAGCTTAGAAAAATATGTGGCACCATGAAACATTTGTAATAACTCTTCTACGTGCGGCAAAGGATACCCATCAATGACAATTGCCTTATTCGGTTCCCGTAGGTCAACACAGAGCCGGATGGCTTTTTTGCGCACCACGACGAGTGGAGACACTCATTCAGAAGCCTCGACGCGCTCGATGACGTCGCAGTCCTCGAGACGTCGCAGTTCATTTGTCACCTGGTCACGGAGAGCCAGGGGTAGTCTGCGCAACTTTGAAGATACTGGTTCCATACCTTGCCGCCGATGTATTCGGTGCACAAAGTTTTTGACGAGTCCCAACTCGCCACTGAAGAGGTGATCAAAACCCGGAGGCACACCTGTGGGGCTCTGTACTGGAGGAAGCGAAGCCAGGCAGCATGTCAGTGACGTACCGTCGATTTGTATCCCCAAGCGCTGGATGGCGTCAAGACCCAACAGTGATGTTCCTGTAGACATTACGTGGAACGTGACTGAGCAGGACCTTTGAAGAAACTGGACAGTGGCTTGGAAAAGGCCTTGAATGTCGATGCGTTGCTTGGTGAAATTCCTCAAGTCCACAGCTGTTTTTGACAGTCTGTGCTGTCGACCAAAGTGCTTTCCAAAATCTTCGGCCGTCATCAATGACACAGACGCTCCTGTGTCCACGAGCAGCCGCATGGCGACGCCGTTAACCACGACCGGGACTTGTAAATCCCTTTTAGCTTCCAAAGTGCTCACCGTCAAGACAGACGCGGACGGCTGTCCTGCGGAAGTTGAAGACAGCGTCTCTGCGGAAGAGACGTGCTGAACAGTACGGGTTTTTCGGCATACTGATGCAAAATGGCCCAACGTGTTGCAGGCGTTGCACCGCCGGTTCCTTGCTGGACAATTCCTGTACGTTGCAATATGCTTCGTGCTGCCACACCGGTCGCATAAACTACGGTCGACATTAGGGTCTCTCTTCGCATCCTGTGCTTCATAGCGGGTCCCGGAGGAGCCTCGCGGAAGATGTCGGCCATCTTGGCGGCTCCTCGAAAGAAGTCGGCCATCTTCATGGCCTCCCGGACTGCCTTGCTGCTTTGCTTGACGCTGACGCTGCGCCGGTTAACTGCCTTGCTGCTTCCTGCTCCTCATCTGCAAAGTACTTCCGTTGTGCCTCACGCCCGAAAGCGCTGACGAGCGCGGACGCTCGTCGCGCGTCCATCCAGTCGCCACCGCCGGCCGCTTCGAGGTGGGCCTGAAAATTTTTTTTCCATCGATGCCATGGAATTAACGGTGGCCCGGGCAAATCCAGAAATTAGGGAAGGTTCGCCGTAAAAGGCGCCATGCCCGGTAGCGTGCAGGAGACAGTGCAGGAGGCAAGCCGGAGCTCGCAGCAGGAATGGGGCAAGGAATAACAAGGGGGGCGAGAAGGCCTAGGCTTGGAAGCCTCGCGACGCCAAGTGCGTCGGCGGCGTTTGCCTGCCGTGCAGACACGTAAGGGTCGCTTCACTTACGAAGCTCGTTGGTTTCCCGGGGCTTTGGTTGGAACCGCTGCGGGAATCCCATCCTCGTCGCCATAAGATGTTGTGTCGGCAGCGGCAGGCAAGTGGGGGCCCACGCCCAGCGAACGCACGGCGAGCGCCGACGCAGAGAGGGAGACGCGGAGCTAACTGCTCCTGACGAAAACCGGAACGAAGACTGAGCCAGCTCGCGGCCGTTTATTACTAAAAAGGACTTCACACGCCAGATGACACCTCCTGGTTGGTCCCAGCTCTTCACATGACAGAAGGGGGGTGCGCCATCTAGCCAAACTACCACGAAACATAAATGTAGGATAACACAGAGATCTGGCAGGGGGCGACGCTATACTACAGGCGGCACCCTCAGAACGGCGGCGCTTGCGGGGAGTATCGGTAGTTCATGGAAGAGCAGACACCACTCGTGGGTTTCTCTTTCTCTGTTGAAAGTCATTGGCATTGGTTTGACGCATTGCACTTGACTGCCGGCTACTTCCATGCTTCCCCAGTCGTCATGAGTGCTCCAGGCCCACTAATTGTTCGGCACTCGTTCACAGCAGCATTCAAGAGGGCTGCCATCCTTTACGCCGAAGAAACAAATCACTGCGCAGCGGGCTGCAATTTTGATGTTTCTGAACGGGTGGTGCGAGAGTGGCGACTGCAGCGAAGCGAAATTTTCACCTGTGACGGTAAGTGAGAAGTTTCCCACGTGCCGAAGTCTGGACGCTTTCTGGAGCTGTAGGCTAACTTGCGGCGTACGTCGCTCAAGTGCGTGATCGGTCGCTGCCAGTGAAGTGCGACATGGTCATGAAGCAAACCCGGACCTTCACCTTTTAAGGCCCTGCTCCGCCGTGAGTACAACGTGAGTGGCTGGCGGCAGAAGACCGCGAAATTACGCCAACCGGACCTGTCAAAAGAGTCTCCCTGACGGCTGCGTGTGGTTGGGTGCATTCAGCATGGGCTGCTGTTCGACAAGATGTCGTGGTGCGGTCGTTTGCCAAATGTGAAATTTCACTGGACGACAATGCGCTGTGGGACCGCAGAAATGATGACAATGGCAGCACTAGTGAAGACGAGTAGTCCAGTGACCATGTCAGCTACTAATAAATTTTCGTTATCGAATGCGCCCTCGAGTATGCTCCTTTTTTTTTTTTTTTTTCTTTCCTGTCACGCGATATGGGGGGGTCGACTTACATTCGAGTCGACTTACAATCATGTAAATACGGTAACTAAAGCAGGACAAGTGATCCAGGGCTGAAATGAACGTCCAGACAACGACTGTCGTAACGGTGCTTTTGGCTAGTCTAAGAAGCCAGAAGACGGTCACAGGCAATGCGACATGCTGTGGCCGCGCGAACAATGGCGTCGTGAGCACAGAATGTGGTAGTGGTGGCATCGGAAGGGAGCAGCGAGTCAAGAAGCAGGAGTGGGTCACGGCCATATAGTAGATAGAATGGAGAATAACCAGTAATATCGTGACGCGAGCAAGTGTACGCAAACGTCACGAAGGGTAAGGTGCAGTCCCGATCCCGGTGATAATTGGACATGTACATGGAAAGCAGGTCCATGAGTGTACGGTTGAGACGCTCGGTAAGTCCGTTTGTGGGTGGTAGGCCGTCGTGAACTTGTGGGACATGGAGCAAGAGCGAAGAAGGTCGTCGACAACCTTAGAAAGAAAACAGTGGCCCCTATCAATGAATAGCCGACGTGGGGCACCAGGAGGTAGGATCACCTCATGAAGGAGAAAATCAGCCACATCAGTTGCGCAGCTCGTAGGGAGGGCCCGCATTATGGCGTAAGGCGTGGTGTGGTTCGCCGCAACGGCCACCCACTTGTTGCCCGAGGATGAAGTTGGAAATGGGCCAAGGAGCTCCAGGCCAACGCGGTAAAATGGCTCACTGGGGATATCTATAGGCTAAATGTGCCCAGCGGGAGACAATGGAGGCGTCTTGAGACGTTGGCACAGTTCGCAGGCAGCGATGTAACTTCTAAGAGAGCGATTAGCCCAGGTCAGAGAAATCGCCAGCACACACGGTCGTACATACGGGAGACACCCAAATGACCAGTGGTGGGCACATCATGTAACTGAGAGAGGATTGCAGAGCGCAGATGCTGGGGAACGACGAGAAGCAGTTCAGCAGCATGTGGATTCATATTGTGTCGGTATAAGGTCCCATCCTGGAGAACAAACATACGAAGGGAAACTTCCTGTTGCTCTGACGCATTTTGACCGTTTGTCTAAAGTCAGATGGCACGAATCGAGCATGACTGGCTCGAGAAAATTGCTGGGGAAACACATGCTTGCGTTGACCCACCATGTTGAAAACCTGACTTGCCGCTGGTGACGCTTCGATTTTTTTTTTATTTTCGGTAAGTCATCGGTCGATTTACACCATCAAAAGTGCAACGAAGCTATGGACAGTGTTTTATTGTGATGTAGGCCGATTATGGCAAGCGGCGAGCAAATTTCTAGACCAGCATCCCTGAAGTCATCTTCCGAGTTTGTTAATGTAGCTCCTCCCATTGAACATGGCACTTATAATCGGAGGGACACTTCTTTTGTGCTTTTTGTTACATTTCAGTGCCAGAAGTGCTCTTTAAAGCAGTAAAACTTTGCTCATTGAGCACACCCCATGGACTGCTACGGTGCTGCCCGCGGTCTTTTGGCCACTTTTCGGCACCCAAGAGACCGCGGTTTTCTGGAATCACAAAGCGTCAGGAAAACTTTATTCTGATGTGGATTCTATCATGGGGGACATCAACGATGTGATTACGACTGAGATTAATGGTTTGGGCGCACTGCACCATGAAATTCGACAGCTCCTGTTCGCTCCACAGTAAACAGCTGAGAGCTTGGTACCCGTTACTAGGTGGTCATCAGTTGTGGGTATGGTACTTTTATGGCCTGTTCTGTGGCTGCATGAGACTAATTCGTCGACGGTATTAATGTGACAATGCATGCACAAAAGGGTTGCCATCGACGGCGATGCCTTCGCTCGCCACCTCACTCTAAGTGGGTCAAGCTCTTTATGTGTTTAGAGTAATGTGGCATAAAATGTATGCGTTTGGGTTGGGACTGAAAGAAATTTTGAATAAAGTGATTTCGGTATAACGAGGGATTACTGTGTGTGTGTGTGTGCGCGTGTGTGTGCGCGCACGTGCATGTGTGTGTGTGCATGTGTGTGTGTGTTATTTGGCAGAACAAAAGTGTGCTCATGGGCACTAGTTTGTCAGCAAATAATTCTGGACTATGTACACAACCCACTCGGGATGACATACCAACAAACAACAAGCAAAACTCAACAACAAGCAAAACTCAGGAAAAGAGGCAACGAAAATTCTGCTTTAATAAATAACGTCTTCATCACCTAGCTTGGGAGTAACAGACTCATGGAAGCAACAGGCAAAGGTGCTCACGAAACAGCTTTGTTTTAGCAGTTCATTCCCCATTTATACTAGCAAGTTTCCAACTTTCCGTCAGACACACAACAAACAAGTGCAGCCTTGAACCCTCACCAATGTCCTTGCCACTGAGGTCCTTTATTTGCTCCAGGCTCATGTCTTTCTCCTCAAGGTTTCTCAGCACACTGCAGCTGAGCTCCGAGAACTGTTTCAGGGGGGTCTCAAAGTGCCAGGTCTGTCGCTCAACAACCTTGCACAGGGTCAGCATGCGGCCTGCCATAATGGCCCCACCAGCCCTTAGCACCATGTCAAAGAGGGCACGAAGAATCCGTGTGGCATTCTGCAAAGGAAATGGCACCAGAGAAGAAGGTGTCATTCAAAAATGCCAGTCACAAACACGATGCATAGGGGCCAATGAGTGATTTCAGGCACCATCCCTTACAGCAGCCGCACATGTTGGTCCCATTTGTCCTTTCAAAGGTACACTGCAGAGGCTTACAGGTCTCCACATTGTTTGCACTTTAGCTCTTGTAAATAGATTTTACAGGCAACTGCACAAATGGCACAATCCACTTTTTGCATTGCACTGTTACGCCACCTTAGCTGGCACCTCAAGAATCAATATGTATGACTTTGAGGCACAGGGATGCAGAGAGGCACATTACATGAAGCGACCTGAAATATCTTGGTGCATTTATCAGCAATTCTTGAAATTTTCCTTTTGTGTCAATGGGCGCTTTTTGGGCAGGACACCGATGCTGATGACGGCATGGTGACCAAAAAACACGAGTCACTGCAGTGCAGCTATGGCTTTTCATGGTGCTTTGCCAACAAAGCCAATCACCATATGATGGCCGCTGAACAAATGAACGAACGTTACCACACTGTAATGCGATAGCCACAATGACTGAGCTTGCATTTATATTTGGTCAGGCTCAATATAAATCCCAATGTGCTTCGGAAGTTGAAATGCACGAATTTGAGCACTCAGCTGGCCTACATCATGCTTGACCAGGTGTTCATTTCTCTCAGCAGATGTTAACCCTAGCATAGCCTGTAGGTCATGCATCTGCCACTCTTAGACCTGCACTGAACGTATCCAATAGGACAATAAAAACTGCTCTTATAGTGCAGTTTCGACAGTAGTGGCCATAGCTCTAGGGGCAACAATGCAACGAGAGTGTTTCTACAAAACTATAGTACGTACCAGAACAGTGCATTTGTTTACATCAGCACACACAACCATCACTCACTGTTTGCTTAAACTACAGTGGAAACTGCTCAGCACTGACCCGAGATGGCGAAATGCTGCAAAACATGCAGGTTTATGCATATGAGAAGCGTTATATCACACTGAGATGAGCCAATATGTCCATCTCAGCACTTAGAAAATGGCGATAACAGGAGGTCGTATAGCAGGCATGTACCCAGGGAGGGGGGAGGGCCTGAGGGCCTCCCACCCGCCCCCAATGCCACCACCCCTCACACACATTCCTAAAGCACCGCCAAATAAATTTTCAGACTCGACAGCTGTTTGGCAATTTACATTTTGCTACCTTTTTCCCTCCTTTTGGATGACTGTACTTATCGGCATCTCCTGCAGTGTGAAAGCCAGTTTTCTCATTGATGTGGTGCCCGCGTGATTAGCTCGAGATGCATTAAGTTGTCACCATCTATTGCAATGGTCCCGCGCATTGCCGCTGCTTCTTTAGTTCAACCTTCTTTGTTTAATCTGATCCAGGGTCCAGGAAAGGCATTCAGTTCGCAGTGAGCTGGTCTGTATGCTCGTGGAGCCAGAGAAAATGCCAGTTGCGTTTAACTTTGCCTTCTGCTTTATTATTTACTCCAGTGACGGCTTGCCACGACGCTGGCAGATCCTCGGAACCATATACCCGTGATATGGGTTAGATAAGGTGGAAAATAAAATAATGTGAAAGAGCGTCCATCATTAAACCCTGCAATAAATGTTAAACCCATAAGCAATATGTCAACCGTTACCTCATCTGGTTTTTCCATAATTGTACAGCCCTTTTTGTGAAAAATTGGCAACTGGAAACAAGAGCCGCAAGGAGATGAGAAACCAAGCGATCTACTAAGGGAGAGAGCTGAGGAAACAGCCGAACAGGAATGAAAAGCAAAAATTAACAATTTAGCCATTTCTTTGTGAAAATGTTTATGGATCAACATCTTTTTATTTAAAAGGGAAGTAGAGAAAATGCCTCCGGTAGTGGAGAATAATTCCGTGTGTTCTGAATGACGCTTCTACAGTTATCACTAGAGCCGCCTGACGTAGCCATTTCTCTGCCGTGCCTACGTGGGTGATTTTTTTAACTTTCCGCGGTGGCCACATTACGTCTGGAACCGCAGCATCCTACGCGCTACGTGGTTATACGGGACTGGTGGCCACACATCGTTACACAACTTCCCAAATAACAACACAAGTCCATTTTGGCACTTAACTTGGTAGAACCCACCGTGGTTGCATAGAGGCTATGGTGTTGAACTGCTAAGCACGAGGTCACTGGAACAAGTCCCGGCCATGGTGGCCACATTTCGATAGAGGCGAAATGCGAGAACACCCATGTACTTAGATTTAGGTGCACATTAAAGAACTCCAGGTGGTCCAAATTTCCGGTGTCCCCCACTATGCGTGCCTCACACTCAGATAGTGGATTTGGCATGTAAAACGCCATAATTTTTAACTTGGTAAAACAGGAAACGAGGAAATGCAAAAATAACCTGTGATTGTGCCGCAAATATATATTTCTCTATAATTCTTCCAGAGCTAATTCAAAAATAAATGATGGCCCAAGCACTTTGTACAGATGGTTAACCAGCGAAGCTGAAAAGTGTAGCCCCGGTGTTTATCACTGGGTTAATCCCGACGGTTCATTAAACGATAGCTTGGTAGGCTGTCGGGTCCTCGGTACACAGTTGCTGCTTGTGCCCGGACCGCAGTACTGCCACTGCATAGACGAGTCCATTCCCAGTTCTGCTCGAAGCATTGCCGATCGAAAGCTGCCTGCTCTTCGGGAATACGTATGATGCGTGGCCTACCCATTTCGAAGCCGGAGAGAAACTGCTGCGCACGTGCTCGGCTGCAACGGTGAGCAACGACGTCACTACTGGCGCAGCCAGTCGCACGCCTCTCTTTCTCTTTTTTTCGTGCATGCACACAGGGTTGCACCGGTGCAGCTTTCGGCATACAGGCGAGAGGCAGACGGACAGACAAATCGGCTAGCCATATACAACTTCACTGTAAAAGCCGACACACTTGCCCCCCAAATCATATTTTGACAATCACCGACTCCGTTAGCCACTATCGTTGTGCTTTGAGTGTAACTTGCTTTTGTGGGCCCAATAAAAAGTTAGTTTCGACGTTCACAGTTTTGCAACCATTTTCTTTGCGGTTGCAAAGAAAACGGTTGCAGGTTCTTTACGGTGAACTGTTGCGGTGATCCAATGCGGCATACGGAAACATCGCGTCAAGTGTCTAATGGCGCCGACAGTGCCTGCGCAGACTGCGCTAGGGAATGCCAGCAAGAGAGTGCCAGGAGGCCTAGGATTTGTCGCCTTCCGCTGTGCTCCCCACTGACGTCAAAAATGTTCTGCCGAAACCTGTGCAATGGCTGCATTGTGATTCTGAACACCGTCTCATTTGACAGTTTCACAGGTGCTGAAACTGCTGTACTGACATGCGCAGAACTCGACGACGGCGAGATCATTCGTCAGGCTTTTGCTGCTGGACGATGACTCTGAGTCGGAGGATGGCGCACCATGTGATACGCTGCCGCCACATGCGGAGCGTGCACAAGCAGTGACTGTGCTTTCAGCCGCCTATAGTGACTATGCGACCCTCTGCAAGATTCAGGCTTATCTGAATGCGCGTAAACGGAACAGCATGCAATGGCGCATTCATGATTTCTTCAAGCCTACTGCCAAGCCTGAATAAGTACGTGGAAATAAAGGATTTTTTTTTTTTTCTTGATCTGCTTTTTGGACACCTGTTTATTCGGACATTCCTGCAGTCCCCGTGAGGTCTAAATAAACAATCAGCAACTGTATATTCATTCTGCATACAAGAACTCCTTTCCTAAATAAAATTTCCAGTTGCTAGTAGCGCTTTGTTCTGTGTTCTTCCTAAGTCTCCGTTTTAGCAGCGCTTTTCCATCATGAATGTTTACCAACACACCCAACTGACAGCTATTCTATACGGTTTCATGCCATGTCAACAATCAGGGTGTCTACCAAAATTACATTTCCAAATTCCCTGAGTGGCTTTGCGAAACTCCTTGACTGACACAGAACCTTGTTTTATGTCAAGTCAGGCTGACACCTTGTTGCCTGATGCTGTCACTCTCTAGTAATCATGCTAAAAGATAAACAAAACGACCTAATTCAGTTTGAATGTTAAGAAGTAGCATTTATATTATTCAGAAAGAAATCGGAAGGGAGGGGTTAGTAAAGTGCACAGCGAAAAATATACCTTTAAAAAAGTTAGTAAGACTCATTTCTAATCAAATTGAACATTAACAAATATGAATAAAAAGGAGATCCATGTACAAATAAATATTTTCGAATATTTACCTCCCTGTTGTAATACCCTACAGGGCGATGCAGGTAACTAATAAATAAATAAATAAATAAAATCCCCTTCAGTAATGAATTATGAATGACTGTTGATACATGCATGAAACATAGATGTTGCTTGAGACTCCACTGAAAGGAGCAAAATGACTTTTATAGCATTTTATTATGAGTCATTGTAATTACAGAGTAACTAAATATTTGAATAACTACAAAAAATAAAGCCATGCTACATTTTTTCATAAAGATGATTAAATACCCTGCTCGAATTACATGCACAAGTTATTTATTGGGTTCAAGCATGTCAAGAAAGAAAAAAAAAATATATCTTGAGGTTGACACCAACATGCTCCACGTCAAACGTCACGTAAAACACGGTAGTGCCTTCATCAAAGCAGTACTCTGTAATGATACATATCGCTTTAAAGTAAAATGGAATTAATTTGGTTTATCAGAATCAGAATGTTCAATAAGCCTAATGTTTGTACTCTATTCCTTGCTATCACTGCACAGAAATGGCAAAAATAAGCCACATCCACAAATGTGGACAGCGTGACCTAAGGGGATGTGAGCTATTTCTATCAACTGATAGCAAGATCATTGGTATGAGGCTCGAACTTTGTCGCAAGTGAGATTCTCTCTCAACAACTGGTGGGTCAACCTCAACTGTCCTGACATACTCTCATCCCACGCACAATGCCTCAGTGTTGCGTTTCACTGCTTTAAAGAGTTTATTTTGCTTTGAATGAGGGACACCTGCATTTCGGCGTCAGTCAACACTCAAATTCCTTGAAAGCAGCAGCGGCACGCTTCCTTTCCGATTCATTCCTCAATGCATAAGTCCTTTCTGTTCACGTCCTCCTTCCACCGCGTGCTCATCCAACAGACCATTTGAAGGATCCTCTTGGTCAGTTTTACAGTCAAAGTCCGATTTTTCGGACTCCCTAGGGGCTGCGAATACATCAGAAAAATCAAGCAGTTCGAAAAAATGCATGCGTGACTTTACTGCCCTTAAGGGCTCAAAGCGCCACAGGCACATCCGAAAAAGCCTGCCAGTACACTTATTAGGCATATCGGTGCTCGTACTGTGACAGGAGATGGCGAGTAGACGCGTCTACAATCAAGGAATACATACTGTGTCCTGTGACAATTGCGCCTTCCCACGCTTATTATGCTTCAATGCAATACTTTCGCATATGTTTCAGTGCGTGACATTGCTGCACTGAGGCAAAGCTGACTTTCGGGACATGGCATTCTGCAATGCGCTGTGCTTTCCGAGCTTTGAAGCCAATCGCGAGGACCACAAAGGCGGAGTCGGTGCTGTTGCTGACAGCAACGAATTCTTAGAACCGACCTAGCGCTTGCCGGGTTAGTGGCTACAGCTGCCAGCAGATCTGCGTCCGAGAGCGCCGGCGAGGTAATCAAAATGGCGGCAATGGTGGCTTTGATTAATGCTGTTTCAGACCTGTGGTCACGGCAAAAAGTCTGGAAAGTTGGATAGCGAAGCATTCTTGCGTCCGAAATTTCAGATGTTCTTATACACTGACTCTATGGGGTACATCGTGGCACCGCAAAGCTGTCTGCATTATCGGGCGTCCGGAAAGTCGGTCGTTGATTGCACACTGGAAACTCCTCTAGCCAACTACACGGCATCAAAATATGCTTTGTTACGATGCCTCTGTTACTAAAGTTAGCACTACCCCGACTTTCATTCGCTTTCAATAAAATTACAGCTAATTTTCTCTGATAGAAGCACAAATTCCCCGAGTTTTCCCTGAGTATTTCCAGACTATTCAAAACCCCTGAGAATTCACAGTTTTCACAGTTTTCCCAGTTGGTAGACACCCTGAACAATATCTTCACATCGGCGCTACGAATTAAGGGAAGCTCGCCACACTTTCACATGCACTCCAGCCCCATTGCTGATAGCGTCACCCGCACTTGGATAACGCTGTCAGAAAAAGCACTGGCAGCGGTGAGTGAATACAGTCGAACCCATTTATAACGATATCGGTTTTAGCAATATATCGGTTATAACAATGAGAAGCTGCTGCACCGTCAACTTTTGTATGTTTTGCATGGTGAAATAACTCGTTTACTACAATGCCCCGATGCCACATCATCGGTTATAACGATGAAGTGTGGCTGCTCGGTGTCCGAGCCGAAAGGTAGTGAAATGCACAATCCTTAAAAAAGAAAAGGAAACGAGAAATTCGAGCCACTGCACGATGGCCTGCTGCTCGAACGGCTGCCGTGCGCTCATTTTCCAGCCTTCTCTGCGCGCCTCTCTCCCGTCACCCTTTCACCCCTCCGAACACAAATGGGCTGCGCCCATATCTCTACGCCACGGCACCCTCCGAAACACGAATGGACCATGCCAACTGCGCTGCTCGCATGTTGCTCACTGGCTTCTCATTCAGCACAGTTCTGCAAACAGTCCCGTGTTCGTTCTTTTGCATCAATATCGTTCCTGGCCACGTGGTTTCTCAGCCTCTTTTGACTCGCCACCAAGATGGAAGATGACTGACCCTCTCACTAATAATCGCCAATGCACGACGTTGCCAGTGAAAAGAAAGCGCTAGGCTATAGATTTGGAAACTAAGTACTAAGTGCTTCTAACTGATGAGGCAATCGTCGCGAACGCGCTTGCATCGGATAGCGACGGAAATGACGGCAGCGATAATGCGGTAGGGCAGGCTGCCTCAACATTGTCCTCACAGGAGGCCCAGCAGATGATTCTGTCCCTCGGGCTTCGTTTTTGCGACGAACTTTCCGGTGCACTATATGGAGCGCTTGGATACCTTGGAGAAGAATGTCGGCAAGGCGGACGGACATAGGGTTTTCTTGTGCAACGCAGTGTGACGTTACGTGGTGAGACGCTTGTGGCGATCTCGCCTCAGCATTTCTTCTGGATTTCTCAAACTGACAGGCTGCTGCGGCAACCTCCTCGCATTTTTTAAAAGGACCCTTTTGTGCCCACCAAAGCGCTGCCTCGGCGGTGCTCGCATATCGCTTGCCACCCGTGACCCTCCTTTGCAGTTATAGCAGTGCCATTCTTTAATGCCGACAGCCGCAGCTTGTTACACGTGATCCGAGCTCCCAGGAAGCAGTTAAATGAGTGAGCACAATCAGCAGCCGGATGGAGTAAGGTGGTTGGGATATAGTGGGGAGGGGCACTAGCCTCCCCGCCATTATAGTCTGCCAAGATCAGCTCTGCGATCCCCCTATTTTTATTTTTTCATGCAACCCGGTTTTAACAATTATCAGTTATAACAATGGAATCTTCGAGGCATTTGAATGTTGCTAAAAGTGGGTTCGACTGTATTTCGTCTGCGTCTTGCTCCATCGGGTCACCGAAACTTGAGATTACACAACCTCCAATACTAAATGTAGGGTAATACAGCTTACATGGTGCCACGCCACCTCACCTCGGCACCACACTCACTCTTTTAACACGTGGCAGATTACCCCTAAAGCAGGGTGCGTGGCTGCATGTGCGCTCAGTCGCACTTACTGCCATGCACAGCCACGGCGGGTGCCAGCTATCGAGAGACGCACACGCCCCTCCATCTCCACCCCCCTGCCCCCTTTTGCACACTTGGTCGCATTACCAGGAGCTCACTCCCCTCCCCTTCTTTCCCTTTGCTCACGTAGGAAGGCGACACTCGAGAAGCCATCACCTTTCTTCTCTCACCCTTGCACACTTTCACTTGCACCTATAGCACACAGTGCGCGGGTCCCGATAGGATCTTATCGCACTTGGACTTTATACAGAAAATGATGGGGCTTCACTTCGGCAGTAGCTCTTGTTGCACGGCATGTCATTTGAGAGGTGCGTTTGCAAGCAGCCGCTTGTAATACAATCATTTACCATCTGACCGTGGAAGTTTCATTTATGGTCTCGACATACCTTTGTGGTGGCAGTGCAATTTTTTTATATTGAAATGTTGAGGTGTCTTCGTTATGCTGAGGTTCTAAATACATGGTACTCTATGCACAAAATTTCATGAAAAATTATATACTTCGTTATGTTGAGAATAGGATACAATATGAAACTGTGATCATATGATATTCTTTCGGGCCACTAGGCCATGTGTGAACAAGAAAACGTATGAGGCGTGCGCAATCAAGAGGAATAGGCACCTGCAGCTTTCCCTCAGCCCTCACCTGTCCAAGTCACATGAAATTACCGGCATGCACTTATGCTCTTGTCACACGGGAAGATTTAATGCCATTCGGTCTCTTATAGTGCTAAACAGTAAAATATAATGACACTCGCGAATGATAGCAATGACAACCTGGAACCAAATTTGTGAAGTTAAAAAAAATATTGCGCCTATTAAACACGTTTAAGAACTTTTGCGAGTACTTTTAAAACTGCCGAAAATATCTTGACACCAATTATTCACAACTAAAGGTACTTCGATCAACACATCCAATATGGCCAACCGCCGCAACAGACTCCTGATGCAAAGAGTAATAGTGCTTGAGCACAGCCCGTGATGAAAATATCATTGCAGCAAAAAATATTATTCCTTTTTGTAAGTCTGAAAATATATCTTCTGACTTTGATGATGCACGCATAATTTTTTCGCGTTGCGTGCCGCTGCTGTCTATCTGGGGTCAAGAGTATACATTCGGTTCAAAATCGAATGCGAATGAGCTCCTCTAACTCATTCAATGGCAAATGTCATTCCATTCAAATGACATGCTTTTCCCATGTAAATCCCGATTAGTGGGATTATATGCAAATGCCATTCGATTCGAATGACATTACATCTTCCCGTGTGACAGGGGTATTACTTTCCTCTTCTGCTACAAGCAAATCTCCTCAGAGGTAGTCGTACGGCACATTCACAGCTAGCAACGTTAACCATATTGAGATAAGCACCTTCTTCTATCTGTTTCAAACCACATGTGGTGCAGTGCCGTTCAAAGCGTATATAGCACGCTTTTAAGGGGAGACGCGGATCATGAAACGACAAAAAAATCACGAAAAAGTTGACTTTCGGAAAAGTGCATTTTGCCACGTTTAAACATTTAAGAATCCCTCCACGAAATCTAGAAGCTAAATTTAATTGAAAAATAATAATATATCCCGCTTAAACAGGCCAAGGTGGACGCGAAATTAGTAAAAGTTGGCCAAAAATTTTCGAACTTCACGCCATTTGTGAATGCAGTGGCCAGCGGCCGCCATCTCGCGTTTGTTTTGAAGGTATTTTCTTTCTGCACATTCTGTGCCAGCTCAAGACGGTGTCGGTGGAGGGAAACCGACACTATTGCATCATTTCTCAAGGATGCATTCGTGCCACTGATTGGCCAAAGCGCGCACACACCCTGCATGTCTTGCTCTTATTGGTCAAGCACTGTTTGGCGCGCACTCGACCACTCTCGCGTTTCGCTTCGTTCATTTATCTCTGGTTTCATTGTGCCGCTGTCTATGCTCTCTACGCTGTCTACGTTTGTTCAGTGGCTCGCTTCATGACAACGTTTGATAAGGTGTCAATTTCGCTGCCAAAATGGCTGGAGGAGATCGTCGTCTCAAGGCTACTATGTGTCAAGCGGCTGTGGAATGCGCGACGGCAGGCAGTTAGGCCTGTCATACTCCCGGAGTTGCTGGTTGCTGGTCTGCCCATAGATTCTGCCGGATCGAGTTCTGAGCTGCAACCTGGCACGTCTAGCATCAACACTTCGTCCGTCCACACCTCGCGTGTTAGCACAGATCGTGTAGACACTGTTTCCTTCACGACTGAAGAAAGTAGCGAGCGTGCAGCGATCGCCCGAAAATGTACCTGGCGTCGCAGTCTGCAATGGAGCGAAAGTTCGAGCTGCTGGTTGTCGACACGAAAGAGGACGTTAACTACAGTGGCACTGAATTCGCAAACATGGTTTATCCGTCATAGTTCCTAGAAATCATGCTGTGTCCCGGGTGCGGCTAGAAAGCAGTGATGTTTTCAAAGGACCCTGCCGAGGGGTACGGGCTCTCGGAAGGTTCTGACTGGTGTTGTAAAAGGCGCAGGGTGATCTTTTTCACTGCTGGGTGCTTCTGTCGTTGCAACGCAAATTTTTTTTTTTTTTAGTCAAGTACTGCTTCAGGAGGGCACCTGAGATTATAAATATAATACCGCTGTGTTGAAAGGTACGTCAAACACACCTGCTTTGCTTCCGTTCCGCTAGCTCCGCGACTCCCATCTACAGATTTGTGCATATGTTTTTGCAGAAGGACGTTTATTTAGCTCAAAGCATATGAAAAGCCTGGCATGAGCGAAGATGCTGCTCTAGGAGAGCAGGCTCGGCCTCTGCTATTCTGGGAAAATCAGTGAAGCTTGTGCTCCCCCTGTGGCATGTGTAAATGGAGCCTTGAAAAGGCTCATCGAAGGCTTCACATGCCCAATGAGGATCACATGAATGGAAATGCAGTGATAATCAAGCTTGCCAAAAGGCAGAAGCCAGCAACAGACTCTGCCTACAGTCCTGGCCTACTATAGGTCTAGGTGTGACCTGTGCTGAATGCACAATTGCATGAATGTGCAATATATATATGTATTTTTGTTAATTTTAATTCTAGGATTTTATGTGCCAGAACCACAATATGACTCCGGATTAATTTTGACCACCTGGTGTGCACAAAACAAGTACATTAACTTTTTGCATTTTGCCTCCATCGAAATGTGGCTGCCACCGCTGGGATTTGATCCAGATATTTTGTTGCAGCCATAAACTTTCTGCAAAGTACATTTTTGTCGTGGCCATGAACTCTGCTAGACTTTATTAACAAAGATGAGATTTGTGTGCCTCCTGCTCAACAAGGATCTAAAAGAGACATGTGAAGTGGGTAGTGCTAGCTTTCTTACATTGCTTTCGACTATGCATGATGTCGCAACAAATATTTCAGTGTTATTTTTTCACAGTGGCCACATATATGTCATGAACGTCTTGCTGAAGGACAGGGCTAGATAGTAATGCAATTCATATTGCCATATTGCTAAACCAATAAAAGTTACAGTGAACTGAAAGTTCAGATTCTTTTTTCTCAGTTTCATTTTTTTCGGCATTGCACACTGCCTTATGGAGAATCTTTGTATGTTTTTTCTAAGTATGAGCAAAATGTTTGGTATCAATATATTCGTATCGAATTGACCTAGCTGGTCATGCTATTTATTTATTTCTAAAGTTGACTGTTAAATTCTAATTGCCACTGATTACAAATACAAATCAGCAAAAATATTGAAGTCAAGTGTACATTGCGTTTTTTTGCATTTTCAGTGCACTGAGAAGAATAAAAATAGCACCACCAGCAAGATCTACTCTCTGGCATTCTCGATATATACTTTGTTTTCGCTTTCGACGAAATTAGGTTTTTGAAAAGTCCCGTAAGAAATAGACTGAATCCCTGTACAAAAAACTTTGTGTCGTTTGTTCTAATGCAGATATACAAAATCTAATTAGATATTTGCAATCCGCAGAAGAAACTGAACAATACTGTTAAATATCATCAAATTCACACCAAAATTAACAATATTGATTTTGGAACCCACGTCTTTCCGTAATAGGTGATAACCCAAACATGCCGCCGTTCTACCTTTCCCTTCTACAGGCGACACAACAAGTGAGCGTCAGGTCTCGCTCCCGTGGCATTGTATCCCAGTGTCCCCCACCAGTTTGAGGCGTTTGGGCCCCACCCGCGCAGTGTGCATCGGCGTCACATGCTGTAACGATTCACATTACATTGATTTTTGCTACAATCGAGTCTGCGATATTTTTGAGTAACTTCAGATCGTACATTTTCCCAGTTAGTATATTTTTTTCTCTCTTTTCCCAAAACTTATGAACAAGGTTCTACTTTATTTAGATTCATATCCATCCGCCATGTGAGCGACTGGCCCTCGTGAATCAGGCAGAAACTTGAGCTTGCCTCATCTACATACAAAATTTAGTTGCAAAATAATTCAACTGCAAGTTCAGTACTCTGTACCAAGTCACTTAGGATGCATCACAAGCTTGCCCCAGCAAGACATATCAGTCCTAGCCTTAGAACTGCTCTATATCATCATTTGCTGGCAATTCCCTGCACTAGGTGCAAGTTATCACAGGCCTACAGACCAACACAACTCAAACTATAATGAAAGAAATCCAGAGGAGCACACCTGCACAATGTAGGCCTGGTCAGAAACCAGGGAGAAGGTCTCGACTGGGCCGCGAGAGATGTAGTTCTGCAACAGGATGTTCACTTTCCCGTAAGCGTTTTCACTGCCCCCTGCGACGTTCACTCTGCAGCCACCATCCATGAGGAAGTCAAGCTCGTGAAGCTCATCCTCTCGCACCTGAAAGAGACACAAAGTAAGTAACCTGGAGAAGTGCTACAATAGACTAGTCTGGAAAACATCCTTTTCGCAGTTGTTTCAATCCATTGGACAGACGTCGTTGACGTGGTTCAATTTAGAGGGAAAACAATTTATGTAGTCAACTGGATACGAAACCTACTTTTTAGTAGAGCTTTCGCACAAGAATTGTATCATGATGTGCTACATTTCATTTCATTTCATTTCATTTCATTTTATTACCTTAAAGACCCCTTGATAGGGGTATTACATAAGGGGTGGGAATACATTAGTACATAATTTGCATAATACATAAGTGAACACGTAAACAACAACAAAAAACTGCATGTGCTAAGGGTTACATACGTCAGCGCAAATACATAGAACTATGTAATACAAAATAAAGTTGCACGAGCATATAAGTCTATTAACACAAGTCATTTCTATTGTGAAAAGTGCGCAGTGACACTCTCCATGAACGTAGAAGGGCAAGTGATGGTGGAGATTTGGTGGGGCAGATTGTTCCAATCTGTAGCGGCATGGCAAAAGAATGAGGTGGAAAAGGTAACAGTGCGCATGCGAGGGCGGCCCACTTGAAAAGTGTGGCGCGTGCGATGAGATGTTCGGGCTGCGGGGAGGATGTAGGCTGGTTGATTAAGCGAGCTGTGATAAAACTTATGGAAAAGTGAAAGGGTTCCAGTGCGCCGGCGCGTACAAAGGGGAAGTAAATTCAATTCTTTCTTTAAGTAAGATATGCTCATGTCATATGAATAATTAGAATGAATGAACCTTGTGGCACGGTTTTGAACGGCTTCGAGTGCGTTAATGAGAGATGTTTGGTGCGGATTCCATATGGCGGATGCATATTCCAATTTCGGTCAGACTATTGACTGGTAGGCCAGTAGTTTAACAGGTTTGGGGGCGCGTTTTAGATGACGCTTGAGAAAACCCAGCGATTTGTTAGCAGATGAAATGATGTTACTGACGTGTGTTCGCCAGGATAAGTCGTTAGATATAGTAACACCTACGTACTTGTAAGACTGCGCAGCACACACGGGAATGTTATTAATTGTGTATTGGTAAGGAAATGGGTCGTGCCGACGAGAAAATACCATCAAGTTGCATTTCTTAGGATTAAGTTCCATTAACCACCGGTCGCACCATTGCTGTAAACAGTTAATGTCCTCCTGAAGTAAGTCTTGATTAGATGTGCTAGTAATTGTTCGATAAATGACGCAGTCGTCTGCGAACAAACGAACGTTGCAAGGATGTTGCAAGGAGCTTTAGGATGTGCAGTGGGTCTTTGGAAATGTCTACAAATTCTTAAAAACACTTTATTTTAATGAGAAATTACTACAAAGGCCCTTAAGAAATGACCTAATCAGGACTATTGTATTCTGTCATATCTTTTCTTCACAGTGAGATATTTGAAATCAGCATTCTACAATATATCTGCACACAAAATTTAAGCAAGATATGTTAAAAAATAAAAAACGTTTTCATGACCCTCAACCCCCCTCTCAAAGGGACACTAAAGAAAAAAAAAATAATTTCTTCTGCATCAGTAAATTACCTTTCTACAACACCAAAAATACCACTCTTACCACGATAAGACGCTTGGTAAGCCAGAAAAAGCGCAAGAACGAAAGATGGGTGGCGAAGCCTCCTTACAGTTCCCGCGCCTGGTCTCTATGACGTCATGGATTTTGATGGCATCTTCTAGGCCTACTGAGTTATATAGCAATGCAGATTGACTACATTGTGTTCTAAAGGAACCAAATATTAAACATGGCAAGTTTCGGAAACCTTTACTCAGCCAATGCAGCCTAGATGCGGAAACATTTCCTCGGTGCGGCCACTGCTGCATGTACAGTGGAATCTCGATAAACGGAAATGGCTTAAACGGCGGAACTTCTTTTTAAACAGAACACCATCCTCATGGTTGGTTGGTTTTGTATTTATGGAATTGTATTCAGCGTTGTCTCTCAGTAAATGGAACTCCTGATAAATGGAAGCGATTTCCCTAGTCCCCTGAAGTTCCGTTTTAAGAGAGTCCACTGTACTACCTCTTGTTTGCGAAGCACGCATTTATGTTAGACCGTGCGGCATGTTTCGGCAGAGTATGTAGTGATTCAAGGTTGGAGGGACATGAGAATGTGCGACTCTCACGCGTCCCCCGATGCTGTTTTCCCCGCATGGCTCTCGCATCTTCTGTAATACGGCTTCTCCCAGTAGCTCAGCACCGGCGGTGGTCGGTGTGGTTGCAGCACATCACAAGAGATGGGGCAAGTGCTGTGCTACTAATGCCACCTAACAGTGGGGTGATACTCAGGTGCGAAAGGGAATAGGCTCTGCCTCCTGGGCTTAGGGTCAGCGAGCGGCGCGGACGCTCCACGTATGTGCCGATCCATGCTTCATGGCACCGTCCCAGAAAAGGCTTAGGAGCACAATGCCAGAATGGACGAACATGATCATTCGTACATGCCACCGTTCACGTGACCGTACACACGAACGATCAGGCATTGGTGTCCAGCATGGCGTGAACATATTTGCTGGCTATCCGGTCGCGTTGAGTCAGACATCCTTAATTTGTCACGCACCCGTCGGCATTTTCTGTGGGTAATAATTAGGCTGGCTGTAGATTGGTGTATAAAAGGCACAATAAATATTCTTGTCATTGTCTGCACCTCTGCGTTGTCACACCTTTGTCCCCAGAGCACGTGTGAGACCCCGCAGGCTGTTAGGCCTAACTAACTGGGTGTCTGCAACCGAAAATACAGTATGGTGCTAAGTCTATGCACACCTATTTGCAGCAGCCGAATAGCACTTGAAATGCTGTGAAAATGTGTTGCTAACAAAAGCAAGGGTATGGGCGGCAACCTGAATACCACCAACTTTGGAACATAAAGCTTCCTGCTGAAGTCTGAAAAATCTGTTACTACGCTAGCTTCATGGAGAGTGGCAGTTCTGCATGGATGTCTGAAAAGCAAGCCAGAAAAATCACGAATGCAAAACTGGCAAGCTGCCATATGCAAGATTGTGGGTACAGCTGGGTACAGAACTAACAAATGTATCTGATGCAGCATGTCTCCTGGTTTCTGTTGTTTCTGTGTTGCCACAGCCTCCCACTTCTGATGCAGTCCATGGATGCGCATCAGTCTCTCCATGCAGATTCCAGCAACCCGTTGCAAAGCTAACTTCAGATTTATACAACAGGCACAAAAACGTCACATGTCAAGGGGGCAGACCATTCTGCTGCACACACATTCACACAGAGAGTGTGGACATATGCGCAATGGAGAACGAACTAGCCATAACCTACAAAAGAATCTTGATAAATGGAAATCCCTTAAACAGAACTGCCTGTTAAATGGAACACCATCCTCATGGTTGGTTGGTTTTGAATTTATGCAATTGCATTCAGCTTCATCTCCTCATAAACTCCTGACTGAACTCCTTAAAAACGAAACCAATCTCCGTGGTCCCTTGAGGTTCCATTTAAAGGGAGTCGACTGTATATGATTTTAGAAGACTTGACACGTAGCAAACAATGCAGAACATGAGAGTGAAAAGATGCACTAAACTTGGTGATCTCAACTGACATGATGCGCCATCTGCACTTTCGTCTCTTGCGTTGAATGGTCTTAATAAGCTAACAATTATCCACAGAACACATCTGTCATATAGAAAGGAAGACCTCTGGTTTACTAATGGAACAACGGAAAGCAATACCGTATTTACTTGTAAAATGATCTCACTTCTTTGTAAAAAAATTTATGCAAATTCAGGGGTGCAATCATTACGTGGGTTAAATTTCCCATTAATAATTTTTTTTTTCATCCTGCGTTTGCTGCGGGATGAGAACAGGTCTACTAGCAGGTGGCTGCAAAAACAAATATGGCGGCCGGCGGAGCAAGCCGGATGCGCCGAATGCGATTTTTGTTCTTCTCATGATACATTATGCGCATTGACAGTTTCTTCCGTATCAGTAATGAATAGTATCAGTAATGAATAATATTGTTAATATCGGCAAGTTTGTGACAATACCATAGCCATGTCCACTTTGAGGGGACAGAAACAGAGATGGGCGCGCGTAGCTGCCAGTGACATAGAAACATACGGTGAGGGGCTAGTTGGTATGACTGCGCCCGTGTCGTGTGGTTCTTTCCTTGTCTTGTCCTTTTTGCGCAGTTTTTCTTTGTTCTCATAATGACATAGAAACACATGGCGGGCATGCTGCGGAAACTGCGGCATTTGTCTTCACTGCTATCCTAATACGGCACGTTTCCGCTAAGGGTGGGTGAATATCTTAGCTGTGTTACAAGCATTGGCATATGAATAGGGCACACTTCAAACGTATTAGTGTAAATGTGGTCATTATAGTTGCCGCTCGCGATTTGTTGCGTGCCCACGAGTGCCGACGAGAAGAATCGAAAGACGCCTTTTTTGTTGTTTGCGAAAACCATTATGAAGCCTACAAGTAATAAAGCCGAGGCAAGTTTGGTTGTAGCTTTTTTTTTTTTCATGGAAGTGTGGAAAGTGATGAAAGGAATGAAATGGGGCATCTGCTTAAGAATGTTTGGTGCGTGCAGACCGCTTGGTATGTCGTCAAGAATCGTTCGCGTAGCATTTGACAGCATTGGACAGATGGTAAGCGCGATCATCATTAGCTAGACTTGGCACACAACATATCGCTGCAAAAAGTTCGGGGTGTGATCATTACTTGAGAAAGAAAAAAAAACAATTTTGATGCCACAATTCAGAGGTGCAATCATTACGTGAGTATGATCATTTGCGAGCAAATACGGTACTTCCTAGGCAATGAAAGATTGCTATGAATGCAGCGTACTTCACTCTTAGATAGAAACCGTAATCAGTATACAGGATAATTTTCAAGATTTCTTTACATTCAGAGAGAAAAGAAGTGCTTGACTTGAAGTGTTAGACATTGTGGGGTTCTCGCCTGTGTTCTTGGGACAAAGGAACAAAAGAACAGTAGTGCAAACAATCAGAAGGGAATTTATTGCACATTTCATAGACTAATGCCTGCTAGCCGAGTTGCTATCCAGAAAACATGACGATGGGTGCGTGACAAATCACGGAAGTCTGACTCACCGCGAACAAATAGTGAGCATGTTCGCCCCATGCTGGACACCAACACCTGGTCATTCATGTGTACGGTCACGCGAACGGTGGTGCGTTCGAACGATCGTGTTCGTCCATTCCGAGGTAGGCTTCGCGAGACGGTCTCGCAGAAGCATGGATCGGCGCACGCGCGGAACGTCCATGTCGCTTGCCGACCCAGAGCCAAAGAGGAAGAACCTTCTCCTTTCTGCGCCCAATTGAGTAACCCCGCTGTTAGGTGGTGTTAGCAGAGCCACAGTCGTGCCATCTCTCGCAATGTGCTTCAACCAGACCGACTGTCGCTGGTACCAAGCCACGCGGCGAAGCCGGATTATAGGGGAAGGAAGCTATGCGGGAAAACAACATATCAGGGGAGACTTGAGAGTCGCGCATCCCCACAACATTCAACAAATATTTTAACAAATATTCCAGGCCTTCGTATGTGAACTTAGCTGTAATCAGTGCCGGCATACTAATTTGGTGTTCCCTTTATTTACAATTCACTGTACTGTAAACATCCACTTCTATGTATAGATGTTATTGACAGCTGACAACATTCTGCTTATAATGAATGCAATAATTACATAAGAAGTGCCCGTTATATCAGTAGTTTGCCATATCTGGGCTTGCCTTTCAACCGTGTGTAAAGAAATGACAATGTGCATAGCTGGGCACAGCAGTTGAAAAATCACACCTTTATTACTATAATGGTTGCCCATTTCATTTACCTTTTTTTCCTGCCTTACTTAGTGGTTAGGATGGAGCTCAGACAGCTTGCACCAGCACCACCTGAACTTTTTTCAGCACAGGTGCCATTAACCACGTGTGGATTGACTCTCCTCATTTTTCCTCATGAGTGGGTAAAGGTGCAACTCACATGCAATCCTGACCATTTTTCTTTCTCTTTGCTTTTTCCAATCCAATGCTGAATGTATTTCTTTCTTTTTGTTTTTTCAGATCCACTCCCATTTGGACATGAAACATTTTTCAGTTCGGTCAGCATAGGGGGTTACTTGTTAAAGCCGATGTAAGAAAAAAAAAAAGGAAAAAAAGAAAGAAAGAAAGAAAGAAAGAGTCACAGTTATGCTTGAAAGGCGAAGCACCAATTGCGATAGCATTAGTAGATAGCTAGCTATATGAAGTAAGGATAGTACTTTTATTGGCCGTGTAAACTTTTAAACATTCACTTACAACTTAAATGAACAGTGATATAATGTGTAAGCATGACTTAACGAGGACATAGAAAGAAACAGACACACAAAGACAGCGTTGTCCCTGGGTGTTTGTTTCTTTCTACGTCCTCATTTAGTTGCGCTTACATATTCTATCACGGATTCAAACCAACTAACCCGCCAACGTGTTTCTAACTTAATTAACAAGCACTGTGTCATGCCTGCACAGGCAAACATGAACACATCTAGCTTGATGAGCGCAGAAACTCACTGTCAGAATGCTGGAATGAGGAATCGCAGCAGCTGCAACGATCAAATTGACCTTTGTGCTTCTCTCGCTTCAATGCAAATGAAACATCAAAAGCACAACGCACACGAAGCAACCAGCCCTATGCACACACTGCAAACATCACAGATACTTTGAAGATGAGGCCTGCACGGGCACGCAATTCGGCTACGTCGCAGATCACTTTCAAGATACGGCACCCACATGATTGCGCCATAAACCGCAGGAGAAGAAAGCCCACCCTCCTCCCCATCCCTCGCCTGATCCCCATGCCTTACGCACGATAGGACAGCGCGCGCTACCGGCCCGCCTTTCTCACTAGCGCGCGTGTGAGATTGAGCCGCATTCAGCGGTTAACCCTCGCACGCTTTTACTTCCACATACAGCAAATGGTGCGCGGCGACGATTTTACTTCTCTTGGACTTTATACGGAACCTCTCAGCGACGGCAGAAATGTGCCTCAAGTGTCCATATACAGCTAAGCCTCGATATAACAAACTTCAATATAATAACATTTTCGATATAATGAAGTATTTAACTTTTCATAACCTCTTATCCATAGAACACCATGCAATTAGAACCTCAATATAACAAAGTGTGTTCTTATATAATTTCAATATAAAGAAATTTTAGTTTCGCAGCAAAGGAATGCCAAGACAAAAATGGAAACTTCCGCGGATGCAGATAGTCAGGAGGAAGGAAGGAAGCAGGAATAGCGGGAAAGACAGGGAGGTTAGCCAGTTCTCAGACCGGCTGGCTACCCTGTGCTGGGGAAAGGGGATAATAGGAGTAAAAGATAATAGAAAAGAGGTGTCAAATGATTGAATTACAAGTGGCTGCTTGCAAACCCACCTCTCGAATCATGTGCGGTGTGACAAGAGCAACCGCCGAAGTGAAGCTGCATCGCATCCGTTTCAAGTCCAAATGCGATAAGATCCTACCGTGCCTCGCACACTCTGTGCTTTATGTGCGAGTGAAAGTGTGCGAGGAGCAAAGAAAAAGAGAAGGAGGGGAGCAAGCTCGTGGTAACACAATCAAAAGTGCACGAGGGCAGTGCGGGGGTGGCAAGTTGGTGCACGTTGCAGTCTCTGACACGCGTCTCGGCCGTGGCTGCGCATGGCTGTAAGCGTGGCTCAGCATACACAGCCACATACGCTGCTTTAGAGGTAATCTGCTGCGTGTGCAAAGCGTGGCCGTGCCGAGACAGTGTGGCATCATGTAAGCTGTCTTCCCGTGTGTTTAGTATTGAAGGTTGCATAATTCAGTGACCCATTGGAGCGAGAGGCAGACAGAGCATTCGCTGCCCACTGCCAGCGCTTTTCATGATAGCGTCATTCAAGTGTGCGTGACACTATCAGCCGCGGGGGCAGAGTGCACGCGAAAGCGTGGCTGGTTTCGCTTAATTCGTACCACCTATGTGAAGGTATCGTCAACGTGCCATGAAACCGTGTCATTTGTCGTCAACTCTCGAATTCATCAAAATGAGTTGTTTTCTCCAACTGCCCGATAAGTGAAAAAATTCTGTGGCACCTATTCGTGAAGAAAAATCGATCAGCAACTGTACTTATTTGCACAAAAGGTTGAATTTTAATACAACAAAATTTCGATATAACGAAGTAAATTGCCAATTTTACCTACTTCATTACACTGAGGTTTAACTGTAATTGCTATCACAATTAAACATATTATAGCATTACCGCTTATATGATAGATTTTTGCAACTGTACCAACCACACGCCTTACTGTGGCATCGTTCTGTAGAGGAAAGAAGTCATTACTTGATCACGCATCAGTTGCATGCACAGATTATATCTTCAAGGATTTTAGCAGCAGAACTTATGGAACACGGACACAGAAGGAACAACTACATGTGGACGCAACTGCTTATGGAACACGGACACAGAAGGAACGCCTGGACGTAGACGCAACTGCTTATGGAACACAGAAGGAACAACTAGACGTGGACGCAACTGCCTTTTATGGAACATGGACACAGAAGGAACAACTAGAAGTGGATGCAACTGCTTATGGAACATAGGACACAGAAGGAATGACTAAACGTGGACGCAACTGCTTATGGAACATGAACACAGAAGGAACGACTAGACATGGACGCAACTGGTCATGGAACATGGACACAGAAGGAACAACTAGACGTGGAGGCAACTGCTTTTTATGGAACACGGACACAGAAGGAACTAGACGTGGACACAACTGCTTTTTATGGAACACGGACACAGAAGGAACAACTAGACGTGGACACAACTGCTTATGGAACACAGAAGGAACAACTAGATGTGGATGCAACTGTTTATGGAACACAGGACACAGAAGGAATGACTAAACGTGGACGCAACTGCTTATGGAACATGAACACAGAAGGAACGACTAGACATGGACGCAACTGGTCATGGAACATGGACACAGAAGGAACAACTAGACGTGGAGGCAACTGCTTTTTACAGAACACGGACACAGAAGGAACTAGACGTGGACACAACTGCTTTTTATGGAACACGGACACAGAAGGAACAACTAGACGTGGACACAACTGCTTATGGAACACAGAAGGAACAACTAGATGTGGATGCAACTGCTTTTTATGGAACACGGACACAAAAAGAACGACCACACGTGGATGCAACTGCCTATGGAACATAGACACAAAAGGAACGACTAGATGTGGACGCAACTGCTTATGGAACACGAACACAAAAGGAACAACTATACATGGACGCAACTGATTTTTATGGAACACAGACACAGAAGGAACGACTAGACGTGAACGCAACTGCTTTTATGGAGCACAGACACGGAAGGAACGACTAGACGCGGATGCAGCTGCTTTTATAGATGATATCATTGCACCATGCCTGACGCAATCGGAGATAAATTTTGCATCAAACGCGCCATTCACCGAGGCGTAGCTTGGCAGTACATTCGTCAATCTATGCTGGACTGGTCGCATTTGAGAGCCATAGTAGGTACAATCCACGAAACTCAAACCTGTGCTCATCAGGAGTTATAAGGCTTACAAGAGTGCAACTTCTTGCAGAGATTTGATGGTTGCATGGTTATGATGCCCTCGTGTTCAACAAATAGGGTCCAGAAATGGCATGAAGAGATTTGGGCACAAGACAAGAGGGACACCAAACCTCTTTGATCACAGTGGAATGTGTTCACCTCTATAGGGAGCACAAGGACAGGAGATTGAGGCCCAACCCATCTAAGAGTGCAGCGGGCTTGAGCAGCGCAGGGCACGTCTGGAATGACACGAGTAGGGGGGGTCTGCAGCTGCAATGGAGGTAGCTGACAAGGCCAGCCCACCAGCATCCACCAGGAGCACCCAGTGAACACCAAAATGCCATAGTGTGGGACCCCAGCCAGGGCAGGTTATGCGTGCACGCGCTGGGAGTTGGCTGCAGCACGGTTCCAAACGGTCTTCATCGATAACAAATTGTGTATTTGGTCATGTCATTTCTGTATCCTAGTACCTATACACACTCCGCAGCACGCACAAGACGTTTCACATACTACCTCACTGCAGCTGCATCTCAGGTACAGAGTACCAGATTTTTTACATGTGCTCTGCAGAGGCACCCGAGAAGTCTATTTCGCAGTCTTTTTTTTTCTTGTTCATGTGTTTGTTTTTCCCCTTGCTAGCGGTATTGGAGCATTCGCTGTTATATTACAATTCATCAAAAAGCCGTAGTTATATATGCACCGATTTGAATGGATGGAGCCCTCAATTGGGATAATTATTAATCACTGAAACCTGGTTGTTATAACCAACACTTGTTATCGATGGGGTCATTAAAAGTGAACTCGACTGTATAAGCATATGCAGCAGATGATTGGCATTACATGCAAAATCTGCCTGTGAGATACATTATAGTGGGGGGCTTTGGACTAGATATGGTTATATGGCTTTAACAAATCCAACCTGCTACAGCCATTAACTGAACCTAGAACTCAGGATTCTGTAGCCACTGCGTTCTGTGTTGCCCAATGCTTTTGCCGTTGTCTTTGTTCTCTGGAGCAGACAAAACAAGAGTGTCGAGAGAGGTATGAAGTGCAATAACATGTGGCAGGAATCTCACACCTGCAGCTGGTCGAACTCCTGCGCCTTGGATACAGCAGCCAGGACGTCGGCCTCAGTGAGCGTGCGGCGCTCCATCAGCTCATTGAAGCGCTCCATGGTAGCATGCTTGATATAGAAGTGGCTGGCTGTGCGACCCAGGTTGGTCGAGTCCAGACTCTCTGAGCGTGGCTCAAAGCGGATCATGCGTGCCTTGTCTAGCTCCTTGGCAGCATGGATAACCAGCTCCCGCCGATAGTTGGACAGCGTTGGATCATCCTGCACAACAGAGTAGCACAAATGCGCTGCAGTTTCACTTGTTCATCTCAGGCAAGTGTACTTACCGTAAACATCCACCCAATATTTGGCTTGTTTTGCAGCAAAAATGTGCTTTTAGCAGATACCCAGCCTTCACATGAACATTATCTTAGCAGATTCATGAAATAGTACATTGTTTTTTATTACTTCTGAAAGTTGTTCAACAGAATTGTGTATTTAGGAAGGAATTATAAAGGACCATAATATTATAGTGAAAAAGGTCTGTTATATCCAAAGTCCGTTTCTATACGAAATTGGGACCACGATATGTAGTAAAATGGCAGAACTTCACATATAACACTGTTTATTCTAAAAGAAATTGCAAAAGCGATGAAACACCAAAATTAAAATAAACAGATAAATGGGCTTACGCAGTAATCGTACAACACGGCACGCGACCTTGCTGTTTGCAGTTTTCCAGATGCTCATCATGGAGAAATGGTAGTTTCCCCACATTAGAGCACATTTACACTAGCAAAACTGCAACATTAACAGAAAGCACAACGGCGGGGAGTCAGCTGACAAGCTCCCCACCGTGCAAACTGCTTGGCCTGAATCCATCGCTGCCGCCAGTCATACAAACATCAGCTACAGTTTTTGACACAAAACAGTGGTTGGTACAATAAATTGTTTTAATTTTTATCTTTCACTACCAGCAATGACCACTGTATAACTTATAGCGCGAACGAGAGCTGCGGTACGAGGCAAGTTCAATTCGGAACCAATGTTTGGCTGCCGCTGCACCACCTGTGAGATAGTTCGACCACCACATCACACGCTTTGCAATCTTAGACGCTGTGAATAGCAGCCTATCATCTTTTTTTGTGCGAATCAATAAATAAAGTGTCATCAAAATGATGCATTTTGTGACTGGAGGTGGGTGTTTTTGAAGTTTCGTATGATACAGCTTTGAAGCTAAACTGATTAGGCCTGGAGGAACCTTCGACACTTGGTCATCACTGAGCCAACAGCGGTGGGCAACGGTAAGCCACTTGCTTCGTTGACCCAAAAACTGTCTGTTGGATGTTGCACTGCATGTCACTGTGGGAAGCTTGCCACAAGTGTGTTCATTCCTTAAGAAAACATCCTCTTTCACACATTTTGCGAGTGGCTGGAAATAGTTGTGTGCAGTGCATTCCTGCACAGATGCTTCACTGCAGCAAAGTACATTGTATTTACACCATCTCGACAAAATTTGGCAAAAATTTGGCCGTTGTACCGAACAGTTTATCATAGCTAAGTCCATTAAAAGCAGAATTTATTGCATTCATAATATAGACAGATAAAACTATGCGAGAAGAATCATCCGTTACATCCGAAAGTCCATTGTAAAGGCCGTGGACTGCATACGAGTTTCAAATAAATGGCCATTCATGTAATCTACAAGAGGGCTTTAGCAGATTTTAAACAAGGTTTTATAGAGACTCTCATAAAAAAGAAATAGCATATTGTTTCCAGAATGTAAATCATCAGTAATTAATTACACGGCATCTTTATTTATTTGTTTTATTCCTATACCTGATGTATTCTTCAAGGCAGAGGTTATACATTTACAGACACAATAAAAAACACTAAACAACTTAACAGACGCAAGTCAACAGACTGTGCAGAATAGGCGTGGATCTACACGAAACATCATAGCGCAGTGAAGATCCTAATCAATTCAGCCTGCAATGTCGCTGGACACAGGCACCTACTCATCATCAACCTACTTTAAGTACACTGCAGTACGAAGGCCTCTCCCTCCGATCTCCACTTACCCCGTCCTGCACCAACCGATTACAACTTGCACCTGCGAATTTCTTAATTTCATCACCCCACCAAGTCTTTTGCTGTCCTCGACTGCGTTTCCCTTCTCTTGGCACCCATTCTGTAACCCTAATGGTCCACCGGTTATCTAACCTACGTATTACCGACTTGCCAAGCTCCATTTCTTTCTCTTAATGTCAATTAGAATGTCAGCTATGCCCGTTTGCTCTCTAATCCACACCGCTCTCTTCCTGTCTCCTTAACATTACGCCCAACATTATTCGTTCCATCGCTCTTTGTGTGGTCCTTAACTTTTTGAGCTTCTTAGTCAGTCTCCAAGCTTTTGTCCCATATGTTAGCACCAGTAGAATGCACTGATTGTACACCTTTCGTTTTAGTGATGATGGTAAGCTTCCAGTAAGGGTCCGAGTATGCCGGCCGTAAGCACTCCAACCCAATTTTATCGTTCTGCAAATTTCCTTTTTATGATCAGGGTCCCCTGTGAGCAATTGACCTAGGTAAAAGTATTCCTTCGCAAACTCTAGAGGCTCACTGGCAATACTGAAATCTTGTTCCCTTGCCAGTCTATTGATCATTATCTTTGTTTCTGCATATTAACCTTCAACCCCACTTTTGCACTCAATCTGTTAAAGTCCTCAATCATTTGTTATAACTCATCCCCGGCGTTGCTGAACAAGACAATGTCATCTGCAAACCAAAGGTTGCTGAGATAGTCGCCATCGATCATTACTCCTTAGCGGTCCAATTTAATAGCTTGAATACTTCTTCCAAGCACGCAGTGAATAGCACTGGAAAGATTGTGTCTTCTTGTCTGACCCCTTTCTTTATAGGTATCTTCCTACTTTTCTTGTTAAGAATTAGGGCAGCTGTGGAATCTTCGTAGATATTTTCTAAAATACTTTCCAAGATAATTACGTAAGCTATATTATTCTTAAGAAGAAGCTTTATCTTGTGAGACCCCTACTTAAATACATGGGAACAGAGAAATCGCTTGGCTCACCATCAAATGCACTGAATTAAATTACGTTCAAGTTCATTTATTTATCCACATACATGGAGTTTCACATAAGTGGTTGGAACGAGAAAAAAAAAAAAAAGCTGCGTTAAGAACAGCTTGACTAGGTTTGTTGCATTTCAGAGAAAAAGCTATACCGTATTTACTCCCATAATGGTCGCACTTGCGTAATGATCGCACGCCTGAATTTTGCCGTCAAAATTCAATTTTTTAATCTCCCGTGTAATGATCGCACCCCGAACTTGCCGCAGTGATATGTCGTGTGCCAAGTCTAGCTAATAATGATCGTGCTTACCATCTGTCGAATGCTCCGTGAACGACTCTTCAAGACAAACTAAGCGGTCTGTACGCACCGAACATTCTTAAGTAGTTGCCTCACTTCATTACTTTCATCACTTTCCGCACTTCCATGACAAAAAGAAGTACAACCAAATTTGCCTTTATTATTTGTAGGCTTCATAATGGTTTTGGTCAACAACACCATAAAGGGTGCCTTTCGACTCTTCTCGTCTGCACTCGTGGGCACGCAACAAATTGTGAGAGGCAACGATAGTAGCCAAGTTTACACTGATACATTAGAAGTGTACCCTATTCATACGCCGACGCTTGTAACACAGCTAAGATATTCGCCCACCCTTAGCGGAAACATGCTGTATTAGGATAGTAGCGAAGACAGATGCCGCAGTTTCCGCAGCATGCCGGCCATGTGTTTCTATCTCACTGGCAGCTAAGCGCGCCCATCTCCGTTTCTGTCCCCTCAAAGTGGACCATGGCTACATTATTGCCGCAAACTTGCCGATATTAACGATATTGTTGCAGGAAGAAAGCAGGCCTACGAGTGTAAAATCATGAAGTTCAGTGTTTGACGGAAGCCCGTCTGGTCGGGATGAAACATGGTTAAAAGGTAAACAAAAACCCGGGGCACTTCGCCGACCAAATAAAGATTTAAAAGAAAAGAAGACGTTTCGGCTTCCACACGGGAGCCTTGTTCACAGGTAAAATAAACAAAGGTGCTCGAGCAGCTCGCTTAAATAGTCTTGAACACGTGACGCAGGCAGCGCGACGCCTTTATCTTGAGTTGCTCATGATTCAGACTACGCCACACACGCTGAACAGGAGCGATGGCAATCTGCCGTCAGTGTATGCGCGCTGCCTGCGTCGCATGTTCAAGACTATTTAAGCGAGCTGCTCGAGCACTTTTGTTTATTTTACCTGTAAACAAGGCTCCCGTGTGGGAGCCGAAACGTCTTCTTTTCTTTTAAATCTTTATTTGGTCGGCGAAGTGCCCCGGGTTTTTGTTTACCTTTTAACCAATGTAAAATCATGTACATTTACAACTGGTGTATATGGCGTTCAGACAACTGCCAGACTCAGTCTTCCTCTAGTCCAATTCAACGTCTTCCTTTTCTTCACCGTAACAATATTATTCATTACTGATACGGAAGAAACTGTTTCAATGCACGTAATGTACTCACAAGAAGAAAAAAAAATTGCATTCGGAGCGTTCGGCTTGCTCCACCGGCCGTCATTTTTTTTTTTTGGTGTCCCGCACCAACGCGGGACACCCATATGGGACACCTGCATTCCGCAGCAAACACAGGATGAAAATTTTTTTTTCTTTTGTGGGAAATTTAACCTGCATAATCCCCTGAATTTGTGTCAATTTTGCTGACAATAAAGTGCAATCAGTATGCGAGTAAATACAGTAATTTACTGACCAACTCTTCCACTGACAAGGAAAGCAACTCTTCCTTTAAGGCATTAAATTTGAGAGAATTATTGTAAATCACAAAATATAAAACTTCTAGTACCATGTTTTCAGCTCTGTAACCTGCACCTATAAGACATCTAAAGTCGACAAAATTCATGCATTAGACACTGCTCTCACATGTACCTCTGTGTGAGTAGGGCTCTTGCATAATTCTCGTAAGCATTTCAACAATGCCAGGGAAGCTGTAATATCCTACACCAAATTTGTCTGCTTGAGATGCTGTAACAGATACAGTTTATAGAACTGCAATATCTCTTTTTGAAGCAGAGTTACAGAATTTATTACCTTATATTGGCAATAGTTAGATAAAAGCGGGTTGTCATTTTTTTAAGCAAGAAAAAGAGTTGCGAAATTGAGTCCCTGATACCGCCTTTCTTTGATAAGCAGTGCATCTTCACAGCAATGCACGCCTGCATTTAGAGGGCAATTGGTACGTTAGACAGACAGCTTCCACTGTAATGTAATGTCACATACTTCCTATCACGTTCTCCAACACTTGTATAATGAACAAGAAGAAAGGAAGTTAACCGCGGGGCCCAATTTTTATTACTGACCGTAACATATCCACCGTAACAATATCATGAGAAGCCAACAAACAAAGACACCAAGGGCAACATAGGAGAAAATACTTGTACTTACTAACTGAATTAAAGAAATGATAAATTAATGGCAACGAAGGTGGTTGAAAAAACAACTTGCCACAGGTGGGGAACGATCCCAGCCTTCTCATCACGTGTGCAATGCACACTTAATAAGAAATTTATGCTGTATGCGGGCGTTTATTCAATAGACGCCCTTCAGCTACACAGGAGAAGCTCCCTTCATCGTGGGAGATTCGGTTTGTGCCGCATGGTGACCTCAAGTTATCATCCTCTGATCATCGAAACTGGCAACACAGTAGTTGCCAACATTTCCAATTTCATCCAAATAAATCACGCTCATTCCGTCAACGAAGACACATTATTACAATTGGGTTTTAACACTTTAACAAAGTGCATTAGTACAACAGTCACAGCAGCCTTGCACTTTAGGTACATCCAGCTCCTTCTTTGATCGTCGGTCTCTGCAAGTTGTTGCCCCCAAGTGGTGTGACAGGACAACCCACTGAATTTGTTACATTGATAAGAACTGTACATAATAACAGTGTAGTTTTATTGTCTACAGTGCAGCTGCTATGTGGCATCAACTCCTCCCGAAAAAAAAAAAAGAAAACTGCTTTGAGGTGAACTGTAACATTTGACTCGTCGCTCTGGGCCCTACGGCCTACACCATGTTCACCATTGCCGCTGTCAGGTTGCTTCACTGAACATACAAGATGCATCCCATTCAGCAAGCCCTGGCACAAACAACAGAACTGTGGCACAAGGTCTTGCCAAGTGCATGCAGGGGTGAAGGGTGCACTCATCAAGTCCTGCATGTAATTTATGAATCAATTCCTTTATTATGGCGATTGAAAACCGAATTATCGTTCAGAAAGGCTGACTTGCATCATTACAAAAAGCTTAATAGCTTTGCAGGGTAACCAACCTACAAGAATTTCCAACATGGGCAGTTTAATCATTCATTTTTCCCGACATTACTCATTAAAGTGAGAAATTCTTTGGCAATACCACAACTTTTCCAGGAGCTCAAAATTTCCTTTTCTAACGTTTTTCAGGTCACTAGACACCCTGTATCAGTACCTCTGCTTTGAAATGAGATTCATAATGCAACTTTAACCTTAATTTGTTCCACAAATAGTAAATCAAATATGAAAATAATTTTAGACAGAGGCCTAAAGCAGTAATCTATCAGAGAAAATTACATTGTCTCCCCCTAACTCTTTCGCTTTCTTTAGTTGTGAAAAGCTCACTACCTCTTCCCTCCTTATCGAGCTAACTTTCCCAAGACACAAGTTGCGAACGAAGAAGGCGGGTAGACTAGAAACAGCTCGACAACATACCATCAATGCAGTGCACTTGAGTCCATAGACCAAAGGATTTCTTCGCATGCGCACGAAGAGGTAAGTATAGCTGAGCCACTCGACAGCTTCACTGACACTTGAAACTGTGCCCAGTGAGACCTGGAATGAAACAGCATTTTATTTTATCACTGACTTACTTCTTTGACTATCTGTGTTTGCAAGTCATTTCCGTGGGACCACAGTTTTTTCTGTACAATTCTGTACAAGTATACAGTCCACTACCGCACATTCGGCCCTAACAAGACTGACAAACATGATAGAATTTTGTCATAGGAGTCAGACATGTGCATGCTAACCGGTCATGTTTGAATTATTAATTTTATGATCGAAATGACAAAAGTTTGGGCCCATCGAAATGCATGGGCACCGGATGAGGCCTTCTTTCAGGATTGAATTAACTGAAAAATTGAATAACCCGGTACCAAATTAGGGGAAGTCTACTGTACCGCTCTTCCAGCACAATTTTGCCTCGAGAATGACATGAAAGGTGCTAGAATTAAGCAAGGCCTTAAGTAAACGTAGGACTGAGGTCTGCATACACTAATTGCTAGATGCTAGAGCTAATCCTGAATAAGGTCTATGAACCACTTTTTTATTGAAGCTAAAAAATGCATTTCAAGTTAAGATAGACCATTTCAGAAATACTATGCAGCAAAAAGTACTTCAGTGCATTCAGCAGAAACGAAGTTATTGGCTATCCGAGATCTGCTTTGATCCCCTTTACGGTGTGGTCCTTTTTTAATGCCTTAAAGTGTAAAGGCTACGACGGAGCGAGTGGTGCCCACAATGCTCTGCCTACTGAACGTCATCGTGGCGCACAGTTCAAATTTAATTTTGGACGTTCACACAGACTACACTATTTACGATTATGGCACCTACAACTTGCTAAACTCAGAAGCTACCCCTCAGCTTACGATTAAGTTCACAGCGTCTCATCCCTTTGCTGCACTACAGTATACTGTACAGGATGATCATTTTTAAGTTCTACAGAATTTTTAAAAATTGCCTGTAGCAGATAGTATAATGCCTGCCTGCCTGCCTGCTTGCCCGCCCGCCCGCCCGCCCGCTTGCCCGGCATCCACGTCCTGTCCTTCACTTTGTTGTATTGTCATGGCACCGCACGTGCCTATGAAGCTGGGCACACCTGCTGTAATCACTTTCTTCCCTTACTCTCTGTTTGTCCCTTCCCCTCTTTCTTGCTGTGTGCTATATATTGCACGTGATACCCGTAATAAACGTTCTTTGCTCGGTTGATCTTCTTGGGAGTACGTGGTCACTTCAGTGGCGACGAGGATGGGATGAGCCTGCCACCCCACCAGCAACACCCCGGTAGCCATGGCCAGGTACGCAAGCCCACCGCAGTTCGAGGAAGCTACGGACCATTGGCCGGCATATCTAGTGCGGCTAGAAGCTTTCTTCGAAGGCAACGGCATCACAAAAGAAAAGAAGCGAGCATTGCTCGTAGCAGGGCTGAGCACTCACACAGTGGCCGTCGTTAGTGGATGCTGCGCGCCAACAAAGGTGAATGAGCTGTCATACAATGAAGCACTCGACATACTGCAGAAGCATTTTTCGCCCAGCCCGAATGAAATAGCCCAATCCTACAAATTTTTCTCACGCAGCCACATGCCAGGAGAGCCATTCAGAGATTTTCTTGTAGCCATACGGCAATGGGCGGATATCTGCAACTTCGGCACTTCACTTGACAGGATGCTCCGGGACCGTATAGTTCGTGGCTTGCAAGACAACTCGGTATGTCGTCAACTGCTTTCGAAGGCATCCTTAACAAAAAGCGAAGCAGAGGAAATCGTCTTAGCAGTGGAAATGGCGGAAGAAAACGTGAAGACGTTGAAGAGTGCGCCTGAAGACAAAGGCATACACATGTTAAGAAACATGTATGCATGACGTGAAAGTCAGCCACCATGCTTCAGGTGTGGAAAAACAGGGCATGACCCCAGAATGTGCCGGTTCTGCTCGGCGAAGTGCTACCGGTGCCAGCAGTGCGGTCATGTTCGCAAGAGGTGTCCCGGACAAGCAGACAGCAGAACGAAGGAACCGTTCACGTGGCCACACCAGCAAATTAATGCCGTGCATCCGTCAGCAGGAAACTGCAACGATCCAGGATCAGCTCTGTTCCTCATTGAAACGGCAGATAATTTCGTTGCAAACATTCACACCGTAAAGGCAATAATGTGCACTCTACTTTGGAATGGAATAGCAATCAAGATGCAGCTGGACCCAGGGTCCCTGGCTTCTATCATCACTTGGCCCACCTACGTACAGCATCAAGATGCCTGGCCGAAACTGCAAGAATCGTCACTCAAGTTGGCATGCTTCCTTGGACCACTGCTGGTGCGTGGCCAGTTACAGCTCGACGTTTCCTTGGGTTCGAAGACAACAAAAGCCACATTAGCGGTGCTGAGTCGTTCCGGGCCGAACCTGTGTGGCCGGGACGTCATGACAGCGCTGGACCTTCTTGAGGAGCCGGTGCTCAGCGCAACGCAGGAAGGTGAGAGTGCAGCCATTCGTAAAGTTGGCAGTGGCGTTCAAGTCTTGTTAGAAGAATTTTCCGACGTGTTTCGACCCAAGTTAGGGCTCATAAAGGGACCGCCCGCCCGTTTGCCATTGCGGGATGACGCTGTTCCTCGGTTCTGTAAGGCGCGGCCGGTGCCGTACGCATTGCGCTCAAAGTGGAGGCCGAAATTGATCGGTTAGTTGAAAATGCAATTCTTGCCCCGGTCGCACGCTCGGAGTGGGCGGCACCTGAGGTGGCGGTGGTAAAGCATAACGGAAACATTCGCTTATGCGGCGATTTCAAAACTACTGTCAACCAAGCCTGCCATACGATCCAGTATTCTCTCCCGCGCATAGACGTCATCATGGCGACGTTAAACGGCGGTGAAGTTTTTACAGCTATCGATCTCCGGGACGCCTACAATCAAATTGCGTTAGACGAAGAATCGCAACTGCTCATGACGGTAAATACACAGAAGGGCCTTTCTTGTTTCACACGCCTTCCGTTCGGGGTAGCCTCTGCGCCAGCGCTATTTCAGCAACGCATGGAAACAATTTTGCAAGGACTGCCCGGAGTACAGGTCTACTTGGACGACGTAATCATTGCAGAAAAGCGGAATGACGCCGCCACCTTACGCCGAGTTCTGGGAAGGTTCCACGAGTTCGGGGTGCGGCTGAATCGGGAGAAGTCAAGATTTCGTGAGAATGAGGTTGATTTTTGGGTTACAAAATCAACGATAAAGGCGTGCATGCCAAAAGGGAAAATCTTGAGGCTATTCTGGACGTCGGCACACCCTCGGGAGTGCCCGAGTTAAGGTCATTTTTGGGTCTGGTCACCTATTACCAAAAGTTTCTACCACAGGCAGCCACGATCATTGCACCTCTGTACGAACTATTGTGCGCCAGGACGGAGTGGAAGTGGGGCATTGCTCAGCAACAGGCGTTCCAAGAGGTCAAAGCACTGATAAGTAAAGCAGAATTTCTTGCCAATTACGACCCGGACAAACCGTTGGTACTAGAATGTGACGCTTCATCAGTCAGCATTGGAGCCGTCCTTTCTCCCGGCACAGCTGAGGGGATGAGGCAACCCATTGGCTTCCGCTCCCGCATACTCACAGACGCAGAGCGGAAGTATTCGCAGCTTGAAAAGGAAGCCCTGGCATTAGTGTATGGAGTGGCGAAATTCCGGGCATATTTGTTGGGTAGGAAATTCACACTTCTGACTGATCACAAGCGATTAGTCAGTATTTTCAATTCAGATAAGCCGGTTCCAGCCATGGTGGCCGCCCGCATACAACGGTGGGCCCTCCAGTTGAGCACCTACTCCTACATCGTCAAGTTCAAGGACGGCAAGGCGAATGTTCCGGCTGATGCACTCAGCAGCCTGCCACGGGCAGCGCCTTCCAAGGAAGTGTCCGGAGACGAGGACGGCGCTGATGACTGTGAGTACGTACTTCTCACCGCCTGTTTGGACAGTAGAGTGCTGTCAGCCAAACAACTCGCCCACTATTTGGCCGAAGATGAGTACTTGTGGTGCGGAAGTGGGTGCACGAAGGCTGGCCTCGGCATTTAGACGTGAAGCAAGTCACTCTGAAGCCGTACCTAGTCCGGAGGGACGAGCTAACTGTGAGAGAAGGCCTGGTGTTCTGGGGCCACCGAGTCATTGTGCTTAAAGCAGCCAGGAACGCAGTGTTGCAGCTGATTCACGAGAAACATCAAGGAATCACCAGAATAGCAGCTTGGGCTTGTTGGTTTTCCATCCTGCTGTTAACAGCGCAAAATGTAGACAAGAGACGAGACAAGAAGCTACCACAAGCGCTGACTTTCCCTTGAAAGTCAGCGCTTGTGGTGTCTTCTTGACTCGTCTCTTGTCTACATTTTGCACTGTTAACAGTAGGAAGGAATCACCGCGATGAAGAGGCTAGCTCGCTTGCTGCTTTGGTATCCCGGCATTGATAAACAGATTGAGCAGCTCGGTAAGACGTGCCACTTATGTGTTCAGGCTGCACCGATGCCTCCACACCAGGTACCAGACCCGTGGCCGGAAACCAGGCAGCCGTGGTCTCATCTGCACATTGATTTTGCGGGTCTGGTGGATGGCTACCTGCTATTAATTGTGGTCGATTCCCACAGTAAGTGGAGGGAAGCTGTGCCTTTGTGAACTTCCACAACTGGGACAGCCATAGATGCCCTGCGCACCCTCTTTAGCACTTTTGGGTTGCCGTGCACAATCGTCACAGATAATGGGCTGCAGTTTGCAAGCCGGCAATTCCAGATTTTCACTACGGTGAATGGAATAAAGCGAATGCGCACCGCGCCATATCACCCTCAATCGAATGGGTTGGTGGAACGAGCGGTGCGTACCATAAAACAAAGCCTGCAGAAAAACAGGCAAGGATCAATGCAAACATGGCTGGCCAGGATCTTGCACAACTACCGACGAACGGCGCTGTCGGGTGGAAAAACGCCGGCTATGCTGCTGATGGGGCGTGAGCTAGGCTCCCGATTAGATAACTTGTTGCCGTCAGAAACAGAGCGTTACAGCTACCCTTTTGCCAATGATTTCTTGCAGAAGGATAAACCAATTTGCGTGCGAAACTACGGTTGCCTCGGAGACCCATGGACTCAAGCACGTGTGCAAACAACTGAGGGGTCTCGTATGGTGACTGCCGAGGGACCGGAGGTTGAACTAATGCGACGACACTTGGACCAAGTGCAACCGCGGGTAGGGGTGCAGGACTCGGAGCAAGTGCAGCCGCGTCTCTCAGCCAGAGGCGACAGAGCCGTCGACAAGACCGCTAGTGCGAATACGACGGATGAGACCACAACCCTGGAACTACGAAGGTCAACCCGTTCGAGACGTCCCCCTGACAGGTTCTCCTCCTAAGAGAAGAGGAGAGTGTCGTATTGTCATGGCACCGCATGTGCCTATGAAGCTGGGCGCACCTGCTATAATCACTTTCTTCCCTTACTCTCTATTTGTCCCTTCCCCTCTTTCTTGCTGTGTGCTATATATTGCATGCGATACCCGTAGGAAACGGTCTTTGCTTGGTTGATCTTCTTGGGAGTACGTGGTCACTTCACACTTAATATCATCTGTGTAAAACTGAGCGCAATATAACCATGAAGTGATAATCAATATTACCTGGCACCCTGCTTCTTGGCAATGTATGTTGACACACTTTGGGAACATTCACTTAGAATCATAGCTGGTACATTTAACAGAGACGCTCCACGATTACATCACCTCAACACCACTAGATATATATTATGTTAATGATTAGAACAATTACACATTTGTAAAGAAAGGGCGCAGAGAGGCCATAGTCCTTATCATAATAGGAATACTGCAGAAATTTACAATAACCAAGTACACTTACTTTCAAATTTTAGTTTTTGATTTTTTTAAGGTTGAATGAAAAATAAGTCTAGCTCTTGAATAACTAAGCGCACAAGAACAACGTCCAACATACTAGTACAGCCACCCTGCAAATTCTCGAAGCCCGAGCTGGTCACAGTACTGCCATTTACATGCAATTTTCAAGCAATCATCACAGGAAAATGACAAGACTTGTCGAGGTGAAATTTTGCAAGTAGACCTTGCATACCTTATGGTGAAAGTCATTATATGAGCACTGCTTCTGCAAGATCACTTCACTGCTTTAAAGTCACAGAAAAGGGTTCCCAAACTTTTGAGTCCTGGAGGAGGCCTGACAATGCTGTGCCAAGAAAACGTACATATGTGAAGAGAGAAAGAAAAAAGAAAAAATCATTCTGAAATATGCTGGAAATGTGAAAGTTAAGAGAAAAAAAGAAACAAAGATAGAAAAAAATTTCCCTCGCACACAGCATGCTTTAGCAGAAGAATCTGATTCTTTTTATGTAACCCGACATGCACAAATACTGCTTACCTCTGCATTGAGATTATCCACCAGGTTTTGGTGGAAGTTGCTTTCTATCGGGAACTGGCAGGTGAGTAGTGACAGGTACTTGTTGAGTTTTGCATGTGTCGTAATGATGGTTCCATGGCCCTCCTTGTCAAATTGGGGTCGGCCTGCACGGCCAAATATCTGCATCACATCCAGGATGTCCAGGTCCACAAAGGTGCCATGCTTGGAGTCATAGATGTCTGTCCCCTGTCAGCAGAAGCAAGTACTTGGCATTGCTATCACTTCCCTGCGGCACAGGCAACAGTAGCAAATTGTGAAGCCTTAAGAGGAAGCTTTAGCTCGGGCCCAACTCCGACGCGGCCTATTCAAATACATGTAAAACGCAAAAACGTTTTTATGAGATAACCCCTAGACCGATTTTGATGAAGTTTGTTGCATTTGAAAGAGAAAGTTAAATTCTAGTGACTGTTGGAAGCAGAATTTCGATTTAGGGCTTGAATTTTCCTAAAACGATTTTCAAATATATGCCCGTTTGAAAAAAATAGAAGCACGAAGTTTACAAATTCATAACTCTGGATCAAGAGCAGATATCGCGGTTCTGTAAACGGCATCCATTAGATAATTCAAAGCGGACAAGTTCAATATGTCATTTTACATCTTACATGAATTTGTTATGTTAGTTACAACGGTTTTGCAAAAGTTGTATTTCCCTGTAATTAAATTTTTTTTATATTCATGTATAACATATCAATTTTGTCCGCTTTAGATGTACTATTAGATGAAATTCACAGAATTGCATTATCATTTTTAGTGGTTGAGTTACAGAGTTGTAAACTTGATAGTTTCGTTTCTTGAACAATGCCGATTTTTGCCAATTTTTAATAAAAAATTGACGACCTAACTAAAAAATTCGAAACCAACAGTCACTAGATCTTAAGTTGGTCTTTTAAATGCAACAAACTTCGTCAAATTTGGTGCAGTGGTTGCCGAGAAAAACGAATTCTCCTTTTACATGTATTTAGATAGGAGCACTCGAGCTAAAGCTTCCTCTTAATGGCCACAGATAGAGTGTACAACAACAGGTTTTAGTCTTTTTAAACCTTCAACACAACCACAGGATTGCAGTGGCTGAAACCAGGGCTGTAAGAATGCTGAATAGCAGATTTAGAATCGAATATTACATTAAATCAAAAACAAACGAATATCAAATCAAATATGACATTTCAGAAAACTTATCAAACATTAAAGGGATACTAAAGAAATCCTTTGCTGCTGAGATTTTTAGCCCAAATGAAAGATTGGGTAGTGAAAATGGTTGACACAACCTTGTTTTCAGGCAGAAACTAGCGGAAAATAAGGAATTTAATGCATTTTTAGCAAAATACCGCATCTAGCGGCCGTACCATTAACTAGAGGAAGTGACATGTCTGTGATGTCTGTTCCAATTACCGGCGTGCCAGCCATTGCCCGCGTCTGTCCACCCACATGGACGGAGCCAAACGGCCGCAAACGACCTCTCAACTGCGCAATCGCTCGCCGCCGCATACTTTTTGCACAAGCGGAAATTGTGTCCAAGCCTTCAAAATTGTTGTCTGTGTTGTTTGCTAGTTTGTAATGTGATCAGTGAAGCACCTGGCAAAACGCAGTAGAATGTCTCTATGCTGCCGCACGCAAGGGGTGTGAGAAAAGTATCGTTGGGCGAGACAAGTCATGTCATACCTTTACGGCAGAGCCAAATCTTCGAAGGATATGGATTAGCACTGCGCACCCATCGCAGCCAACATGGGTATCGTCAAAGCAGGGCTTTCTGTGCTCCAAACGCTTTGAGGGCAGTGACTACCAGATGAGGCTTACTTTGCTGAAGAGCTGCGATATGTCAGCGAGAGAGCACTATGGCATCGTAGTAGTAGGGTCCTTCAATAATTTCCATCTGGTTATGAAACTTCTGCGTAACGTTACGTAAAAGCTTCATATTGCACCCACAATGGATGCACCAAAGTGCTGGTACAAGTAGAAGGTGGACTGTAGCAGACGTCAAACGGATGCCGCAGGTTATCTGTGCGTACACTCACTATTGCACAATGGTCGACTGCCTGTATCGGCGAGAGAATATTGTCAACAATTTCAAATTGTCACCCTGTTTCTGTACAGTGTTCCGAAACTTAAACGCGAACAATATTGAAACAAATTCAATGCTTTGTTGCAACAATGCATGCTGCTGCTGCTTAGAGCCGGCACCCACGACATCACGGTGGTCGGTGTGCAGCCCCACGCATGCGAGCATGGAGCCGCCGGGCACTCACAATCCTCCAAAAGTACAGCCATCCGTTAAGAAATATGTGAAATAAACACCGTATATAAGAACAGTCACATCTCCCAAGTCGAATTTTGATGTTTTCCTCATTCTTTATCTACAGAGGTTTGGATAACATCCTTTATCAATAGTATGTCAAATAGAATGGTGGCGGCGAGCGACCACGTACACCGGTAAAGTCTCGGGCTCTTGCAGGAGAGGAAAAACCGACCCTCAATCTCTTAGCGTAGCATTTTTTTTAATCTCCTTTCGGAACGCTAGCCCATGCCGGAGCATGCCAGCCGCTCGTGCCTCGTGTAGACGCGAGCATCTGCATAACTCTCATCCAACGCCGATGCTGCTGCCGCTACAGAGAGCTCAGCCCCTGAGAGGAGGAAAATTCAACGAACGATGGAAAGTCCATGTGACGCGGCGCGTCTTGGCATTGGTCTTGGGTGTCACGTACGGAGGCGGCGTCGAAGGATGCAGCAAGGTTGCGTCACATATTGGTGGAGCCGATGGCGCGGGTGCTTTGATATACGCGGGTTTGAGAAGTTCCAGAGCAACTGTGTCTGATCGACAGTTGACATTCACGACAAAAGTTGTCGGACGACGCTCGAGAATACCATATGGCCGGAGTACTGTGGCTGCAAAGGCTTCCGCACGGCATAGTTACGCACAAAAACGTGGGTAGCAGAGGTGAGTGTGGGAGAAACGTACGGAGACCTTGCTTCTTGTGAACGTGTAGGCACGGGGCGTATCTAGCTGAAGAAAGCTTGCAGTTCGGCAACGTAGTTGCCAGCTGACGGCATAGGTGTTTTGGTGGTGACGACAAAAAAATCGCACAGAAGGCGTAGGTGAATGCCGTAGACTAGCTCAGCACAGGAGCAACTTAGGTCGCTCTTGAGTGCAGCTCTGATGCCAAGAGGAGAGGCAAATGTAGAACCCACTGCTCTGGCAATTCATGCGCCATAATGGAGGCCTTGAGATGCCGGTGAAAACGTTCAACTGATCCATTGGACTGCAGGTGGTAAGTAGTCGTGCGAAAACGTGTCGTTCTGAGTTGTTTGATTAGTTTGTTGAAGAGTACTGAGTCAAACTGCCGACCGCGATCGGTGACTATTGTGGATGGGCCGCCGAACCGTGCCATCCATGTAGACATGAAAGCTGCTGCAACAGTGGACACTGAAATGTCAGATATAGGTGTAGCTTCTGGCCACCGTGTATAGTGGCCGATGCATGTCAGTATGTAGCAGTAACCTTTCGCAGGTGGGAGAGGGCTGACGAGGACCAGGTGTAGGGTGTCAAAAGGAGCATCCGGTGGAAGACTTGGCAGGTGCAATGGGGTGACACTGGATCTTAGAGCGTTGACATGACAAACAGCAGCGAATCCAATCACAAACTTGCGCGTTTAGCCGAGGCCAAACGAAACGACTAGAAAGAAGCTTCCGTGTCGCGAGTATGCCAGGATGCGACAGGTTGTACGTGGTTTCGAATAGACGTCGGCAAAGGGATGCCAGAATGTATGGTCTAGGTGTGTGAGTAGAAGTGTCGCAGACGATGGACGTACCATCTGGGGTCACAACGACATCCTCCAATTTGTTGGGAGCACACGCGCCCATCTGTTGTCGCGTCGAGAGCCGGCAACGACACGGGAGAGGCGCACTGCGCCCTCTCCCGATTCTCCCTCGCTCTCGCGACGCGCGCGCACCATTCCTCCCCGACTCGCGGGCAGGTAGCTGACGGGTGAGGAGAACATTCCCCTCGCCCAGGTAAAAAGGTACAAAACAGCGCGACCAGGAGAGACCCTCTCTCTCCGAGGCCGGACCCCTAACCTGCTGGACTGGAGTACCTGCCGCAACCCGTGTGTGACCACGTTTGCCTGACTATCCCGGGCAAAGAGGCCAGCCTATTTATTACTATTACAGAGAGGACGTCCCTCTGCCAGTGTTCTTTATTGCCGGTAGCAATAAACGTTCTTACAGTTGACGCCGCTGGTTGCCTTATTTGTTCGAACCCGACATAGCCGTGATTCCCGTGCTACGGGTTGGGGAGTAACACAAAGCGACGACTGCGTGGGGCTAGATCCGGAGCTCACCTACAGGCACGCAGAGTGGAACCCCCACAAATTTCAGGGACGTTGACGAATTTCAGAGTGTACGAAGTTCAGTGTCGTCATAGTGTTGATTGGCAAGTAAGTCGACCTCGATGATGAAAGGTTCCGATGTCAATGTAGAAACAGCATTGACGCGACTCAGAATGTCGGCTGGAACGTTGTCGGTGCCCTTGATGAGGCGGAATGTTGTGGTAAACTCGAAGATGTAGAAAAGGTGTCGACTCTCGCGGGGCGAGAGTCAACACCTTTCCGGCGGACAGAAGCTGCAGGATGCGAGAACGCTGTGAAGCTGCTGTGCGCTGTAGCAGGGCTGCCTTTAGATCATCATAGGCGGCAGCAGACAATGGGGAGTTCAACAAATATGCTACTTCGTCAATGGCGGCGGGCGAGAGAGCTGCAACAGCATAATGAAACTTTGAGAGTTGAGAGCGAATACCAGCGACTTGAAATTGCGATTCGGCCTGAAGAAACCACGCCGAAGGATGCTGGTCCCAGTACTGTGGGAGGCGGACAACGATGGCCGAACAGGAGGGCTCACCGCGTTCCTCGGAAGGGTTCGGTCCTTGAGCTCTCGTAGCGTTGGTCTGGTCCATGGTCGTATCTACCACAGGAGCGTATGACAGTACCACGTCCGCGGTCACCAAACTGTGGCAACGAGCGGCCACGTAGTCCGGTAAAGTCTTGGGCTCTCGCAGGAGAGGAAAAACCGAGACTCGATCTCTAAGCGTAGCATTCTTTTTAATCTCCTTTCAGAACGCTAGCCCGTGCCGGAGCGTACCAGCCACTCGTGCCTCGTGTAGACGCAAGGCTTTGCGTAACTCTCATGCGACGAGAATCAAGCTCTATTTTCCCTTTGAATATAAAGAATTATTGATGTTATGTAGCACTGAATATTGTTACATTGCAGAAGTCACATAAAAATGTACAGTTAAACCTGCCTATAATGAACCTCCATATGATGAATTCCTCGATATTCCGAAGTTTTTCTATTCCCCCCTGTCACTCTATAGAAGCACATGTATTTGTGACCTCTATGTGACGAAGTGGCGGCAGGAGACACTCTGGAAGTAACGAATTCCCTTCACCAACCATCTAGTGGATCTTGCCCCAAATTTTGTTATTTTAGTGGGAGCAGCAGCCGCATGCATCTCCTGCAGTTGGCTCGCCAATGACGGAGTGTCAAGAGGTGTCATTGCACTTGGTGTGCACATAGTAGTCCCAGTGACAGGGGGGCTTTTGCAGAGTGCCATTGGTGCAGAGAGTAGGGAAGGAGGACGCTTGTCTGCGTGTGTCTACATGCACATTGAGGCACCCCCTGCGTCCCTTGAGCCAGCCGGCAACGTGATTCTTGATGATAGTGATCAAAATAAAGAAGGGAAAGACGCTTGATTCTGCAACCCATGAGAGAGCACGGCGAAGAGTCAGTAGAGTGCAGTAGAGTCAGGTACCGACTGCAAGAAAAAGAAGCTGAAGCCATCAACATACATCAAGGTCGACAAAGCGGTGTTTACTTGGTTCATGGACATGAGAGCACTAAATTTTCCCATCAGCAGCGCTGTTTTGAAGCAAAAAGCAAGGGATCACGCTTGTATCTTGGGCTGCAATGATTTAAAAGCCAGTAACGGGTGGCTTCAAAGCTTCAAAAGCAGGTATGGAATCGTCGGCAAAGTAATTAGCGGTGAGTCCTCCTCTGTGGACAGCGATGATGCCACTTCTTGGATTGAGCACAAGCTACCAGGCATTTCGGAGCATTATGACGTGTGTGATACATACAACGCTGACAAGACAGCCCCTTTTCTTGAGTTGCTCCCAAACCGCAGCCTAACGCTTAAAGGAGACGTCTGCCACGGTGGCAAGCAGAGTAAACATCGCTTTACTGTTTTGCTCTGCGTAAATTCGGACGGAAGCGACAAGCAAGTCCCACTGGTTATCGGCAAAAGCACCCGACCCAGATGCTTTAAAGGGACACGCAGAATTCCAGTGCAATACATGGCAAATGTGAAAGCATGGATGACACGGGGCTTATTTAGTGACTGGTTGAGAGAGTTCGACAAAGATATCAAGAAACAAGGCTGCAGAATTTGTCTATTCGTAGACAACTGTACAGTGCACTATGTTGAAAGCCTCGAGCTGTGTAACATTGAACTGCAGTTTTTACCCGCGAACTGTATGTCACTCAATGAGCACCTTGACAGAGGAATTATTAAGATTGTCAAGCGTTCCTACTACCATAGATTAATCGAAAGGCTGCTTCTGAACATTTGTCTTCAGCGGGATACAAAAGTGGACATTTTTCAAGCAGTTGAGATGCTTGAAGCATCCTGGAGGCAAAGAAGTGCAGACACTATTGTGAACTGCTTCAGCAAGGCCCGAATCACAAGAGATGTTCAGGCTGCGGACTGCAAAATGGGTGACTTCAATGCAAAAGTGGGGAAAAAGCAGGCGGGTGAAAATTGGCAACTACGGCGTCGATTCTAGGAACGCTAGAGGAGAGGTGCTGGTAGAATTCGCAAAAAGGAATAAGCTGAGAATAATGAACACCTTTTACAGGAAGCGTAGCAATAGAAAGTGGACCGAGAGAAGGCCTACTGGTGAAAGAAGGAATGAAATTGATTTCATACTTTCTGCCGATCCCAGCATAGTGCAGGATGTAGAAGTGATAGGTAGGGTAAAGTGCAGTGATCATCAATTAGCGAGGGCTAGGATTCACCTCAATTTGAAAAGAGAAAGAGTAAAATTGGTAGAGGAGAAACAGGTCAACTTAGAGGCAGTAAGGGTAAAAGCAGACAAATTTAGGCTGGTACTTGCAAACAAATTTGCACCATTAGAACACAGAGATGATGACGATGACATAGAGCTAATGAATGAAACCGTAACGAGGCTGACTTCAGAGGCAGCAACTAAAGTGGGAGACAAGGCACCAAGGACGCCACTAGGCAAGCTCTCCTAAATAACAAAGGACCTAATAAAGAAACGACAAAGAATGAAAGTGCCCAACTCAAGAGATAGGATAGAATTTGCGGAACTGTCAAAACTGATCAAGAAGGCGAAAATAAGTGATATTTGAAAATTATAATGTGAGAAAGACTGAGGAAGCCGTAAGAAATGAACACAGCCTGAAATCAGTGAGAAGGAACTTGGCATAGGACAAACCAAGATGAATGCACTGAAAGATAAGCAGGGTAATATCATCAGCAATCTCGAAGGTATAATAAATGCAGTGGAAGAATTCTATACTGGCCTGTACAGTACCCAGAGGACTCAAGAGAACTCCATTTGAAATGTTAATGAACAGGATACAGAAACTCCCTCTATAACTAGAGATGAGGTGAGAAGAGCCTTGCAAGACATGAAACAAGGAAAAGCGGCAGGAGAAGGTGGAATAACAGTCAATTTAATCTAAGATGGAGGAGACATAATGTTTGGAAAACTGCTGGCTCTCTATACGAAGTGTCTATCGACTGCAATGGTCCCAGAAAACTGGAAGGATGCAAACATTATACTAATCCACAAAAATGGAGACATTAAAGGACTGAAAAATTATAGGCCTATTAGCTTGCTCCCAGTATTACACAAAATATTTACCGAAATAATCTCCAGTAGGATAAGGGCAACACACGACTTTAGTCAACCAAGGGAAGAGGCGGGCTTCAGGAAAAGATACCTTACAATAGATCACATCCATGTCATTAATCAGGTAATCGAGAAATGGACAGAGTACAATAAGCCGCTCTATATGGCTTTCAGAGATTACGAAAAAGCATTTGATTGAGTAGAGATACCAGCAGTCATAGAGGCACTGCGTAAACAAGGAGTACATACTGCATACGTAAATACCTTGAAGAATATCTACAGAGATTCCACAGCCACCTTAATTGTACACAAGAAAAGTAGGCAGATAGTTATAAAGAAAGGAGTCGGACGCAAGGAGACACAATCTCTCCAATGCTATTCACTGCGTGCTTGGAAGAAATTTTCAAGCAATGAAACTGGGAAGGTTTAGGAGTTAGGATCAATGGCAAATACCTCAGCAACCTTCCATTTGCCGATGACATTCTTCTATTCAGCAACATTGCGGACGAGTTACAACAAGCGATTGAGGTACTTGACAGAGAGAGTGTAAGAGTCGGGCTGAAGATTGAGATACAGAAGACAAAGATAATGATGAATAACTGGGCAAGGAAACAAGAATTCAGGATCACCAGTGAGCCTCTGCAGTCTGTGAAGGAGTATGTTTTCCTAGGTCAACTGATCACATGGAACCCTGACCATGAGAAGGAAATTCACAGAAGAATAAAAATGGGTTGGATCGCATACGGTAGACATCGTGAGCTCCTGACTGGAAGCTTACCGTAATCATTTAAAAGGAAGGTGTATAATCAGTGCACATTACCGGTGATGACATATGGGGCAGAGACTTGGAGACTCACAAAGAAACTTGAGAACAAGTTAAGGACTGCGGAAAGAGCGATGGAACGAAGAATGCTAGGCATAACTTTAAGAAACCGAAAGAGAACGTTTTGGATCATAGAGCAAACAGGTATAGACGACATTCTAATTGGTATGAAGAGAAAGAAATGGCACTGGGCAGGTCATGTAATGAGTAGAGTAGATAACCGTTGGACCATCAGGGTGACAGAATGGGTACCGAGAGAAAGGAAGCGCAGTAGAGGACGACAGAAGACTATGTGGTGCGACGAAATTAGGAAATTTGCGGGTGCTGGTTGGAGTCGGTTGGCACGGGACAGGGGTAATTGGAGATATTGGGGAGAGGCCTTCGTCCTGCAGTGGACATAAAACAGGCTGATGCTGATGATGATGATAATGCAGAAACTGACAGTGGAGAAGAAGAGCTTTCAGGCCCTCCAGATGTCGCCAAAGCTTGGGTTTCAGTGTGTATGAATGGAGCAGCCCCGGACGACGTGCAGCTTTGTGATTTTTTTGTATGCGGACGATTGCGCTGTTGTTAGGATCGGCCTGCAGGGGTACTGCTCTGCAAAGCTATCTCAGCCTGCTGCACGTGCTTTGATCGATCCGTGGTGGGTGGAGGCGCCCTTCAGAGAACCAGCGAGGACGACAGTGCTAACCGACCATGAACATCCTTCGGAGAACTGGAGACTACAGCAGCGTTAATCCACCATGCGCCTCGTTAAGGGAATCGGTGACGGCAGCAGGGCGGGCCACGTTTGGCGCCCAACGTATTGTTGGCTGATTTGCCGGGTCTTCATGGTCTCTCTCTACAGCAAAAAGAGCTTCCCTAACAAAAGGGTGCTTTGCAGTACGTTTGCCACGGGCCCCAGGATTGGCCGCAGTCTGCTGACACTCGTGGCGACTACAGGAGAAAGGCAGCTCTGGAATTTAGAGGCGGAGGACGATGGACAACCGGCGGCCACGCTGCGGGGGTGAGTTCGAAGAACCAATGCGCCTTTTAAGACTCAAGATAATGGGCAACCGGCGGGTCGACTGTGTTGACGTTTGACGCTGCAAATCGGCGGTGAACTGCCGTTTCCCTCACCTAGGGAACTAGGGACCAATGGAGTGTTTATAAGCAGCTGTTATCGGCTGCTAGTGTGTGCTCGTCACCATTCTTGTGAGCTGCGTGCTCATCATCGTGCTCGACCAGCAGTGTGCTGAGTCTGTTTAGAGCTTTGTGCTCGTATGTTGTATGCTTCGTTTTGCGTGCTCCATTTGGGAGTCACGCTAGACTGTCGATGTATCTCTTGTTTAAAATGTAAATACTGTAAATAAACCCTGTACTCCTAGTTCCTCCCAAGTTCCTCTCTACGACCTTCAACCCTTACAAATGGTGGCAGCGGTGGGATCGTCCTCCAAACCCTACACCGTCACTACGGAAGAGATCTCTAATGAGGTGCTGGTGGAAAGTATCAGATATCACAGTGACGACAACGGATCTTCGGAGGTCAATTCATCATGTGCTTTGCCTTCCGTGACGGAAGTGCTGGACACCATTGACATTTTGCGCCGTGTCGCAGGCTTGCTAGACAATGATGGAACAGAACTGTATACCTTGATGTCTTACGAGCGTTCAGTGTTGCCGTCTCTCACAAACAAGCAACAGAGTAAAATAACACAGTCTTTTGGAGCTAAATAACTGCGTTTCAAGCGAGTACCTCCAGTTCCCCCTTTGTTTGTTTGTGCTTTTCTGTTTTGGATTTTAATGTTGCAATTGCATATAACGAAAACCTCTTCGTAACGAAAATTTTCAAGCATTTGTCAATTTCGTTATATCCAGGTTTAACTGTATTTACAATATTTATGAGAGAGAAAACGATGCATAAACAAGATGGTTGTTGAGACCGATTCCACCTCTACATGTCAAATCGTCTTCTTCTGACTGGCGCCACTCCTGGTTGCGCCGTAACAATGTCAATACGGTTCTCAGTTTAATAGTGGACCTGCATTTTATGGTAACCTTTTATTGCACAAAAAGTCTTACTTTCCAGGGCTTTCCTATCTTTACAGCAGGTGGGTTATTGTAAGGCTAATCGGCACAACAGAGGAAAGCATGGACAGTGCATCACGTGCACCACGGAAGTGACAATATGTACACCGCTGTGGTCACTGGCTAAGGAGATAGGAATGGGGAACTCTATGCTCAGCTGAATGTAACCTTGTTAAGTATGTGAGCAAGACTGATGAAGATGATGTTGTGCGTGTATACGAGAAGAATGTGAGCACTTCTGTTTATGTCCCACAGGAGCTGCGTTCTCAAATACCTTGTGCACATAATAGATTGTGCTGCACAACGTGCAGGCCAGTAAAGGCCAAACTGCATGTACTCGGGCCAGCATATGAAAGCTCTCGCCAGTGCGCCTAGCGTATGCTGCACCTCGCAAGGAATGGCAATTTACATCTACAAAAGCACTTGGCTAATTGGTAGGCACTTTGACTGACACCGTGTCGTACTTTGTTATTTACAGCGCTTCAATATGCCGAAATATTAATAAATGCAATTTAAGAAAACATTTAAAACCATCAGATAAGCGCAAAAAGTAAAGAAAAAGCACATTCTCACATGACAAAAATCTGCCCCACTGAGCGTTGATTGTACCCTGCCGTAGCTGCATAGCCAGGCATGCAGAAATGCGAGGCACCCAGAGCTCGATATCTGATCTGTGTGGACCAGATATCCGTGCTCATGCTGTGCTTCAACGCATACAATTTGCCCTGCACCAGCTGTGCACGCTTAGGCGCGCATGCATATGCACGCCGGTGCGAGCTTTCGAGCGCCGGCATGCATACGCGTAGTTTGGCCTTAATTGTATGCGAGAGGAAGAATCTGACAGTTTAGCTGAAGAAATGCTGGTCAGATTCCAAAGCTGCACAAAAAGCCATCAAAATGAACTTGCCTTGATGACAACAGCGTGAGCAGGCAGGTTTACACCCCAAGCAAGTGTAGAGGTGCACACAAGGACATTAATGAGGCCTTCACTGAATAGCTTTTCAACAAGGTTTCGATCACTACGCAGCATGCCTGCATGGTGTACAGAAAAGCCATAGGGAAATAGGTCCCTCAAGGCGCTATTCCGAGAGTTGCCCATCTGAAACAGAGACAGTAGAAAGCATTTAAGTATGCAGAAGCCTCAAGTGCTCCAGATAAATAATTTGAATTGAATTGAATTCTGGGGTTTTACATGACAAAACTGAGATTTGATTATGAGGCAAGCCGTAGCGGGAGACTCCAGATTAATTTTGACCACCGGGGGATCTTTAGTGTGCCCTAATGCACAGAACACGGGAATTTTTGCATTTCGCCCCCATCAAAACGCGGCCGCAGTGGCCAGGATTTAATCCCGTGACCTCGTGCTTAGCAGTGCAACACCATAGCTGCTAAGCCACCATGGCAGGTGAGAAAGATAAATAATTTAGACCACCCATGGTTCTCCAATTAAACATATCTAAATACAATTGTAGAACACATTCTTAGTTCCACAGAGACGGTACATAATACAGGATGTACACAGTACTAGCACCCTTCATTCCATCTTTTTAGTGCTGTTAATATGGTATGCAGCACTGATATCACATGGGTGCTTCTTTTTACCGAATGGCACATAGCAGCAGCAGTACATGACACCTTTCTAAAAATTCTCTCAAAAAAGCAAGTTACAGCCACTTGTGTGTGCAGTCATGCAAGATGCTGAAGCTAAGAATAAGCAAATGAGTTCTGCTGAAATCTAAAAGAACAAAAATTCTAGAAAGCCAGAATTCGCCTTAAGGCAGCACAAAGCCATTATGGGTTTCGTATACAGCTTAGATGCCCTATGAAATTATGTGGGAAAATGAGACTACAACATTTGCTTATCTAATAGAAGTGTAACATAATATTGGTTTTTTTGTTGTGGCAAAGCAAAAGCCCTCTGTTAAGCTGCACTAGTGTGTCACATGATCCACTCACTTGCTTCTCTGCCCCCACATACTGAGAACTTTGCTGGACTTGGAACTTAGGAAGCTTTCCTTGCTGCTGGGCCATGTCTCTGAGAGTCCGGGCAGTCTTCACAGTAGAGTTTCGAGAGTGAACAAACACCATGACCTGAAAGGGACAACATGAACACACTACTTGCTTGCCTTGCACAACTTTTAACCTAACAGAATTTGCAGAAATGGGCTCCTGAATTTGAGCACGAAGCACACTGAATACACATAACTAAAGGACAAAAACAGGTGCCACTGCTAAGCAACAAGGCATACCTTGAATGAAAGGAGAGCTCCATTTGTTGTGCATCTACCACATAACACAGTGAATTTTTAATCATTTCAGTTAATTAAAACACATTGGCCTACAATGTTTTCAAAGCACTTTGAAGCCACTTCATTTGAACAAGGTTTTCTGCTTATTCAAACTATTAATTAGCTTTATGTGTGGCTTTACCTAGCTTTACCTGGCTTTGCTGATGTTAGCACCACAGGAAGCAGTGGTGTGTGTGTGTGTGTGTGTGTGTGTGTGTGTGTGTGTGTGTGTGTGTGTGTGCGTGCGTGCGTGTGTGTGTGTGTTTTGCATATACAGCTGATTTTGTGACCGCTCGACTCTCTCTCTCGCCCCCCGATGTTGTTTTCCTTGCATGGCTCTCGCATCTTCTGGAATCCGACTTCCACACATAGCATGTGCTGCGAGAAAAATTGGTAGTTGCGCAGTTGTATGAAAGATGGAAGGGGTGTTGTATTGCTCACAGCACCTGACGGAGAGGATACTCGGGCACAAAAGGAACTAGCCACCTTCTCTTTGGCTTGAAGTTGGCACTGCACACGGATGGCTGTCTGCCCCAGCATGCTTTGCGGGATCATCCTGCAAAAGGCTTCAGAGTGTGACAACGGGATGGACGAACGTCACTGTTCGAACGTGCCTCTGTGCCCTTAACTGCACACGTAAATTACTTAAATGTTGGTGTTTTGACCGGAGAAAACACATGCTAGATATCCTTGCAATGTGAGTCGGACTTTCTCAATTCATCTGCGCTGATCAGCATGTTCCATTTGCTGTAATTTGCCTAACTTACTTATTGTAAAGAATGCGCAATAAATTTCTCAAGGAGATGGAGAAGGTCATGGCGTTGCTTGGGGGTTTAGGGTGTTGTCGATGACGTGGCTGAAAAACGTCTTCAGGCGATGTAGTTGTTACGGGACTACAGTAGAGGGTGTTGACCTCTGACGATACAATAGGAAGTTCCAACGTGGTAATGATGTCGTAAGGCTCCACAATGCCAATTATTCACCGCGAAACAACGTAATCGCGAATGGGAAGTGGTTGTATACAGAAAGGTGAGTCGCACCAGCTTGAAGGCCAAGCGGCACAGGGAGTGGTCATAGATGGCGATGAACGAAAGCAGTGGAAGGTGTGAAGAGTACGGTAGAGTCGAAGGCAACGGAACAGGATACAGATGCCAGAACGGATGCGTGCAGAGGTATTTGGATGTCGTCAGTAAGGGACAACTTAGTGCAGGAAAGCGAAACGTCATCAGATATGGCATTGCCAAGCAAAGAGAAGGCGACTTCAGCACGGGAGCAATCAATGACAGCTTGGTGATGGGAGAGGAAATTCCAACCTAAAATAATATCGTGGGAACAGTAAGAAAGAACGTCGAACTCGACTGTGTATAGCACTCCTTGAATTTCAAGTCTGGCGGTGCACGCAGCCACCGGCTAGATGTTCTGTGTTGTGGCTGGGCGGAGTAAAGGATCGAAGAAAGGCGTCGTGACTTTTCGTATTGAACGGCATAATTTTTCGGCAATCACAGATATGACGGCACCTGTGTCAATGAGGGCAAGCGCAGAGACACCTTCAACAGCGACATCAATAACGTTGGGCGGTGAAAGAAGAGGGCTTGAGCATTGCGGCGATGACGCAGTTCTTGCTTCGGGAACTGCGCCACTTAGTTTTTTGTGTCAGTGATAGAGGGACGTTGACGCATTGGGGAAGGCGAGCGACGACGAGGAGGAGAATGGCGGTCAGAAACTGGGTGAAGGCTTGGGCGGAAGGGGTAAGTCGCAGTCTTGAGCGTACGATGGTCGTATGCGGCTGTGCGTGGGTCATCACGTGGATGAAGAGGACGGCGGTGGCACATGCGTGCAACGTGTCCGAGAATACCGCACAAATAGCAGATGGGCCGATTGTCCACTGTGTGCCAGGGATTAATACTCGATGAACTGGAAGTCGTGGCGGTGTGGAGGTAAAAACAGGGCTGGGCACCGGAGGCAGAGCCTGGAATTGCGGTGGTTGGGGTCATGCGACGGCATCAGCGTAAGACAATGGGGGCAGTGAGTTGAGGCGCCCGTTCCAGAAAAAGGACCTCGGATACTTGTTCTTCTATAACGTGTTGTAGGGTCGGACTAAGGGATGAACCTGACTCCGGCGGGTTGGAGATGAGGGAGAGCTGGCGAGCAACTTCTTCTCGGACGAAAGCCTTGATCTTCGAGAGGAGGGTAGAATCTTGAAAAGGAAAGGTCAAGCTGGGCAACGATTCCTGATGGGGAACAAGATGGCGGGTGCGGAGGCATTGACGGCGGAGCTCGTCATAGCTTTGGCACAGTTCAATAACTTGGGCAACAGTAGAGGGGCTCTTTGAAATGAGCATCTGAAAAGCGTCCTTGACGATACCCTTCATTATATGCTTGATTTTATTGCCCTCAGTCATGAATGCATCGACGCGTTTACAGAGATCGATGACATCTTTGATGTAGGTGGTAAAGGTCTCACCAGGCTGCTGAGAGTGCTACTGCAGACACTGTTCAGTACGAAGCTTTTGAACAGCAGGGCAACCAAAGACCTCACTGAACTTTGTCTTGAACACCGTCCAGCTCGGGACTTCGCTTTCGTGGTTCCGAAACCACAAGTGGGCAATTCCGGTGAGGTAAAAAGGGACGGTGGTCAATTTCGTGATGTCATCCCATTTGTTGTTCAGACTGATGCATTCGTATGATGAGAGCCAGTCATTAACGTCATGGTCGTCAGTGCCGCTGAAGATGAGAGGGTTCCGCTGACGCAGTGTGCCGGGGCATACGGAGGACTGGGGAGCAGGTGGTGGTAAGCTCGTGGTGCTTTCAGTGGTCATGATGGCAGGGAGAGTCCAGCTGTGCAATTCCAGGATTACAGGAGACCCAGCAAACCTCCACCAATTGTGGCAAAGTCCGACACGGCTGTGGACGACACGAAGGACGCCGACAGGAAGACGCAACAGCGTAGGCTTAGCCAATCACACCAGGAACAGCGTCTAGCCCAAGCCCCACTTCAGTAGCGCTGGTGATCTGGATGCGGAGCTCTGCACGGCGCATTTCTTCTTCCTTACGGCACCTTTGATTTGTTTCCTTTGCTCTGTTATCAATCCTTCCAAGAGCACACTTGAGACCCCACAACTTCTAATTCTTTGAGGATAAATCTCTTACACAACATGCGACCCTCCTATGGTTGATTGTTTTTTTTTACAGATTTAAAATCTTAAGAGTGATCTATATCGAAAAAAAATTTATCGGAATTTTTTCAGTGACCATAAAGTGAGAGAAATGTTTTCCTCAGGTAAACATGCATTGCTTATGAATACAGATGGGCTCGCATAAATACTTAGAATATGAATAAGGAAGTAGATACACTGGAATGGAGATATTCTGATTCGGCACTTTGATAGTAGTTCGCATCGGAGGAATCGCCACTAGACTCACTTGCAGAAGAGCGACCGGCGCGCCCGTCCATAGCCTAATCCAACAGTGTATGTGAGCGCCCGCAATAAAACTTGATGGTTGTGCATTCGTCAGAAAAACCAAAGGAGTCAGAAACTTGCAGCAATCCTTTGTCCTATCGTCAACAAGGCGCAATCACTTCTTGCGAATCTCGAAAAAAGAAACGCAGGCATGGCAGCATTGTTTGTATATACCAGCACACACCTGGGAGCAGATGTAATTGCACCCCTGTGAGCAATAAACGAGCAAGCATGTAGCGGTGACACTCAGAGAGGTTAGAAACCTAACAGACAACAGCGTTTTCAAGCGCGACAAATGAAAAGTGCCTTGCACCTGCGGTTGCCGAAATGCAGGCGTAAACAAGGCATGGAATTCAAACAAAGCGACTATGGAGTGAAAAAAAAAAATGCTTGTATCCACACACAGTGGCAGTACTTGCTGGGAAGCAGAGAGCTGAAAAATTGGTGCATTCTTCAAACATACAGAGAGCATTGTAAATATAAGGCATCGACCATCTGACACTTGTTCGCATGCCGTATATTTACGCCTCTGACCCTTTAAGGGTTAACAGGGTGTCTAACAAGTTGACATTTCCAAATTCCCTGAGTTTTTCAGCTTTTCCCTGAGTGCCTTTGCAAAATTAACTGAGCGACACAGAATTTCGTTTTGCATCAAGACAGGCTGACACCATGTCACCCGATGCTGTCACTCTCTAGTAAGCATGCTAAAAAAACAAAGAAAATGACTTATATTGAGTTTGAATAGGAAGGAGTAGCATTTATTTTATTCAAGAAGAAATAAGAAGGGAGGTGTAAGTAAAATTCACAGCGAATAAAATATATTTGAAAAAAAAAAATTTAAAACTCATTGCAAATCGAGTCGAACAGTCTCAAATACGAATAAAAAGAAGATGCATGCAAAAACAAAAGTTTTCGAATATCCCCTTTAGTCAGAAATCATGACAAACTGTCGAGTGTGTCGATACATGTATGAAACATAGGTGGTGCTTGAGACTCCACTGAAAGCAAATCAAGGTGGTAGAATGACTCTGAGCATTTTATGATGAGTCACTATAATTAGAGTAACTAAAAATTTTTATATTGTAAAGTCAGTCATGCTGTGTTTCTTCATGAAAAAACATTAAATCCCCCCTCAAATTACATGCACAAGTTATCCATTGGCCGCAAGCATTTCAAGAATGAAAAAATATTGTTACGGGGTTAAAAGCAGTCAGACGTATATTTACAGGATATTTACAGTAATTGTAGCAGCTGACAAGATGGTAGACCATGCGTGCAGTCCAGAGCGTCGTCTTCTTCCGAACAAGGTGGAAACATCTTCTTCATCAGTGTGTCACAGTATATATATTTCAAGGTTGCTAACGAAATGCCCCATGAAGAAAGCATCACGTAAAATATGGTATAATGCCTCCCACAAAGCGGTACTTCTGTAACGATACATATCACTCAGAAGCAAAACGGAAGTAATTAACGTTATCGAATGTTCAATTTGCCCTAAGCTTAATGTTTGTGACCTATTCCTTGCTACCATTGCACAGAAATGGCAAAAGTAGGTCGCGTCCACAAATCGCGTCCACCCGCTAGTTGAATTTTGCCCTGCATGCGGCGCTCTCATAGCGGCGCAGCAGCGCCACTCGCGGTGCCATTCTTGTTTATGGACTCGCATAAAGATCGTTACCACATGCGCGTGCTGCGGCGATATCTTTCACTGGGGGGAATTAAGGAAGCAGGGCTCAAGTTGAATGACAAGTGCGTATTTGGCGTACAGGAACTTTCCTTCTTGGGACACAGGATCACACCGCAATGCATCTCTGCTTTGCCAGAGAAAACTGTTTCCATTATAAATACCTTGGCGCCCACTGATAGTACTAGTCTGCGCTCTTTCCTTGGACTGATCGAGTATTATGCCAAGTTCGTTCCCAGGCTTGCTGACGCAGTAGAGCCAATGCGAGCTCTTCTACTGAAGAACCAGCCATTCATATGGAATGATGCTGTAGATGCCAGTTTCGCCCAGGTGAAGTTTCTGCTCTCTTCCAGCAAAGTTCTGTACATGTTTGATGCGTCCCTTCCAGATGTAGTGTTCACTGATGCGTCCGACTGCGAACTGGGCGCTGTTCTGCAGCAGGTTGATGGCCACATGTTGCGAACTGTTGCATTTGCTTCACGCACACTGTCACCTGCAGAGAAGAAATACGGAGTTGGAGAGCGTGAAGCGCTGGCGTGTTTTTGGGCTTGTGAACATTGGCATACGTACTTGTGGGGACGGCATATCACGTTGTGCACAGACCACCAAGCTTTGGTCTCGCTGCTCTCTTCTCAAGGCACTGGGCATCACCCCCTTCGCATTGCACGCTGGTTGGAACGGCTGCTTCGCTACAATTATACAGTAGAGTATCGAAAGGGGTCTGAAAACCAGGTGACGGATGCCCTTTCCCGCCTTCCAGTTCCGTCTCCGCAGGAAAATGTCTTGTTTGATGAAGTTGTGTCCTTTATTGAGTTACCGTGCCTCGCCAGAGCAGTTTCAACAGGTCCTTTGTGAAGACTGCATGTTAGAACAAGTCAAGATCTATGTCGCCACATCTTGGCCTGCACATAAGACGCTCTCGGGCGAACTTCAGCCTTTGTTCTTGGTATGTGAAGAATTGTCCGTCGCTGACAACCTGATCCTGCAGGGCGAACGAATCATTGTTCCCTTGTCTCTCACACCGCAGGTAATCGCTGCTGCCCATGAAGCTCACCCTGGTATAGTTCGAACAAAAGCTCGGTTACGAGAATGGTTCTGGTGGCCACGCATGGACAGGCAAGGGGAGCTTTCCATCCAGAACTGCAGCATATGCCAGATGGCTGACAAAAGTACCAAGACTGCTGCTACCTCCTTGCAGGCAGTACCCCTGCCAGAGCGTCCATGGCAGAAGCTTGCTGTTGACATCGTCGGCCCTATAAAGAGAGCCCCACATGACTGTATATATGCCATTACGCTCATCGACTATTTTTCCAAATGACCAGATGTTCAATTCTGTAGTGAAGTATCGCCCTGCACTGTCATAAACATTTTGCTTCACATGTTCTCCCGTGAAGGCTATCCGGACATGGTGGTCTGAGACAATGGACCCCAGTTCTCATCTAGGGAGTTCATTGAGTTCCTCAAAGATCGATCCGCCTTGTGCACTCTTCTGTTTACTACCTCCAAGCGAACGGACTTGTTGAGCGGTTTAACCGGGTCTTCTAGAATTTTGTGTAGGTTGCTATGCTGGAACAGTGTCAGCTTTGCCAAGCAGTAACCGAGTATTTGGGCATATATCGCTGCACGCCACATGCCCGTACGGGAGTTGCACCGTCTGTTCTCCTACACGGACGGCGACCGAGAACATGCCTTGATGTTGTGGGTCACCCGTCACCATCTTTCTTCAGCGATCCTGTTTCCGAATATCATAGTCTGCACCAACAAATTAAGAGCAAGCAAGACTACAGCAACGAGTACACAGAACATCGCAGGGCCGCGAAGAAGACAACAGTATCTGTTGGTGATTACGTTAGAAAACCTGGATTATTGGTTAAGGGAGACCTTGCGTTTAGCCACCCAAGGAAGGTAATCCATCAGCAAGGTCCATCAACGTTTCGGCTGATGATGGACGAACCTGGAACCTGGAAGCTATCCAGGGTACCTGCAACTTCAGCCACATGGAATCTGCAGCATAATGCCATTTCCGAGCTTGTGGCTCCATCATCGGCATCTCAGCAACCCAACGATTACGCCTCAACAGCTCGACCCGAGGCCTCACCAGTTACACCCACGATACGAGCTCCAGCGCCAGCTGTGCCGGATGACCGTGTGCTTCAACGTCGGGTCCAACCACCGAGGAACAGAAGGCCTCCAGATCGATACCGGGACCACATGTAGCTTGTGTGCCAGGTGCAGACGGGTGCAGTGTCGGAGAACCTGAGTGCTGCATGAACTGTGTGCAGATGGTAGCGTGTCTCTGCAAGCAATTATTTGTTGTTTTTGTTTTTTTTTCGTTGCTTGTCTTAGGCCATGCTGTATAGTTATTCCATACAGTATCATAGCGATGAGAACATGCCATGTATGGTTGAAGATTGTGGGGTTCTCACACCCATGCTCTTGGGACAAAGGAACGACAACACAGTAGTGCAAACAATCACAAGGGCATTTATTGCATCTTTCATAGATCAATGCCTGCTAGCCGAGTTGCTATCCCCAAAACATGCCGATGGGCGCGTGACAAATGTAGAAGTCCGACTCACCGCGACCGGATAGCGAGCGAATATGTTCGCCCCATGCTGGATCCCAACGCTTGGTCGTTCGCAGGTACGGTCACGCGAACGGTGGCGCGTTCCAAGGCGGCCACGCGAGACGGTCTCGCAGAAGCATGGATCGGCGCACGCGCGGCACGGCACGTCCGTACTGCTTGCTGTCTCGAACCAAAGAGGAAGCACCTTGTCTTTCGGCGCCCCAGTAACCCCCGCCTGTCGGCGGCGTTAGCAGCGCAACACTCGCGCCATCTCTCGTACTGCGCCTCAACCACTCCGACCGCCGCAGGCGCCAGGCCACGCGAGCCGTGGGAGAAAACCACATATCAGAGGACGCGTGAGAGTCACGCATCGCCACAAGATATTTGTAATTGTAAATACTGTATACCTGTATAACAATACCAATCAACTAATTATTAGTTACCTTGTTCTTGTAAGGAGAGGAGTATGTAGTATATCAGTTTCAGTTTCTGTTTGCCCTTACACACCACCAGTGGCGCCAGTGTTGTCACCTGTATATATACATGCCTCTGAATAAAGAGGGGCTAGTTCCGTTGTGGCCATGATTGCCTTCGTGGTTCCTCTGCAGCTTCTGCCGAAATACAACAGCCAGAGATTCCAATGTTGAGAATGAAGACATGGTCAGGATCAAGCACCCCTGCAGTGGAAGGAGCTGCAAGAAAAGTTCCCGGAGAAGTGTGCTGTTAGTTGAAGAAGCCAGGTCTCCAGCCAAGGCTTGCATGCAATGCAACAGGTCGGTAGGCTTGCGATCGCCAAGCTCCTCCAATGTAAGAAGTTGCTGTAATCGATGCTGCTCCGTTTGAATGGTGTGCTGGATGAGGATTGCCTTAAGGTGGTCATAGGGGGCAGTCATCAGGCGGGGAGCATAGAACATCACAAACAATCGCAGCAGTACTAGGTGGATGCGCTCCAATGACGTGGTCGAACATGGTCAACTGCGAACTGAAGCGGTGGTGACGGAACAAGTATTCGATGGTAATGAAGAAAAGTTCCGAGTCCAACGACCAGAACTCTGAGAGCTTGAGAGTACAGACCTTGGGATAACGGGGTAGTGGTGCTGACGGCAGTACCATGGCTGACTGGATAGAAGGCCAACTGCAAGGACAGCGGGGCTCAAGCTCATTATGGCGGTAGGCCCAGCGAAGCAGCTGAGGTACCCGGAGCTGAGAGCGATGACGCTAAGTCCGGAGTCACCAATTTGTGGGTGAAAAGAAACCAGACAGATGCTGGTGACTGGCGTCCACAAATTATATTTTAGCCGAGCCTGCTCAATGAGGCGGAAGCCTGATTCTGTCGATTCCACTGCTCGCACACGGTCAGCACGCTGGGCATGTTGTCGTCGTCTTTTGTGACCGGACCATTGTGGCACGTAGTAGTGTACTACAACAGCTTACATTGAGCCACACTGTCTGAAGTCGCCCACTCTTTGCACATGCAGCAAATTACCTCTAAAGCAGGGCACGTGGCTGCGTATGCGCTCAGCCGCGCTTACAGCCATGTGCAGCCACAGCCGAGACGCGCACCAACTTACCCCCCACCCCCTCCGCATCCCTGCCCTCCCACGCAAGCTTGATCGCAACACCGAGCTCGCTCCCTCCCCTCTTTCCCTTTGCTTGCACGGGAAGGCGGCACTCATGAAGCCACCATCTTTCTTCTCTCACCCTCGCACACTTTCACACACACCCAAAGCACACAGTGCACGATAGGATCTTATCACACTCAGACTTTACATGGAACATGATGCGGCTCCACTTCTGCGGTTGCTCCTGTCGCGCGGCATGCGATTTAAGAGGTGCGTTTGCAAGCAGCAGCTTGTAATTCAATCATTTGACCATCTGCGTAAGCAGATATTTCCATTTATTGTCTTGGCATTCCTCTTTGGCAGAAGTGAAATCTTGTTATATTGCAATCACATACAAACACAATTCATAATATCGAGGTTCTAAATACATGGTGTTTTATCGACAAGAGGTTATGAAAAGTTAAATACTTCATTATATAGAGGATATCACTATATTGAAGTTCGTTATATCTAGGTTTAACTGTACCTCAAAAGAGCTGGGGTAGTCACCTTTGTTTAATGCACTGTCTGCGCTCACCCTAGACTGTACTTGCCTGGTAGCCCTTCTGGACAACAGAGTAGACCTTCTCAAAGCAGACTTCATCCATGTCAGTGAGTTGCTGTAAAGGTGATGTTGCTTTCACACCAACAAAAGTCTGACCCAGTGGAACAGGCCGAAATCTGTTGTCAAAGTAGAACAGCCCTTGCCGGGGGTTCACACGCAAAAAGTGGGCCACGTCTTCATAGTTGGGCAGTGTTGCTGATAGCCCGACAATGCGTATCATGGTCTGGGACGATTCCACCTAAAGGAAAGAATAAGTGCATAAGCAAGAAAGTTGATATGCACATAATCAACTAAAACAGTGATGTCTCATACTGAATGCAAAATGACTACCAAGGAACTCAGTTCGTATGACTTTCTCGGGACCACACAATAACATCACATAATCCAACCTACAAAATCTGTCTATAATAAATGGTGTCGCGTGAAACGGTTGCGAGGAGCTTCAATTTAAGCTATAGGCTAATACTCTGCAGGATTCGCAAACCAACACTGTCAAAAGAGTTAGTGCAAAAAAAATACTGCATTGTATCTCTCAATCACATTTTATTGAGAGATTTGACATACCATGTAACGTGACACATGCCCACCAGCATTCTAGAATCTTTTCTCATTTACAGACTTTTAAAAAATCGGTGAATTCTTGAAGAATTCCTTTGCGCCACACAGCAAGAGCTGTCTTCCAAGCACAGCAATGTCCGCAAGGAGGTCACCTCCTTGGTGACCTCACCTCCTACGTGACCTCCTCTGTGCTGGCGTCGCCAGCACAGACAAATGAATGGATGTTGTTGATGCTTTGCAGCACATGCACAAACATAGGCACAAGCACAAAAGCATCTGTGGCATCGCCCTCATCCCAGGTGGCAGCCAGCAGTCTCGGTATACATAATAAACCGCGCGAAAATGGAAACCTAACGACAGAGGCATGAGCAGTCATGTGTCGGTACGCATACAAAGCTCTAAACTGTGCACATGAACACATGTATTCATACGATCTGTGTGCCTTCCAGTGGCTAAGTGGTTCAATCTTTCATGCAAATGCTTTCATGCTTTCCATATGTGCTACGGCAGTATTCTCAGGTGATAACTTTTGTAGATAGTTTTGCTGTTGCAACAATTGGAAATGGACATGTCGAAGTAAGTGGCCGAAACAAGTCGGAGTTTTCCACGTGCGAAGGGGTGCTCTCCCCTTCCCGAAAACGGGGATGCGAGGGAGCTGCTGGAAGCTTGCACCACTTCTCACGCGTCCACCATTGGGCTCACTATTTCGTGCAGGTCATGGTATAAGATGGGACGTGCGCAATCTTGGGTCGCATAATTGAGGTTTTCAATGCACTGTCTCTATGGGTAGTTCTCCGTGACTGAACTAATTTGTTGTAAAACATGGGACGTCGCAACATTGGGGAACACACTATCGGGATTCCACTTTACTTTCGAAGAATGTGAGAACTTCCTTATACAGGTAAAAGTCTTGCTTGGGCTAGTTGGTTCATGCTTGAATGTGTAAAGAGTAAGGTGCAATAGACCAGGACAGAAGGAGAACACAAACGACAGGACCAGCGCCACTCGAGGCTGGCAAGCTGAGACGGCAATGGGCAGGCGGCTAGGCACAACAGTTCCTGTCCCTCCCAAGAGCCTTCTGCCCCAGAAGGTGAGCCTGAAAAAGTTCAGAGATCGCAATTTAACCATCCGACAGCGGCAGCGTAGGTACTTCAATATTCGTCATAGGGCTCTTCCACTGCCAGTCCTCAAACCAGGAGCGGAAGTATGGGTGACGGACTGCAAAGTGAAAGCGCGATTCTTGCATCTTGCACAACGTCCGAGATCGTATGTAGTTAGAACTTCTACTGGTGTAGTTCTAGAAAGAAACGGGAAATTCCTGGTTCACTTTGTTTCCCAGCAGAATGACTGCGAGGAAGAAGGAGGTAGCTATGAGTTTCCGCAGGCACATGATAGTCGGGTAGAAATGGAACGGGAAACTAACCAATCTAAAAACAAGGCACCTGCCGATCCATCTAATACTTCCTTGCCACAAACTGACCCTCCTGGATATAGAACACGATCTGACCGTCATGTCCAACTGCCAGACCGATGAGGGTTCAGTAACTGACTATTATTTTGTTTTGAGCATTGGTTGCTTCCATTAAAAAGTGTTAATCTTTTGTTGGCTGCAGTGCTAAGTTTCGTTGCAAATGCTGATGTATCTTCTCAGAAAAAAGGGGAGATGTGCTGATAGCGCCTGTGCCACGTGTCATGTGTTTGCTTTATCGGGCGCTCTCGTCCTGATGTCTGAAATGTTGTCTGTCCGTGACGTCACTTGTCACGTGAGTGCTTGCTATATAGATATGCTGCTAGCGTGAAATAAAGGTTGTTGTTGTTATCGTGCCGGGATCGGAGTCAGGCTCAGTTCCTTCCTGCCTGCTGCCCGGCTGCGCTCGGTGTCCGGTTAGGGCCGAAACACCACAGACATCTTCGCCTCTTTGTACTGTGGCACCTTTCCCTGACCTGGTTTTGATGATGACTGCGGCACCCTCTTGGACATTGCCCTAGGGGCTTAGCTTCCTTCGGCTGAATTAACCTTGCCACTTGGCCTCAGTCAGCTGGCTTTGCAGGCTGGCCTCGGTCTTTAGGAGGGGGGAATGCGGGGATCGAGGTGCCTTCCCATGCCTCACCCCCCAGCTTACGCGTTGTGCTTTGCTCAATCTCCAGGAACAGCCTCTGTAACGGCAACACGGCAGACATGGCTAGCAAGCCGGAGCTAATTTCCTGTGCAAACCATGCTTCTCTCTCCCTGGCTCGAATCACCGTGCGAGCAAGTGTCATCGCAACCCATCTCCACAGTTCCAACAAAATCTTGGTTCGCAATCACATGCGCACACAAAAAGCTCTAACATGCAGAAACTATATAAAGTCAGAAAACCAAATTTAAGTAGCCACTGTGGGGGTTTAGAGTGCTCACAATGGTAGTGCGACGCCATTTCATTGTGTTGTGTTTCAGAGAGCTCTATGTCTATTTCCTCCCTGTCTCGAGAAGATGGAAGCGGGTGATAAAATACTGTCACTCGGCTGTCATCCCGCCGCCCACTGGCCAACTTTTTGGCGGGATTCGGGCCCTGCTTTCATGCACTCTGGGTATGTGCACGCAAGGCGGGGCCTGAGAAGACCACATTGAGGCGTTGGAAGGTGCAAACGTGTTTCTCTCTGTCGGCGGCACTCCCCTTTGTCTGCCACCAACCGATGGTTACTGCAGCTTGTCGGGGTCCCGGCCTCGGGGGGCACACGCACTCTTCCATTGTCTCAATGTCCCGAGGCAGCATCTTCTGATCATGCCCTCGTATGTTCTTCTCTTTCTTTCTTTTTCCATTTTTTCTACTGTGGGGGTGCACGATGGCGGGTGCTGGCCGAAGGATAGACGGCCTCTCTCTGCTGGGTTCTTTTTTCTTGGTTGTCTCTGTCATAGTGCACCGTTAGCAGCCACCGGCAACCATTTGGTCATTTATTGTGTAGCATTTAGATTTAGATTGGGACATCTTGTTTAAACTTATGCTTGTATCGAAGACCATCCTAATAAATGTTCTTTATTCTTTCCGGAGAGTTTTGCCTAGGGTCTCCTTTGCTGCGTGCGTGGTCTTGTCTTCCCCTAGCTGGGGCTGGCAGGGCGCACACTAGTGCACATGGAGTGAGCCAGAGTAGGTGCGGACACAGCGCCCTGTATGCATGGTGGCTCGGAGTGCTCGAACCTGCAGTGGTTGTCCGGCAAGCACGATATCAGAGCTTGCGCACCTTTAGTGTAGCGTCAGACCGCAAATTAGCACCCAACATGGGGCCAGGGGCTTAATCAGCCTCTCATTGCCCAAGATACGAGCTGCTGCGTCGCTGAGATGGGGGTTGCTGCAGACACTCTGTGTTAACCGAGCCATGCCTCTCTCCCTGACTGCCAAATTCATCTGTTTTTTTCTCACTCTTTCTGTCATCCCTTGCCTCAGTAAAAGCAGCATGATAAGCATATCGGACACCCACTTCAAAGTTCTGTGCTGCGAAGCACTGACGAGGAAAGGCGTCAAGCGGCCGCAGAGATGCTGCGGTCGTCCTTGGCTGCGGAGATCATGTGAACGTTGGAGGTCTTGCCAATTCGCACCGGGAAGGCTGACCATTCCGTTCTCCTACATGTTCAACGATTCGGTAAGTCTGACGGATCTCCTTGAGTCTCTAGCATCATTACCATTCAGGTGGCTGTTACCGTATTTATTCGAATCTAGGCGGATAGTTTTTTTTTTCTTGAAATAATCATATGCCAAACTCTAGGGTCGGCATAGATTCGAGAATTTTACAAAATGCGCCAGTTTGTAATTGAAGATAATAAATGTGGTGCATAGCTAGCGCCATCTAGAAAAGTCAGTATCGCAGCCGCTACTAGCCGTGCCACTAGCCAACTGAAGTACACAATTGATGTTGCCGTTTTGACCTGCATCGTATCAATCTGCGGCACGGCGTTAGAGCTTGTCCGGTATTCCGGTAAAACACAGGTGGACGGGGCTTGGGGCAGAGGCGTAAATGTGAGCGGTCTGCATGGTGCAGCCACTTGGTGGCGCAGTGCTCAAACAGACAGAAGCAGCTAATATTGCATTAACCGAGCGTATTCTTCTTCGCTGCTGGTGTAAATTTTTGGCACTGGCGTAATCGTGTTGCTGTCAAAAATTTACACCCGCAACGCAACAAAGTAAAATACACTTGCTTACTGCAATATTAGCTGGTTCTTTCTGTTTCAGAACTGTGCCACCAGGTGGCTGCACCATGCAGACTGCTCACGTTTACACCTCCGCTCCAATGCCCAAACGCCCCAACGCCCCCCACCCCCCTGCGTTTTACCAGAATACCGGACAAGCTAAAGCTCTCTATTATAGTAATTGCACCAAACAGGCGATGCCACTGCAGTGCCGCTTTCAGTCGAAATGTTGTGCTAGCCGCAGAGGCACCGTCAAACGTTCAAGCCGAATGGGACTTCAGCATTGACGAGAGAAACGTCCATCGTTGGAGCGGTCAACGGGAGATGCTTTTCCCGTTTGCCACAACAAGGGGATGACAGCGATAAGGAAGGTAAGCGCGCGATAACAGAGAGGAGTTCACCAAGATCGCACTGCATTTCGAAACATACGAGCCGTGCAGCACTCTCTATGCATGCATGGGGGCGCGGATGTGAGCTTGCACGTGTCTGCAAGCGTATGAGGCTGCCAGTGATGATGACCTCGAGCTTGGCATGTTCACATTAAATAAATGCTGTTTTCATTTTGTGAACGCTGCCCTCACTTTTTTGTTCGGCCTACATTCGAGGTACGTTTTTTATTTTTTCTGGCTTCGGACATTCGGGGGTCGGCTTAGAATCGGGGTCGGCCTAGATTAGAGTAAATACAGTAATTGCACAGACTGCTCGGGAACAGTGCTGCTAGGGCTGGCTAATTCAGCAAATATGCGCATTTTGATATTGTTGGTGCAGCTTTCAGTTTTCAGATGATGCCTGTCTTTCATCGCTAAAATTCAAGCAGTAATAGTTGATGCACTATTTATTGCTCCTGTGTCGCCAAAGGTCCCCTTTTAGGCAGACCGGCTAGTGATGGTGCCCTCTGCACCATCAATTTAGAAGCAAAATTGGCAACGGAACCACCAGGCAGAGACAAACGCCACAAAACAAGCCTGCTCTGCAAAGAAGCAAGTGCCCCAGCGACCGCCCATCGTGCGCGCACAAGGGGACGCTGTGAATACATCAACCAGTTGGCTTGTCGACTGCAGTCCAACCAACCCAAGCGTTGCTACTACAACCATTCGTCTATAGCCCACGTGTCTGATTTCACACTCGATTGCTGATAAGGTCTACAAACGAAAGTACTAGCAGCAAGCTTTTCGTGATGGCTTATCACCAGTCCCTCCGCTGGCCAAAATGCTGATGCTGCTAGGCCTAACCAGCACCACTTCGTCGGGTGCAGGCAAACAAAGTCACGGTTTTGTGCCTAGTCAATATTGAGGCTACAATGTACAAGGTGGCCATGTTTGTGGAATCACACATGCTCTTCATGCCCAAAACACTGTGTGGCATCCGAAATTTTGGTTATTGCCGTTACACATTGTTGCTAGGGGTAGGTGCCGGTGCCACAGGAATCATGCAGGTCCAAAAAAAATCAGACACCAGAAAAATTGCTTGGTGATTGTGTTGGGGATTTTCGCTACCAGAGAATATGTTTTAAGGCAAGTGCAAACAAAAATTTGCTTCACTGTAACTGATACCGTATCGGATTTCGTATCCTGCGGCACCACCACTAGCCCCATAAACTTTATGTATAAGGACAACCAAGATTACGGACACGTTACAGCAAGTTGTGTGATAATTTGGGCCCCGACTGCACGACTATGTGCTAATATGGCCACCAAGTAAAGCAGAATAACAATATTTGTGTCTTGAGACTTCGCCGGCATGGTTGTCGTCCATGTTGCCGGCACTCCGCAGAACCTAAACTAGCGAAGCCTAGTTGATCTAGCAGTTGCCGATAAGATTTCAATGCATGCATTGACTGTACTTTTGTCTACCTGTAGCAACAGCATAACGGTTGAGAAATGGGCGGTGATATTGCAGCGTACTTTAAGAAAAGAGCGCTACGAAGATGCGGACTAAAAGAGGAACATGTACGATGAACAAAGCACTTGTTTGTCGTACAAGTGCCTTGTCCGTCGTCCTCTTTTAGTTCACGTCTTTGTAGCACTCTTTTCCTCAAGTACGCAAAACCAACTTGCCCACATCAAGCTTCTGCTGCTTCAGATTTTGCAGCGACGCCTTCCGCTTGATTCGAGGCCACTCACATAATCGGCTGTTCATGGACGACCGATCCCACTGAAGCCATCACTCTGATGACTGGCAAGGCATGAAAAAGATAGGCATAAATGGCATTGCTAGAAAATCGCGGCCACGGGATGTCCAGGCCAAGGGGAAGCGAGTGTGCGCAGAGCAATACATGTGGACAAACTTGGTCTGTACCCTTGAACGATCCCTTTCGAAGGATACTTTTATTTACGTGTTACTAGCACCGTACATGTCAACGGACGACAGCATTTCAGATTGTGATAACATGCTTGGCACTGTGCTAAAAAAGGATGCCACTCGCAGGCACCAGTGCATCTTGTGCTAGTCACCTTGCCAAGAATGCTGTCACTCTTGGACACCGATGCATCTTGTGCTACAGTAACACGAAATTGAAGGTACAGTAAACCCTCATTAACTCGAACTGTTCCCTGTTTCGTCGCGCTATGCGCACGACATGTTGACTGCAATTTTTTTGTTGTGTGAGTGTGTGGTGTGGTCAATAGACGACGACGATGTCCCGCCCCAAGCAGCGTAAATCTCTGATGTTGGAGAAAAAAGTCGTGCAATAATCAAGGAAGTGGAGAAAGCAGGAAGGTCCAAAACAAACATCGCCAAAGAATTCGGCATCCCCTTGTTGATGCTTTCGACAGTTCTAAAAAATCGGCAAAAGGTCTTGGATGGCTTCGAGCAAAGCTTTTCCAGCAAGCGGAAGTGGATTCGGGCCTCGAAATTCCTGGTTGTCGAAGCAGCACTCATGCTGTGGTGCCAGAATGTCAGGGCAGCCAATCTTCCCGACAACCTAAATTATGATGGAGAAGGCAGACGCTCTGGCGTTGCAGATAAGCCACACAGACTTCAATTGCAGGAATGGCTGGTTTGAACGATATGAAAAGAGAAATAATGTGGCCTCGAAGCCTATCCACGGCGAAAGCGGCACTGTTGATGAAGGGGCTGCAGACACCTGGCGCAACCACCGCCTTCACTGAGTTGCAAAAGGCTTACGTAAGCAAGGACATTTTCAGCCTCGACGAAGCATCACTGTTCTATAAGATGCTGCCTAGCCACACATACACGCCGAAGGGAGAAGCGTGCTCAGGCGCTAAGCAGTGCAAAGACCGAGTGACAATACTTTTTTGGGGCCAACTCCACCAGCGATGAAAAACTGCCGCTGCTTGTTATCGGTAAGTCGCTCAATCCAAGGTGCTTCTGAAATGCACGGCTCCCGAGAGATGCGACTTACCGCACCAATAAAACAACCTGGATGATTGCAGCGCTCTTCGAAGAGTATGAACAGGGTCATCCACTCTTAGGGTGAACACGACTCACCGTGGCCGCGCTCAGCAGGGCGCCAGTGCATCTGGCGTGGCGGTGCATCGAAGCGAAGCAGTGCAGGCGCACACGGACCCAGGGGAGGCGCTTCACATAATCTGCTACAGCGCTGAAGCGCGCCGCTCTGGCTTTGCTGTAAGGTACACTTCTCTAGACCCAGGTGACCGAGGGCTCGAGACGGCGTTGTTGGAAGGCGTGCCTCACTCACTGGAGCATTTCCCAGCTGGTTTTGTCTACAGCTTGCGAACAGCCTGCTTAGGCAATGTGCACGAACAGAAAAAAGCTTCTCACCACATAAATCACTTAGCATTTTTTTCATAAGTGATGAGGATAAAAATAGAGTCATTTTTCGCGCTCTTTATTAGGTTGGGGCCATTTTATTTTACTCTCACAGCACTCGGTGTAGTGCATATCGAGAAACCTATTAGGCGCGCTATTCTTGGTTGAAGTAATCACGTGATGAGCCTAGTGTGTCATTTCGTGCATGTCTTGATCCTAGAACGAATTTGCTTAATCGACCTAAGAAAACGACTGATACCTGCAATAAATTTCACAGAAAGTTAGAGAGCGATTGTTCAATCATGCGTCATCATGTTTGCCGTCAATTTTACCATTAAGGAGGGCTATTAAATTACTTCGACAGCAAATCCGCTGCTTTGCGACTCTCTTATTGACGCGTTAATGTCGCTGGTAGGGGTGCATAGAGCGCTTTAAGCGATGTAGGAAAGTGCTCTCCCCGGCATAGGAACTAATTTGGCGGCAATTTTACTGGCCCTTTCATCTTTCGAGATCCTATCAAAAAATAAAATTCATTTTTGTTGTCACAGTTCGGGTAAAATAACTGAAGCGGTGCCGGTCCTTTGACGGCTACCTAGCGCGAGAAGTCGCATTCTCATTTCGAGGAATCGTCAGTCATTTATTTGATTACATTGATTAGGTGGAGTAAAGCATGTGGTGCCGACGTTTCTTTGGTTGTTTGTTTTTTTCTCCTTGGAGTCAATGCACGCCGCATGTGAATGCTGTTTCTGTCCATATTGAATAGGTAATTGGAATGGAAAATCTATAATCTACATGTCTGTTTTCTAGCTTAAATTACATCTTTACGTCTTGCTGGGTAATGAAGTAGTAATTCGCTTCTATTTCAGTTCAGTACTTCCTGGGTATAGGCCATATGCATATTCTCACTAGCATATAATAATTCGTTAATTGTGCAGTATACGTCCTGAAGCGACACATGGCCTCTGCGTTACGCCGTAGAGGTTGGCACCGGATAAATTAGGAGAGTAGGAGGAATTGATTTCTCTTTTATTTTTTTATGGGGTAAGGGGGGGGGGGGGGCTAGGCTGAGTGATTAAATCCCAAATATGAATACGCCACAGGAACACTTGCCATGAACAAGCAATGCTGTTGCCGTTGCCATGAGGCCGGGCCAGTGTCGTCTGCTGACAGCATGCCGGTGGTCGGCAAACAGGCTGGCCATTTGCAAAAGCCAAGCCCGGCCCAAGCCAGATTGCTGTGGTCGGGCCAGTCTACTCTATATCTGATCGTAGGCGTCAGCCCTATCTACCGCCGAGTCCTTTTTTTTTTGCTTAGGTCATGCTACCCCATCTTAGCTTAATACTGTCACGTGGTCGTGACGTCAAAGAACACAGTAGCAATACTGTGAAAGGCAAAACTAGCTTTTATTGGGCAAACCTGTGCCCACAAAAACAGGCTACACTTATAGCACAACGATAGTGGCGAACACGGTCGGCGATCGTCGGAAATCTGCTCAGCGGGTCAAGCGTGTCGGCTTTTAAAGAACAGTCGTCGAATGTTCCAGACTAATCGTTCGGACCCGCGTGCCTTCCACAAAGTTCTACACCATTCGCGTCAGGTGATGAAATCAGATAACATAAGGTTCGGCGACAACAGACAGCGGATAAAAGCATCGATAACTTTCCAGAAACTTCGGATACATGCAGGCGCGTCCTACGCTGTGCGATTACATTTGTTAGGCGGCGAAACGTGGTTGCCTGATAAAGATAAGTACACGTGTCAATATGCTGATGTGGTGCAGCCAGCGGCTGCTCAAATGCGTGACTGGCTGCTTACGAGTTAAAAGATTCTGGGATGAATCATCAAATCAAAAGACACCAGAGGTGTTTTTCAATTTGACGAGTCATTAAACGTATTTCTGTCGACTTGCACAATGGATTGCATTTTGTTCGGTTGCTGGTTGCCATGGCACTTCGGCGATAAGAACGCTGTAACAGTGCAGGATAATTTCATTTCCCCAGTGCACTTTCGGAAACTAGCCATGTTGCAGGTACCGGAAAAAGAAAGACGACACATTGTAGATCTGTGCCTACAAAACTATTCGCAACGTGTTATATCAGAGATGACAAAAAGACCACTGAAAACTGTGAATAGAATCGTCCAGGCTTACAAGAAGAGTGGAATAATTGAGGATGCTCCCCGTAAACCGACAAAGAGTGACCACTGAAGCTGAAGACATGACCATTGTTCCGGCGGCCGTTGCAAACCCGACTTCCACCGTTCGAGAAATTAGGAACAGTCTCAAGCTGGGTGACGTCTCTGACACGACGATCAAGTGTCGCCTCTATGCGGCAGGCCTCAAGAGCAGAATGGCGGCGCAAAAGCCAATAGTGGGTGCGGCCAACAAAAAGAAGCGATTAGATTTCGCCCTGCAGCATGAACAGTAGACTGAAGACAAATGGAAAAAAGTCGTCTTCACAGACGGATAAATGGGATCTGTTGAACCGTGCTGGTACCATAAGAGTTTTGGAGTTTCAGCCGAGATGATACGTTTGTGTATTTCGTATTTGCTTTCTTCCAATTTTTTTTTTTCCGAAGTGGTAAACCAAAGAAAGTATCTGATTTACTAGCGCCGTACTGGACACACCAGGACGCACACATGAACAAATGTTTGCCTAAAAGGCCGCCGCGGTGTATCAGTAGTTACAGTGCTCGGCTGCTGACCCGAAAGATGTGGGTTCGACTGCGGTGGTCGCACTTCGTTGGAGGCAAAATGCTAGAGGCCCGTATGCGGTGTCAGTGCACGTTAAAGAACCCCAGGTGGTCGAAATTTTCCGGAACTCTCCACTATGGCATCTCTCATAGCACGAGTCGCTTTGGGATGTTAAACCCCACAAACCATAAATATTTGGCTGAAGCTGGGCACACATCATTATCTGTGTTGGTACTGCCATTCTAGGTTTAACGTCTTTATGCGACATCGACTATGAGGAACGCCAACATAGAGGGCTCAGTAAGAATCTAGGCCATCTGGGCAATCATTAACGTGTACTGATATCGCACAAATCAAGGGCGCCTTTACATTTCGCCTACATCCTAACGTGGCCCGCACGGCTAGCAGTAAATCCCGCGAACTTGTAAGCCACATTGTAATCTGTGATCATAAATGAAATCGCATGTACGGTCTTTGTTTATTCATCTCATATCACATTACGTGATAAGTGGAATATTTCACAGGAAATGCAGCGGCTGCCGTTCATTTGATTGTGCGGATGAGGTAATGCATAGCTTGTTAGGGCCCACCAAAGCACTATGAAAGGTCAGAAGTGTGTGTTCGTTCTTCATAGCGTTGAGTTTGTATATGCTCATTCAAAGAAGGTAATAATTTTTTTTTAGATATATGCCGCAGTTCATCCAGCGGGTCGCAGCCAGCGGTCGCTCTGCTGTGAGTGTCTGGGGCATCATAACAGCCGAAGGCCTTGGGCCCCTTGTTCGAATCCAAGGCTGCTTCAATGCGGACTTGTACTGCTCCATACTGGATGATGTGCTGCTGTCGTACCTTGTCGGTGGACCATTCCCGGACAGTGAATTTATTTCTCAGCACAACTCACCAATTCACAAAGCAAAAAAGGTCCGTGCCTACCTGGACGACCGTGACGTGGCAGTGCTCGAGTGGCCACCACAATCACCCGACATCAACGTCATCGAGAATGTTTGGGGCCGAATGACATTTTCTATGGCAAACCGACAACTCCACGCACTCTCAGCAAACGCACTTTGGACGGTTGTGGAAGAGAAGTGGGGGAAGCTTAGGTCGAACAAAAGTTTTTTCCGTTCCCAATACAGCTCCATGCCAACCCGAATGCGAGCCAAAATCAATGCTGGTGGAGAAGCGACTCGGTACTGAACAGACTAGAGTCTGAAGAAGAAGCTGCTCTGCAAAGTCACTGTCTGAGTGCACAAGACAGCAATAAAAGAAGACACACTTATAGACCAGAACACTCACAAATCTGTATGAAGGACTTGCACTAGCTCCACTGCTCCTCTCCTTATTTTACCTTTGGTTTCGACATTTCTTTTCAATCCTCCATGCTTTTCTTGAGGTGCACGACACCCTTACAGGTATCCTCTTCAAGTCAAGAGAGGTGGTGACTTCACTGAGTTTTATTTAGGGCTGAAATATTTCTCCCGTCTACAGGGAACTTCGCCACATGTTTTCGTCAACGTTTTCTTCCATGTCCAACTTGGCAGAAATGTTTTTGTTAATACGCTGTTACGGCGTAACCAAGAGTGGCGCCAGTCAGCAGACGATTTGACTTGTAGAGGTGAAATTGTTCTCGACAGCCATCTTGTTTATGAGTCGTTGTCTCTCTCGTAAATATTGTGAACACACATTTATATGTGACTTCTGCAACGTAACAATATGTCACTGAACACAACTTAATGTATGTTCGAAAACTGACGCATCAATTATAGATTTTTTTACTCATAGCATGTATTAAAAATTTACAGAAACAGCATTCGCATGTTGCGTGGATTGACTCTAAGGATACGAAAAAAAAAAAAGAAACGTCGGCGCCAAATGTTTTACTCCACCTAATCAACGTAATCAAATAATTTACCGACGATTCCTCTAAATGAGAATGCGACTTCTTGCGCCAGGTAGCCGTCAAAGGACAGGCACCGTTTCGGTGATTTTACCCAAACTATGACAAGAAAAATGAATTTTTTTTTTTTTTATAGGATCTTGAAAGATGAAACAGGGAAGTAAAATTGCCGCCAAATCTGTTCCTATGCTGGGGAGAGCACTTTCCTACATCACGTAAAGAGCTCCATGCACCCCTACCAGTGACATTAACGCGTCAATAAGAGAGTCGCGAAGCAGCGGATGTCACTTCTGAGTTGCTGTCGAAGTAATATTATTGCCCTCCTTAATGGTAAAATTGATGGCAAACATGATGATGCATGATTGAATAATCGCTCTGTAAGCACACAAGGCGGCATTGCGGGAAGGCGCGCCTTCTCGCAATGCCGCCTTCGGCGCTCGGTCCCTTGGTTCTAGCAAAGTATACCTTACAGCAAAGCCAGAGCGGTGTGCTCCAGCGTTGTAGCAGACGACGTGAAGCACCTCCTCTAGGTCCGTGTGTGCCTGCACCACTTCGCTTCGATGCGCCACCGAGCCGGACACACTGGCACCCCACGGAGCGCAGCCACGGTGAGCCGTGTTCGCCCTCAGAGTGGACGACCCTGTACATGCTCTTAACTGCGAAATGGCTAGGAACGGCCGGAAAGTGTTGTTTGTTGTGGCCAACTGCCCCGGTCACAGAAAAATCAACAACTTGGAGGCAGTCACGCTGGAGTTCCTGCCTGCTAATATGACGTCCGTGCTCCAGCCAATGGACCAAGGAGTCACTGAGGTTGCTTGCAAGTTCTACAGGAAGAGCCTCCTGCACCGAATTTTGTGTTCTTGCGACAATTGCAAGAAGTATGAAATAGATTTGCTGGGTGCAGTCCACCTGATCGCCGAAGCCTGGTGACAAGTACTTCCATTGATGATTGCTAATTGTTTCGCGCACGCAGGATTTTCGCACGCCGAGAAATCGCTGGAGCCAGACACTGACGAGTAAAGTGATTGTGATGAACTTTGCAATGAAGTTCGCAAAGCTACCGGCTGCGCCAGCGATGCCAAAGACTAAATCACTTTTGAAGAGTACGCGCTTTACGACATGGATGTGCTCATTACCGGTATGTTGTCCGATGCCGATGCCGACATTGTTGAAATGGCAGTGAACGACGGTGATCACGCTGATGAAGAACAACTTAGAGAAGTGCTGACAACTGCAGAAACAAGAAACTTGCTACGCCTGCTCCGCAACAAAGTTGAATGCAGCGGCGACGAACAACGGCTCATGCGGTGTGTTCAGCAGCTCGAGGATGCTTTTCTCGCGCCGAGTGCCAACGCAAAGCAGGCAAGCATCACCCAGTTCTTCTTTCCAAAATAATAAAATTCAGTTTTTCCTGGGAATTCTGGGTTTATTACAGAAGCTCCCCTCGTGCTGTGGAGCGTTTGTAAGCAGTGCTGGTTGTTACTGGCTCTTTCAGTGACCCGGTCACTGAAATTTTCGGCATTTTGCTTAACTCGAAACTCCGCTTATCTAGAAATTTTTCCAGGATTTTACTACTTCGAGTTAACGAGGGTTTACTGTATCTCTGAAAGTGACGATTCAAGAATATGGCACACCTTTTTTGTCCACTTGTGAAATAAAGTCACTTTTTGGGTAGATCAGTATTTCAGACTTCCAATAATTCGAATGTTTGGTGGTCCCCTCAAGTTCGAATTATTTGGTCAGTGACTGTACCAGAATACTTCATTCAAATAAGGCATGACCAACCAAATTCCATATTTACTTTACATGGAGTTTTTACTGTATACTGTGCACACAAAAAAAAAAGCTTTTATACTTAAATGTTAAAACTTCAAATATTTCATTTCATATTTCTCTGCACTTTTTAAACCTGCAATAAAGAAGGTCAACCATGAGAGGCCGCATTTATTTAAAAAAAATCATCCTCCAAAAGGTTAACAATGGAGCCGCTCTATTGCCCTTATTCTTCTCACTCATTTACATTAAGGGAAAGTGTAAAAAGAAAATGGAGATGTGTGCATGCCACATACAGGCAGTTCAATGTAATATCAAGCGAATGACTGAAAAGGCACTAGAAGAACCAAGCAATGACAACGGTGGCATTTGCTGCCATTCTTTCATTTGCACAGACTCAAGTTTACACACACTTTACATAAACTCAAGTTTACATAGACTTCCACTGAGCTGTCCCAAAACTGTAATAGCACACACACTGTTGATGTATTCCGCATGTGTCACTTCACAAGCTACGCGACACCTTTAGGTGAGTGAAAAGCATTTAGGCAAAAGAGAATTCTTTTTGTGACACTCCTTGAACACAGTAGCACGCAAAGTCAAAGTTATCATAATTAGAAAGGTGAAGTGCAGCAAACCAAAACGAGGGCTAGACAGACGATGTCGTTTTTTTGGCCCCTTCACCTTTAAAAGTATGCTTCAACAACTGGTGCAAGAGTATTAAGTTGTTACACTGCCAAGTGAGTGCCCTCAATGCATGCTTACACCACTTCAGCAGTGCCCACCTGTCTCAATGTCCGTGCAACAAGTGCTTCAAGGACAGGGCCTCGGTCTCCATGAAGCAGATGGACTTCATCCAAAATTAGCAGCTTGACAATCTGGTTGAGCGCAATGTCTCCAGTGGACTTTCGTGTGACCACATCCCACTTCTCAGGTGTTGTCACCAGCATCTGAAGCAATAAACATCAGCTGCTACTAAATGGTGTGCTTCAATAGAAACTAAGGCCAGCTTGCAAGCTGACTGCAAAGTCACGCAAGGTACTTTGCATATTTTTGAAATGAGAGTAGGCCTCATGGGAGTAACCTGCAACTTATAAAACATAAATGTGAAAAAGAATGCTCACAATGCACTAGAACACAAGAGTAAGGTTTGATTTGATTTATGCAGTCTGCATAAGGTATTTGCATACTTTTAAATTATCATCAATGGTTTCTGCAACACTTTTCTTTTACTTTATGCAGCAGAAGAGACTTCAAAATCCCGAGTAGCAAAAGTTTTTATGTCTAAGGGCAAACTAACTTGCAAAAATATTTTTGCACACCTAACCGCTGCTGCTTCAACAGGCGATTGCAACCAAATTTAGAATTTGGTGTTGCGTCAACGGAGATCTATTCGCAGCACATATGCAGCTCTAGGAAATCTGAGAAAGCACCTTGCCAACGAACGCTACAGTATGGGGGACAATCTAATGGTACCAACTTTCTTCATGGCTGGTGCTTCTCTGACATCATGAATGTGGATCATGTCAAAGAAATTGAGTGAGATAGCATGTAGTGCCTCAAATTTCAGCAGTAGTATAACTCAAAAGGCAGAGAAACTGCAGATATGTTGAAATAATTAGGCATGTTGGCACTGGAGTCCTGGAGTCCTGGAGATGTTGGCACTGGAGTCCATCAGAACAACCGTAGCTGCAGCCCTATAGGCCAGTCAGACCAGACAACAAGAGAGTGGAATGTGAGAGTGTTCGGAATAACGGTACACTTTTAGGGAACATACGAGCAATGCAGGTTTGAAAAACTGGTTGGTGGCTGTACACAATTTCTGTAGCTTGTATTGGCTATAGCCATATGAAACGTAATGAGACTCACTCACGAGAACTATCTATTGTACATGTTTTCAAGTGTGCATTTGTTCATTCCAAATACAGAGACTTCCAAGTGAAGAGAATACTAAACAACACAATACATTTGACCAAACCATCCAACATGTTGCACATTTGCAAGAGCCTAGCAAGCTGTTGTGTCCTACAATAAACATCCCAAGGAAACTCTGCTGCACAGGACATAAATGTTGGGCACCTCTACAGCAGGAGCACTGTCTTAGAATGGAACAGCAGAGCACAAACACTTGGATGAAGCAGATGACGAGATTGGCGCTAGGCCAACGGCACTTGCACAAATAACTGCTTCTCACACTCTCAGCGATGGGTTTTCAGTAAGCAGCAAGGACAGACTTTTATCGGCAGAGCCGGCACTCCATAAAATCTTACTCTGTGAGCCAGACTATGCAGCAGCGCTGCCACAAAGCAGACAAGCCTAGCTCTTGCAGTGAAATTTGCAGTGACTAAGACACACAACCTCCTAGAGGAACTGTAGTGATTATGCTTGAGCCAGTTAGCCTGGTGATTTGTGCAATGAGTACCCGCTGTGAATAAGGTCTAACCAATACTAGCAGCGGTAATGGTAAATGGCAATGGTAAATGACACCTTGAAAAATCTGCTTTGCTGTTGTCTGCTCTTGCGCTTGTCAGACTACCAAGACAAAATCTTACATTTAACAGCCACAAGGGTCTCTATCAGGACATATGCAAGAAACCAGCCAAACTTCCTTCCCTATAAAACTAGAACTTTGTTCAGGTGACATTTTTGTCAAATTTATGCCCACCACAAATTCCACAAAAGGCCTAAAAAGCAAAATGAACTTCACAAAAACAAACTCACGTGTGTCTTCATTATTTCAGCCTTGCTTAGCTGCATGTCACCAGTCAATTCTCGAACAACAACACCTAGAGACTCAAGTCGCTTGCCAAAGTTGCGAACCATCTCAGCGGCAAGGGCCTTCATAGGAGCCACGTAGACAACCTGGAAAAAAATACTAATATAATACTGTAACTGAAACCAAGCCAATGAATTCCTCAACCAGCTTGCAAAGACATCTTTGTCCACCACTGCTTCAAAAACAACCATTCTTCACATTTAAGCCACCATTTAAGCCACCAGGGCATTGTGTGTGGCAACTAAAGCTGAAGCAGTCTGGGTGGTCGCGAAGCCACAGTGGCTATGGCATTCAGTCACTTAGCATGAGGTCCCATGTCTATAACTGCCAGCCAGTGCAAAGCACTTGTTCACTTTAGTTTAGGCACATATTAAAATAAATCCAAAGCTAGTCCTGCCAACGTTAACATTGGAAAAATAATAAAAATTACTTCAGATAATGACTGCATGTTTTGTAGGGACTCTGTAAACATACACCCTGCGCTATAGTCACAACAAGAAAGATTTGTAACACAGATAAAAAGAAATACTATTCATAAAATATTCACACAACAGCGATTACAATATATGTCAATATACGTCCATAGGTCAATAAGTCAGCGTATCTTATACATTGACGAGGGCGGTGGGGGTGCTGCAGATGGGCAAGAGCAATCGAAAAGGTGAGAAAGAGATCACAGTCTGGAAAATCGGTCATCAAATGTACCGTATTTACTGACACAATGATCACACTTTTTTGTCAGAAAAATTGACGCAAATGCAGGGGTGTGATCATTACACGAGTTAAATTTCCCGCGAAAAAAAAAAATTTTTTTTCCGTCCCGCATTTGCTGCGGGATGCGGGTGCTGGACACCAAAACAAAGATGGTGGCCGGCAGAGCAAGCCATAGAGTTTCTCACTACATTACTTAGAGGGAAATCTGGCGCTGCTGCGCTGTGGTATGCATGGGAATGCTGGTATATTGTGACTTCGGATTGGCATCGTTCTCGTAGAGACAGGACACCTTGAAGACGCGTTTGGCAAGTACCGTTCCGTCTGTCACAATGATCCATTTTCTACTAAAACAGCACATGAAAAGCTGTTTTAGCTTTATTATTACGCGAAAACATGTTTTGTTTAACTATGAGAACTTGTTATTGCGCGTACGACTACATGTCACGTAAAAAGTATCAGCGGGCCGCTAAAGTTGGAAGACAGACGACAAGGTTCGCGCTTGCTTTGAAATAGTTGGTCGTCTGTTCTTGCTTTTCTTCGCTTGGTCATGCATTGTGGGTGAGTAAAGATGTAATATGCGTGAATGGAAACATTTTATGAAGATTTCACTTTGAGAACGCATTATTTGCATAGCCATATCCACGTTTTAGACGAAGCCTCTTACAACACCAGCCAACACGAGCCTCGCAGACACACATACCGTCATTCCCATGACGGCATGGTGCCCCCTTAAGAAACTCCCATAGACGGTGGCGCCAGACTACCCTCTAGGTGTTATAGTGAGAAACTCTATGGAGCAAGCCGAACGCATTTTTTTTTTTTCTTGTCGTGAGTACATTACGTGCATTGAAACAGTTTCTTCCGTATCAGTGATGAATAATATCGTTAATATCGGCAAGTTTGCGACAATAACGTAGCCATGTCCACTTTGAGGGGACAGATGGGCGCGCTTAGGTGCCAGGGCCATAGAAACACATGGCAGGTGCGCTGCGGAAACTGTGGCATTTGTCTTCACTGCTATCCTAATGCGGCACGTTTCTGCTAAGGGTTGGTGAATATCTTAGCTGCATTACAAGCGTCAACGTACGAATGGGGTATACTTTAACGTATCAGTGTAAACGTGGCTACTGTCATTGCCGCACGCGATTTGTTGTGTGCCCACAAGTGCAGATGAAAAGAATCGAAAAACGCCCTTTTTGTTTTTGTTGATTACAACCATTATAAAGCCAAGCCACAATAAAGGCAAGTTTGGTCGTACCTCTTTTTGTCATGGAAGTGCGGAAAGTGATGAAAGCAATGAAATGAGGCATCTACTTAAGAATGTTTGGTGCGCGCAGACCGCTTGTCTTGTCTATAAGAGTCGTTCGCGTAGCATTCGACAGATGGTAAGCGCAATCAATATTAGCTAGACTTGGAACACGACATATCGCTGCGGCAAGTTCGGGGTGCGATCATTACACGGGAAATAAAAAAATCAAATTTTGACGACAAAACTCAGGGGTGCGATCATTACGCGAGTGCGATCATTATGCGAATAAATACGGTATTCGTATTCTTTTAAAATCCAGTTTTGCCTTTAACCTAAAGCAAACTAGAAATTTTGAAATCATTGGTGTTAATACAACAATTGCAAACAAGTTTGAAAGTTTGTCATTTTATGCTAAAATCGTAAAAGTTGACATAAATAATCAGTATAGAATAATAGTACATCGCATCAACATAAGTACTGTGGGGTTCTCACGCATTCTCTTGGGACAAAGGAACAACAACACAGTAGTGCAACCAATCACAAGAGAATTTATTGCACCTTTCATAGACTAGTGCCTGCTAGCCAAGTTGCTATCCACAAAACATGCCGATGGGCACGTGACAAATCGCTTAAGTCCGACTCACTGTGACCGGATAATGAGCGAATATGTTCGCCCCATGCTGGGCACCAACACCTGGTCGTTCGTGCGTGCGGTCACGCGAACGATGGCGCGTTTGAACAATCGTGTTCGTCCATTCCAGGGTAGGCTCTGCGAGACGGTCTCGCAGAAGCATGGATCGGCGCACGCGCAGAACGTCCATGCTGCTTGCCGACCCCGAGCCAAAGAGGAAGAGCCTTCTCTTTTTTGCACCGAAGTAACCCCACCGTTAGGTGGCATTAGCAGTGCAACACTCGCGCCATCTCTCGTACTGCGCTTCAAGCAGACCGACTGCCGCTGGTACCAAGCCACGCAGCGAAGCCGGATTACAGGAGACGGGAGCTATGCAGGAAAACAACATACCAAGGAACGCATGAGAGTCACGCATCCCCTAAATACATAATATTAATATGTGTCCCATGCAAATGCAAATACTGGCTATTATTGAGGCTTTGATTAGTAGCAATCACCGATTACTTCTGGTACATGGTACAGGCCTCGTAGCCCTAGAGGAAAACGCAACATAGGGTTGCACCCGAGCTATCCATACCATCAGATAGTGTAAACAGTGCAGCACTCACACCATCTGTCACATAACCATGCGACTACAACACTAGCTCCTGCCATCACGTGTCAAGCAGGCAAGCTGAACCTCAGGATACACATACGTCGTGCAGGGGAGAAGAACGTCGGGAAATGCGAGTGAGTTGAGCAGTCCCCACACGCTTTATATGACTCTCGTATGGCACCTCTTAAAACACTGATCGGGCTTTCTTTTAGGATGCGAAATTTCCGCAGAAAAGGAACAGAGTGAAATGAGGGGAAGGTTGTTATTTACAATATTCATTCAAAGAAGAAGCAAAAGCATGTAGCAACAACACCTAGCTGTAAAGTTAACACACAGATTTCCAGTACATCAGAACAATCGTATATGGAAACTGAACCTGAACCTGTCAATCTTTAATTGCCGAACTCTGTCCAGTGAGGCTAGCTTAGCAGTACTGCTCAAGGAACAATCAGACATTGTTTGGGATATCATCGGCCTTAGTGAGATTAGAAGAAATGGCGAGGCTTATATGTTGCTGAATAACAGCCATGTCCTCTGCTATAGAGGTCTCCCTGATCAGAAGCAATACGGAGTAGGATTCTTAATCCACAAGGACATAGCGGGCAACATTGATGAATTCTACAGCATTAATGAGAGGGTAGGCATAGTCGTAATCAAACTTAATAAGAAGTATAGATTAAAGGTAGTACAAGCGTACACTCCAATATCCAGCCACGACAATCAGGAAGTACACCAGTTTTATGAAGATGTTGAATTTGCGATGAGAAGAGTGAAAACTCGGTATACAATAGTAATGGGTGACTTCAATGCAAGAGTGGGGAAAAAGCAGGCTGGTGAACAAGCAATTGGCAACTAGGGTGTCGATTCTGGGAATGCTAGGGGAGATATGCTGGTAGAATTCGCAGAAAGGAATAAGCTAAGAATAATGAACACCTTTTTCAAGAAGCACACCAAGAGAAAGTGGACCTGGAAGAGCCCTAATGGTGAAACAAGGAATGAAATTGATTTCATACTTTCTGCTGATCCCAGCAAAGTGCAGGATGTAGAAGTGATAGGTAGGGTAAACTGCCGTGATCATAGGTTAGTGAGGGCTAGGATTCACCTCAATTTGAAGAGAGAAAGAGCAAAATTGGTCAAGATGAAACAGGCCAACTTAGAGGCAGTAAGGGTAAAAGCAGACAAATTTAGGCTGGTACTTGCAAACAAATTTGCAGCCTTAGAACCGAGAGATGATGATGATGATGACATAGAGCTAATGAATGAAACCGTAACGAGGCTGACTTCAGAGGCAGCAACTAAAGTGGGAGACAAGGCACCAAGGACACCACTAGGCAAGCTCTCCTAAATAACAAAGGACCTAACAAAGAAACGACAAAGAATGAAAGTGCCCAACTCAAGAGATATGATAGAATTTGCGGAACTGTCAAAACTTATCAAAATGGTGAAAATATGTGATATACGAAATTATAATGTTAGAAAGAATAAGGAAGCCAAAAAAAAAATGTACGCAGCCTGAAATCAGTGAGAAGGAGCTTGGCATAGGACTAACCAAGATGTATGCACTGAAAGATAAGCAGGGTAATATCGTCAGCAATCTCGAAGGTATAATAAACGCAGCGGAATAATTCTATGCTGACCTGTACAGTACCTAGAGGACTCGGGAGAACTCCATTCGGCACGATAATGAACAGGATACAGAAACTCCTCCTATAACTAGAGATGAGGTCAGAAGGACCTCGCAAGACATGAAACGGGGAAAAGCAGCAGGAGAAGATGGAATAACAGTCGATTTAATCAAAGATGGAGGAGACATAATGCTTGAAAAACAGGCGGCTCTCTATACAAGATGTCTATCAACTGCAAGGGTCCCAGAAAACTGGAAGAATGCAAAATTATAATAATCCACAGAAAGGGAGACATTAAAGAACTGAAAAATGTTATGCCTATTAGCTTACTCCCAGTATAATATAAAATATTTACCAAAATAATCTTCAATAGAATAAGAGCAACACTGCACTTCAGTCAACCAAGGGAACAGGCTGGCTTTACGAAGGGATTCTCTACAATGGATCACATCCATGTCATTAATCAGGCTACCGAGAAATCAGCAGAGTACAATAAGCCTCTCTATATGGCTTTCATAGATTATGAAAAAGCATTTGATTCAGTAGAGATACCAGCAGTCATAGAGGCACTGCGTAAACAAGGAGTACATACTGCATACGTAAATACCTTGAAAAATATCTACAGAGATTCCACAGCTACCTTAATTGTACACAAGAAAAGTAGGCAGATAGTTATAAAGAAAGGAGTCAGACACAAGGAGACACAATCTCTCCAATGCTATTCACTGCGTGCTTGGAAGAAGTATTCAAGCTATTAAACTGGGAAGGTTTAGGAGCAAAGATTGATGGCGAATACCTCAGCAGCCTTCAGTTTGCCGATGACATTGTTCTATTCAGCAACCCTGCAGACGACTAACAACAAATGATCGAAGGCCTTAACAGGGAGAGTGTAAAAGCGGTGCTGAAGATTAATATGCAGAAGACAAAGATAATGATAAATAACCAGGCAACGGAACAAGAGTTCAAGATCGCAAGCCAGCCTCTAGAGTCTGTGAAGGAGTATGTTTACCTAGGTCAACTAATCACAGGGAACCCTGACCACGAGAAGGAAATTCACAGAAGAATAAAAAATTCTCGCTCTCAGTGGCAATGCACTTTTGCGGTTTCGGTTCTGCAACGTGATCGCAACGGAGGCACGCGAAACATGGTTTTTCTCTATGTCGGCACGCTCTCGCAGGGGTGGCGGAAGTTGATTTGTATCTTGATTGTCACTGCTCTTAGCTTGTTTATCACCAACGTCTTAGCTTGTTTAGGCGCTTAGGCGAGAGGGTGCATCAGACCTCTGCCCAAGGCAGCCGCACGCAGACATGTCATGTGTGCGCCAACACAACTCCTCGCTCCAAGAGAACAGACACGCATTTTAGATGTGCAGACTGCGATAAGGCACTGTGCGTAGACCCGTGTTTCAAGGAGTACCACGCTCGGAAATACAATTGAACATTTTGCAGTTCTGAGTGATGCCGACACCAAAATGCTGTTCCTAATTATTTTTTAGTATTTATTCCCGACTTTATACGTTTTGTACATTCAAGATCCGCAATAAAGTAATTTGACCACCTGGGAAAAATATTTTCAGAATAATTCGACCCTCAAAGGGTTAAACAGGGAAGGCTTAGGAGTAAGAATCGATGGCGAATACCTCAGCAACCTTCGGTTTGCCGATGACATTGTTCTATTCAGCAGCACCGCGGACAAGTTACAACAAATGATTGAGGACCTTAACCGGGAGAGTGTAAAAGTGGGGTTGAAGATTAATATGCAGAAGATAAAGATAATGATAAATAATCGGGCAAGGGAGCAAGAGTTTAAGATCGCAAGCCAGCCTCTAGAGTCTGTGTAGGAGTACATTTACCTAGGTCAACTAATTACAGGGAACCCGGACCACGAGAAGGAAATTCACAGAAAAATAAAGATGAGTTGGATGGCTTAATTACGGCAGACATTGTGAGCTCCTGACTGGAAGCTTACCGTTATCATTGAAAACGAAGGTCTACAATCAGTGCATTTTACCGGTGATGACATATTGGGCAGAGACTTGAAGACTGACAAAGAAGCTTGAGAACAAGTTAAGGACTGCGCAAAGAGCGATGGAACGAAGAATGTTCGGCATAACTTTAAGAGACAGAAAGAGAGCGGTATGGATCAGAGAGCAAACGGGCATAGACGACATTCTAATTGACATGAAGAGAAAGAAATGGTGCTGGGCTGGTCATGTAATGCATAGAGTAAATAACCGTTGGACCATTAGGGTGACAGAATGGATACCAAAAGAAGGGAAGCGCAGTAGAGGACGACAGAAGACTAGGTGGTGCGACGAAATTAGGAAATTTGCGGGTGCTAGTTGGAATCAGCTGGCGCGGGACAGGGGTATTTGGAGATAGCGGGCAGAAGCCTTCATCCTGCAGTGGAGATAAGATAGGCTGATGATGATGATGAAAACACTGACGCAATGCAATGCACTTACAAAAAACACATATAATGACGCATCACTCATCATGATTTACCCTTCTACCCTTCTAGTGCTATAAAATCAGTATAACAATTACCTTGATAACTAACACCATCACTACAACATATCAAATGCTACTAACCTTAATATTTAAAAATCCTTAAGTCGAAACTAAAAAATACACTAATGTTGTGAAAAATACTCTACATTTTCTTTCTCAATATGTGGACTGTTCATTGAAAAAAGTCGTTAAAATTAGCCTTTATGATCACTGTGAACATGCATTCAGGAAATCTTCATATTGTCACGAAAAGACAATTGAAGATGTACCCGGCGTCGGCGAGACAAGACAGTTGTACAAGATGGCGTACACAAAACTCAAGCTGGCGTCCTCAGCCTCTGCTTCTTCTTCTTCAGCGCCCACATCTTGCCGAGCGCGCGTTCAAGTCACTTCTTTTTCAGCGCTGGCGCGTGACAACTAGCGGCATTATCCCCCCGCCAAAAGAAAAGCATCGACCCGATGCTTACTAAACTACGATGCTTACCAAAAGAAAGTGGAAGTGTGGTAGTCGTATGAGATCAGTTGGCGCCGCCTTAACGCGCGAAATACGGTTTGAGGCGAACAACATGCACAATCTCTGAGTGGTGCTGTAGACGCCGAGGCGACGCGGCACCGTCGGGAATGACCTCATATTTCACTTCACTAACGCGGCGTATCACTTTGTACGGTCCAAAGTATCTACTCAGCAGCTTCTCAGACAACCCCTGGCGACGAATTGGAGTCCACACCCAGACTTGGTCACCTGGCTGGTATTCGACTTGCCGATGTCGAAGGTTGTAGCGTCGCGCATCTGCACTCTGCTGCGTCGTGATGTGTATGCGCGCGAGTTGACGAGCTTCCTCGGCGTGTTAAGTTGCTCGGCGTCGGAAGTAAGTGATGCGTCGGTGTCGTGCGGGAGCATTGCGTCTAGCGTGGTCTGGACCTCGCGCCCGTAGGCAAGACGGAACGGTGTGAAGCGTGTGGTTTCCTGAATGGCGGTGTTGTACGCGAATGTAACGTACGGCAGGACTTGATCCCATGTTTTATGCTGGACGTCCACGACCGTAGGGCGACCGTAGAGATAAGGCTGAAATTTCATGATGGCCCACACAACCGCTAGACACTCTTTCTTGGAGATGGAGTAGTTGATTTTGGCGCGTGAAAGGGTGCAACTGGTGTAAGCGATGACTCGCTCGACGCCTTCCTGGTGTTGAACGAGTACAGCGCCAAGACCGATGTAGCTTGCGTCGGTATGCACCTCGGTGTCAGCGTCCTCGTCAAAGTGAGCGAGAACGGGTGATTCCTGCAGGCGCTGCCGTAACTCGGTGAAAGCTGCGTCCTGCTCATCCGTCCAAACGAAGGGTGTGTCTTCTCGCGTGAGGCGTATGAGTGGTTCGGCGATCCGGGAGAAATTTGCGATGAAGCGGCGATAGTACGCACACAGACCGAGAAAGCGGCGTACTGCTTTCTTGTCACGAGGAGTCGGAAAAGCAGCAATAGCAGATGTTTTGTCTGGGTCAGGCTGGACACCGTCGGCGTTCACGACATGCCCGAGGAACTTCGGCTCTTCATAACCGAAGTGACACTTTTCTGGCTTTAGTGTGAGATTAGCGGAGCGGAGCGCCTCAAGTACCACCTCTAAACGCTTCAGATGTTCTTCGAAGGTCGCTGCAAACACGACGTCGTCATCTAAGTATACTAAACAGCAGTGCCACTTCAGAACCATCAGAACAGTGTCCATGATTCGCTGGAATGTGGCCGGTGCAGAACACAGGCCAAATGAAAGTACTCTAAATTCGTACAGTCCATCCAGGGTAACAAAGGCAGTTTTTTTGCGATCTCGTTCGTCAACTTCGATTTGCCAATATCCACTCTTCAAATCTATCGATGAAAAATACTTGGTTCGCCGCAGCTGATCTAACGAATCATCGATCCGCAGAAGCGGATAAACGTCTTTTTTTGTGACGTTATTCAACTTTCTATAGTCAACACAGAACCTAAGCGTTCCGTCTTTCTTTTTGACAAGGACCACCGGCGACGACCAAGGGCTTTGGAATGATTGTATGACGTCATCGTCAAGCATTTCTTTCACTTGTGCATTAATAACGTTGTGCTCTTTCGCCGATATGCGATAAGGCAGTTGTCGATTGGGACGAGAATCGTCATACGTGATTATTCGGTGTCTCGTGATGGGCTTCTGGCGTGCCTTAGAAGTAGATGCGAAGCACTCCTTGAATCGAAGTAGTAACTCACGCAGCGCTTTTTGCTTTTCCTCCGAAAGGTCTGAATTGATGTCGATGTTGCTGAGTGTGTGAGCTGGGTTGTCCTTTGTCATAGACGCAAAGCATTCAGCAACGTCTGCTAAGGGCTCAGCAAAAGCGATAGTAGTACGACGAAATAGAATAGGTGCCGATGTTCCTGGCTGAAGTTCGTCACGAGGAGCGCAGAATGTCCACCTCGAAGCATAATGAGACTGCGGGCTGCACATACACCGTGAGTCAGCATAAGGGAGGAATTGCCCTCTGCAACAGCTTCGCCGTCACGCAGATCGTCGCATACGACCGCTACCAGGACACTTGCACGTGGTGGTAAAGTTACAGTGTCGGCGTAAACCCGAAGCGCGTTACATCGGCAATTGTCGCGGCTGTTCGCTGCTCTCTCTGTCGAAATAGTCACTGCGCGTGCCCGGAGGTCTATAACGGCACCATACTCTCGCAGAAAGTCGACGCCCAAGATGATGTCTCGAGAACAATCGCGGAGTATAAGGCAGCTGGCTGGAAACGTGGACCCACGAATTTGTACTCTGACCGTGCACATGCCCAACGGTGTTACGATATGCCCGCCAGCAGTACGAATTTGCGTTCCAGACCAAGGCGTGGAGCGTGGAGAAGCCGTTCACGTATACCGCGAGTGCCCATACCGCCGCCTCGGACTGCAAGGTTTTGCCGCGGATTCCCCAAGGCCCAGATATGGCGAAAGGCCTAGGGCAATTGAAGAATACTTGACCCAGCGTACACAAAACTCAAGCTGGCGTCCTCAGCCTCTGCTTCTTCTTCAGCGCCGACCTCTTGCCGAGCGCGCGTTCAAGTCGCTTCTTTTTCAGCGCTGGCGCGTGACAACTAGCGCCAATATAATGAAGGCAGAAGTTTCGACTGCTGTTATACATTGGTTTCATTGTGGGTGGCAGTAGCGTTGCCAACTCTGTAGTGGGCAAAGTCGGGATGGCGATAGTGTTGAGTGGGGGAAGGGGGGGCTGACGACACCCAACACTATCGGTACCAGGAGCCACCAGTCTGTACGTGCAATAAGGTTGACAAAAAATTTTTTAGTCCTACAGTTGTATCACGGAAGCAACGACACACTGACATGTAGTTTGACTTAACTGATGAAGGAGCAGCCGCTTGCTGTGGCAGCTCTTTATTCACTTCTGTGACATCATCGTCAGAACCAAGGAAAGTTGGCAACATCATAAAACTGCAGTAACAGCATCCAAGCGGCTGTAGCATGCAAACATAGCACCCCTCCACCTTAGACAGAACATTATTAATGACCCGCTAATGCTAAAACATAGTCTCTCAAATTTCACAGAACATTACAAACTTACTGTGAACAACGCAAGCACAGCTGATCGATAGTGGACGACGGCTCCCACGATTCCGTCACCGGTTCTTCGATGTCTTCGGTCAACACTGGTTGATGTCCTGATGGAAGTTTAACTTTTGCAGGTTGCTGCTTTACAACTTCACTGTTTTCGTAAGTTCTGCTGCTCTGTCCATTGGCTGCAGGGAACATGGCAGGCTCACTCTCTAGTTGCCGTTCTGAAATCACCGGTTCCGGTGTCGTGGTTGCCGCGCCAATCTGAAGCTGGAGCTGGTCCATATGGCGGCAAAATACTCGGCCGAGTGGTAACACAACCTCAAATGACACCGGCCCCGTGGCTTTCGAGATAATTGCTGCAATCCATAAGGGGCCCCAACTATATTTGCGTGTGAAGACAAGATCTTCTGGCTGGAACGTCTGCGCAGTGGGAACAGGTGCTGTCAGCTGGGATGACCTGTCCGGAGCCCTGTCCAGATGCAGCTGGTCCAGCATAGTTCACAACCGACAGCCCATTAAAAGTTTGGCAGGCAAACGACCTGTGACCGTGTGCGCGTCACAGGTCGCTGCTGCTGTAGCATGAAACCAACCAGTTGCTTTTCCCAGTTCCCGTGGATGATTCAAGACAGCGTTTCTTTGGTCATTTGCACCATTCTCTCTCAGCTTTTCCATTCATGGTAGGGTGGAAGGGTGCCAATGTAAGCAGACGGATCAAATTTGCACTCAGAAAACTCTGGAATTCGAGGGACATGAACTGTGCCCCATTATGTGAGACTACTGTGCAGCTTAGGATACAGAAAATCCTCCTATAACCAGCAATGAGGTCAGAAGGGCCTTCCAAGATATGAAATGAGGAAGAGCTGCACGAGAAGATGCGGTAAGGGTGCGTAAGGGTGCGTCCGTAAGGGTGCGGTCAAAAGCCACAGTGGACAAAAGGCGACGTGGCTGCAGCAAATGGGAAGATGGGCGACGCGAGACTGGTGTCCGCGCGGCGATGGTGAGCGACTTTACCACCTGTTCCTAGTAGAGTTGTCGGCGCTGTTGGACTCAGCGGTGGGCGAAACATCGCGGGCATTGCCATCAAAACGGCTGAGGTTGGTCGGCGTGCGAGGTGTTGAGGGCCACGAGTTGCGATAGTATCGGGCGACATGACCAATGCGGCGACAGGTGAAACATATCGGCTGGTCGTCCGCAGTTCTCCACTCAGTCAAGTTGCAATAACACGGAGAGAAGCGTCGAGGTGGACCGAAAATCGTAGAAGGTTGTTCGTTAGCTCTGAGATTGGCAACAGCACAGACAGAGTGTAAACCAATGTTCTCAAGTTCCTGGCGAACAATGGCTTGTATCAGGGGAACTGAAAAAGTGGTAGCATCAGGGCTACGCGAACAGAAAGCTGAGGGCGCCATCGCATCCAGTTCACGTCGAATTCGCACCACGTCCTCTGATGGCACTGCATGCTGCTGTGCGGGTTGATATTCACAGGTCGACGTTGCGGCAGTATTGGGAAGTCTGGTGAATGGGTGCAAGACACGTCGGCTTTTAGCCTGCTCAAATTGTCGGCACTCTTTAACGATAGCATCAACTGTAGAGCAGCTTTTGCACATGAGCAGATTGAAGGCGTCGTCAGTAATGACCTTAAGCACGAGCCCGACCTTCTCAGCTTTTGTCATGTCGTGATCGGCTTTACGACAAAGTGCCAGCACGTCCTGGATGTACAAGAGATAGGACTCCGTGGTAGATTGGGCATGGGAGGCCACTTCCTGCTTTCCAGCAATTTTACGGCCGGCTGGTTTGCCAAACAACTCTATCAATTTCTCTTTGCATTGGTCACAGCTGGTTAGCTCCTCTTCGTGGTTTTCGTACCACACCTTTGCTGTGCCTCTTAGGTAGAACAACAGATTAACTAGCATTAGCATTGGGTCCCATCTGTTGATTCCACTCACACGTTCATGCATAGCCACCCACTCTTCAAAGTTGGCACCATCGGTCCTGCAGAAAGTTCCAGGATCCTTGGGTTGCACAACCACAACTGAAGGTGACAGCAACGTAGCTGGCGACGGTGACGTTGGAGGCGGCAACGACGTTGATCTCGCATGCTCACCATCATTCATGGTGCGGATGGTGATGTGACGTCCACTGCCGAGCTCCCATTTCCAGCCGTGGTACCCTGCACCTCCCACCAATATGTCGCGGGGATATTTCGAGTATAGAAAGACTATATTTACAATATATATGCAGGCTGAGTCAGAGTAGTCAAGATGGCTGACCAACAACAACACGCAACAGCCAGTGTCTCCAATCCCCTTCTTCATCCTCTCTTCTTTCATCCTTCCGTAACAATATAGTAGAGGTGCTGAATGGTTAGGGCCTACAACACAACTAGAATCACAACAAAAACGAAACCGGCTTCATGTTTATGACAATGCAATAGAACCCACACAAAAAAGCCGCAGTTAAGCATCGATTGCAACAGCAAGTTATTATACACCTAAACGAAGGATAGTAGTTTTATTGGCCATATAAACTTATAGCATTCGCTTACAAAGTAAATTAACAAGCATGGTGTCACGCGCACAAAAGCAAACATGAACACGTCACTATATGACCACGTGCGCGCGCTGTCAAAACGCTGGCGCGACAAAGTGCGACAGTAGCAGCACGTGAACTTACCTTCGTGCTGCCTCTCATTTCAACACGAACTAAGCGGCTTGAGCACGGCACACATGAAGCTATCAGCACTTGGCGCACTCTTTCCTCATCGCAGATCCCTTTCAAGACAGGGCCCACGCAGCCACACAATAAGAGTGATATACTAAAGAACTGTAATCTAAACGTGATCGAACAAGGCTCTTGTAGAGGTTTAATAAGGACTTCCTATCGCCCGTTTCACGTGAAGAATTCTGAATGCGTCGTAAAATATATCGCACAGAATGAAAACAAAATGCTATCCGCCTTCTCTGTTGACATAAAAGACTTGTGTTACAAGATACCACAAAAGGAATTGATGGAATGCGTCACTGACTGTATCGATAAATTTGGAGCAGTTGCTTTCCATAATGCTTCTGGCATAGCAGTAGGTTCCTTTTTGGAACTGCTGTCCTTGTACCTGAAGTCCACGCACATAAAATAGAATGACGACATCTTTGTACAGAAAGAGGGTGTGTGTACAGGTATAGTCCCTGTTTTAAGCGACATCTTTTTAGCTTCAAAAGACAACCTGTTAAAGCAGTGCTTATCAGGGACAAATGTGATGCAGATCTTTAGATTTGTGGATGATCTTTTAGTGTTCTCTAGAGTGTGACGGTCCAGAATTGGAGACCCAGTCATCATTAGTACTGTCAGAGTTTAAAACAGCCTTGCATCCTCTAACCCTGACTCACGAGCTTCTGGCGGATAACTGTTTAAGATTTTTAGATTTGGAAATCCCTTTCTCATCGTGTCTTGTGTGCTGGCAGTTCAAGCAAAGGGCTACCAAACCCATCCTCTCCTACAATCCAGCTCACTCAAAAGTAATAAAAAGAGGCATCATTCGATCATGGCTAACCAACGCACTTAACAAGTCTTGTATGCATCGGCTGCAAAGCAGCTTTCATTGTCAGATCAGCCGCCTCAAAGGGGCCCGTTATCCTCACCATGTGATCATATCTGTTGCAGAAAAAATGCTCAGGCAGCTCAAGGAGCCGAACATTGTAGACCAGGGTCAAGCAGGCCCTTCTGGAACTAGGCGTGCTATCATTCCATATGTTCACGGCATATCTCACAATCTGAAAAGAGTAGGCAAACGAGCTGGCGTTCGGGTTTTATTTTCCGCTCCGAAATGTCTTGGTTTGATATGTGCCAAGGTGAATGCAGGACATCGGGAAAATAAACAGGTGTGCACAAAAAAACATGGGCAGAAGCATGTTGGATGTGTAAAGAAAGTAGTTTATTCGGTTCCCTTGTCATGTGGTTCATCATATGTAGGCCAAACGAGCAGATGTCTGAATGACAGTTTGTATGAGCATCGATATAAGATGGAAAACCAGCTCTCCGGTCATATTAGTGTTCATTGTAAGGCTCACAAGTGCATTCCAGATTTTAATAGAACCTGCGTTTTGAACACAGCTGATGATCAACTGACAAGCGAGATATTGGAAGCACTTGAGATCAAGAAGCGCGGTGATGATTGTATCAGTGAAGCCTCAGTTTATCGACAAAGGAACTGGCGTATCTTGGGAGCGGCACTTAGAAGCTGTTCTGTATCATGTTTTCATTGTGTGATGCAGATGACGGCACTGTTTCTTGTTGTTTTGATCCTTGGACGCAACTATTTATTCCTGTGTCAAGAAATAATACGCTCAGTTTTTAGTGTGCCTATGTGGTTGTCCCGTGTCGCCTTCGTTCATCCATTGTTTTATTTGGCACCTTCGTTGTAATCCCCTCCCCATGTTATATGAAACAGAATTTTCAGTAAGTTCATTGTTTCCAGGCATTTCGCCTTGGTATTTGATATGTGGAACGAAGGTCAATTTCGCGTCAAGCACGATGCCTAAAAACGTGTGCCCCTTGTTCACAGGTATTTGATACTGGGATCTGAAACTAGTCTTCGCTTTCTTGTGAACAGAACACAGGAACTTTTCTGGGGGTTAAGTTGAAATCTGTTTTCTTCTTCTAATTTAGACACTTTGTTAAGGCCTTGCTGTACTTGTTAGTCACAAAATGCGAGGTTACAATATTTGAAGCCTAATTGTACATTGTCTACACAGACAGAATAGGTCATTGCACAAAGTGAAGTCATCTTAATAATGAAGAGCGTGCAGCTGAGCACGCCTCCTTGAAGTACTGCAGTTTCCTGTGTTAATGCACATGACAATACATTGCTGATTCTGACTTGTAAAATGCAGTTGGACAGATAGCTTTCTACAGTGTTAAGAATATTTCCTTGAATGGCCATCTGCGACAGGTCTCATAAGTCTACGCTCATTACAACGGATCCACGTACAACATATTTTCAGATATGACCTACAGACACGTGCTCTTGTGAGCGCTGTGTTTGACATGAAGGCCTCGACATGTCAGACGAGACCTTTGAGGCCACCAGCCCGGAGGTGGATGGTTCCTTCTGCTGGGCGGCGGAACAGCACTAGCGGCAGCCGCCAAAAGGGTCGACTGCGATGCCGCCGGCTCACTGTGTGTGGGCTGGACAGCCTCTCCGGAAGCCATCGTGACACTGTCCCCTGACACACCACTTCAGCAAAGCTGTTCTTTGACAGATACGACACCCGTCTCTGTGCTTCCTTGAATGACAGATTCTCTTTTATCTTAATTGCCACAATTTCTTTCTCCCTTTGCCAGGTTGGCAGGACCGTGAGTATGCAGCATGCTCCCCATCACAGTTTACACAGTGCAGAGCGTTTTTGCAGGATTCAGCTAGGTGTTCATGTGCACTGCATATTGCACATGTCAGTCGGCTTCGGCAGTTCTGGGAACTGTGGCCAAATCTTTGGCATTTGAAGAAACGGAGAGGGTTGGGGATGTATGTACAGCCTTAATCGAATTTTAACATAACCTGTTTCGATGGTTTCTGGTAGCACACTGGAACCAAATGTGAGAATTAGGTGCTTAGTGTCAATTCCTTTCCCGTCACACCTTATTTTGATTCGTTTTGCATTGATAACATTTTGTTCTTTTCATTATTCCAGAAATTGTCTCATTTAGCTCTATCAAGCCATCATCGGAAATCACACCGCGGATGGTGTTCATGCAGAAGTGTGGGGTTCACTGAAACTGGTATGTCTTTGAAAGACACTAGTTTACATAGTCTTTCATATTGCTTTTTGTCATGCAATTCCAAGAAGAGGTCGCCACTTGCCAGTCTCGATACGTTATAGCCTGGGCTAATTGTTTGAGTTAGAAATTTGGAAATGAGGAAAGGAGAGATCATTCTCATTCTCTTTCCTGGTTTCTCAGAGTTAATTATTTGGTAGCAGAGGAATTTTTCTGTGTTCCGGCCAAAAAATTTAAATACTTATTTAATGCATCTTCATTTCCGAGGGTGATCAGGGAGTTTGGGAAAGGAAATAACTGCCGTGGTTGCTCAGTGGCTATGGTGTTAGGCTGCTGAGCACAAGGTTGTGGGATCGAATCCTGGCCACGGCGGCTGCATTTCGAAGGGGGTAAAATGTGAAAAAACCCGTGTACTTAGATTTAGGCGCACATTAAAGAACCCCAGGTGGTCGAAATTTCCGGAGTCCTCCACTACGGCGTGCCTCATAATCAGAAAGTGGTTTTGGCACGTAAAACCCCATAATTTAATTTTTTGGAGAAAGGAAATAAATACCCATAAAAAATTTGCAGTTTTCGGCAGTAACGCTAGCCGTCAACCGTGGAGCCCAACAAGGGGACACTGCAGGTCTTATAAAAAACAAGTCCTGCAGGCACCAACTGTACGTTTCCACTTTAACCTAATATGTACAGGCATGGTTGATTGTTCCACACAAGGTTAACCCTTGCTGCCGGTAAGATCGGAAGTAAAAAGAAGTGAAGAGAAGACAGGAAAGATTGTAAGTGAGAGTGAAAGGCTCACTTACAATCTTGTAAGTAAGCGAAAAGTTGGAGAGAGAGGTTGGAGAAGGTTGAAAAAGGCAACTACCAATTTTCCCCGGGTGGGTCAGTTCGGGAGTGCCATCTATGTGATGCCGAGGCCAAAAGGGTGTGTTCCCTCTGCTGAGAGGCATTAAAGGTCCAAACACTTAGCATCGGTTCAACCATCACAATCCTCTCCTCCCCGGACAAGGCTAAGCCATGCATGGTTAGACGCGGGAGAGTCTAACCCTCGTGTGCTCAGGTGCGTCATGTCGCAACACACCAAACACCTGCTGACGCAGACGTACCTGCGGGGCAGATCCTCTCATGCCACACGCCCACATCATGTGGACAATGAACAATGGGATCATAAAGCTACACCTGTCACGTGACCAACACCATAACCCTAAAAGCAAAATGTTGCTACGTGACATGGCCATCATGAAAGCGTCTGAAAGTGCTGGCTTGAGCAAGAGAAATTTGTCATCATTATCAGTCTATTTCTATCTCCGCTGCAGGATGAAAATATTTTCTAGCGACCTCCAGTTAACACTGTCTAGCGCAAGCTAGTTCCAAATTATGCCTTTATGCTTGAAAATTCCTTGATTTCATCACACCACCTAATTCTCTGCTGGCCTCGACTGCACTTCCCTTCTCTTGGCACCCATTCTGTAACTCTTATAGACCACCAGTTATCGTCCTATACAGTACGTAGCCTGCCCAGCTCCATTTTTCCTCTTAATGTCAATTAGAATATTGGTGAGTCCCATTTCCTCTCTAGCTCACACTGCCATCCTCCTTTCTCTTAAATGTTAAGCCTAACATTTTTCATTCCATCGCTAAATGTGCATTCGTTCACTTATTCTCGAGCTTCTTTGTAAGCCTCCAAGTTTCTGCCCCATATGTTAACACTGATAGAGTGCAGTGGTTGTACACTTTTCTTTTCAACGACAGCAGTAAGCTCCCGGTTAGGATTTGGTTAATGCCTGGTGTATGCACTCCAACCCATTTCTATACTGCCCATTTCATTCTCAGGATCAGAGTCGCCTGTGAATAACAACGGGGCATGACACCGTTGAAGGCAGGATCCTCATCGCTTTTCTAACCTTCCAGATGCTGCCGTACTGGTCTTGCGCTGGTATATGCCCTACCCCGGAACCCCCTCTGCAAACCGGATCGCCTTCCCTGAAGCCACCACAAACCTAGGCTACCCGTCCGCCTCTCGTCACCGAAGCTGTGAAGACGAGTCCAGTTTTAGCGGCAGAAGCTTCTTTCACCTGGCTACATCCTACGAAGGCGACGCCACCAGTCACAGGGTCAAGCTAAGCTGTATTTAATCGGCGTGGCAAAGCTGATCAACTGGCGCACGACACCGTTGAACGCAGGATGCTCATGGCTTTCCTAACCTTCCAGGTTAGTTACTTACAAAATACTAAGGAATTTCGTAGCGACAATCGTTGCGTCTTCGCGGTGTCGTGCTCCTGCGACTTGAAGTGGTGTAGATTTGTATGTCTGTACTATGAAGCTGTTGCCTTTGTGTTTCTGTCCGATCTAATCCTCTTGCTCTCCGGAGATGTTGAACTTAACCCAGGCCCCGACAGAGACACCGTTTCATCCGATCAAAGAACTAAAAGAAATTGTTTCAGTAATACGTACCAATATAAATGAGCTCAGAGAAGCCAACGTTCTCAAAGACAACACAATTGCTGCACTGACAAAACATATTTCTGTGCTAGAAAATGACCATCAGGACGAAGTAATTGCGACTCGACAGAATGATGCCATGAAAGAGATAGCGCTGCTAAAAGCCGAGAGCACTGACACAAACAACAGAATGCACCGTAATAACTTGCTTTTCCACGGACTGGAAGACAATGAAAAAGAAACATGGAAAGAGTCTGAGGAAAAAATAATCAATTTCTACGCTAGAAAGCTGGAAATGCATCTAGAACCAAGCACTATTGAACGTGCCCATCGCATAGACAAATACCGTCCTGAAAGAAAACGCCCGATAATTATCAAGCTGGCTCATTTCAAATCAAAGGAAAACATTCTGGCCTGTAGGCGTAAACTAAAGGCAACTAACTTCTCTATACGTGAAGATTTCGCTCCTGCTACTCGCATCGCACATTCTAAATTGTTAGGTTTCATACGACCACAAAAATGTGCGTTCAAACTACACATAGACAAGTTGCTCGTCAACAATAAGCGCTATCACTACGACCCTACTTCTGACAGCGTGATTGAGGCTACGAGACCATTCATAAAGGCGCATGGAAACAGCGCATCCCAAATAACAAGACACGAAAACGTGCAATGATGGGCAACGAAGCCTATCACTTCAACCTCATCCCACAATCGTCCCTCATCTTTACCTCTCCTTAACATAGCCTTCACTAACATGCGCAGTTTGCTACCCAAACGAGAACAACTTAGCAACTTCACTCACGACATCGATGCCGACATCATAGTACTAACTGAAACGTGGCTAAACGGAGACGTAAGAGATAGCGAAATTTTCCCTCTGAATTCTGGCTATGCTGTGTATCGCCATGATCGGAGCAACCGGAGAGGAGGGGGTGTTTTATTAGCTATCAGAAACACCTTCTCAACTTCCCTAATCAGTCGGGATGATAAGCTCGAACTATTGTGGACTTGCGCTTACAATGGTGCTGGAAAGACAATTTTTGGCGTGTGCTATAGGCCGCCGGACAGCCATCCGTCATTCTGCGATTCACTTCGTAAAGCACTAACCGACATCACTGACAAATTCCCTAACACACCTATTCACCTCTTTGGCGATTTCAATTACCCTAACATTAACTGGCCTCTACTTTCTGTAACCAACAGGTCACCGTTATCCGAAGCTAAGCAATTTATTGACCTTATTCTAGACTTCAACCTACATCAGGTGATATCATGTCCTACAAGAGGGGATAACACCCTTGACCTTATGCTCACATCTTGCCCTGATAGCTTAAAGAGCGTTACCACACTACCCGTTCTTAGCGATCACAACCTCATCCATATCTGCATGACAATAGCGGTTAAAAGTCACCCATAACAAAAATAATAAAGGATTACAAAAGGGCGGACTTTGAAGCCATAAATAACGAACTCCATAAATTTTTTAATGATTTTCAGCAGTCTTACTTATCAAGAACTGTCGATAGCAACTGGGAACTTTATAAGAATGCATTGCTCAACCTGGAAGCTAGATAAATACCAACAGTTCTCGTGAAATCCGACTCTAACAATGAATGTTTTAATAAACGACTGAAAGCTCTCCTTACTAAAAAGAAAAGGCTTTACTGAAAAACTAAACTTACAAATAACTCAGAAACATGGGGAAAATACGAACTGTGCGCTAACCAATATATTCAGGAGCTGACGATAGCCAAAGATAACTTCTTTAATCATGACCTTCTGACCATTCTACGATCAAACTCCAACAAATTCTGGCGCTTACTTTCAGTAAAGACACACTCTAGACAAATTGAACTAACAGATCCGGATGGTAATCTCATTAACTCTGAGAAATGCGCGTCAGCTCTTAACGACTACTTCACCTCAGTTTTCTCCAACACCAATGACACTCTCAGTGAACCAATACCAGCACTCCCAGTAAAATTCATGCCAGACATCAAGATCAACCCTGATGGCATATGTAGCCTCATTAACTCACTCAAACTAACCACCTCAGCCGGGTGTGATGGAATTAACACCAAAATACTAGTTAACACCAGTAACATTTCTAGCCAGGTACTACATCTAATATTTACGCAATCCTTAAAGACTGAAAGCTTGCCCGACGACTGGAAAAAGGTCCATGTCGTACCAATCTTCAAGACTGGTGACCGCTCTCGTGCTATAAATTATCGCCCAATTTCTCTCACCAGCATTCCTTCTAAACTTCTAGAACATATAATCTCATCCAACCTAATGTCTCACCTGGAATCTATCAACTTCTTTTACCCTCACCAGCACGGCTTCAGAAAACTATTTTCATGCGAGACCCAACTCGCCGAGTTCACCCATGACATCCTACATTTCATTGACCTACATTTGCAGATTGATGCCATTTTCTTGGATTACTCAAAAGCATTCGACTGCGTTTCCCACAATCACCTACTTCAAAAACTCGCATCTATCGGAATCCCAAATAGCTTGCTTACCTGGCTTGAACACTTCTTAAACGGGCGCACACAGTTTACCTCTGCAAATAACCATAATTCATCTCTTAGCAGCATAACATCGGGTGTGCCACAGGGCGCTAGTTTATCGCCTCTACTTTTCCTCATCTACATCAATGACTTACCTGCTAACATTAAGAATAAATTACGTCTTTTCGCGGATGACTGTGTCCTATATTCCCCAATCAAAGGCTCGAATGAAATCACCGCACTACAACAGGATCTCGATTCCATCGCAGTATGGTGCGAGAAATGGTACATGCCGCTTAACCTTACTAAATGCAAAGCTCTGTCATTCACCCGCAACCACAGCTTAACCAGTCACACCTACACAATAAATTCAGCTCCTATCAATCATGCCCCGTCTTACAAATATCTTGGCGTTCACATGACATCGACACTATCATGGGCAACTCATATCGACACCATCTGTTCTAATGCTTCACGCACCCTTGGATATCTAAAACGCAACCTGAAAGCCGCATCACCAGAAATAAAAAAGCTAGCATATCTAACATTCGTACGTCCGCAGTTAGAATATCCGTCATCTATCTGGCATCTTTCCCAATCATATCTAACCTATGACATAGAAGCAATACAAAATCGCGCTGCTCGGTTTATAACTTCCAATTACTCTTGTGATACCAGCATAACCGCACTAACACGTACACTTGAACTACCATCACTTGCTTCGCGCTGGATCATCTCTCGTCTCTGCTTGCTTCACACCTTCTATTACCATCCACACTCCAGGCATTCCCTGTTAAATCCACCCTTACGGTCATTTTCTCGCTTAAGCCACAGTCGTCCCATAGCAAACATTAACACCCAATCATTTGCCATTACCACTTCATTCTTCCCCGACGCTATAACCCATTGGAACCATCTCCCAGAAGATATCGTGTCATGCACTAACCGTAAAACGTTCCGCGAAATGTTAAATAACCACACTGCTTAATTACTGATCCCACTTACCCTTACTCTAACACGATGTTCCTTTTTTTTCGCAATTGTTCCTGGCTTGTATTTGTTTATTGTTGTTTCTTTACTGTTCTGTACATTTCTTCTAACATTGCTACAAGGATTAAAGCCCTCCCTTATGTAATGCCTCCGGGCCTTTAAGGTGAAAACAAATGAAATGAAATGAAACTGACCTAGGTAAGCATACTCTTGCACATATTCTACAGTCTGACTACCAATATTGAATTCTTGTTCTCTTGTCAGGGTATCGTATATTACCTTTGTCTTCTTCAACCTTTTTCGGCTAAGGTCTTCACTCATTTATTGCAATTCATCCACACCGTTGATGAACAAAACAAGATAATCTGCAACCAGTAGGATGCTGAGATAGTCGCCATTGGTTCTCACTCTTTCCCATTCTAATAGTTTGAATACTTCTTCTAAGCATGCAGTGGATAGCACTGGACAGATTGTCTTCTTACATGACCTCTCCCTTTTCTTGGTCTGTATTGTACTGCTTTTATTGTAGAGGATTGCGGTAGCTGCAAAGTCTTTGCCAAGATAATGCCAAGGTGTTTGCCAAGATAATGACGTGTGCTTCCTCTACTCTTTCTTTTATGCAATATGACCAACATCATATATTCAACCAAATCATTAGGGTAATTTCCATCTGCTGCTCTGGCTTGTTCGAAGCTCCTGTGTGCTATCTCCTCATCCAGAAAAAGCCTTTTGGACCACCTTGAACCCTTTGAGAGTCACTACTGTACAACATGTACAGTGGCGGAAACAAGTCTCATGTGTTCCTGGCAGTACATGCATGGTGGCGACCGAATGTTTGAAAAAAAGCACCTTTTCTGAACAACACACCGGCTAGCGTCACTCCGGAGGTGTCGCAACGTTCCGTAACATTTAGAAAAAATTCTTACTGTGCTGCCGCCCCTCAGCTTCCGCCAAAACTAATCTTCATTGTCATTCCATGTTGGTTGCCCTGACGGCAGACTCTGTGCTTATTTTACTGCCACATGCTCCCGCCCAAGTTTGCCCATGCCCCCCACTTGCCCACTTCACATTTGGCACTCTTGTACATGTCGTTTCGAGTTACAGTAAAACCTAATTATAACGAACTAATGGAAATAAAGAAGCAATCGTAATTCCCCTCGAAATTTTAGTAGATGCCCATGTATTGAAAACCTCGTTCTAACGAAACTAAAATTTTCTCACAATGGGTCTAACAAATCTTTTTTTTTTCCACAAGCATTTAATGACCATTTTGGTACTAATCATGTCAATGTCTTATAGCGCATGCACGTCTCCCATGCACGCCTCCTGGCCTCCCCAGTCCCGTGGACCCGCCCACTCTTCTGCTATGCGCGTGGGGCAGCACTGACTGCTGTTTTGCTGTTACTTGTCATTGCCTGCATGCGCATCACAGATATTAGCGTTTCTATCGGTTTGTTCATGTGAGCTCCCGCCGCCAGAAAGGAGATGGATGACGGCAACGGCAAATGGAAGCGCAAAACGATATCAATCGAGCAGAAGGCGGCTATGCTGAAAGCAGCCGAGTCTGGCATGAAGAAGAAAAAAGTGGCCAAAGATTTCCGCATAGCATTGAGCACACTGTCTACAATTTTGAGCAGCAAAGAAGCTGTCACCGGTGCTGTCACACAAGGTGTAAAAGGCGATGGAAGCTGCGAGTCTCCACCTTTGAAGCTGTAGAGAAGGCGGTTTTCAAGTGGTTTTTGGACGCAAGAGCAAGCGGCACTCCTGTGAGTGGGGCACCGTTGCAGCAGAAAGCGAGGGACTTCACCTGTATCATGGGGCACAACGATTTTGTGGCAAGTGTTGGCTGGCTGCATCTATTCAAGGAGCGCCACGACGTCGTCGGCAGGGCCGTCAGTGGGAAAGTGCAGTCTGTCAACCGCGAAGCTACAGTGGCGTGGGTGGAGACAAATATTAGACAGCTGCTAGAAAACAGTGCCAAGGATTTGTTCAACGCGGATGAGACCGCCCTGTTCTACCAGATGCTGCCACACAAAACCTTGGCCCTCAAAGGTGAATGCTGCCAGGGTGGTAAGCAGAGCAAGGTTCACGTGACCATGTTGCTTTGTGTCAACATGAATGGGTCAGAAAAGGTACCACCCCATGTGGTCGGCAAAAGCATGTGACCACGATGCTTTAAAGGCAAACGAAAGCTTCAAGTGAGTCGTGTGTCCAACCGCAATGCTTGGATGACGAGATAAATTTTCGCACAATGGCTGCGGGAGTGGGACTGGGCAAGCTGAACCGGAAGATATGCGTCGTACTGGACAACTGCGCGGCCCACCACACTCTGCTCAAGAACATCGAGCTATGCATCTTGCCACCAAACTTGACTACAGTTGTGCAACCCCTCGACCAAGGGGTAATCATGAACGTTAAGTCGGGGAACCGCAAGCATGTGATCGACCGAATTCTGCTCAATGTGAGCATGAAGCGCAAGACCTCAATCGACTTATACATGGCGATCGAGATGCTACAGGCTGCTTAGATAGCTGTACCGGCAAGCATGATTGTCAATTGCTTCCTCCATGCCTCACTTGGCATCTGCAGCGGCGGTTACAGCGAAGAGCTCGGTGCTGCGACCAATGAGGGTGCCGCGGGCGACCAAGCCCTAGTGTCGTGGGACGCTCTCTTTGACACCGGCGTTGTGCCCGACTGCAACACCTTCGGCACGTACGTCAGTGTCGATGCTAATGCGATGGCGACCGAAGCACTAACGGAGGTGGAATTTGTGCGCACGGTGACGGGGGCGTCTAAGGACAACAGTGACGAATGTGTCGACGACAGCCCAGAGCCTAATGTTGGCGAATGTACTGACGTCCGCACAAGCGCTAGATGCCGCAGACTTGCTATGCCACTTCTTTGGTGCTTACAATGACGGCGAGGATGGACTCGAAATAGCAGGTTCGGCTAAAAAAGTAATCATTCACGGCAAGAATTTATCAAGGACTTTTTTTCTGCAAAGTGAGCTGCTAGCTGGTGTGCTGTTGATCAATCAGTGATGAGCTGTTTGGCGTGAATAGAGTAGAAACTCCTTGCAGTTCTTTCTTTTTTCGGTTGTTTTTTTCCGTGTGAAGGCCGTTTCTTCTCTTTTCTTTTTTTCACATGGCGGGCTGCTGTGAGATTCGGTGGTTGTACACCCTCTCTTGCTTGCTGATTGTGGGTAGATATGGATAGTGGCTATAACGATCTAATGGTTATAATGAAGTAATTACAACCCCCTTTAACTTTATTATAACAAGGTTTTACTGTATGTGCATCAGAGAAACTGATTTCTAGGTCGTTTCTTACCACTCAAGAGGCTGCTGCGAGAAGCTCGCCCCCATGGCTCTCCCATAGGTGCGCAATTATTCATTTATTCATTAAAATACCATCAATCTTACTTTCTTTACAGGTCGGCACTAGCAAGCCGACAACACTGCTGTGTCTCTTTTAGAAAGGCACGCAAGGACTGATAAAATCTAGTTTAGGGATCAAGCAAATGATTACTACAAGCTTCACACTCGCATTTTTCTGATGGATACCTGCAGGCATACATATAGTATGCCTCGCTTTTTCTCAGACCTCGTGTCCCTGGGCCATATTCTCTAATGATGTACTTCATTTTTTATTCTTCTGGTACTTGGTCAGACGTGGCTCAAACGCCACCACATTACTGTCCTTGCTGGGACTGCACCGAGAATGCAACAGATGATGACGAAAATAGGAAATACAGTCGAACCTTGATATATCGAACAGCACAGTGATCGTGAAATAGTTGCCAGAATTCGATATATAATATAACGTACAAAACATGGAAGAAGCTATGCGTGGCTCGGCTATCGCAAACACCAGTGACCACTGGAGCTGGGGGAAGGCCAGCAATGCAGTGCCAAACCACACACTTAGTCTAACTTTTGCTGGGCTTCCCCCAGCTCCGCCGGTCTCTGGTGTTTGCGATAGCACAGCCACGCGTAATATTTTTTTTTCCACTGTGAAAAAGAGGACTGCCAAAGTGAGCACGTGGGTTTTTATCTGAAAGCAATGACGCCACACAACCTGTGTCCCCGCCACGCCGCTCCTTCTCCCCCGCTAGGCTTTACCCACCCTCATCATGTTGCTATGCTGCGCGATGCCATTTTTATACTCTGCTTTCACTCTTAGCTCCTTCTCCCCCAACTCGGCAAAGCTGCGGACGTCAAGAGAAACCCAGCGAGGTTCTAACAGCTCCACTATAAAATTTCTGCAAATCAATTAATGAATCAAGGGCACGATCTGGGATCGTTGTTTGGAACGAGTGTTCGGTTGCACCGTGCACAAATGGTGGAGGCTGCACCGTCTTCGTCAGCTATGAGCGTGCGGTCGATTGCGCCACACACAATTAGCCTAGGCCGCGCCGACTTCGTCTGCCGCACAAAGTCGGCATGGCCTAGGCCAATTGCATGCGACACAACCAAACGCGTGCTCCAAACAACAATCCCCAATCATGCCTCAATAGTGGCGCAGCAAATACTCACTTAACTCTTTCCTTACCACAGGCAAATTGGCTGTTTTTTGTATGGTTTAGTTAGGAATTTTTGTGCAACAGCTACTAAGCTTACAGTGTCATGCAGTACATAAAAGTGAAGGTAAATGAACGTGCTTTCAAACAGTACTTAGTTTAAAAATTATTAAAAAAAATTTACTTACATAAAAAATTCTTGAACAAAAAGAACAAGAAAATGTCAAAAAATTTTTGAATAAGGAGTAATATTTTTAGCGAAATTTCAAAATATACAAATTGTGGGTTATCACTAGGCAACATTTCTTTAAAAAATTATACCCATACATTAAGTATTCTTTGCGTTACGAAAAATTACAAGACGCATGGTGAAATATTCAAGTTCCTGATTGGTGCTATTTACGATTCTTTTTTTTTTTTTTTTCAAGGAAGAGGTTAACTTATAGCACAATATTATATACCAAAACGCGTGGACTAAATGCACATTGCAAAAGCACATTTCGAAAAAAAAAAGCAGTTATAACAAAATGCGTAATAAAAGTTTGCAAACACAAATAATTAATGAAATTCACCGCAAACATTCTTAATGATTAGCTTATATTTTCAGAGCAAGAAATTCTATAAAGCTTATGACAGACACAAAATAGTTAACACTCCACAGCAGAATATCATAGCAACATTGAAAGTTGTAGCTCCATAACTTTTGGAGCCACAGATGTTTCATTCAGCTAGATTGGTGTGCCAGTCCCTGAAACAGTTTCTCGTTGTGAAGCACAAATGCACATTGCATGTGCGACAGAACACATTGGTCTTGTGTTGAACTTTCTTTTCTTCATAGCACTTCCTACAGTTTCGACGGACGTCCTTTCTTTCAGGCTTGTGCTGTACAGCTGTGCGTGGTGCAGCTGGCGAGGGAGGGACAGGAACTGGTGCTGTGTCCTCTAGTTCTAGGAGCTGTCCAATCAGCTCTGTCCTGAAGGCCAGCTGGTCAAATCGAGAAGGCCTAGAAAGCTCGGATGCTTTGGGATGCTGCGTGTGATATGCTTGAAAAATAATATAGCTGTCCACAGCTGCGATGTCGATGCAGTGGAATAACGTTTTCCACCAGCGGACGCATTTCCTCAAAACAAAGTATGTGGCAATCAGCTGGTCCGATTTATCGACTCCAAGCATTCCGGCGTTATATTTGTCAACGAGCTGTGGCTTTTTTATGGTGATTTGTTGCCACTTCCCGTCTTTCTTTTCTCACCGTTTGGCAAGCATGAGCGAGTTAGCTGTGTGTACAGTGCTAACTATATGCACAACACGTCAGAATCAGAATTGGTTTTTATTGAGATCATTAAAATGATTACAAGTTGTTAATATTCAGGAGGTCCCAGAGTCAAAGACTGCAATGGGACCTACTTTACAAAGTAAACGTAATAAAACAAAAGTACAGCAGTTTTCAACAAATTGTGAACATAGAAAAATTACAGGTTTTAGTATGAATACCATGATTGAAGAATTACATATGCATAAATGTCATGAAAAAAAGCACTGTAACACAATCTGGTTGACAACTGATAAAGTAACTGCGTAGATGACGTGACGAACACAGTAGAATTTGTTAACTCGAATGTATACGTGAAGCAGAAACAGAAACCTAACGGTATGGCAATGAAAATGAAATGAAGGCACCCTGAAAGAATGGTTGTGAGTATGGACTAGGCATCAGTATTCGACAGAATGTAATCTTTTAGTTGTTTCTTGAATTCGTTAATTTTAAGTGTTTTTATGTATAATGGTAGTGTGTTCCAGAATGCGATAGATGAAAAATGGACGCTCTGTTTGCCATAATTAGTATGTACTTTAGGTAAAATGAAGCTCCTATTTATTGCAAACCTGGTAATATTAGTATTTAATAGAGAAGATTGCGGTAACAAGCTATCGCATCGTGTGTAATTTATTTGACGGAACAAAAAGGTACCTAGACTATTTTAACGAGTTGTGTGACTGTAAGAATGTGATTAGTTCGTAAAAGATAAGAGGCGTTGTTCTATATGGGCTAAATGTAATTATCCTAATAGCCTGATTCTGTAGAATTTGCAATGAGTTTAAATGGGTTACGTAAGTGTTTTCCCAGCAAGTAACGCAGTAATTAATGTGGGAATGAATAAATGAAAAGTATTATGATAGTAATATTTGATGGTCAAATTTGCTTTTAAAAGTACCGTAATCCCGTAGGTAATCTTCTGTCTTAGTTTGGTAATGTGTTCAGTAAATTTGAGATGTTTGTCTACTTCTATGCCAAGATAATTGCATGAAAAACTTGCAGGGATAGGACTTCCGCCCAATAAGATAGGAGGAATGGAATGAAGTGTTTGCTAGTGGGAAGTGAATACAACAAATTTTGTTTTAGACGGGTTTATCTGTATCTGGTTAGTATGGCACCACTCCAGCAGGCTCTGTAAGTCGCCATTAAGGTTAGATACTAAGGTTGTAATACATTTGTTGGAATTAATAATAGTAGTATCATCTGCATAAAGTATACATTTTGAAAAGGACAGGCAGCTAGGCAGATCATTGACGTATAATAAAAATAAAAGCAGACGCAATATGGAACCCTGGGGCACGGCAATATTAGTGAACATAGTTTTAGAATGAACGGCTGAAATGGTTACTACCTGCATTCTGTCTGTTAAGTAATTTTGTAGTAACAAGAGTGCTGGGCCGGTGATTCCCAATGATTCAAGCTTACGAAATAAGATGCGGTGATTTATTTTCTCAAGGACTTTGCTTAAATCTACAAACACTGAAGCTGCATAATTCCCTTCATCAACAGCGAGTTTTAGTTGATCGGTTAGAGCAACGAGAGCCAGTTCGGTCGAGTAACCCGAGCGAAAGCCGTATCTTTCCATTGAAGATACAATACTCCCTTGTCTCTCAGCCAGCGGATGTCTCCTCTTCTAGCTCTCCTCTCCCAAGTGACGCCTTTCAGTTCTGTGGGGAATCCCCGGCGATTTTTTCGTGTTGTGCCACACGCTAGTGTCTTGCGTTCCAAGAGGTTCACAAGAAGAGAGGTCGAAGTGTAGAAGTTGTCCATATAGATAATGTACCCACGATCAAGGTACTTCTCGCAAAGCTTAGTGACCACATTAAAGGCCAGCCCATTGGCACTAGGTTTTTCACGCTTCCCTGTATACACTATGAACTGGATGGTGTAGCCGGCTTTCGGGTCCGCAAGAAGCCTTAATTTGTAGCCCCGTTTCACAACTTTGTCTCTAATGTACTGCCAAATTCCAGACCGCGCTTTGGATTTTACCACTCTTTCATCCACTGAAATTTCACGATAAGGCTGGAACAATGACGCGGAGCAGTCGTTCATGTGCTGAAGAAGTCAGGACACCTTGTCTAGCTTCTGTGCGGCAGCGCCGTTGTTGGTATCTGGGTCAGAAATATGCAGCATGGCCAGGAGCCCGGTGAACCGTCGCCTTGACATAATGTTTGGAGGGAGAAGCCCGGAAAACAATTTTGATGTACTCCAATACAAATGCAGCCGTGGCAGTTCCAGTACTCCCATGTATAACAGTAGGGCAATGAACTTCACCATTTCCGCTGGGGTTACCTCTTTCCAAGAACCATCCTTCTCGCTGTAGGTCGGTTTCTCGATTATGTGCATCCATGCATACTTGTTGGTATTTGCACAAATAGCGTGAATGACCTCAGCCGTAAAGAAAAGGCGAAATACATAGAGCGCTCGCGACAGCTGCTTCTGACCGCTACGGAGCATCATCCCGAGGTCAATGCCCGGCTCTCTCTGGGGTCGAAACTCCACACTTCTTTGAGCTGGTGGAAGCATGTCTTGCCCAAATGAAGTTGCCCAAATAATAGTTTGGACACCAACACAGCAATTGAACCAGCTCTAGATATCCATAAGCAAAGCGGACAGCGAATCCAAAACGTACCTGCGGGTAGCAGCTGATGTTCCCGGCTGATCGGCAGCATCTTCCGTATCTGAGCTGAACTCCAACGACGCGCCATCAATGTCCGAGTCATCTGTGCTTGATGAGTCCAAAAGATCCCTTGCCGGATCGTCGGGATCCCGCGAAACTGCGATCTTCCGAGCGCGCGCGGTTCTGGATGTTGATGCCATCGCGCCGCTCAAGTGCTCATCAACCTTTGAGCTCGCGCGCCCTTTAAAAATCGCCACCGTGCGGTAAAAATGTGAACCATGCAGAAACAGAAACTCTACTTTGTATACAATCACCGAGATGGCACCACAGGCCTAGGGGCACAGTGGTTTTTTTTTAAATGCGCGCTCAAAAACTTCGTTTACCGGTGAACGATGCCTAGTGCCGTGGTAAGGAAAGAGTTAAAGCTTCACACAAATTATTTATTTATTTGGCTGAAAGTACTGCAGCAGTGTAGCCTGCTGCTTATTGGCAGCCGCATGCTTAAACATGGTGTCCTCAACATAGTTTAAACTATCCACAAGCAATAGGCCAGCGCCCTCTATTGCACCGCAGTAGCGGCGTAGAAGGGCCACAGCAGCTGCAGCCCCACTTGAAGTCATAAGCGGGGCAACATCAGTGCTTGGGAGATCAACTTCGGCAGCGTCTTCGTTTGGCTGCTACTTCTGCTGCGATCTCCACGTCCACCAATCAAAGCACTTTGAAACACTGTCAATAACAAAGTATTAAGTGGCGTCTGCCAAGGCATCTTTAAGTGAGCCTAGTGAGCGCGCGATGTCTTGAGTGTTTGTGGATGCGAACCGCCAGTCCTCGCAGAGCGCGGCACGCAATGTGCCGTGACGTTGTCGAAGTGACGTTGTCAAAGCCGCCACGTGCATATGCCGCTACATTCAAATGGCGCCCTCAGCGCGATCAATTTGGGCAGCTACAAACTTAACCACAATTACATGCTTCAGATCGTATCTCGCCACACAACAATGTCCCTTCATTAAACAATAATCGTCATCTGTCTTGTCCGTATTTCCTTTTTTTTTGACCCTGCAAGCCCGGTACTTCCAAGTCACGAACAGCATGCATGTTATCAGCATGACAGTGCATCCTCGACAGGAAAGTAGCGAGCGCAGAGTTTTCAGAAAAGGAAACGCAAACAAGACAGATTATGAATATTGTTGTGTGGCAAAGGGTGTACATTTGTTTAAACATGTATAGTGCACAGCTATCGGGAACGCCTATCGCGCCACCGCTACCTTTGAGGGTACTATCTTTGAGTTGGGCGAGTCGGTACATCTGCATTATTGTTACTTACAGTGCACACTAAAAACACGGACGAAGAAGAGAAACAGCGCTTATGTTTCATCTCTCTTCTTCGTCCATGTTTTTAGTGCACGCTGTAAGTAATAATGATTTTCGAGGGTGTTGCGGGAAACCTTACCGCCTGTCAAAGAACGCACATGGTCCGGGATGGCAGAGTTATATATATATTTTACGTCTGACCCCGTTCAAAATAAAAAAGCAAATATGCATGAGATTTTTCAGGTGATATAGAAAGTGTTCAAGATACGCAATAATTAGATATATTCGTGTTCTATATATCGAAGCTTGACAGTAGAATGAAATGTTAAAACATACAATACCAAGTTATGTCAAGCCTATTTAAAACATAATAATAAGTAGCGTGAATTTTATTACATGTAAAACAATTAATTATGCTAGTTTACCCATGTATTCAAGAACAAACCGTGAATAAAACTGCAGGCATTAAATAGGTTTTCTCGTTTCAGTGTCACTTAAAAAAAAGTTTCAATTGTGTTTGATCGAAATAAGTCACTCTGAAGAGTTTAAGTCTGCAATAAAAAAGTGTAACCCTCAAAGGAATGAAACAATGAGGTGACAACGAGAGACCAGTCTGCAATGGAGTGAAGATGGACAGAATAGAAAAGAATGCTATGACAAATAAATCGGTGGGTGAAGTTAGCAGAGCTACTATGAATGCACAGAAGGTGTCTTCGAACAGAAGCCCTACGCACCTTGACTAGCTGCTGCAAAGCAGAAACATAGACATCAATATGCCAATGCACAAGGCCAACGTTCTGGGTATGAGCCTAAATCGGCACAGGCATAAATCATAGGCCCACCCAGGATAGCCCCAAAGCCTCACCCACTAACACCTCCCGCACTAACACACGCATCATAACTACGGCCGAGCAGTGGGAGACATTGCTGCTCAGCTTCGACCCAGAGGAGCAGCTCTAGGCCGTCCGGATGGCCAAAGACGCCGCCTTCAATACCCCCCCTTCCGTCTGAGGAAGGGGGGGTATTGGGGGTTATTCTCCCGACCCCCGCCACCCCTGAACCCCATCAAGGACATACTAAAGTTTTATCTCTCTTCCAAGCCCTGCTTGGCATATGGGTAAGCCCAAGCTTGTGTAGTGTTCTACCCTGTAGCCACGTTTACCATGGCCAGAGATTTCACATGGCACATTTTACAAAGGGCACAATTTTGACATCACTTAACCCAAACAGTTAACATTACATGGCAAGAAGAAGCTGCAACACTATCGGCAGCAATGCAGGCAAGCATGCTGGAGCAGCCCATCCAGCAAAGAATTAGAACCAGTGCCCTCGCGAGCCAATTCGCTCGCAGCCTAGCCGTCACCATGGCGATGCTAGGCCTAGCTGCTTCGACATTTGCTACCAAGCTTCCTGCTGTTTGGTATTATGTTTTAGAGTGCAGCTCCTAGGTGCCCGTTCCTGCATTCCGTTCTGAGCAAACATGGACAGCAAAAGAAGAAAGCGAACACAGAGTGCAGTGTGAAATGAAAGAGCACACGAGGAGGAAAGTGAAGGAGGAGGGTACAGTGAAAGCATGAGCAGCGCACGTCGTCTGTATGGAAAGAAAGCATGCTACTCACAGCATTCTCTTCCTAATATAAACCGTGTGCCTATATAATCATAATACAGAATATTGACACGCGAACTGAAAACACATATATAACTGCGTTCAAGTTTTGCATTAGAGACTATCGTATTCGTTGGCGAATTTTTTTATTGAGAGAATTGCCACTGTAAGCAATATCCCCAACTCCGTCTTTGTCATCCTCGCTAATGGCTTTGAAGCACGGTGAGCACACCAAGGGGTTAAGCATCGTATTATGCCGGTTCCCATCAGTCAGTTTCGCTGCAATACAGCGGTGTTACGTGGTGAAGAATAAGCGCTATATTGCGGTGAAGCATACTAGGACTGGAAGGGGGACACGTCTCTGGACGACCAAGCAGCGGCCAGAACCCTAGAGGAACCACTGTCCGCAGTGCGCGACATATTAGAGAATCAGAGGAGGGAGAGACGCACTCTCCACACTGCAAACTAAATAGAAGACAAGCCCAAGACTGGCGTCGCATACAAACCAATTCATACCCCCACCTATACCTCTCACACAAGAAGCACCCGACATATTACACCAACACCTGCCTGTGGTGCGGCGCAAAAGCCACGTTGGCCCACATAACGTGGGAATGTACGGCTCGGCCAAGCAACGTCAATTCACCTTTTCTAAGCGTCACAGACTTCGTACGGCAGTGGGAGGCACTACTCGCAAGCGAGGATCAGGGGAGCCAGTTGGCCCTCCTGGACCAAGCTCAGCGAGCCGGCGAGCTCAGCGAGCCAGTGGAGCCCTGGACTGAGGGCCCCACCCAGAACTACCATAACTCCGATTAACTGAGCAATAAAGATTGTTTTTTTTTTCTCTTTTCTCTGGACACAGTATGTATTCCTTGAGGTAGTGGCGCCACCACTACCTCCACCACCAATGGTGACCACAGAAACAATGGGGTCAGTTAGCTACTACTGGAGTTAAGGAACAAGGCTGACTGGGAAGGTCACTCATCCTTGGCTCATTTCCATTTGCTGCAATAGTGACGCTGGCAGAAGCTAGGTACCTCGGGAGATAAGTGAACAACATTCAGCAATCCCCAAACATGTAAAACTTGGTCAATTTGTTTTTTGTCACGGGGCAGCAAGGACATCAGGTTGCAACAAAGCTTCACAACTGAAAAGAAAGTGGAGGTGCTCCAATGGAACTGGAAAACTGGCACCAATGTGAGCAAGACGCCCATCAATTAGGGGTGGACCGCAAGCAAGTGAGCTAATGGAACTCAACCTGCGAAACTCTGCTGAAGTTGCAGCCCGATTGTTCAAGTGCTGTGAAGTATCTACCACCCTTAATGGGCCAAAGACGATGAGCTCTAAGAGAGACTGCCATCAGTGGTTCCCTCTTCTGCTTCCCTGCCACCCTCGTCTGATCATGCACGTGACAAAGTAAACATTTTAAACGACAGTGATAGTAACTGTTCTAGCGAAGGTTTTGAGGAACACTGAACAAGGGCATATAAACAGATCTTCACAATCTTAGGTTACGATTTTCTTTTTTCAGCTTTTCTTGATTGCAGAAGGAAAGTTAACCCACTCCCCCTTGTTAATCAATTTGATTTACGTTTTAGGCAGGCTATCTCTCGGGATATTCCAGTGGACAGGACCAGCGCTGTGCCATCTATATGTATTCCCTTGTTGCAGGAATTCTCAAACTGGGTTTCCCTCCTCGAACAGCATCAGTGTGTTCCACAAGTGGTCAAAATGGATCCTACCGCATCCCGCTTTTCCCCATTCCCTTACACAATATATCAATTCAGAGAAGAAACATTGCATTGCATTTTGGATTAAATGAAGCCATTACTTGCCACATCTGCACTTAAGTAGTCTGCAATAGGCAAGAGACCCACTCAGCAGTGGTGTGCACGATTTATCAAGGAGCAACATGCGGGCCCACGACGGCCGCCCTGAGAGCATTCAATTCTCACTCATGGGCGCAGTTTCTAGCAGGTGAGTGAAAATCAACTGTAAAGTTCCACAAGCCGAAAGGTGCTACCAAATTCAGAAGCATCTGCCTGGTCAACTCTAGTTGCTACAGATAACAATATTGGCAGTTTAACCCCTTCAGCATGCTATTTCTGTTAGGCAAATCCAGAAGGGATGAGGCCTCCCCTGCCCCCCTTCCCTCGAGACACATTGCATTTCAGTGCTACAGTATCACAGTATTGAGCGTGCAGCAAGAACCTCCCCACCCCCTCCACATGCTTTTTTTTCTCTGTTGCTTTAAAGAGCCCTTATAATGAGTCTGTGCATAGTGGTAAAATGCGAGAGAGGAAGGGTTCCATGGCACTTTTGGAAAGCCGGTGGGGTTTGAGAGCCACTGGGTTATTGCTTTTGTGGTCGTCTGTCTTACGCAACAATATAGTTATTTTACTGAAATTTAAGCCCCCAAGGATATCGGCATAAAAGCAAGAATGCGCATAACACTAAGCGCCGGATAATTTGGGTGTACTCAAAAATTATGGGGTTTTACGTGCCAAAACCACATTCTGATTAAGAGGCACGCCGTAGTGGGGGACTCCGGGAATTTCGACCACCTGGGGTTCTTTAATGTGCACCTAAATCTAAGTACACGGGTGTTTTCGCATTTCGCCCCCATCGAAATGCGACCGCCGTGGCCGGGATTCGATCCCGCGACCTCATGCTTAGCAGCCCAACACCGTAGCCACTAAGCAACGACGGTGGGTAATTTGGGTCTTTTAACAATCTCGGTGAACAAAAAAAAAGAAAGAATGAATAAAACAAATAGCAAGAGGCACAACTGGGTCAGGCAGAAGAAGTGTGTACCTTGAAATTTGCATTAAGTGTTCTCCCATTGATGTGCTGCTTCACCTCATGGAGAATGGCAAGCATGGCCACGTTGGTCTTGCCAGCACCAGTAGGTGCACAGATGAGTAAGTTCTCGTTGGTGTTGTAGACAGTGTCAAACACAATGGACTGTATCCTGTTCAACTTTTTGACACCTCTGAAACCTGCCTGGCAGACCTGCAAAGAAATGACTAATTACACTTCCTGCATGCATTTTGTAGGTGTCCACTGTCTGGCTGTGAATAAACCACTAGCTTTTTCAATAGCTTTTTACTTGTGAACAGCAAGACGAACAGAGTTAAAAACAGCAGCCCAGCACAATCCCAACAATGTCAATCTGAGGCACATCCTGGCAGTGTGAGTCGTGTGGAACACACCTCTTCCATTCTTAGCTGTATATAAAAATGTTGCAAAATATTGTAAAACCCCATAATTCTGTGGCCTAATTTTTTCATAAGACAGGTGCATCACACATTGTGGGGACGCTCAACTCTCTCACACCCCCTGATGTTGTTTTCCTCGCATGATTTTCATGTCTCCTGTAATCCGGCTTCGCCATATAGCCATGCGCCCCGCTGGTAGTCGGTGTAATCGCCGAATAGTATAGAGATGGCACTAGTGTTTCAGTGCTATTGCCATCTGACAGCGTGGATACTCGGGTGCAATGGGAACGAGCTACCTTCTCCTTGGCTTGGGGTTGGCAGCACGTGCAAATGTGTTGCACGCCCATCAGCACGCTTCGCAGCAACATTTCACAAAAGGCTTAGAAGTGAGGCACTGGTCTGGACACAATTGCTTGAATGCATCACCGTTCACATGACTGTACACAGACATGATTACGCGTTGGTATCCTGCATGGGGTGAACGCATTAACCACAGTGTAACACAATGTGCACTACAGCTGCTACTGTGTGACACTACATGACATCTAATGAAGGTGTGGGGTAGTGATAATAAAGGACACAATAGCAAAAACTGTGAGTCACGAAATTAACTCCATATTGGGCGAACCTGTGACCAGGAAATACAAGCAACAGCCAAGCACAAGGACAGCGATGAGCAGTCGGTGATCGTCAAAAATTTGATCAGTGGGTCAAGCACATCAGCCCCCACACAACTTCCCGAAGGCTCCAGCACAATCACCGACACCCGCGTCTGCATCAAGAACCAGCAAAGGACAGACAGCCAGCATTGCAATCTTTGACAACACTACATGCAGCACCAGCCTGGCGACAATGTTAGGACCCCAATACGCCGACGAGGACTTAGTAAGAAACTGTTACGACGCTATTTCGGACCTTAAAGATCATCTGACATATTGGCGCACTGGACTATGAGGTCGTGCCAGACGACATTTCATGCAGGATGTCGTGCAAGATGTGAAGTTGTCCATGTAGTGCATCTTAAGCCTCTCTATGCCTGCTGATGAACTTCGGGACTTTGTTTCTTTGTTGCTGTTTTTCTTTACTATGGGTACTTTTGTTTTTCACTTGTGTTTGCAGAAGTTGGACGATGCTTTTTAAGGAGGGCCCACTGACACATGTACTTGTTTATCACTGTCCGGTGACCACTTTTCCTCAGCTAACAAATGCTAAACGTTATCGCTCAACGCAGGCTATGTATAGGAAGTTTCTCAAATGTTATTGATGGTTCTATCCATTGTCCGTTGTCACCGAACCTTGTGCAATATGATTGTATGCACTATGCGAATTGTGTAGTACTTTCTGGATGGCACGCAGGTGCCGGCAAGTGCACTGGAGGCAAATTATGTGTGGGGGCCGACACGCTTGACCTGCTGATCAGATGTTGCCGATTGCCAACTGTGCTGGCTGCTACTGTTGTGCTTGACTGTTGCTTGCTTTCCTGGGCACAAGTTCACCCAATAAAGAGTTATTTTCATGATTTACAATTTCGCTGCCATGTTCTTCACCGTCACTACAACGTAAGAATATGTGACACTGTACTCAGAATAGCACAAATTAGAGCAGATACAAATTGCAAAATAGTAAAGAAGAAGCTGATTAAGAAAAATTTAAGATGTGTTAATAATGCCTTTAAAATATTGTGAAGTAGCATTCTCGCATAAATAATTCATGAGAAGAAAATATTCACATTCAAATGAGCATATTAACTTATTTGCAATATTAACATATTTACAAATGGAGAAGCATGGGATGACAGCAAAATTCCACACAGAGAACTAAATAGAATGTACTATATTAGAATGCATGGGTATTGCGTCCCAATGGCAAGAAGACGTAATACAGGGGCAAACGTGAATGGTGGCTCCGATGCTTGGACTTTATTATTTCAGGGTACTGTGGCAGCAGGCCTGATGGGCCAATAATGAACACAGAACTTAGGTGTTTGTCAGATATACTAGCCCAGTTTTTCTACTCCTCACTTTTAATTCTGGAGACAGTTTGCTCACAAAGGTACACATGGGGCCAAAAACTGGCATGTACTCATTGGCAAATTGCTTTAAGTTTGGGAACAGTTCATAGCCTAGTAATTTGAAGATATGGATCAGATTTTCTTCTTTGCACTCATCCTTGAAGGTGTCATATTACTGCACTTTAACCTTTTAATTACTTGTAATTGAAAGAAACCTGGCAATGCATCCACATCAGAGCTAATTTGAATTTGGAACATTTGTGATTCTAGCATTAAAGACAGAAAATTGCTCACAAAATTGTGTGCAGATTATCGAGGATTCTTGCCACAAATAGGGAAGGAAATGTCATATTTAGCCTCTGCACTAATCGTTGAACAGCAGCAGAAATGCTCCCACTTTCAATTTTGCACTTGCTTCTCAATAAACTGCAGTTCTGCCCTAAGTCTTTTATCTCTATGTACAGGTAATGAACGAGGTGTGCCGCTTCTTGCAGCTTCGTGCTAAGCTTATTGATATTGTCCTTTAAGTTGACGCAAAAGAGGAATCTCTAGAGCCACTCGTAACTGGACAGTAGTGGCTCAGGGTGCTCCTTCTGCCTAAAGAACTCTTTATTTCTGCCCTAAGGTTCAAAATACCATACAAATTTTGCTGCAGCTAAGCCATTGAACTGCTATGCAATACGCCACATTTACAAATTGCAAGATTCCATCGGCTTCAAAAATTCACGAGATTACCTGTCTATCGATAACATTAGCATGTGACTTCATAACATTAGCAGCTGAAACAACACGTTTCAGACCACAATACATGCCCACGTCTTTTCCACAGAAGGCAGGCTCGTAAATCATGCAGTGCAAGAACATTCACTTTCATGACAACTTCAGCAACTGTTGTGATTTGTAATAAGATTTTATCTTTACATCTTGATATGCTTTTCTTATCAATTGTGACAGAATTTAGCTAGCCCCACTACAAGCTGTATGCGAGCACAGTCTTATTAAGTTCTTTAAAGATGTCCTCCTCTCTTACCGTACCATGCACGCTGTGGACAGAAAAACTTAAGAATTATATTATGCAGCTATTTACATGCTGTAGTTTTGTGCATGAAAAGCTGGCAAAAGCTCTCCAAGCCCAGTGTGACTGGGTTTCAGCATATCTTCTGATGTGATGGCCGGAACAGACCAACCGTAGCTTCACGCACTCCTCAGCGATGGCTTTGTGGAGAAGCCTCGCTCTCACATGGAGGTGAAGCCCAGGTTTTACGGGAAAAACTGTCTTTCGAAGAAGGCCAACCTGCGGACCGGCCATCGTCACAAGGACTGCCACCAGCTGTGGGCCGGCTGGAAGATCAGTTGCTGTCAGAGCGCTGGCGTGATCAAGAGAGGCAGCAGGGGCGAGCAAATTTCCCTTCGTGCTGCCTCTCGCTTCAATGTGGACTAGGCGTGCGAGAACACAGCGCACCCGAAGCCATCAGCTATCTCAGGTTGGCTAGCCTTTAAAACCAGCGAAAAGTGCCTTCAAGGTAGAATGCGCGCGGCCACTGCAGCTGGCGTAGAAGAGGAGATGCGCACTAACTTGCTTCCTTCCCCCTGCCTCCTAGCAGGTGCACATCTCCCGCCGCTCCCCCCCCCCCCCCCATTGTGCATGAGAAATCCCATGAACCCTCCCCACCTTCCTTTTTTGCGAGCGCGAGAAGACACTGCCACATCAAGCCACCATTTTTCTCAGCTGAACCCCACAAGCTTTCACTCGCACCTAGAGCATACAGTGCACAGCCACAATTTTATCACACTTGGACTTTAATGGAACATCATGGCGAAGGCAGAAATTCACTTAGAGTGTCCATATAATTGCTATCGCTATAAAATAGAGCGAGACACCATATACCTGCAGCGTCCAAAACTTCGGTCACCATTTTACATTGGTCATATAGGAGGGTGATTCCACGAGAAGTCAAACATGCATGTTCACTTGATATTTTTGTTTTGTCTGTTTATTTTATGTCATGTAGGA